>NC_046289.1:2225000-2955000 GCF_004115265.2 Rhinolophus ferrumequinum | reverse complement strand
GCCGCTGCCGCTGCCGCTGCCGCCGCCGCGGCTGCCGCAGCCTCTGGGAACCTGGAAAAGGGGAAGCGCGAGCCAGCGAACGGCTCAGTCCCCGGGCGGCTGCGGCAGCGACGGCGGCGGCCGGGAGGGCGCGACGGCCGGGGCGGGGGCGCTGCTGCTGCGGGGGGCCGGCGGCGGGGGCGGCCCGCACCAGCCATGCCGAATAAAAACAAGAAGGAGAAAGTGAGTCAGGGCCCGGGCGGGCCGGCGGGGAGGCCGGCGGGGACCTGCCCAGGAGCCGGGCGCGGCGGGGTCGGGGTCCTGCGCCCGGACCTGCGGCCCCGACGCCGGGGTCCTGAGGGCACCAGGGCGCCGCTCCGCCTGCTCCCGGAATGGGGGGCGGCCCGGTCTGGGCGGGGGTCCTGACTGCGGCGTGGGCGCCCGGGCAGTGCGCGCGGTGGGCGTGAGGGGCAGGTGCAGCCGCCGAGGTGGTTGACCAGCCTCGCAGAGCCTGGGAAGGGGCTTCAGGGGTGGGGGCCGCAGACGTAGGCGGGACCCGGCCCGGAAGAAAGGGAGCGAGCGAGTGCACCCCGCTTGATGTTTGTGAAGAGTCGTCTGCTCTGCAAAGGGACCCATTGAGGCTCTGTTACCGGGGTGGCGGCGGCGATGGCTCCGGGTGCTGCGTTTGCGGGGGCGTGTTTGTGCTTCAGGCAGGGCTCTGGGACCACCTCGGGGATCCCCGCTCTCAGGGTTTCGGGGGGATGTGGGTCTTCAAAATGCTGCGAGCACTGTGTACATTTGCGTTTATCTGTTTTTGCTTAAAGTTTTCAACTTCAAACACAGATAAAACGAGGGGAATCTGGATGGTGGGGGGCAGGGTGGCGTCTATCTTAGTTACATCTCTAAACAATATGATATAGGGTTTGATGGTATTGATTAAAACTGTCGTTAAGTCCTGGTTAAATTGTATAACTCAATTTTAAAACTGCATTTTGATTTATCTGTTGTTGAGCAGTCTAAAATTTGAGAAGCCTAATTGATTCTGCTTGATATTTCCCAGGAATTGCCAAAAGCAGGGAAAAGTGGAAAAAGTTCAAAAGAAGGACAAGACGTAATTGAACCAGAGGTAACTGTTCTCAAACGCTCACTTCCCGCTTGTTTATAAACAGCTCTTAACTTAGGATAGAAAAACGGAGGCTGATAAAATCTAGGGTTTTGTAATGTTTCCCTATATGAGATTTCCCCCCAGTGTCTTTCATAGCCCTCAATTTTAGTTATTTAGGTTTTTATAATGCTTTGGTAAAATATGAATGTTTCTATGAATATTATGCGTATCTGTGCTGCTGGGATTTTAAAATTCACCCTTACCCCACCCCCATTGCTCCCCCACCCCACCCACATCTAGCAGCGGTCCTGTAGAGACTGGTTGGTTCCACAGCATCTGTCTCAGCTGGACTTTTTCATGTTCCTTTTAGCTTTCCATCCTCCCACTTCCTTCCTTTGTAAGTGGCCAAGGTCCCTCTCTCCTGGGCTTATCTCCTCCTTCCACCGCCGTAGCTTTCCTCAGTGCTGTCTTTGCTGCTGGTTTTCTGGGCCACCTCCTTTTCTCTGTTGATGTCTGGTCCCCTTTAGTCTCTTTCCCCAATAGTGTTGGTATATTTTGGTTTATCTAGTTCGGGTATTTCTGTACAGTCTTCCATCCTCTTTCGCATTTTCTCTTTGTCTGCATTTGCCAATTCTGACTTCTTTTGCTTCTTGACTTTGGGCTCATTGGGTAACAGCTGCAATGCCCGGTGAAGATTGTGTTGACGTGGTGGGGTCGTGGCAGTCTCTTGACACCCTTGTGCTTTGAGAGCATTTGCAGAGCCAGCCTTTGGCGTTGCCTTTTCTTCCTTGTGACTACTTGTTGAACTGGAGCACATCGGGCTAAGGGTCCAGGAGTGGTGTGGACCCAGGCAGAGCTAATAGGCCCTTTTGAAACATTAGGAGCAGAGAAGCTGCTCAGTGTCCTAGTTCTCCAGGGCTGGATCGTGGAGGTCTCTGGTCTTATCACAGATGACATTAATTTGCAGGTGTCAGACCCCTTCCTATGTAAGCCAAATTAGGATGGTTCATTTCTGCGTGGCCATTATCTGCAGTAGCCTTTTTTTTTTTTTTTTTTGCCCCAGGTAATCTTTTCCTTATCAGTTGGTGCATTCTAAGCTTCCCTCCTCTTGGTAGGTGATTTATTCCAGCAAATGTGTTGCTCTCCCCAAAACAAAAAGTAGAAATCCAAACGGTTCCTTAACTGTCAATATTAGGGATGATTTGTGCCAATCTTTCCCTGCCCTTTCTTTATAGCAGACAATCGAATTTTACTGTCATTCTTGTATTTGATTTGCTTATTTGTCTAAATTGCTTACTTCCGTGTCAATTTAGATTAAATTGATTTAAATGAAATTTAGTCTCTCTGGAAGAGTGTATACTTTTTCTTTTCTCTTTTTAATTTGTTGATCTTTCATTAAAACTGCTAGACGTCCTTCCTAGTGCTCCCCAAATCTTTCTTGCTCACGTACCTGTGTCCTCTCACTTGTTAGTGTCCCAAAGAAGTCTCAATGAGTATGGTTCATTTATTCCTGTTTTAGCAGAAAGAACCCGGCTGAAAGGATGGAAAAGATTAAGTTTGAACCTGAAAAAAATCCATCAATAACTGAAAGATACCAAAACCACTAATAATGTAAATTACGTGTTTTTAAGGTGGATTGGGTTCCTAGAGTGTCAATTGCTTACGACCCTTTGAAGTGTGGCCTGCAGTGTCTGAATGTGATGCCCCAGTTGTCTTTTTGTATTTTTTCTAGCGCTACTAAGAGCTGGAGCTACAGAGCTTGAAATTACCACTGAAAAATACTGAAATGTGGGCCCTTCACTACTTCCTCCTAAGGATACCAGAGGCAACATGGCATGTTAAGCATGACACTGGCAGATGACCGTGTAAATTATTTTGCAGGAATACAAATTAAGGCTCTGCAGTTCACTTGAACTTTGAGTTGAACCTTACTTTTTTATTGTTGTTTTTCTCTTCTCAGTCTTCATTTCACTTCTTCACTTCTGGTTCCACCCACTTACCAAACATGATTGACTCAGGCAGGTGAATTAAACCATTATTGCACACTCTTTTTCTCTCCTTTTCTCAGTGTTACCCTGAACTTGTGAATATTTTAACCTGAACAATTCAAATTGGCTTGCTATTCCCATGATGCTTTTCAGACCTTTTTAGTATCACCTCCCCCTCACAGCCATCATTTGCTCAGGTTACCCTGTGAAGTCACCTCTGTCAGGATGGTCACCACATTCTGGGCTGCCCAACCTGAGAGTACAGGTGCCCGTCTAGGGCGGAGTGACCAGGTGTGGGAAATGATCCCAAGAGAACACGTTCGGGAACGTGGCCTACTCTACGTGACTTACTACACGACTTCAGGTGTGGGAAGGTCCTGGCACTCCAGTGCTGGCTGGCTGCACTCAGCCTTCCAGAGAACAGCAGCCAGCCGTGTGCACTGCCCACCGTTTTTCAGTTCGAACAAGATATGTTGGTGGCCTGGGTTTTTTAGTGAGGAAGAGACGGAGTCCTGCCATGAGGGTAGTAAAGGAGAGAGTGGTGAAGGAGAAAGCATTTAGCATAGTGATAAATGTGCTAACCCCTGATGGCCTCAACAATGTCACTTAACATCTGCGGCCCTGTTTCCTCATCTCTAAACTGACTCGGTGAGTTTCAGACTCGGCCATTTTTAACCATATGGGATAGATGAGGTGCGACCCCTCAATTAAGAAGTTTTTCCTGCAGGATGTGTAGCAGGATATATCTTTCAATGTAACAAAATACTGTTAAAGGTCATAACTGCTACTGTGCAACTTTTGCTTTTTTCTAGGAATTTTTGCTCCTTGCATGATGTGTACTGGTATATTTTTCTTTTCTTATTTTCTCTTTCAAATAGAATGTTTACTTTGACTTGCTTGTCCACATGTGTCCTGGAAATAAAAGTTTCTGCCCAGTGCTTACTGCTGGTTTATTTCGTGGCACGCTTTTAAGGGGTGAGGCCCCGATGGGCTCACGGGCCACTTGAAGTGGGACATGAAGATTGACGAGGAAACTCATCTTTGAGCAGCTGTTCTCGGTGTAACACACAGATCTGTTACATCTTATGACCATTTAGAATCTTAAATTGCTCATAGAGTCCTAAAGCCCATTTTGGAAGATCGGACCATGTGATGGTGTTTTTTGTTTTTTAATTTGTGTACTGTGTCCGGAGTCACATATTTAAAAAGTGTTAATGCTTTTTGTAAAGTGATTTGATTTAAGCACATTAAAGGTTGCTCTAGTGTTGTTCTTCGGTCATGCATTTGACATATCCTACCTTGGCTTAGTTTTGTTTGAAAGTCTCTATGGCAACTCTTCAATAATGTCTGTTGCTGTAAAGAGAGCCGAACAGTCCTCTCTCTAACTTGTTAGCTTATTTTGACACCTACCTTTAGTAATAACTTTTTTGTCTTTATAATCTGTCCCTTTACAATTCCCCTGCCACTCCTGCCCAGTGTCCCAGAAACGTGGGGCCAGGCCTGCTGAGGTCCCATAGGTGTAGGTGGTGGAGTCATGTTTTAGAAATTAAAACTGATATTTAAAAAATATTTATTCTCTAAATAATAATACCCACTACATGTTAAATAATTTTTATGAAAAATGTTTTCTTAAGAAAAGTTTTTTTCCTGTCTCATCACTTGTCTCTGTAGTAGGAATTTTAAGCTGAGTGAGTTGGAAGAACACAAGGGAAGTCGTTTTCTGGGGAGACAGCTGTGATTATCAGCCCCAGAGAGGAGAGTCCTCGATTCCCCTCCTCCACAACACCCAACACCACTGTCTATAAGCTAATCGGGAGCTCAGGCTTTCACTGGGGGCTTCCCGTGCCACATTTCCCATCGTTCTCTCCCCAGCATTTTTCCATACAACCGTAAACTGGGCCCCAGTGAAACAGGCCCAAAGGAACAGTATTTTTTTTTTTTTTTTGAAATTCACGTGTAATTACTACGTAGGAAATGGAGTTCCCTGCTTTTAATTGCAATGTTTTGGTTCACTGTTCCTGGCCTTTCTATTTATCTCTGCTTAGAGCTGGGCGCTCAGGACAGAGGAGGCTGGCAGAGCATAATGGGGGAACTGGAAGGCATTGGAGTTGGGAGGAGCACTGGGAGCTAACTGTCCTCATGGTCATGAGCAAGCAGTTGTTCTTCCCTGAGCCGTCCCCTTTCTAGCACCTACTCCTGTCCTAGATGGACGCCTGGGCTCCCTGTGAGATCTGCTCACCGGTAGGCGGTCCAGCCCCATTGCAGCCCCGTTGTGTGTGGGGCCGGATGCTTCCCTGTGGTCCTGGGCTCTGTAGGAAGTTCACCAGCACCCTGGGCCTTCCCCAGTAGATACCAGTAGCCCCCCAATTCCTCCAGTTGTGACAACCAAAAGTTCCTCCAGACACTGCCAGATGTCTTCTGGGGGCAAATGGCCCCTGTTGAGACCACTGCGCTACAAGACCCCTCAACAAAGTATGTTTGCTTGCAAATCATGCCTGGCACATAATCGTCTGAGCATAGTATTTCCTTTACAACAGCAGTGATCAAACAGAAGGGGTATCAACACCCCTTTATAGTCTTAGAAATGAGGATCTCAAAGAGCTTTATTTAAGTGGGTTATAGCTATCCGGTATGTTTTATGTTAGAAATTGAAACTGAAAATTTTAAAATATTCGTTAATTCATCCAGTAATAATAATAACATCCATTACATGTTAATATAAATAGTATATTTTTATGAGAAATTACTGTCTACAAAAATTCGCTGAGAAAATGGCATTGCTGTGTGTTTTTGCAAATCTCTTTAACGTCTGGTTTAAGAGAAAATAGCTGGCTTCCTGAGTCTGCTCCCACATTCAGTCTCTTGATGCTGCATGTCTCGTAGCCTGTGAAAAACTGACATGATGCTTATAAAGGCAAATTGTGTTACGGTATTATCATAGAAGCAGTAGACCCCAGAAAGGCTCTAAGGGGTGTCCGCCTGGAGATCCCCAGACCACATTTTGAGAACTGTTGTAGAATCCTCTTCCCATCTTCCTTACTGCCTGTCTGAAATCCTTTCATCCTTTTAGCTCCAACTCAAGTCCGTTTATTCTGAAGTTTAAGGGAAGCTTTTTCTCACCATCTTGGACCAAATTTTTTGTATCTTTTAAATTTGAGTAGCAATCATTTGCTCTACCAATTATCATTTGTACTGCCTGGGACCACCTTTATTTACCTGTGGTTAGCCTCCCTAACTAGATCAAGTCCTTGAGACAGCAGTTTAACTTGCTGTTTCTTTGCACTTGCCATTTACGTGAGGTCCTGGAGTCGAGAAATATTTGGTGGATTTTGGTGGATTTTAGGAATCTTTGGGAAGAAGGAGAGCTTTGGATCAATTATCTTCTGATTTTTCTGATACTGTAAATTAGAACAAAAATCTCTCATTAAGAGGCTTATAGCCTTTTTATCCTCTAAGAATGTTTTAATGCAGTTTTCATTCATTATAATTTGTTTTGAATAGCATTCTACTAAAGCAGAAGATTGTGGTACTTGGGTCTTTTTCTAATGTCCGTTGAGAGTTTTAAGAAGAGCGTTTTGGTTTTGGTTTTAGTTTGCTTTTACATAACACCAGAGGTCTGGCAAAAAGTATAGTCTCCTAAGATCTTACTTTAATTAAAGCATTTCAAAATGGGGTTTCCACTTAAATATAAGATTTCCAATATGATCTTCAGTGCTTTATATTTTTTATTTTAAATTTATTTTGGGAATTTTTCTCAGAACATACATATATATTTTTAACATTTAATAAGTTATATATAGAGAGAGAGAGAAAGAGAGAGAGAGAGATTGAGTTTGAGCATCTCACGCTCTGCAAGCACTGCAGAAGGTGAAAAGAATGACATTGTCTTCACTTGTTAGGAATGTCAGTGTTGGCTGCTTCTGTTCATTGTGAAGTGTCATGCCTGTTGCTTGTGGACATTCAGTCGACTTGGGAGGAGCTAGGCCCCCCATTCAGTCAAACCCTCGGCCGCTGAATACATGGAACAAGATGGAGCACATTTAGCATAATGAGCCAACTGGAGGGAATCAGATGCTTGAAAGCATCTGAGCAAACACAGGATCACCATTAGATGATGGAGTTCCAGAAAGCCAGCCGATAAGATCATCAGTATTCCTTTTCTTCCTCAATAAAAGCTCCAGTACACGTTATGTCATTCCAGAAGGAGTTCATCAAGCCAACCACGTGAAATAACCTAGTTTCCCGGTTCATGACGGAGGTGCAGAGTTCGTATGTTAGAGCAGCTGCAGAGTGAACGTGAGCCTGCAGCCCTGCGTGTAACGGTCGAGAAGCTCCCGCCTGCATCTGGCGGGGCAGGGGGAGTCAGTCTGCCACCAGCATGAATCATGGTGACGGGAATTTCATCTGAAAGATTTCGGCTGTCAAGTCTCCAGGGCTCCCTCAAACACCGGTACCCGCCAAGGTCAGGGCGCGTGGTGTTTGGTCGGCACAGGCACAGCGTCGTAGGTAGTTGTCTTGCCTTCTGCCCCCTTAGTGTGTGTGCCGCAGGCTCCCTGCTTCCTGGTCAGGTCAGAGAACAGCCGCTGCAGGAAGTGCCGCTTCCCAAACCCAAACCATTCGCCATCTTCGTTTTCTCCACCTGGGGGAGCCAGAGAACAAGCCTAGGAATTAAACTTGGGTTGGGTGGGATGTTTGATTGCTTTGAGGACCTTGGATTTTCCTTCATCGTGAGTATTTTTTTTAAGATGAGGTTTAGCATGGCTCTGAAGGGTGTTGGCTCTGACCTAATGCCGTTTTTGCCCACTGGGACTGTCAGAGTACCTGTAGCTCTGAGGTGTTAGACCTGTGCTGTCCGAGATTTAGCCAGTAGCCAAGTATATGTATTTAAATGACTGAAAATCACATGCAATGTAGAAATTCAGCTCCTCAGCCACAGTAGCCACATTTCAAGTGCTCAGGAGCACGTGTGGCTAGTGGCTCTGCTCTCGGACAGCAGATACACGACAGTTCCTGCTTCACAGAGAGTTCTGTCCGACAGGGCTCCTTAGACCCTAGCAGCATTTTCCAAAATATTTCAAATGTGAGTGTATTTGACTTAATTTAACTTTGTTAGTTTTCACTTTTTTAAATATGAAATATCAAATTTGAGATTACATTTAAAGGAAAAGAAGTCATATGTTAATAAATTGGCAAAGGAGAAGGAAGTGGATAAAATTAGAGAAAAGAGGAGGGTGACAGACAAGGGAATTTGGTGGTGAGATGGGAAGGAGGGCCTGTCACTATTTGGTCCGGGACCACCTTCGTTTTAAAGACCTGACACAGGCAAGGATTGGCCATTCCCATAGGCCTGGGGACCCTCGGAAAGCACTGTCCTTGATTTCATTTTTAGATGTTTTGTCTATCAAAACACACATGGTTAAAAAATAAAATGATACGAAACCCTATAATTTCCCATTTCACCTAAATCCCTCTCAGCCCCGCATGGCAGAGCAAACCTCTTTGGACTGTTGTGCTGGTTTCCCACGGTCCAGACCTACGGGAAGCAGTGTTGTGTGGCAGAGGGCGGGTTCTGCGGTAAGACCTGCTCCCTGCATTGACCTTTCTGTCTCCGTCATTTTCCTCCCTTCATCCTGGCTGTTCTCTTTCACGTTGCAGGCTTCTTTCCAGTTGATTCATTCACTCATGGTCACCCAGCAGGTACGTCCTGAGATCCAGCTGTGTGCTAAGCACCATCATGGGTGCTGGGGATTCGGCACGGGACACAGAAGGGTCCCTGCCCTCATGCAGTTTGCTTTCCGTGAGTGCTGTGTTTCTAAGGGGCACCGATGACGTGGTGTGAGAGCGCCTCACACTTTGCAGAGCAGGGGCCTTGGGGTTCTTGATGCCTGTGGCACCCTGTGGTTGTGTTACCAAACTGTACTCACACATTTCCAGACACCCCTGTGGGGCCGGACCACCTCTGGCAGCCCCTGTGCTGGAGACCTGGAGGCAGCTTCAGGTGGTCAGGGATGGTCTCACCAAGGAGATCCCATTCAAGCTGAGACCTGAATGTGAAGGAGCCAGTGGTGCAAAGATCTGAGGAAGGGCGTTCAGCCAGAGGCAGCAGCTAGTGCAGAGGCCTTGCGGCAGAAGGGAGCTGGGTGTGTCACCTGAAAGAAGGCCAGTTTGGCTGAAGAGAAGTGAGGGTGGCTCGAGCAGGAGGGATGAAGTGGGAGAGGTGGGCACAGGCAGGGTCCAGTGGGGTCTCGTCAGCAGCTGTCGGCCAGGTTTTGGATTTTTACGATGATGGGAAGCCATTGAGATATTTTGAACAGGGAGTGAGATGATCTGACTTAAGTATTTAAAAAGATCTCTGCAACACATCTCTGTGCAGGAAACAGGGGGGCAAGAATTGAAGCCGGGAGACCTAGAAGACACGGCAGTCTCGGTATGTGTCCTTGCCCGCACTTGCACAGCGGGCCGTGGGCTCTGTACCTGGGTGGGCTTGTCAGCTTGCGTCATAGGCCTAAGCTGAGAGCTGGCTCTGGTGGCTTCCGACCTAGAAAGGCCAGGATGCAGAGAACTTTGCTCTGAGCCGCCAGCTCTGACAGGAGCAGCCTTAGTTTTTCCTGGGCAGTCTGGTTTCTTTGGAGAATCTCTTTCCTCCCCTTGTGAATACGCAGTCCACCAGTACTGTGCACAATGTTCAGTGGCTATGGACAGATCATCTTGCAGACCAAGGATGAATCTCCTTCTTTGTAGCCCCACATCGTATGCCTGCCCTCGAGAGTTTCTGAGTCCTGAGCCTCTCCGGGACTCTGTGGGGTACATCACCTGCTTCTCCCTCCAGCCGCACTCCCGTTTGTGGTTTCCAGGTGGAAGTTTCCTTAGCCTTGCTGTCGGCCCTGCCTCCCGTCTGCTTTCCACTCCCCAGGCATCTGTTGAAAGCTCTTGTCCTTACGTGCACCAAAGATTCCCCTGCAGATCTTTGGTGATTGGGGGTTTTCACCTTCCTATTCCTACATGTTCCCTTGTAATGGAAGCTCGGGAGGTTTGCCAATCACTCTTAATCAGGGAACTCTCTTCTGTTCTTCCCTTGTTTTCACCTGTCAGCCAAGGATTCTTGGCCTAGGGTAGGGGTCAGGAAACTCTTTCTGTAAAGAACCAGGTAATAAGTATTTTAGGCTTTGAGGGCCACACCACTCTGCTGTTGAAGCAAGTGAGCAGCCATAGACAATATGTAAACAAATAGCCATGGCTGTATGCCAATAAAACTTTATTCACAAAACAGGCAGGGGGCCAGATTTGGCCCATGGGCCTTGGCTTGCTGACCCCTGGCCTAGTGGAGTCCAAACCAGGTTCAGAACCTAGAGAAACTCTGGCGAGAAGCTGGGCCCTGTTGCTACCCTGTAGGTCTCTGCTTGGGCTCTTACCTGAAACCAGTGTGGTTATGCTCTGTGAAAGAGGTATTCCTTTGATATTTATTACATATGCCATCCAGAAAATATCAAGAGATTTGCCCTGCCCAATTGAACAGTAAATGTATTGCATCTCGTTGTGAATTCTTAGACTTTCAGTGTTTGAATGGAAGGGAAGAGGTGATTGTTCCTTATAGTGGTCCCTTGTATGGGAAAACATCTAGAACTGGGGCCTTGTCACCAGTCCAGTTGCCTGTTTTGTTGTTTAAATGAAATAGAGTACAGAAACTTTATCGAACACCCCTATTTTTTCGCTCATTATGGGGGTGCTGTTGCCTGGCTCCATAGAAGTTTGGGGATTGTGGGTAACCACTGGGCCCTGGAACAGGCAGGCTTGATGCATCTCATGTTGGAAACTGCAGTGGGTCGCCTTTCCTGAGGGTGAAGGAGAGCCTCTAGAATGCTGTTCCCTCTGCCTTCAGAGGGGCAGCCACACACATCGGCTGCTGTGGAAGGAATAGGGAGAGGGCCTCGTACCCCTTAGGAAGACCTCGCTTTTTGCCTCTGCACCTCCCTGTGGGCCAAGCACTGTGCAATGAGGCCAAGCCCGGGCTGCGGTTTCACCTCCCTTTACAGGGTCCAGACCCACCTGGGACCGGCCACTTCCTCCCCTCCTCTAAGCCCCCACCACCCCGCAGAAGCTTCAAGGATCCCAGCGGCCCACGTTGACAGACCCACCCCCACCCGGAGTCCACACAGCTCTTCTGCAAGGAGGCCCTCTCCTGTACAGCGCCTGCTTCATTGGCATCGCTTCAGTTTGAATCTCAAACGGTGTTTCAGATCATCCCGAAGCCCCCACGTCCCACCTACAAAATGCAGTCACCTCTAAATGTGGCGGTGGGGGTGTAGCTTGCTTGCTGAGAAATCTTCAGAGGCTGCTAAGTTCCTCTGAGAGGAAAAGGGCAGGCATTTCAATTTGGGTTTGATAAATAAATACTGGTTTGATAAATAATTCCCCATCATTGAGCCAAAAATAAAGATGCTGAAGTAGGTCCCACGGTATCCTTCACGTCACTGAATGAACAGGTAAAAACAAAACTCGCCGTAACCTCCATTCCAGGAGTGACCAAAAAAGGGAGATCTAAGTCTGTTTTAGCTTTACCCACGACGAATAGCTAAACAGTATCATACTTCTGTACAAAAATTTCCTGTAACTTCAAGATAGAGAATCCGGTTTTGATTTGGTGAGGAAACACCCAAGTCAAAGCCGCACAGCTGTGTTTATGGCTCAGTGTCCCACCGACATGCGTGCCTCCTGTGTGCGGCTGAGCCTCGTGAGCAGGCGTGCCCGCTGGCACGTGGCACCTGGCATTTGCTGCAGGCGACCTAGAGAAACAGCCAGGAATGGCGGGCTGGGCACACGTGCGTTGAGTCCTCTGTCCTGCCCTGGCCCTCCCTTGCTTGTGCCCGGCACTGTCCTTGTCACTGAACCTTGACTGTTCAGAGTTGAGAAGACAGGCTCTTTCAAAGAGCTTCCAGTCTCCTGTTGGAGAGAAACCCACCATCGCAGTGTGAGAGGTCGAGAGCTACAGGCTGTATGTAGAGGTCAGCGGGGGTCACAGGACAATGAAGCTCCTGGTTCTGCCTGGTACAGTGTGTTGGGAGGGTGGGGGGGTCCCCTGAACATGAAAAGGAACAGATAAAATACTTTTCTTTAAATGCAGTAAAATACACACAACACAAAATTTACCATTAGTGACATTTAGTACGTTTACAATGTTGTGTAACCATCATTACTGTCTAGTTCCAGAACATGGTCCTCACCCCAAAAAGAAGACCCCTCCCCATTAAGCATCACTCTTCATTTCCTACCACGCCCAGCCCCTGGCCACCACTGTCCTGCCTTTTCTCTGTGGATTTGCCTGCTCTGGACGTTTCATGTAAGTGGAGCCCGTTGGGACAGCTCCTTTCACTCAGCATGTTTTCAGGGTCCGCTCATGTGTTGTAGCGTGTGTCAATACTCCATTCCTTCTTATGGGTAAATACTACTCCATTGTTTGGGTATAACGCATTTAGTTTCATCGGTTGATGGACATTTGAGTCTTTTCCATCTTCCGGTTATTGTGAGCAGTGCTGCTATGATTGTTAGTGTACAAGGTTTTGATTGGACACCTGCTTTCAGTTCTTTGGGCTATACATTTAGGAGCAGGGTTGTTGGGTCACGTAGTGATTTGAGGTTAAACTTACGGAGGAACCGCCAGACTGCTTTCCATAGTAGCTGCACTGTTCTACGTTCCACCAGTAATATAGAAGGTTCTGGTTTCTCCACATCATCCCTGTAACTTGTTCTCCGTTTTTTTAAATTATCACCACCCTAGTCCGTGTGAGATGGTACGTCGTCGTGTTTCGATTTGATTTCCCTAGTGGCCAGTGATGAGCATATCTCCCCGTGCTTGTTGGCCGTTCTGTAAGTCCTGAGTCAGCACTCCGCACCTGCACCACCGCCACCACCCCTCCTGCAAACAGTCAGAGACCCTCCTCTGACCCTGCTCCCTCCCCCGGTGTGCTGCGTGCTGCTTTGCTCCCCAACCACATTTTTGGAAGGTGCTACGGATACTCCAGGTCTTCCTGCTTCATCCTCCACCCCCTCACCAGCCCCCATGACCTCTGTGGCTTTGGTGGCTTTGGACAGGGTTGACGCTCCTTCGTCCTGAATGGCTTTCTTCCCTTAATCTCAGTGATGCCCCATCCTCACCCTGCTTCACTGGCTGTGTCTCCTCAGCCTCCTTTGTTACCCCCTCACTTTCCCTGCTCTCAGTATGCTCCTCTACTAGACGGTCTCATTCATTCCCTGACTTCAGTCACCAGTTAGATGCGTTGACTCCAAATTTACGGCTGGTCTCAGAGGACGGTTTCCTGAGCACCAGCTGTGTGGCAGCCAGACTGCTTGCTCCAGGTTCTGGGACCCAAGGTGAAGACGGCAGACGATAGGCCGCTCGCCAGTCTCCAGAGTACAGTGGGATAGACGGTAACCAAGAAAACCAAGAAGAAAGAATTTCAGCTGTTGGTTAATGTAATAAAGAAAATCAAATGAAATCGTTGTGGAAGGAGTGGGGAGAGGAGGTCATTTGAACTTGGACGTATTGGAATTGCCATATAGGTACCTCAGACTCAGCAAATTCGCAGTTGAGCTTATTTCTACCCATGTTTCTTTCCTGTCAGTGACGTGTCCCGCCACCCACCTACCTGTGTAAGCCAGCGGTCCGGGAGTTCTCACTGGTCCCCTCGTCTTCCTCACCCCACGTTCCCACTGTCAGCCGGCACCCTTGGTTTTCCCAGTTATTTATCTGCCACTGCCCTGGTCCCAGCCAATGTCCTTCTCTCTCGTCTAGACGACTAGAAAAGCCTTCTGTGGGTCCTGTGCTTCCCTCCCCCTCCTCATGTGTAGTCCACACCGAAGCCTGAGGGGACCTTAAGAAGGACAACTTCGCGTCATTGCCCCACTTAAACCCTTTCACTTGGCTTCAGGTTGCCCTTCAGATCAAGGTCAGACTCTAACCTGGGCTAGTTGGCTCTGAGGGCACCTGCGGCCACTCCAGCCTCACCCTGTGCCGGCTGGGCTGTCTCTGCTGCGGTCATGCTGAGCCCCTCGGGCTGTCAGTGACGCTTCCAGATGCTTCTCCACACACACACTGCTCCTCTCTGAGACACACACACACATACTCTGCTCCTCTCTCACACACAATGCACACACACACCCCGCACCCCAGCCCCCTTCTCACACTCTCAGAGAAGTCTTCTGACCTTTCAGGTTCCTCGGTCTCCTGTCAGGTAGTAGGCAGCCCTGTGTTTTTCTCAGAACTGGACAGTGTGGTGTCCAAGCAGACGGGCCTGCCCCCCGCTGCTGACAGTCCTGTTAGGTAGAGATGTGTGCCTCCTAACAAGTGAATGTAAAGTTATAGCCATGCCGGTCACAGGAGACAAGCATGGGCTGAGATCACGTGGCAGGACACAGCTGACGGGGGCGGCCTCATGCCATCTGAACAGGGAGTGGGGTCGGAGCCAGCAGAGGCTGGGCCAGCGCCTCGGGGCTCTGCAGACACTATTAAGGTAGAGGGCGGTGAGCCCTGGAAGGGCACTGCAGTGGGTCGTCTTTTCTAGAAGCTAACTGCCTGCCCTGAGGAGGGCTCAGGAGGGAGGCCCAGGGGACAGGAGGCGAGGCAAGGAGTCAGCAGGTCTTAGGGTAACTTGGTTTTTCCAGCCTTATCTCAGCGTGTCCCTCCCGAGGGCTGTCAGTCCCACGGCTGTAATTGTTGGGTGGCTTCGTCACGTCACCCAGTCCTGGTGTTCCGTGCGTTGTTGGATGAGACACGTGGGCCAGGCTGTTCTGTTGGGGTCAGAGCAGCAGTGGGGCTCTCCTTCACCTGTGCACCCAGGTGTCCACCACAGTCATGATGTGAGCAGCACTGGATGCGGCATTACTGACAAATACAAGGCTGTGTACACTGCAGCCTGGCGGACACTTAAAACAAGTGCATACGAGGAGCGATTCGTGGCTGTGAGTAAATACTAGGGTTTCCTGGGGTCACCCAGAGGAAGCTGAGCAGAAGAGTTTTAGCTTGGGGAGTTCTGTGGAGGAGGAGAGTTATGGACGGGGTTTTTAAGGAAGAAAGACCCAGGCTTTTCCAATCAGGTAGAAAGAATGACAGGTGCCAGGCACAGGGCCCAAGAAAGCCTGTTTTGAGGAAAAGGCTGCAGACTGTGGAGAGGAACCCGTCTGTGTGCGGCAGTCTGACATCTTGGAAAACTCTTCCCGAGCTCGGTATTCCTCAGCACTTCCTTCAAAATTAAAGCAGCGCTTACTTCTGAGTAAGAATTCCAGGCAAAGATGAGAGCAGAGTCGGGCGCGGGTCTGCTGTCCTTGGCCCTGCCTGAGTGGGGACTTGGTGGGTGAGTGTTTCCTAGGACACGTTGGGTAGGCTTTTTAAGAGAGCAGATGTGCAGACACAGACTCCATTTCTTCGGGCAGACGGGATGGGGGAGGAGTGAGCACCTTCGTTGCACAAAGAATCTTTTTTTAATTAACATTTATTGGGGTGACAATGGTTAATAACATGACATAGGTTTCAAGTGTACAATCTGTGACACGTCATCTATGTATCACATTGAAGTTCACCACCCAGACTCAGCTCTCCTTCCATTACCATATATTTGACATTGCACAAAAAATCTTGATGGTCCACACTCATTGTTGCACCTGTCAGCTGTCACTGCTGGGGGCTCCGAGCACAGCTGATCCACAGGGCTCCCTGGGCGAGCTGGCCCCTTAGGCCTAATCGGATGACGGGGGACCCCCGCTCTGCTGCGTGCGCCCTCAAGCACCCACCCACCTCTGCTTGAGTCTTTGCACTGCCACTCAGCTTGCATGCTGGCTGCACAGTTGTTGCGATGTGGTCTGGAGAGGAGAGCTAGAAGAAGAGTGCTTCCTGAGGCTCCAGGGAAAGACGCTTTTTCTGGAGCCTTTCCTGACTTTGGAGGCTAAGTAGGGAGCTAGCAGGGAAAACCTGTCACTTGCAAGGTGGTCCGAGATACTAGTTTCCTATTGCTGCTGCTGCACAAATGACCACAAACTTAGTGGCTAAAAGAACATAAACTTATTATCTTACAGTTCTAGAGGTCAGAAGCCCAACATGGGGCTGAGATTAAGGTGTTGGCACAGCTAGTTCCTTTTGGATGCTCCAGAGAGAATCTGTTTCCCACCTAGAGGCACCTGCACTCCTTGGTGCGCAGCCCCTCCTCCATCTTCAAAGCCAGAAGTGTAGCATCTTCCAGTCTCTCTCTGACCTCTGCTTGTCATCCCATTGCCTTCTCTTGTAAAGACCTGTGTGACGGCATGGGACTACCCCTGGTAACCCAGGGTCACCTGCCATCGCAGGAGCCTTCACCCTATCACACCTGCAAAGTCCCATTGGCCAAGGAAGGATACATAATCACCGTGCCAGGGGTTAGGATGTGAACGTCTTTGAAGGGTCATTGTCATCAGCCTACATATATATCAGCCTAAATGATAAATATACGATAGGAGCCAAAAGTTTGAAAGAGGATAAAACATTGGGTAGGTCTGCGAATCTCTCGAAATCTAGTGTAAGTAGAGGCGGGGTAGAACCTCAGACTCCAGCAACTACCATGTTTCCCCGAAAATAAGACCTAACCGGAAAATAAGCCCTAGCATGATTTTTCAGGAGGATATCCCCTGAACATAAGCCCTAATGCGTCTTTTGGAGCAAAACTTAATATAAGACCCGGTCTTATTTTCGGGGAAACACGGTATAAGGAATCATGGCGTTCACAGTAGCGTGGAGGAGACAGTCCCAGAGTAGAAGTTTTATATGTTTTTCCGTATTCTAATGGCGCTATAGAATCAAATCATTTAACGTTTTCCTTTGGTTTTGTTTTTATTTTGGAAACAGATTCCCAGCAGGAAAAACAGCCTCTTATCTGCCCCAGCTTCAGCATCTAGTAAAGTGAAAGTGCAGATTCCTCCGTCCGTGGTGAAGAGAGACAAACGGCAGAATTCCTCCAGGTTTAGCGCCAGCAATAATAGAGAACTTCAAAAACTACCATCTTTAAAAGGTAACTTTTATTATTTGTCTTTTAAAGTTAAACTTTGCCTACTTAGGGAGAAGGAGGAACGTTCTCATAGTTGGCTAGCTTTTTATACCTTTGCTGTGTTTATATTCTGCAGGATCACCTTTTCTTCTTTTGATTTTGTTTAGATTGAATGCCATTAAGTTATTTACTCAACTAATATTTCAAACTCCAGAGCTCTTTAAGATAAAAAATCTAATCATAAATGTATTACTGGTGTAATACACTAAAAAACTAAGAGGAAAGAATTAAAATCTTTTCATGCGAATCATAAGTAAGCCAGTCAGTTTTTCTTTTGAGGGATTCTTCTTTCTCATTTGTCTTACAACTCTGGCAACTCAGAAAGGAGTAATTGAGAGAACAGTGGTAGAATCTCTGGTTTTTCTGGTGTTGGAGGAGTGCTGATGAGAACCACAGTCCTTCCGGGACTTTGTCCTAAGAGTCACTGGGAATTACCTCGACCCAGGGGTTTTCCATGTGAGATGATTCAGGGAACAGTACTCTTTGCTTCGAATCCCCCCCCAAGTGGCACAGTTATCCCTTTCCAGCTGAGGGTCTCCCCTCCCTAAGAGTGTTCCTGTAGGAGATTTTGGTATTAAAGCACATGACACCCTATGAAAGGAAACAGGGTAAGGACCCCAAAGTCAAATGCTAACGTCTGAAAACCTTTCTATTTACCAAACTCTAAGAGTAGTGCAGTAAAGGAAACGTCAGGTATTTTTCCTACCTTGAAGACATAATAATAGGTCTTTTACAATTAATAAACTCAGAGTGGGAAGTTTGTCCTCTCTACATGTGTATCCCAGTGCCTTCCATTCTGCATGGCAGTGAGCAGGAGCTCAGTGCAGATGTGTGTTGGGGGGTGTGCAGGGACCTGGGGGGGTGCAGGGAGGGAGGGGTGAAGGGAGGGAGTGGGTGCAAGTAGGAAGAGGGTGCGGGGGGTGCATGGTGGAGAGATATGGAGGGACAGGCAGGGTGGATGGAGGGAGGGGTTTGTGGATTCAGGGTGCATTTCCTACGCCTGCTTGCTGGGAATCCACTCATGCAATTTCAAGAGTTTGTATGTGGCTTATATTTGGTTTAGCTTTGTGGTGGATAATTTGCATGCTAAGTTGTTTTTGAGGGGTCCCCCCTCCCAAATAGTCCATGCCTTTCTCGTGCCATTCATTCATTCAGCAAATACTGTATTGAATACCTACATAAACAGGCCCTGTTCGAGGATTGGGAGTACAGCATTAAACAAAAACAAGGGCACACAGTGCTGAGACCAGGCTCCTGTTCCAGTGGGTGGGACACTGCCAGTGAGTGGGTAAGGAATGTGTGTTCACGCCTCCGTCCAGGGCCGGGCGGACCTGGGATGTGCAGTGGAGAAGCCTTCCCAGAACCGTCACCGACCTTGGCGGGAGCTTGGCTCCTGCGGTGGGGGCCCAGTGCCCTGCCCTGGTCCACGTGTCCCGCCCGCTTCCTTTGCCTCTGTCTCCCAGAATTCCCTGCTCAATCCTCTTTCTCCAGGCCTCTGCTTTGCTGTCTGAACCTCTATTTTCTCTCTTTGTCTTTATACCAAGTAAGAATGGCATGTAGTCTTCTCACGCTGACACCAGTTTTCTCTTCCTAGAGGGAGAAATTTTCCGTTGTACAGCCACACATCCAGGAGCGTTTCACGCTGGTCAAGGAGAAGCCAGGGCCCCTCGCTGGTCTTGTTTGATCTGTCTTGGTTATTCTAAATTATCAGTAGTTCTGTAGATACGTTAAAATAATTTTGTCTAATTCAGAAAAAAATAGGAATTGATTGGAATGATGTTGAAGTTATATATAAATTTGGGGAAGATTGACACTTTTATGATACTTTTCTCCCATCTAGAAAGATGGTATATCTCCTCCATTTTTCTGGGTCTTGTTTTCCAACTTTTTATAAGATTTTATGATTTTCTTTTAAGTCTCTACTTTTTCATTAAATTTATTCCTAAGTACTTCATAGTTTTTGTTAGTTTTATAACTGGGTTATATTTTTTCCATTTCTGCTTCTAATTGGTTCTTACTAATCCAATTAAAAGTTGTTGGTTTTTTAATGTTTTCTTATTCTGCCACCTTACCAAATTTTATTATTTATCATGGTAATTTTTAAACTAGAGTCTGCATATATCGTCCTGTCATTTGTAATTTGATACTTTTATCTCTTCCAATATTTATACCAACACATACTAGTTATTTTAATTTTATTATACCGTTAGCTAGAACTAGTAAAATATAGATAACAGAGATCAGAGCAGGCTTCCGTTTTCTCCCATTTTGGTAAAAGGCTTCGGCATTTCCTTGTTTCACGTGAAATGGCTCAGTTTCTGGTGCATCGTCGCCTTTCCCCAGGGTGCTGGTGTATGAGGGCCACCTTCACATGGCCCTTCCCCACCTTCGCACGGCCAGTTCTAACTGGCTCGCGCGTGCTAGTGCACTGCTGCTGAGTTTTATCAGATGCCGCATGCTATACTCCTCGAGAGGGTAGTACAATCACTGTGTTGATAGGTTTTTCTGGTTTTGAACTATGCTTGCATGACGGGCCTAAACGTCAGCATTGTCGCCACACACGATTCCTTTCTCTGGTTTATTCTACTAACTTTCCTCATTGTCTGCCTCTGTATTTACTACGTGGAGCTAGTCTGTAGTTTTCTTCTCTTTTCACTCTCCTGTATTTTATCAAATCTAAGATGTCTTCATACTAGCATGTTGTGATCTTTCCTGGCACTGGCCTGCAGGTTTTTATGCAGCTTTGTCACGCTGCCATATGATGGCAGGGACTGTGAGATGCACCTGCCTCTCGGCAGTGACCAGGCGTGGAATAACGGGTGGTCTTGAAGTCCATGACACAAGATTAGAGGTCGACTTAATGAGGTCCGCTGGCCCTTGTGCTTTTCTCAATGAGAAATCTGTAGGTTCCTTCAGGCGGGGTCAGTTTAGAGTAGATGGTATATTAAGTCGTACATTATATTCTCTAACGACTTAATTTCTTCCACATCTGTGGTGGTGATGTCTGCTTGGGAGTTTATTATTCTTTTGTTTGTTTTCAGTATCACTCATTTTCACTTTCATCTTTAATTACTCATTCTATCTTATTTTATTATTTCCCAACTTATTAAGTTGAATACAGAGGTCACTTATTTTTAGTTTGTCTTTAATAATAAAAGAATTTAAAGCGTGTGTTCCTCTGGGTATAACTTGAGCTCCCGCCATAGATTTTCTTTTCTTTTTTCTTTCAAATCGTAGACTTTTTTTTCGAGTTTTATTGAGGCATAATTTACATAGTACAAAATAAACTCATTGTAAACACTTAGCATAATGTTTTTGAATTTCATCCATATTGAGTAGTTTGTTTCTTTTTAATGCTGAATAATCTGTTATATGAACATCCCACTTTTGTTTATCCACTCACAAATTAATAGACATTTGAGTAGGTTTTTTTGTCTAGAATGATGCTGCTGTGAGAATTCACATAAAAGTCTTTGTTTGAATATATGTATTTTCCTCTGTCTTGGATAGATACCTAGGAGTGGAATTGGTGGCTTGTGTGATAAGTTTATGTTCAGTTTCTTAAGAAACTTGCCAAACCATTTTCCAAGGCAGTTACACCATTTTACATTCCCGTGTGTGTCCACACTTTTGCCAGTACTTGTTATTGTCTGTTTCTGAGACAGCCTTTCTCATGGGTGTCTCATTATGGCTTAATGTGCGTGTCCCTAATGGCTGCAGATGTTTCGCGTCTCTTCATACCTGTTAGCTATTTGTATATCTTCTTTGGTGAAATGTCTATCAAAGCTTTGCCTGTTTTTAAATTGGCTGTCTTATTGTTGAAGTACAGTTGACCCTTGAACAGTGTGTGGGTTAGGGGCACTGACCCCCTGTGCAGTCAAAAATCCTATTATGTACTGTATTCTTACAATAAAATAAGCTAGAAAAAGAAAATTTTATTAGGGAAATCGCAAGGAAGAGAAAATGCATTTACAGTATTGATTGAAAAAAATCTGTGTAAGTGGACTTGCACAGTTCAAACCCATGTTGTTCAGGTGTCAACTAGATAACAGTTCTCTGTATAATCTGGATATGAGTCTTTTATCAGATATACGATTTGCAAATATATTCTCCCAGTTTATGTCTTCTCTTTTTCTACTCTTTGAAGCACAGAAGTTTGGAATTTTTGATGAAGTCCTAGTTATCCCATTTTTCTCTTATAGATCTTGCTTTTGGTAGAGTATCTGAGAACTCTTTGCCTTACCCAAGGTCACAAAGATTTTTTTCCCCGTGTTTTCTTCTAGGAGTTTTATAGTTTTAATTATTATATTTAGGTCTATGATCTGTCTCAAGTTCATTTTTTTTTTTTAAATAATGTGAGGTAGAAGTTTAAATTCATCTTTCTGCAGGTGGATAACCCAGTTGTCATAGCACAATTTGTCACAACCACGATTCTTTCCCCATGGAATTGCTTTGGCACCCTTGTCAGAAACCATTGTCCATAAATGTCAAGATTAATTTCTGGACTCTCAGTTTTGTTCCATGGGTATATATGCCTGCTTTATGCCGGTATCAAACTATCTCATTGTGGTATCTTGTTGTTTTCATCTGCATTTCTATGATGTAAGGTCTTTTCAAACGTTTATTGGTGATTTTCCATTGGGTTGCCTGACATTTTCATATTTTTAAAAGAGTTCCTTGTTTATTCTGGATATGAACTCTTTGTTGGTTACATGTGTGTTGCAGATACTTTTTGCCACTATTGCTTGTCTTTTTCATTTTAGCCATTCTGATGAGCTGGTTTCAATGTCTAGTTATTTGATGAATGAAGCATCTCTTCATAAATTTATTGCCTGTTCAGATAAATTATTTTCTGAAGTGCCTGTTTAAGTCTTTGGGCCCATCTTTCGAATGGGTTGTAGCAGTTTTGAAAAACAGATTTGTAGGAATTCAGATAATAGGTCCTTTGTAGATACAGGAATTGCAGGTTTTCTTCTACTCTGTGTCTTGAATTTTCACTGTCAAAGACATTGGCACTTTGAGAGTACTTTGTATGTCCTGTTTAACAAGTTTTTGCCTGCCACAAAGTAATAGATGTCAGCCTATGCCTTTTTCCCTAAAACTTTATTTCACCTTTCGCATTTAGCTGTACAATCCCTGTAGAATTAATGTTTGTGTCTGCTGTGGTGTTAGAGGTCAAGATTCCGTTTTTTCCAGGCAGCTTTCCATTTGGCACAGAACCCTTTGTTGAAAAGATCACCCTTCACTCATTATGGTGTTATCTTTGTCATAACAAAGTACCATTGATGTGTGGATTCGTTTCTGGGCTCTGTTTTGTTCCACTGGTTTGTCTTCCCTTGTTTGTGTCAGTACAACACTAACACATCCCAGTCCTACTGGCTCTTGACATCTGCTTGTGTAAGCCCTTCAGCGTTTTCTTCATAATTGCCTTGGCTCTCTTCATGTCCATGTAAATTTTAGAATCAGCCATTTCTCTAGAAAGTTCTTCCGGTGGGGAATAGTATTCTAAGACCACTGTCTGGGTGCTAGGATTCGTGTACTGCTGCCAAATGGTTATTGTTTTCAGGTCTTTTTTGTGGACCAAACTAGAAAATACGTTTCTTCAGGATATAGCACAGCAGGAGTTTATATGTTATTTTCAATTCAAATTCGGGTTGATAGGCATTTATGTAACTTCTATCTTATATCTACTTTTGTCACCCCAAGATTTCAGTTCTCAAGGACATCAGAGAGAATAGCATTTAAATGTCAGATAATTATTCATTTACTTTATCCCACATTGCACACAATATATTCTCAGAAAAATAATGTAAACATTATGACCAATGTGATGATTGAAAGACAATTATTTGCACTTTTTCATTTTCTGTCCCGGCTCCTTTTTCATAGTTTTGCTCTCTTCATCTTCAGAGCACATAGCCATTAAAACTATTCTCTCCTGCTGTGGAGAAAAAGGAACCCTCGTTCACTGTTGGTAGGAATGCAGGTTAATGCAGCCGCTATGGAAGGCAGTGTGGAGGCTCCTCAAAAAATTACGAATAGAATTACCATATGACTTAGCAGTCCCTCTCCTGGGTATCTACCCAAAAAATCTGAGAACATTTATCCGTAAAGATATGTGGGCTCCAGTATTCATTGCAGCTTTATTTACGGTGGCCAAGACATGGAAACAACCAAATTGTCCTTTGGATACTTGGATAAGATGATTGGATAAAGAAGTTGTGGTTTATATACACAATGGAATACTATTCAGCGGTAAGAAAAGATGAAATAGGACCATTTGAGACAACATGGATAGATCTTGAGAGTATAATGCTAAGCGAAATAAGTCAGACCATGTGATTTCACTGATATGTGGTATATAAACCGAAAACAACAAAAAGAACAACACAAACAAATGAAGAAACAAAGATTCATAGACACAGACAATAGTTTAGTGGTTACCAGAGGGTAAGGGGGGAGGGCGGTGGTAGATGAGGGTAAGGGGGATCAAATATATGGTGATGGAAGGAGAACTGACTCTGGGTGGTGAACACACAATGTGATATATAGATGATGTATTACAGAATTGTACACCTGAAATCTATGTAACTTTACTAACAATTGTCACCCCAATAAACTTTAATTTTAAAAAAAGCAAAAAGAAAACTATTCTCTCCCTCCTAGCCCTATTTATATTTCTTTCATGTGAATGTCATGTTTCCCCAAAAGTAAGACCTACCCCAGAAATAAGCCCCAGTTAAGATCGTCAGCCAGACGGAAGCATTTTGTACATCATGACGATGTTCCAGGAGAAGATGACATGACTATATTTGAATAAATGTAGATTGTTGTACATGAAAAAATAAGACATCCCTTGAAAATATGCCCTAATGTGTCTTTTGGAGCAAAAATTAATATGAGACCCGGTCTTATTTTCGGGGAAATACAGTATATAGTTAATCCTCGGCACCGGTTGTTGTGCTGACACTCCGCCTGTTATTTTGGTCTTCTGAAGGTTGCTCTGTAGTAGATTTCAACTTCAAACTTGAAAGAATGCCTGGGTGAAAAATGCGGGGCTCCTATTTTCTTCAGTATTTTAAGGATTGTTACTCCATTTTCTTTTTCTTTTTTTTTTTTAATTAAAATTTATTGGGGTGACAATGGTTAGTAAAATTACGTAAGTTTCAAGTGTACAATTCTGTAATACATCATCTAGTTACTCAATTTTCTTCTGTAATAAAGTATTGCTGTCAGAGACTGACGTCAGTTTAATCTTCTCCCCCTTACAAGTTTCTTGGTCTGTTTGCTTTGATGCCTAAATAGTTGTTGTTTTTTCTTTAAAGTCCAGTAATTTCAGAATGAATTATTCTGGGTTGGTCACATATACATGTGATGTTGTTTCGATATGTAGTAGCAAGTTTCTTTCTTTGGATTATTATCTAGAGGATTTGTTCTGTTTGCTTGCTTTAGTTTTCTCCTGTGGAGACTCCTGATGTATAAATATTGAATCTTCTTTGCCTGTTTTCATATTCACTGTTTCTCCTTTGTGCTTTCATTTGTTTTTAATTTAAATTATTTTTCTCTTTTTTATACAGTTCCTTGTAAGGCATTTTACGTTGTATTTATTTGCTCTTGTATTCCTTCCAGTTAATCTTCATTTCTGAAATTTTTTTTCCTTATGGAATTATATTACCTATTTTTGAGTTTGTCTGTTAAAGATTCATGTAGTCCTTTCACACATTATATTATCCTTTAGTGTCTTTTGCCTCATCTTGAATTATTAGGTTGTAGTTATTAATGTCTTTTGTGGGATGTCTTTCTGACGTGCTTTTACTGTCTGCAGAGGTGTCATTCTGTTCCTTGTTCTCTTTTACATTATAACTCTGTGTGGGACTTGACTTTGATCCCTCCTGGTGTGTGTATGTGACAGAGAGAGAAAAAGAGAGAGAGAGAAAGAGAGAGAGAGGTGTGGGAAGGAAGGGAGGAGAGAGAAAGAGAGGGGGGGGGAATTAGAGAGGAGGGGTTTGAGCTCTAGAGCTCTAGCTTTGGTTATTTTTGTGAAATTTTCAAAAACATGACGGCTTACGCACCTTCTTAGCTCCGTGATTCAGTCTCTTCCCCCACTTCTATCTGGGCCTGTTTTTCCCGTCGTTTCCTCTCTGCCCGGTGGTTTCTCCCCAGTGTGGCCTAGTTCTGGAAGGGAGCTTCGGCTGCTGAGTTTTGAGGATTCCCGGGCCCAGATGGGTCTAACCCCGTCAGACTTAGCTGTGGCCTCCTTGCTTTCACCGTCTGGAGCACAGACCCCGTCCATTTCCAGCTGCTAATCTCAGATGGGCTCACAGCACTGATAGCACACAGGTGTGCGGCTGCTGGCGGCCTACCCCTCATGCTCATCTATCTCTAGGGACCTTTTCTCCTGACCTCGCTGTAGATGTTGGCCATAGGCTTTGGGTTTTGACATCTTAGTTGCTCTATGATGTTATGCAAGAATTTGGAGAGATGAAAAAACTATGCCACACTTTTTTCATAATTGCCAAAACTTGGAGGCAGTCAAGGTGTCCTTCAGTATGCGGACAACCTGTGGTCCCTCCAGACAGTGGAATATTATAAAAAGGAATGAGCTATCAAACCATAAAAAGACATGGGGGAGCCTTAAATGCGTGTTACTAAGTGAAAGAAGCCAACCTGAAAAGGCTACTTTCTGTGTGATTCCAACCGTGTGACATTCTGGAAAAGGCACAGTTGTGGAGACAGTAAAAGGATCAGTGGTTCCAGGGGCCCAAGGGGAGCTCAGTAGAGTTTAGGACAGTGAAACTATCCTGTGTGTTACCATTGTGGTGACAAAATGCAAAGAATGTAAAACACAGTGAACCCTAATGGAAACTATGGTCTTTAATTAACAGTGATGTTATCTATCCTGGTTTAACCAGTATAGATAATGTACCAACTGGTACATTTGTTACCAGTTGTAACAAATGTACCACAATACAAGGTGTTAATGATGAGAAACTGGGAGCGGGGTGGACAGGAGGAGAAACGTATATGGGAACTCTATACTTTACATTCAGTTTTTCTATAAACCTAAAAATCAGTCTATTAATTTAAAAAAAAAAGCAATGCTACTACTGTTGGATATTTTAATTCCAACCTTTTAAAATCCTCCATAACAGCATTCTTTTATTCTGTCAGTGATCATTTAGATTGATCCATTTATTTATCACTGTATCCTTCATTCCTTTCTGCATCTCAAACTTTCTGGATCTCATTCTCCTTCTTTTTGAACATCATTTAGAATTTTTTTAACGAGAATCTACTCTGGGCAAATTCCCTATTTGTTTAGCTGGAAAATGTCCTTATTTTGCTCTCATTCTTGAAAGATACTCACTGAGTATCGAATTGTAGGTTGAACTCTTTTCCTTCAGGGCGTTGAAGACAAGCGTTCCATGCTTTTTGATTCTGTTAGGATTGAGAAGCCAGGGTCCCTGTGTGAAGGGGGTGGTGTGATTTCTGACCACTTTTCTGATATTTGTCTATGACAGTGATTTTTCCAGTAGTTCCACTGCTAGGTGTCCAAGTGGGGGTTCTCTCCATCAGTGTTTTTGGGGATTCATCTTGAATCTGGATTGTTGTATTTCCTTAGTCCTGGAAAGTTCCCAGCCATTACTTCCTCAGTTGTTATCTCTATGTTAGTCTCTGTTCTTTCTTTGGCTCTAATCAAACCTGTGTTGGACTTTTTTATTTACTGTCTTTCTTTAGTCCTCATCTGTTCTTTCCAGCCTTTTTGTTTACCATGCTATATTCTTGATCAGAGAGTCTCACACTAATCATGGTGAGGCCCCGTTTTCTTTTTCTTAATTTTCAACTCATCATGGAGTAATACATTCAAAAAATACAGTACAAATTACTATAGAAATGAATATAAAATACAGCCCCAAACTATTTTATTATTATAGTCGGTAGACATAAAAGTACCTAAATTGCTATCAGTTTCTCGGTGTCTGTTATCTTTTGGAGAATCTTCAGGTTTGTCTGTGCTTTATGAAACCCACCTGTTGAGCTTTTAATTTCAGATACACTTTCTCATTTATGGAACTCCTGTTTTTGATCTGCACTGTGACTTAAAAAATATTTTCCTATTCTCTTGCAGATACCATCAAACTTGTCATTTCTTTAAGTGTAGTAAGCACACTACTTTATATGTAGTCCGTGTTAGATAATTCTAGCATCTGAAGTCCCTGTCTCAGTTGGCTCATGATACCTTATTTCCTTGTGTACGTGACTATTTTTTACTCTATGCTGGTCATTGTACTCAAATATTTGAAATAAATGGAAACCTAGAATGAAAGGATCTTCTTCAACACCGATTTGTTTTTGCTTCTGCCAGACACCTGGGGTCACTGCTGGTCTGAGAGTGCCAGCAAATCACAACCTTGGTTACGACTTGTTAAATTAACCAAACTGGTTGACCGGTAAAACATCCCCCTTAATCCATGGAGTTCCTGTAAATGGAAACCTTGGATGGAATACGTCAGAGCTGACGCTGAGTTACTCAGCAGATAGTGTCGTTATGGTGGGAAATGCGTGCTACCTGGTGACTATCAGAAGTGATGCTAAATTTTATCCCTGTAACAGGGTGATGACAGACTGAGCTCGCCATCGTACAATGATATTTTTCTTTGCAACTCAAAAGGTACTAGTGATAATCTGCAAGGTATATTTTGGCATCTTGCCCATGTCTGTTCCCTATCAGCCATGAGCTTTACACACTTGATAAAACTTGGCTGAGTCAGTAGTTTCACTAGAGATTTCAACATTTAATCTGGCTTTTTTCTAAAAGCAGAGATATTTCTTACCAGCTGGAGCTATTTGGTTATCTTGATACAGAGTTCCTACTGGAAAGTCAGAGGAACCTTCATTCTTTGCCTTTTAGTTACCAATTTCCCTCAAATGGTGAAAACTAAAGTCTTCTTCTGGCTTTCCCTCTTTCTTTTTTCTTTTTATTTATTTTTAAATAAATTTTATTGGGGAATATTTGGAGACAGTGTGTTTCTCCAGGGCCCATCAGCTCCAAGTCGTTGTCCTTCAATCTAGTTGTGGAGGGCACAGCTCAGCTCCAAGTCCAATCAGCTGGCGCTCTAACCAACTGAGCCATCCGGTCACCCCTGGTTTTCCCTTTTTTGGATATCATTATAGACTCATGTATTTCATTGATTTCAATGTGTTTTAATCTACTAAGATCATTATTTTTTCTGATGTGCAGATGCTTATTTTTAACCACTGGGTGCTCTTTAGGCTAGCTCCTGTGTAATTTTTGACATGGGCGTATTGATTGATTGACTGACTGACCTCCCTACCTTATTTATTTTTGATTCCTTGATTTCTGATACATGAAGATGTCCCCCAGGCTTGTTCCTACCTTCCGTGCCCCAGATTTGGAATCAGCCACTTTTCAAAGATCCCTGAGTCCCTTCAGTGGGGACTGAGGTAGAGACCACAGTGTGGGGTGCCTGCTGCCGCTGGGCCGATGTGGCTTCTAGGTGCTTTCAATGGAGGGAGCTAGAACACGCATATATAGTAGTCGTGCATTCATATTGATATTTCTAATGCAACTTTAACATTGTTTTTACATGTTTCTTGAATTTTCATAGTTTTATCTCTTTATCTTACACTGAAAATCTTGATTTCTAACAGTATTGACATAATTATTGCTATAGCTTATGAAAACAATTCACAATAACAATATTGATATTATTACAAGCAGTAGGAACTTTGGATTGGCTCGTTTCATTGTAGAAAAGTCTGTTGGTGTTTTATTATTAAAGACGCATTTATTCAGCGTCATGATCAGACTATGGCATTTAGCAATCCACAGCATGGATACAAAAAAGAAAAAGTCTACATGAAAACCCTTTGCTGGTTTGCTGTATACTTTCCATAGAACAGAAACTAAAATAACCTGTTACACAATTAGTCACAAATACAGTCCTCGAGTGTTTTGCCCATACACATGAGTATTGTCTAAAACATGGCTTCTTTGTATAATAAGAGCTAGGCTCCACCACCACTGTGCTTGGCTGAGTTCACAAATCTGCTGTAACCTGTGGCTTCCCTGTCACTTCTCTGGATCTCCTCTCCGGCTGCGCTTTGTTTCCTGGCAGCAGTGAAAACCTTCCGCCACTGCCATAGCTGCTGCTGGAACCACCACAGCCCCCTTGGTTTCGTGGTTTGGCAAATACTGGCCTCCACCACCACAGGGGCCAGAACTTCTGCCTCCAAAGTTTCTTCCTTTCATGGGTCCAATCTTTGAAGATTGACTGTTGTAATTGCCAAAATCATTGTAGCTTCTGCCACCTCCATAACTGCTTCCATCGTTACCAAACCCATGATAGCCTTCCCCATTGTCACCATATCCTCACCACGACTGCCATCAAAGACACCTCGACCACTGAGGTTTCCTCCATGACCAAAGTTGTCATTCCCACCAAGAGCACCACCGAAGTTTCCGGAACCACTTTGACCTCTGGCTGGATGAAGCACAGCCGTCTCCTGCTTAGATAGGGCTTTCCTTACGTCACAGTTGGGGCCATTCACAGGATGGTTTCTGAATGGCAATCGTGTCTACAGAGCCACGGTCATCACGGGTCACAAAAGCAAAGCTTCCCTTCCTTCTTTCCACAGCCTCGATCAGTCATGATTTCAGTCACTCAGTTTTCCCACACTGTTCAAAGTCTCTCTTAGGCGATGTTCTCCAGCATCTTCTTGGATACAACAGCAGTCTTTTCTCAGTGAAGTGGGCACCAGGTCTTCGAGAATGTTCTCTTGACACAGCCCTCTCTTGGCCCCTCAGCTTTTCCGTCCACCTGTGTGGCCTTGCCTTCATGGCTGCGTCCACTCCTCCACAGTGGCATAGGTGACAATCCCTAAGCATCTGGACAGTCCAAGCGTCCCCATTGCTCAGGATGGTTCCTCAGACTCTCGTCGCTATTTCAAAGCTCAGATCTCTGGGGAACCGGACTCTCTGGGAGACTGACTCAGACAGGATGACCAGGAGGGGAGACTGATGGGGTGCTTATTCGGGGGTGTCCGTCCACCAACAGAACGCAGGCTGTTGCTATTTTTTTGGGATCCTTTCAAATTTTAAAAACATCCAGGGAGGTTGGATGTGTGCTGCATCTGTTTGTTCAAGGCCACTCTTGTTTCCTTTAGGGTGTTTTTAAGTTTTCCTTAGATGGTTGCATATTTCTTAGTAAGTGTATGCCCAGATATTGTCATTAGTATACATGGGGTCTTCTCTCCCATTATGTCTTCTAAATAGCTGCTAATTGTTTATATGAAGGCTGTTGATCTGTCTTTCACATCCTGCTCCCTTACTGAATTATCTCATTGTTTGCAATAGTTCTTCAGTTGATTTTTCTGTTGTTCAGGTATCTAATTAGATGTGCACATAAAGATAATCTCATCTCTTTGTTCCTAATTCTCATTCCTCTGGTGTCTTTCTTGTGTTGACTGAAAATTCCAGGAAGGTGTTACGTGTGGTGTTGTCAGTGGGCGTGTTTGTCTTATTCCTGACTTTAATGGAAATAGGAGCATGATTTTTAACAGCTATGTATTGTTCTAGTGTGTGGGAACCCCACATTTTCAGCTGATGTAAACTGTGCTGTAGTGTAAACCTTTTGTTGTTGCTGTTCACGTCTTTGAACCTTCCCTGCAGCTGGATCCAAGGAAAGGAAGTCCTGGGTCAAAGACTGTACGTTTGCGGGAGCCCTGTAGATATTGCCCCGACAGCCGGCACCAGGCACACTTCCTTCCTTCCACCCAGAGCGTGTGAGATGCCTGCGTCACTTAAAAGCTTTAGTCATCTGGTAATGGAGAAGGGCACTTCCTATTTTTATTTATTTATTTACCAGTGAAGCTGGTGAAATAAGTCAGAGAAAGACAAGTGCCATATGATTCTGCTTATATGTGGAATCTGAAAAAACAAAACAGAACAGAAATGGACTCACACACAGAGAACAAACTGGTGGTTGCCAGAGGGGACCGAGTTGGGGGTGGGGCCAGGCACAGTAGGTGAAGGGGATTAAGAAGTACAGACTTCAGTTATACAGCACATGAGCTGCAGGGATGTGAAGTGCAGCATAGGGAATATGATCAATGATACGATAACTTTGTAAGGTGACATAATGACCAGATTTACTGTGGTGGTCATTTTGTAAGGGATATAAGTGTCGCATCACTGTGCCGTACACCTGAAACTCATACGATATTGTATGCCAACTATGTTTCAGTACATTTGTAGGTGAAGCTGAATGTCGTCTCCAGGCCCTGTTCATTCAAAGGTTTTTCTGAACTAGTCCCTTTGTTTAACATTTTTGGTCTGGAAGGCAGAAATGTTAAATGAAGAGATGACTTTTTGTAAGTGACTTATGGGAGGAGTAAATTCATTATGGGATCCATTTCTGGAGGTATTCTCCCTGTTTGAGAAAAGAAAAGCCTGGCAGAAGTCATGAGTTATACCGGAGCAAGGTACCGGTAGGACGGAGTCACAGTTAACGGGAGACCCTGGCTGGGGAATTCTGAGCTGCTAAGTGTCGGGCCTTTTGCAAAAGAAGTTGCCACTTTGTTGTTGGGAGAATTTATTTGAATTTTTAAAAATTAGCTTTTGAATGGCTTAAAATTTTATATATCTTGCCCTCCTCTTATGGAAATATAATACTTCAACCTCATTCAGCACAAGTTATTTTCTGATACAGTTAAAAGTTTTGCCACACATGTGGATAGTTTTTCTGCCTACAGATGAATTATGCATCTGTTCAGGGCAGCTTTGCCTCCTGCCCATTAGTCGAAGAAGAACAGAAATGGAGGGAGATATTGCCAGAGCTCCTGCTCTGATCCAGTGGGCTGAGGGACAACCTTCACCGGTGTTTTCTTCTGCGGCCCACAAGTCTTATCTTGTGCCATGTTCTGATTCCGTGTCTTCTCCTGCCACAGTCATGAGAGGGAAGAGTCCTGGGCTGGGTGAGGCAGGGGCCTGTTACCTGCAAATAGTCACTGACCCTCTGCGTCGTGCAGAGCATGAAGAGATGGTCAGAATGATGATGGTGACCAAAGATAGCACTTGCCCTCAGGGCGCCAATGGACCCAGACCCCTGACCCCCGTGGGTGTCCAGCTCCAGGCCCTCTTGGCCGCATTCTGCCAGCAGCAGGGCAGCAGAGGTGCCACCAGTGCCGCTTTTGCAAATAACAGAGCTGGTCTCATGTCAGACGGCCTGAGCCCAACCACAGGCCGTGGCCAGCCCGGCCCCTCCAGGGCACCCTCCTGTCCTCTCTCCTCAAGCCACAAACATGGCCATTACACCAGGAGTGAGTCTCAGGCCTCTGCCTGTCACACTCTGCCAGCCCCCTCTGGGCAGAACCTGGGGTCCCAACTGGCAGCTGTAATCTCACATTGACTGTTTAGCCCGGGCCCTCCCCAAAACTCACCAGGATTTCTCCCAGCTCCTTATGTACAGCTCATTCTCTCTCTCTCTCTCTCTCTCTCTCTCTCTCTCTCTCTCTCTCCCCCCGTCTCTCTCTCTCTCTCTCTCTCTCTCTCTCTCTCTCTCACACACACACACACACACACACACACACACACACTCTCTCTCTCTCTCTCTCTCTCTCCCCCTCTCTCTCTCTCTCACGCACACTCTTTCTCTCTCTCTCTCTCTCTCTCTCTCTCTCTCTCTCTCTCTCTCACTCACACACAGCCCTTTCTTGGGACGTTCCCATCCTCTGTCCAATCCTTCCGGGCCCTGGTGGCCTGGCCTTTTCTCTGTGCTCTGCCTTCCCCAGAGGCAGCCGCCATGCCCTGCCACTTCTGTCTCCTCCAGTGTCTCCTGAAGCACCTGGTTCAAGCCTGCCTTGTTTTGTTGTTCATTGTGGTTAAACATACATTGCGTAATACTTATCACTTTAAGCACTCATGAATGTACAGTTCAGGGCCATGAAATACACGGACAATGCAGCGTGCCCGTCATCACCATGTGTTCACCACCCACCAAAACCCAGGGCCTATTAACACCTCCTCAGCCCCTGGCACTGCCATTCTACTTCTTGTCTCTATGATTTCCACTCCCTAGGTCCCTCATGGCAGGGGAGTCACATAGAATTTGTCCTTTGTGACTGGCTTATTTCACGTAGCGTGAGGTCCTCCAGGTTCATCCACGCTGTGGCACCTGTCAGAAGGCCCTTCCTTTTAAAGCTGAGTGACATCCCAGTGTGTGGATGGACCACACTCCGTTTAGCTTATCCCTCAGCAGACACTGGGTTGCAGAACGCTGTTGCCCTGGAGTGTCACCGATGGCAGTCTCTGTCTGCATGTCTGTTCTTGGTGCCTCGTCGGGCATCTGCCAAGGGTCCAGGAAACGTGTTTGCTGGAAATTGCAGAGCCTCAGGCCCTCTTCCCGTTCCTTCCTGGCCCTTCTGTTTCCACAGAATTGCTGTGGCGTCACCTCTTGTGGGGCACCCTAACCGGTCGAGGCTCACCGCTCCCTCCAGCTCAGGTTCTTTGTAAAGCGGGGTGTGTCACTGATAGTGGACACAAAAACAGTCCGATAGATCTCGTGTGCTCTGTATACTCTGGGTACCTCCTCACACGAGGAAGGGCTGTGGGGACCTGCCTCGGCCTTAAAGGTTTTCTAGCCCGCAGCTCAGCTCGGGAGAACCAAGCCAGCTCAGGCCCCACAGTGCTTTCCTCGCTGGCCTTTCCTGGGGACGAGCTCATCCACCCTTTTCATCACTCAGGACTCGCTCATATCAACAGGGTAACAAGCGCCTGTCCCTTTGTCCTTGCTGTTGGCAGCTGAAGTCCCCTGGCAACCTTTGAACACAGCTGAATGCTAGGTATCTTTGATCTGCCTAAGGAAAAAGTCTATTTTAAACTATAAGTGAAGCCAAATATTTTAGGTTAGATTTTTACCAATGAAACATATATCTCCATATACCTCCATGCTCAGGGGGCTTCCACCTGAAGCAGTTGCAGCGTCCGTGCCTGTGGCTCAGGGGCCACCATCCTCTAGGTCCAAAAACCAAATTTCTTTTAATGAAACAAACTGTAAAGCTTCTTCACTAAAATAGGAATATATTTAATTTGCCTGAAACTTGCCTGGGGATGTGAAAAATAAAACCTTCCGCTGAATTTAGAAATGAAAGTGTGGAAGTTTTATTCAGAAATGCTTCCTAGAAATAAAATCAGTGAGATGTATTTACAGGCTGTTTGTTTCTAAATAAAGAGCAAACGAAAGTAACAGAGGGGGACCAGAGAATAAAGAAAAATTCCTTTTTAAGCCTTTATTTTTGTGCAGTACAGAGGTACTGGGATATGGTGTCGGGGGGTGGGGAACGCACTGAAGGTGGGGGCTGTTTGCCCTCTCACATCTGCGAGGTGCATTGCCTGAGCCCAAAAGACACCTGTGCAGTGTGACACAGTGGCAGGAAGAAGAGGAGCAGGAGGTCACAGACGGGATGTCTGCAGCGTGGGGCTACCTGGCAGGCAGGGAGGGCCGGTGACAGCTGCACCGGAGGGCGTGCTGGAAGACTGGACAGGCTCCTGTCTTCGAGGGGGGAGGCATTATTCTCCAGGTGACCTTAGATGCTCCAGAGACGAGGTGTAAAGAGTAGTAGGGGGTTTGCAGGGTCAGAGGTAGGTGTCCATTCACTGCTGGATTTGTCTATTCACTTAGTAAATTTAGCTGTGCACCTCTGTGCGTGGCACTGTCTGGGGGCCTGGGGGAGAGCCTTGGCTAGAGCGGGAGGAAGAAGACTTCCTGGAGGGGTTCACCTAAGCAGAGGTCACTCAGTGCCTCCTCCACACCCCACACTGCAGGCAGAGGGGCCTTTCCGAAGTGCTAAAGTGTCCCCTGCTTCCTGCCGCCCTTCTTGATTGCTGGACCAGTGCGATGTGGTGGATCCTGCGTGGGTCGCAGCTGCCCCTCCTGAGCTCTCCACCTCACCTCAGCAGGGTCGCATCCTCCATCTGTGACATTTGCATCTACTGCCACGCCAGGAGGTGGGGAGACCACATATACCCCCTTTTACAGGTGAGGAAAGGTCCAGCCCCAGGGTTACTTCAGGTGGCCTCTCCCGGAGCAGGGATGAAAAAACACTTTCCCAGTGCCATGAAGGGCTGCAGTGTGAGCCTCTCCTGGTGGCATTTACTGAGTTGTTTCATCGGGAAGGGAGATGCCCCCAAGACTAATGGAACCCTGCTTTTTCACGGGAGCACACAGATTCCATGCAGAAGTAACAGACTTGCCACCAAAGGTTCAGACGTCCCTAAGGTTAAGTCGTCCATAACGGGATTCTTTGATTCTTTGAGACAGGGAGTTGACAGCCTCTAGCTTGTTGGTTCCATTTGTCATGCCTGACTTAGGCTAATTTTTGTTTGTGTGTTTTTATATACATGATCTTCTTTCCGCATTACAATAAATCTTTTGTATCCTTTTTCCTGGGTCCCATCACAGCCCTTTCTGTGTTCCTTAGCCTGAGAGACGGGGTTCATGAAGGATTCTCTCTGCTGTAACCTAATCTGTATGTCTGTATTTAAATTGTTACTTTCAGTTTTCATGAAAGTATTATGTACTTATTTTAGCAATATTGAAAAATATAGAGAAGTTTTAGAAAGAAAAACCATCCATAGCCATACTCAGCCGTGACTACTGTCAGTATTTTGGGAGTATTTATTTTTATGATTATACTTTTTCTGAAAAATTATACCTTTTCACTTATATTTTCATTTTATAAATTTATAAACATTTTTGATGAATGTGTAATATTTCACTTAATCCTTTTAAATTAAGGTAGTTTCTGGTATTTTAGAATCATAAATAAAAATGTGATGCTCTTAAAAAGAATAAAATACATAGGAATTAACCAAGGAGGTGACAGATTTGTACTTGAAAACTACAAAACGTTGCTGAAAGACTTAATGTCTTTTATTAAGTCTTTAATGAAATTGGGGTCTTGAGAAGACCCCAGTAAATAGAAAGACATCTGTGTCCATGGATTGAAAGACTTAATATTGTTAAAACATCGGTACGATCTACAGATTCAATGCAGTCCCTATCAAAATTCTAATGTTTCCAGAAATAGAAAAATCCATCCTAAAATTCACATGGAATCTCAAGGGACCCTGATAGCCAAAGCAATCTTGAAAAACAGAGTTGGAGGTCTTACATTTCCTGCTTTCAAAACTTACTACAAAGCTACAGTAATCAAAATAGCATGATACTGGCATAAAGACAGACATATACACCAATAGAGCAGAATAGAGAGCCCCAAAATAACCATCACATGTATGATCAAATGGTTTTCAACAAGGATGCCATCCATTCAATGCGGAAAGGACAGTCTCTTCGAGAAACGGTTTTGGGAAAACTGCAAAAGAATGAAGTTAGACCCTTTCTTACCTTACACAATATACGAAAATTAACTCAAAGTGGATCAAAGACCTAATTATAAGAGCTAGGACTATGAACGCTTAGAGGAAAACACAGAGGTAAAGCCTTCATGGACTTGCTCCTGACTTCTTGGATATGACGCCAAAAGCACAGGCTTCCTGTTCAGAAGCACACCTCCAAGTAAAAAGGGATAAATAGGACTTCATCAAAATTTAAAACTTCTGTGCATCAAAAGGACACAATCGACAAAGAAAAAAGGCAACCCACAGAATGAAAAAAAATATTTGGAAATCATTTATCTGAAAAGGGGTTCATATCCAGAATTTATAAAGAACTCTTGTAATTCAGCAAGAAAACAAATGATCCTGTTAAAAAATGTTCAAAAGACTTGAACGGACATTTCCCCAAGAAGATGTATAAATGGCCAACAAGCACGTGAAAACATGATCAACATCACTAATAATTAGGAAAATGCAAATTAAAACCACAGTGAGACACCACTTCACACGCAGCAGGTTGCTGCTATCAAAAATAATAACAAGCCTTGGTGAGGATGAAGAAAAACTGGAACCCTTGTGCACTGTTGGTGGGGATGTAAGATGGTGCTACCTCGGTGGTACACAGTATGGCAGGTCCTCGGAAAATTAGAACTAGAGCTGCCACACGTTGCAGCCATTCCACTTCCCAGTATGTACCCAGAAGAATCGAACGCGGGGACTTAGGTACTTGTAGACCCATGATAGCAGCATAATTCACATTAGCCAAAAAGTGGAAGCCACCCAGCGTCCATCAAGGGATGACTGGAACACGTGTGGTCCGTCCACACAGTGGATATGACTCAGCCTGAAAAAGGAAGGACATTCTGACACCTGCTACAGCATGGATGGACCTGGAGGTCATTACGCTGAGTGAAATCATCCAGTCACAGGAGGACAAATACCAAATGATTCCACATCTATGAGGTCCCTAGAGGAGTCAGATCCAGAGACGGAAAGCAGAATGGTGGTGCCAGGGGCTGGGGGAGGAGAGTGGGGAGTTGGTATTTATTGGGGACAGAGTTTCAGTTTTGCAGGTGGAGAGAGTTCTGTGGAGGGTTGGGGGTGATGGCCGCACAGCAGAGCGAATGTACTTACGGCCACTGAACTGCTCGCTTACAAACGGTTAAAGTGGTCGATTTTATGTTGTGTTGTGTATTTTAGCACAATTTTTAAAAGTTAAAAAAATGTGATGTTCACTCACAGCTACTACGTTTCTAGAATGGATTCCCAGAAGTAAAATTACTTAAAGAATCTTTATACATATTACCAAATTATTTTCCAAAAGAATCAGAACAATTTATAGATTTGTTGGCAGGGTTACAGTATGCCTTTACCAGTATTGAGTAATTATCGTGTTTTTTTTTTTAATTATTGCTAATTTGATAGGCAAAGAAATACTTTCTCATACAATTGTTGATCAGTTATAGTTCTTTAATGAACCAAATCACTTAAATATTGAGATCTCAGTTTTTTCCTAATCAATGATAGTATATTATTAACTCCTTGTATTTATAATATTTATATCTTTTTGTTTTTTGGAGGAAACATACAGAAATTTGTAAATTTAAAAAAAAAATTTGACAGGGGAATGTTGGGGAACAGTGGGTTTCTCCAGAGCCCATCAGCTCCAAGTCATTGCCCTTCAATCTAGTTGTGGAGGGTGCAGCTCAGCTCCAAGTCCGGTCGCTGTTTTCAGCTGTTTTCAGTTTCAATCTTAGTTGCAGGGGGCGCAGCCCACCATCCATCCCATGTGGGACTTGAACTGGCAACCTTGTTGTTGAGAGTTTGTGCTCTAACCAACGGAGCTATCTGGCCGCCCCTCCAGGAGCTCAGAGGCAGCTCATTGTCTTCAATCTACGTAGTTGAGGAGGGCGCAGCTCACTGGCCCATGTGGGAATCGAACCAGCAGCCCTGTTTTTCAGAGCTCGCGCTCTAACCAACTGAGCCATCCAGCCGCCCCTGTAAATTGTTTAATGTGAGTAATATCCCTTAGGGGTTCAGTGTTTTAAAATATTCTTTTCTAGCTTGAGCATTGATACTCACTTCCCTCCTCTTCTAAAAGCTGTGGGGATTTCGGGTTATCATTTTGGTGGGGTTTTTTTATTTATTTAATGCCATTCAAATCTTATTTTGGTGTGGAGTTAAGACTTACATTGACTTCCCTATATACAGCCAACCAGCTACCTGACTAATCTTCCCTTTCCATTGATTCGAGATTCATTCTTTATCGTAATACTGCACTTGTATAAATGTGTTTATGGGTTTGGGGGCTGTTAACTTCTACCCCATCAACCTGCCTCTTAATACCACATCACACTGTCGTTAATTCTTGTGCTTTATAGTGGGTAGGACTAGCCTTTCTCATTCTTCTTGCTTCTTGTCTTTCTGGGTGAACTTTAGGATTATTTTGTCAAGTATCCAGAAAAATAAAGAGACCTATGTGAATTTTGACTGTAAACCAATTTGAAGAAGAATTAACACCAGCATGTTTATAGTACTTATGCTTTCCGTTCAGAAACACACCTTATCTTTATTTGTTCAGGTCTTTTTTTCTTCTTCATATTATTGATTTGTTCATGTATATTTTAGAGTATATTCCATTGGTGATTTCCAGAGCCCAGTCTTTGAGTTCTCCAGAGAACTACTTGATATGCATAAGGCTTCGGAAGAGCATATGGGAATCACTAATAGCGTGGAGATCCTTTGATCTGAGACCATTAGGAAAAGTACATCAGGAAGTGTCTTCACTTTTTCTTTGACTCCTAATCTGTGTATTTTACATAAAGACTCCAGGAGTCTTTCCCCCATATTTCTGCATTCCAATTCATCAGCACAATCTAGGACAGGCATATTTCCCATCTCATCTCAGAAGAAATACTAAATTATTTGAGGGCGGGTCTGTCTTTTTAAAGTACAGGCCTGCAGTAAGCATGTGCTTCTGGACCCATCGCCAAGCCCTGCACGCCTCACCCCTAAGGGCAGTTTAGTCTGAGCTCATCTGGAATCACTCCCTGAGGGAGGAGGTGATGATAGGTCCTGGGGAGCCATCCTCCCGGCATCTGACGAACCCCGATGGTCAGCAGCCAGGATCTAAATTCACATCACCTGACTGCCAGCACAAGCTGTTTTTGTTAAGCCATGTTTGCTGTTCAGATGGCAGAGGAGCCAAGCAGGTGTGAGGCCAGGTATGCTCAGGTGGTAGGAGCCCCCCTCACAGGGCACCCGCTCCCTGTTGCTTGTTACACATAATTCTGTGGCCCGCCATGGAATCCAGCAGCAGTCTTCAGTTCTGTGGAAAGAGGGGGCAGGGTGGGATTTGGTTTGCTTTTACTTGTTTGATTAGGTTTGCTTTTACTTGTTTGTTCCTTTAATGGCCATTAATAACACATAGTAAAAACTCTATTCTTACTAATGAGGGAGGAGTTAATAAGCACCCCTGAACCATCGCAGCAGCTCACTCCTTCAGGGGGTGGAAGCAGGCCAGCCCACAGGTGGACTTGCTAGCCCAGTCGGGTTCCAGGTGTCTCTCACTACTGTGAATTAGGTTCGGGAACCAAAGGGGTTTTGTATCCTTGTGCACTGGGGCAAATGAGGTGGGGGGAGTTGAGTGACGTTATAAAAGGAGAAGACGTGGCTTGGACAGACGGAGTTGTGCGTGTGACGAGATGAGGGATTTCTTCAGTTTTACCTGCCAAAGAGATTTTTCTTAGAGTTTGTTTTTATCTGGAGCTCGGCATGACGGTTATTTTTATAGGGAATCACCTGTCCAAACCCCCACCCCCTATTCCCACTGCCGCCCCCAGGGGTACTTCAACTCAGAAATGATGTCTTTCTCCTTGGAACAGCTTTTTCATTAACCTTTTTTAAAGATAGGAAATTAAGATCTGAATAATAGATTTTAATACCAGCCCCATAAAAATAATTGAAATATATTTTAATTTAAAATTTTTCATTTAAACAGAGTATCTAATATGTTGTCATCTTTAAGATACAAAAATAAACACTGAATTTTATTTTTATGGCCTTTTTCTAACTTCTGCTTTCTAGCTATTAAATTTAAAGGAGCTTCCATTTTCCATGTAATTAATTTTTTTTAAATTTTTACTGAATTTTTCCAATAAAATTAGATCTGGAGAAAAACTGGTGTTTGAGGATTAGAAGTTTATAACTTGGTGGTAAGAGAGGTTGAACAAGAGTCCAAACTAATCAGTTGGAATTGTGGTATTTTTAGTAGAGTTTCTTTAAAAACAACAATAAAAAAAAAATCTGCATTGCCACAATGCAAAATATGATACAGACATTAAAAGAATTAGAATAGAAAATAGGAAGTGGCCAAGTGGGTATGCAATACCATTGACTTTGGGGTACCGGTTAGGGAAATGCTGAAATTGAAAGTTCCCGTGGACATACACACACACTTTTTTGGTAGCTCTGTCAGAATCATCTGTTTACAGTGTGGCTGGAGATGTGGTCTCAGTCCTGCCCCGTAAAAGATGGGGTCTTTGCCTGCAAGTTATTGAGAAATGAAGACAGCAGAAAGCCGGAAAATGCCCAGGCTTTCCATGCACGCTGACAGCCAAACAGAACGCTCTTTCCCGTTGCAGTTTTTTCAGTGTCATTTTAAGTTGCAGCTTCCAGCCAATGGGCGGGCTCCATGCCTGCTGACATCACGAACCAGCCAGTTCCCTCCAGCTGCCGCTTCAGTTTGTCTTTTTTTTTAAACTAAAATGGAGGCTGGTTTCTTGCCTTAAGGAGTCCATTGCCTTCCCCGCCGAGTCTAGATGTTGACATGTAATAAAGCGGGCAGCAGGATGGTGGTGGATGCGGCCAGCTCCAACGGGCCTTTCCAGCCCGTGGCCCTGCTCCACATTCGAGGTAAGTTATTGTGTCTCACTGAGTCGGAACCGTCTGTGGTAGTTAGTAAATGGCTATTGTGCTTCAGATAAGAAAAGCAGGACGTCCTTTCCAGCACAACGCATGCCATTTCGCTGCAGACTGGACCAGGGCAGGCTGGGCGTGTCACTGCAGTCTGGCATTTTACGAACTACTTACAGAATCTGAGGCTTGAGAGAGGCCTTGCATGCATAGTTCAAAGCTGGTTTTTCTGCTTTCTGCTCGTTCTCCCATCCCCCTTTCAGAGCTGTGCTGATGTCAAAGGATGTGAAGTCACTGCCCGGGGAAGGTATTGGGTGGGGGGAGGAGGGAGAGGCGGGCCGCGAGCTCCGGGCCAAGCTGTCCGTGCACGGAGTTTCTGTTACATCTGTGTTGTTGAATGCTGCAAAGCTGTTGTCGGGCACACGTCCCCAAATTAAAGATGAACTGCAGTCAGAAAATGTGCAGAAACGATTAGAAAAGAACTTCCTCTGAAAGGATTGTTTTCATACTTGCCATGGAGCCTAAAAGAGAAATGGACTCATGCTTTGAAATACTGAAATCCATTGTGGGTCATAATTTCTGAAATGTTAGCGTTTTCGTGGATTCCTAGGAAATATTTTGCATTTAAATTGGTTCTGTATTGCTGTTTGACTTTAAAATGTAACATGGCAACAAGTTTTCAATGTCTATATAGATTACTCTTAATAATTACAGTTTGCCTCTTACAGTTTATACATAATTTGGGTTAAACACACAATTTACCTTAAAAACACAGTTACTATAGTAATTAATAATAGTTTTACTAAAATATAGTTATCAGGGTAATAGTATACTTATTCTTAGTTGGTATTTTAAATATTGGTTATGTAAATTTATTGTTCAGAATTGGGTGAAATAGAAAATGGAAGTTAAGCTTCATCAAATCACTTTAAAATTTACAATATCACAGCTGTGCCTCAACAAAACAGTTTTAACTGTCAGAATCTCCTTTAAAGACCCGTGTCAAGGAAGGGTGGGAGTAAGGTTTCCAGGTGACTAATAGTCTGCATGACTAAAATGCCCGACAGGATTTTTCAGATCCCAGGGTGGACCCAGGGAAGATGAAAGCACACGAATACCCAATCATTGAAATAAAACGGGTGTTGCTTTTCTCTCCAATCCACTTTACTGAGGCTAGTTGAGGTTAGTATCCTCAGTGACCAAGTTGTAGGTTTGCCTGTGAATTCATTGTTTTTTGCAGTGCGCTCAGAAAAGGGCAAACATCGACCAACTAAGCAGAGCTTGTAGATATTTTGGCTGCAGGAACCACAGGCACAGACACAATGTAATTGTGTTTAGGTTTAAGTTCTTAAACACTGACTGACTAGTTGGCAGTAAGATTGAGTTTATTGCGTAAAAAATGTATATTTTTATACTTTTGAGATATCTTCTTATAAATAACAGATCTTTTTGGTTTGTGAACTTTCTGATTTTATTAGACACTTGGGGTCCTAGTAGTTTTTTGAACTATGAATTTATTGTGAAATGGAATCTTTTAATTTTATATCTTATACCACATTGATTTTTTTTTATTAATTCCAAGACCTCCTTGTGGCCGGTTTGGACTTTTTGCTGTTGGTTGGGTGATTGATTGGTTGCTGTCTGATCTTGAAGGGAAAGGAGTGAGCTGTGTTAACTTGATAAGGACTTGAGTTTTTAAGAAGGGGTAATCTTTAGGGACCTAAAACTAGTTTCTAATTCAAACTGTGGGGATAATTTCTAATTTCAAACTCGAAAAACGCTTGATTTACTCATAAGGCCTTTTTAAGGTTTAGCAAAATTTGTTGTATTTATATTGGCTTTTAGAGTCCTGATCACTTTAACATCCGGTTAGCCACTGTGCTGTGTCCAGTGCTGAGGGTCATCAAGCCCCGCCCCAGAGGAGCTCAGGGTTAGGTGGGGAGCCCCCACAGGGGCCCTGGTGCAGGAGGGACACACAGGAGGAGCCAGCTCTGGGCAGGTGCTGGGAGAGCTGGGGCTGATGTAATGCCTCTGGGGAAGGGCTGGGGGGAGGGGCGGCGCTGAAGGTTGCCTCCCTCTCTGGGGACACCATGGTTTCCACTTAGGGAGGAAGGGTCTTCCACATGGAAGGGAAGATAACCTGCCAAGGTCACACAGCCAAGTGGCGGGGCCAGGATCCAAGCTCAGGCGATTTTGTTGTTTTGTTTGGATCTTTAAAAAAACAAACAAGCAAAAAAACCTCATTTAAAATAGAAATTTGGGCTGTTTGTAGAACCTTTTGCCACAGGTTATAGTGGTTTTTTCCAGGGCCTTATCAACATCCGTTTCAGTGGCCTCTCGTATGACAGTTTTGTGCCCAGGGTCCACTTCTTCACGTATTCTACAAATATCTGTCGTGTGCCTACCTCCTGGTGCCAAGCCGGTTCCTCCTAACTGGGAATGTGAAGCAAGCCTGCGCTAAGGCCCAGCTTTCCCAGAGTGGAGGGTCCCCTGGGTGGTGGGGAAGTCAAGTAAACAAATCAATACTATCCCTGAACTAGTAGTCCTCATTGGTTTGATAGTTACCTTCTATTAAATAGTCTAGAGTTTTCTATTAATACAGTGAATTAGCACATTCTAAGAAAGTTCAAGTGCAGAAGGGACACTGCTGAACCAGTGTAAGCTTTTCTGTCTGTAGGAGGGAGCGGCCCCTGGAACTCCATGGCTGTAAGTTTAGCTGGATGACTTAAGCCCTGAACTTGCAGCACTGTCCAAGAGAACTGTCTGATGGAGGAAATGTGCTCTCACTGCGGTGGCCCTGGCCACATGTGACTGTTGAGCACGTAACGTGTGGCTAGCGCACGTGTGCAGTTGAATTTTAAATCTTCGTTTAAATAGTCACATGTTTAGTGGCTACTGTATTGCAAGCACAGCTCTGGCTGCGGACGGACAGTGTTTTTCAGCTTCTGGGCAGTCACTATTTTGGGCTGTGATGAAAGCAGCCATAGACAGTAAATAAGTGAAGGGACATGGCCGTGTCCCACTAAAGCTCTATTTACAAATGCAGATGGCAGGCCAGGTTGGGCCCAGCGGCCACAGTGTATGGACCCCTGCTCTAGACTATTCCTTGAATTTTTTAATTGCCTATTAAGAATAGTAACCTAGGTGTCTCGTGGGCTTGCGTCTTCCCTCTACTTCATGGCCTGGTGGGGGGGGTTTCTGGAGTTGGGCCCTCACAGAGCTCACGCTCCCTTTCAGAGCTGGGTTTAAGGCAGGAATGCCAAGCCAAAAAGACTTTAATGGCCAGAGAGGAAGAGAGGGATGCGACCCTTTTCCAGCTGGCTTTTATTCTGGCCTCAAGAACGTTGCTAACTGCTCTAGTCTTTGCTGGTCATTTAGCCAAGCCCACCCGGTGATGGTGCTGGTGACTATGGTGACAAGTGTGTCTTTGAAAGACTGGTGGGGAGCCAGAGAGCAAATTACACTTTTTGTGCAAACCCATTCTATTGGGAAGTGGAGTTCTGATTATAGAAAAGTTTGTTTTCTCACGAGTCTTCCTGAATCATCAATTCGATGAAAACCTTCACCTTTCCAGTAAAAATTTAAAGGAGACAGTGCAGGAAGGCTGAGTGGGAGTCAGACCCCATAGTGTCACTGCCTGCTGCACGCAGCCTGGTGACTTAGCCAGGCTGTAACACAACCTCGATGGAGAGCGTGCCGTGTGGTGTGCAGTCAGTCAGTACCAGGGAGAACATGCCTGGGATTGTCCTCATTCCCCCAAGTTAGGAAGGAAACGTATTTCAGTGATGACCAAAAATAAAAGATCCTTCCAGAGATCTGACCGGTGAGCCGTTCCCTGAATACTGCGTCAGCTCACCTCAGATGACTTCACAAACACCTGTGTGCTGTGTGACTGTCGCTCGCTCTCTGTGAAGTGACTTTTTAGAAATGCACTTTTAAAGCTCACCTGTCGCAACCCTCTGTGTAAAGTTGTTTCTTTCGTATTCCTAAGGTGTGTGTGTGGGGGGGAGGCGGGGGTACAAGTTGGTGTAAAGCCTGAACACCTTACCTTGTTAGTGTGCCCTTGAACTTGGGTACAGTATCTATTCAGAGGTTTCTGATCATGGTTCCTGCCGGGCAACCAAAGCTTAGCTGCTGGAATTTTTTCATTAAAATGTTAATTATGGAGAAAAAGGAGAGAAAAAAGGGTAAGGTTAGTAGTGAAGAGAAGGACGTGTGTTTCTAACCCTAGGAAAAGGCCAGACTCCTCACAGGCGAGTGGTTGGGGCACATCCCACTTGTGGTTCTGGGTCGCACATGGCAGGGGCTTGGCTCTCTGATCCTACAGCACTGACTGGCCTCTCCTGCCAGCATCCCTGCCTGGGAGCTGAGACGCAGTGGCCCGGTCACCACCCGGTCACCTGACCTCCCCACGGCCACCAGCATGTAAGGCCCAGGCCATGGCCCCTGCCCCCTGCCTCCGGCGCCAGTTGCATGTCCCCGAGTGCTGCTAATGGCTGTCTGAGCACCTTCCGTGTGCTGGGCCAGGGCCAGTCTTCCCACCTCTGTGCTCTCTGACCGCCCAGTGCTGTGAGGCACGTTTACTGCCTTTCTTTTCTGGAAGAGCCGAGGCAGCCTCTTGCCCAGGGCCACAGAGAATGAATGAAACAGGAGTCAGCTCAGCCCTGTCCTCTGCCCCATCAGGGTGTCAGGGATGATTGTAGAAGCTTCCGGGTCACGTGTACCTTCTGATTGTTACTGTTCTCTGTACTGTGCCTGGAGTCCAAATGCATCTCCGGTTTAAATGAGAACTTGTGAAACTTCACGCGTGTGCTCGGGTGTGAGGGGGAAATTGAAAATGCGCCATTTCACTTACTAGGTCTGCCAGGTACTCAGTGTTAGCTTCATTTTCTTGTGTCCTCCATGAATCGTGAGCATCCGGGGAAGGCCGAGGTCAGCTGGGTGCTTCTGGTGACACCTGGCACCATCCTGAGTGTGAACGCTCGGTCAGTATTAGTGAATTGAAAATAAAAGTTTCTGGAGGCCCGACTCCAGAAACCCCACCAAGCCATTAAGTAGAGAGAAGACGCAAGCCCACGAGACACTTCACTCAGTAAATAAGTGCAGGGACACTTAAAAGAGCAGGGGTCCCTACACTGTGGCTGCTGGGCCCAACCTGGCCTGCCATCTGCATTTGTAAATGGAGCTTTAGTGGACACAGCCATGTCCCTTCACTTATTTACTGAGTGACCGCTCAGATAATAGTTCTTTGGTGTATTTCTTATCTAATGACTCTGTCACTCAGGCAGTACTTGTCAGGCTCCTGAGAAGCTGTACACGGTACCTGGTTGAGAAAGTGGACACAGGTGACCACTCTGCTCTGGGCCTTGCTTCAGACTCAGTCTTCTCTTTCCTGTCACATGGAAATGGTGCCACCAAGGATAACAGAGTCTTGGGGAACTCTAAAAGACGGGGTAAACAGTTTCCATCACTAAGGTATTTAAAAGTCTTGTAGGTCCTGAGACGTTGACTGAAGGGCTTCAGGACTGACTGGCGCAGCAGGTGAAGTTGGGTTTTGCTTCAGGCCCTTCATTGAATTATTCATTACTCAAAACCCTTCTAGTTTAAAAATCAAAACTAAAAAGATGTAACAGTGAAATACAGTGAGTCAATCTATGTCAGACCTTTGTTCTCAGAAACCCGAAATGAAACCTCTAGAAGGCACTCCTGACGTAATCGGAGAGTTGCGTACAGACACTGACGCTGTGGAATTCCTGGTAATCCTCCCGGTGTGACAAAGGCACTGTGATATCGGGAGCTGTCTGCACTCTTGGGGATGGCAGACTGAAGTATTAAGGAGTGCGGTATCGTGATCTCTGCAACTTCAAATGATAAAAAGATAACTGTAAAGGAAATACCCTGAAATAGGAACAGTTGCTGAATCTGGGGAAGAGGCTATACAGGTATTCATTCGGCTTCTATGTAGGTTGAAACTTTTTCATCATATTTGAGAGAAATACCTTTGAAATGTTCTGCTTTAGAAAAGAATGTGCAAAGGAAATGTAATTACTTAGAATTGTTTCCTAAATAGTGAGCAATGGTCTTTTATGTTGGAGTTTGGCTTTTCCTATGTTTTTCCTTTTGTTCCATTGTTGACAGATTAGTGGCTGTCAGTGAAATAAGCAGGCGAAGGCTTGGCCACCTGGATAGGGGAGGTCAGGACCCTGCAGCCTGGTTCCTGAGTGCCAGGTGTGTCTCCTGCCTGCTGGCACGGTCCCCTCCTTGCTAACTCATAGTGGCTGCATAGACCGCTGCACCATTTTACCAAACGGTATTTTGTGGGTATACATCTTTTTTGATGTTTATTGGCATTTTTATTGGTCTTTTAAAGGGTAATGGCCTTTAAGGCACACTAAAATAAAAACAAGGTGCCCTCTGAACTTGAGAGGCAGGGTACTTAGTGGTTAAGGGTGGGGGTCTGAAACCACAGGGCTGGGGTGAGATCCTGGCCCGGCCCCACCCCACCCCTGGCCAGCTGAGCCCTCTTGGGCAAGCTACTCATGCTCTGTGCCTGGAAATGGGAATGAAATGGGAGTAAGATGACTGGCCTCTCTGGGTTTGATGAGGGTTAAATGAGTAAGAACATATAAACTGCTAGAAACGGTGCCGGTGGTGTTGGAAGATTCTGAAGGTGTCAGTGGTCGCTGTGGCGAACATCCCTTTTTCTAGGTCGTATGTGGCACTTGGGAGCCCAGCATCTTAACCGCTCTTGTTTCTTTTTCTACTGCTGTATTACCTGTTTTGTTTCCTCTTGAAGCTCGTCTATCACCCCGTTCCCCACCCCACCCGCAAGCCTTGTCTCCTTTCACAGTTTGCTGGTCCCTGCACCCCCGGAAGAATCTGCCCCATCAGCAGTCGTGGAGTCTGCCATGTCCTGCTTGTAGGTTGTGTATGAAAGTCCCTAATGAGGGGATCCCAGGTGCGTCCCCGGTGTGGGTGTTCACCAAGCACTCTGCCCCCTCAGTCTTTCTGTTCTCATGAGTCCCCTCTGTGAAGTAAAAGAAGAAATCAGCATTTATATACATTCCTGCCTCTCCTGGTCTGACCTCTCCACCATTTTTAACTCTTGAAGAAGAGTTTAGCCTAACATTCAGAAGGAGAGTTCTTTAGTAGAAGTTAGATATATTATCTGTGATTAGTCCCAAGTAGGATGATGTCACTTCCTTTTAGTTGTTTTTAAATGCGGATGTTGCTTTCCTGGCATTAGCAATTTGACTTACAAAGTTTACTGTCTTATTGTCAAATCCCATAACGTTAACCTCCTGAATTCCTTTTTCGTGTTGGGGTTTTTTAAATTGAGATAGTATTTGAAGTAGGTGGGATGACAATTGTAACCTTACTGTTTTAAGTTCTAAGGTTGTATTTTTAATAGAATTTGAGTTATTAACACTGTTTGGTTAAGTTTTTCCGTCTCTTGGTCATTGATGCTTGTGAACTTTTAATGCAACGTTTGGATTTTTGTGTGCTGGTTGTGTTGCTCATGAACAATGTGTTCTAATTACAGTATTTTGATTTATAAAGTTAGTAAGGCAAATAGGAATATACTCTGGGGAACAGGCCCAGTCCTTCCTGAGTTGCTGGTCCCTGATTCTTGGTGGTGAGCATGGTGTGTACATGTTTGCGGTTGTCCACAATGTCTGTACACACACAACTGGGAATTGGTTTTGTTCACCTTTATGTAATAAGCCAGGCTTATCTAGGAGTGTCATTTGATAACTACATTCTCAGAACTCTGAAATTGCGAAGCCGTCCGCAGTCTTTATGTAGGGTGGCATTCACAAGTGTGGAGACCCTGACATCCTTTCCAGGGTTCTGCAAGGCCACACCTGTCTTCATGAGAACACCAAGACCTCATCTGCCTCTCTCACTGTGTGGCCATTTGCCCTTGTGGTGCAAAGGCGTGGTGGTGATGCAAACCAGCTCCTTTCCTCGAGCAAGGTAGTGGTGTCCACGTGGCAGTCACCCTGTGCTCCACCACATATACTGGTCTGACCTCAGAATGACCTTGGTGAAGCATGCGAGGGCTCATTTGATTCCATCTCAATCCTGCGCACACCTTTTAACACTGTGTGATGAGTGCAGAGTTCACAGAGAGCCCTCTGCATGCTGGAGCATACTACTGTCCAAGGAAAACTGCAGTTGCTTGAGTTGCAAGCTGAACTAGCCACTTTTCTCAGGAACATCATTTTTACTGAAAGAACAAAAGGCAAACTGTGGTTAAGGCTTTAATATTTGACAGAATTTCCTTGAAAAGGAACGAAGGGAAGCAAAAGAGACACCATTTTGTCGCCCATGATAAAATTCAAAGCAAGAATTTGAATTTTGGAGAACTTGAATCTGCCAGCGTGAGCTGGACAGCTGCCAGTAGTGAAGACTCCCGGTGTTGTCAGCAAACGAGTTTCTTGATGTGGACACTGGAAGGTCTGCATGACTCCACACACACACCAGCCCTATCCAAATGAGCCATACACGCTGCTGTGAGACACGCGTGGGCAGAAGAGACGATCAAAGGGCAGGACACACCCGGGATTTTGGTGTAACTGAAACATCCACCAACATGGTTTCAGATTCCACATTGCAACTGATCTTTAAGAAACTACCTCTCGTTGGATGTTAGTGTAGAATCAAAGAAGAACATCCACAGTTTTTTTAAAAAGCCATTGAAATACCTCCCTTTTTCAACTAAACATCTCTGTATAAGGCTGGGCTTTTCTTCATAAACTTCAACCAAAAACAACATATCAGACATTGACTACAGAAGCAAAAATGCACGTCTGCCTGCCTTCTGCTAAGTCAGACACTAAAGAGATGTAAAAATGTAAAAGGCTGCCGTTCTTCCTGCTGATTGTTTTCTGGGTTTTTTTGTGATTTTTTTGGAAGATAAAGTTATTTTCATAATGATATTAAGTTAACACGAAATGAACCTATTCTTACTATTGTATCTGAATTAATAAGTAAATATTTTAAACATTTCTCCAATCTGGTCAGTATAAATAGATATAATTCACATAATCCAAGCTCTTCAGGCTCCTCCATACTTTTCTAGAGTGAGCATGGGTCCTGACACCAAAAAAATGGAAATCCCTTGGCTTAGGAAATCTCTCCTGTGTGGACTGGATGTGCACCTGGCCCTGTTTTTACCAAGCCTCTGTATATTCTCTCTTCTCCCCTCAAAAAAAATCCCCAAATTAACTAGTTAGTCAGCCAATCATGTAAGGAGGCCTCTCGGGCCACAGAGACAGGCAGTGGTGTGCCCTGCGGTGGGCAGTGGGCAGGAGAGTCACCCAAGCCCTGGAGCCTCCCTTTCTGCCTTAGCCAGCTTCCTTTTATCTTTTTCTAATCTTTAAAAAAAAAGTCTATGTGACTATAGCCACTTTAAAATGTTTTTGAAATTACAACTAAACTCAACTCCCTCGCCTTATTCCCCAAAGCAGTCTCCTGCCTTACCTTGCTTAGCATCTTGCAGGGTATCGTTCCGGGGGGGTGGAGGGGGAGTGTTTCACATAAATAATAGAAGTATGCATTTATTTATTCACAGAAAGTATGTGTTTTTTTTTAAAACAAGAAAAATTGATGAGCGGTTTTAGGAGCCTAAGCATTTTGCATGTTTTCAGTATCCTGACAGTGCTCTACAATGATTTGTGATTGAGCTAACTTTGGTACATTGTATTATCCTGTATTGTGTTATATATGCGTGCATGGCTTAAACTAAAAGTGTGGTCTCTCCAGTCTTTCTTCTACCTTGGTTTAAACTCCCAGACTAGGTGGGCGTCTGGGAGGAGGCGGCTAGTGGAGCACCTGCCCTGGGCCTGGGACTGTCCCAGGGGTTGTCACAGACACTTAACACAGACACCCCAGCAGGAGAGGAGCTCTGTGCCCATTTCATAGTTGTCAAAATAAATGTCCAGGAGTAGACCTAACTAAACGCTGGGTGACAAGCCAGAATAAACCTCGGGTGTCTGACTAGAACATAGGCCACTCCTGTTACACCAAGCCGCTGAGAACGTGGGGTTTGTTTCCCCAAGCCTGAGACCTGGTCCTGAGGAGGCTTTTTACTTTAGAGAGCATCTCTGACCCTTCTATACCTGCTTTTAAAACTATTTTACTACTAGGGAATATAGTCAATAATACTGTGATAACTGTGTAAGGTGTCAGATGGGTCTAGGCTTACTGGCGTGATTGCTTCGTAAGTTATATAAATGTCTAACTGCTATGTGGTACACCTGAAAGTAATATAATCCTGTATGTCAACTGTAATTGACAAATAAAATTAAAATACTTAACTTAATAATAATACATTATTTATTAATAATATTTCATTTAATTTTGAAGGGATTTGAAAGCATTGAGGTCTTGTTAATTTAGTGACCTGCCCCTCCCCCACACACACCCCTTTCTGAATTAGGTCCAGTCACACTGTAACCTGGAGCCGTCAGATCCAGGGGAAGGCCGAAGTGTCACTTGCTTCAGTCCTTGATGAAGTCTCCGTACCTTCCTGCACCTGTGAATACCTTAAGTTTAAAAATGCATTTGATTAGATGACTTACTTTCAAGGGAATTGAAAGAAAGGAGCTTAGTTTCCCATTCCGAGGACAAAAAACACGAGAATGCACAAACTTCTTCTATCCTGAGTTAGGAGAAATGCTGCAACAGTAGAAAGCTTGAGTGTCCAATGAGTGAGGATTTCGTGAAGATTCTAGTAAATTCAGAAGCTTTTTTCTCTTTGCAATAATGTGTTATTAATCTTAAAGTTTAACTTAAATTTACACTTTAAGCCAAAGTTAAACTTACAACATCCTGAAATGTTTTACTTCCTCTCTCCCTACTTCCTCCCTTGAAGCACTGCTTTCTTATTTTATCTCAGTTATTTTCCAGGTGAGGCCTTCAGGTATTGAAACTGGCCTTTTCAAAGGCATGTAAACTTTCTTCGGGTTGACTTTTCTTAATTCAAATAGTGCTTATGAATCCTACAGATTTTATTTCTAAATTTTTGGCATCCATTAAATATAAACTTTCAAAATATTAATCTTGAATTTTTGCATTTGATTTTGATATGAGTTGCAGTTATCAGTATCCAGTTACGTGAACTTAGTTTGTCCTGCCTCCATAGATTAGAAAAATATATTGCTGGGGGCGGGGGGGGGGGCATGTGCGTGCATGTGTGTTTATGTAAAGCCAGATACCAATGTATAAAAACCAGTTCAGTCTGTAGTCTTCTTATTTAGTATAATTAGATGGACTTAAACATTTGCTTATTGGAGACTTTTCTCTATTTTAAAAAATGAGGAAAGCCTTTAAGGGGAATGTAAGCTCAACTTGGAGCCCCCCAAGTAATTTTTTAACACTTATATTCATGTTTAAATGTTAAACACAGTAATAAAGGGAAGTTTAGGAAGTGTGTTCAGTAAAGCCTTCTCTGGCAGGAAGCAGGAACTTATCAGCCAGTTAATAGCCTGGCTGTGGCCTCCATAGTAACTGCAACATGCTGCCTGGGTAAATATTTATACCAGCGAGGCGTATGCAGAACCGAGGCGGGGCCGCCCGGAGCCCCTGCAGCTCCAGCGTCTGCCATCTTGCACAGATCTGGTGCCCTGAGCATTCCCACCATCCACTTCTTCCAGAGTTTTCCACCATCCTGTAGCCTTAAGAATCATTGTCTCAGAAGAGCAGTTTCCTGCGAGTACTTCGCTCTCCTGGTTTGTGGCAGGATAGACACCCACAGGAGGATGAATGGATAGACATGTTTGTCATTAGCACCAGGAACCTTTTTCATCTTCAAAGCTCCTTGCAAGTGTTCATTAACTGTCCTCTTTCAGTGAGGTTGCAAGCAGGTATTATTAGTCCCATTTTTACAGCTGTAGAAACCAAAGTAGAGAGGTGCCCAAGCTTGAGGCCCCAGAAGAAGCTGGTGACAGAGTGGATGAGCACTGGAGTTTCTGACTCGGCTCTGAGCGTGCGGCTGGGCTGCTCCCGCAGGTCCATTTGTCCCAGGTCGAGCCACACGGCACTCTGCTCTTGGTTGGTACAGTGCTGTGGAGTCAGGGCCACTGAAACTAGGTTAGTGCATCTTTCGGTGTCACCTAGAAACACAAGAGATGCGGATTGTGGGTCATGAAGGTAAGGCTGTCCTCTGGGGGCTCGTGGTTACGGATGGAATTAACTCTCTGACCTTAAATTGTCTCGCAACCAACCCACAGGGCCACTTGCCCCTTAGCACAGCCCAGAAGCCTGCAAGAGACACGGACTTCATGACAGTTTCCCACGGTTTAAGGATCTTGCATATCCTGAGGTTTGCGCTGAAGTCCCATTTTCAGCATAGCCGAGGAGAGTATTTATTTCATGCTAAACATAAACTATTACAGATTCCTTGTGCTAACTTAGAATTTAGTACAGAGTTAGATATTGTTCTGTTGGCGAAGCCATAGGAACGAGCCGTGGAGTAGGGGTGAGGGGCACCTGTATCGGGACGGTGGCTGTTTTGGTACAGGGCCTTGTCCATGGGGACGCGGAGCTAAAGAACCATTTCTCGGTGCTATGTGCAACTGAGGGGTTGTTTACACCGTAGTGAGAAAGGCCCTGATTTGCATAAAGCCCTAGAACGTTTCCTTCCCTATGCACTCCCATGTGTACGATGTGTGCTCTTGATTTAAAGCGTTGGTGGCAAAGCAGCCCTACGCCCTTTGTTGTGCCAAATAAGGTCAAAATTAAGACCAGAAAAGTTTAGGTAACCGAGTTCATTTCAAAAGGCAGGAAAACTTCATGGAATATACTGAACACGGAAAGGGCACCACTGTTCAGTTTTGACCTTCTGCCTGGCAGCCACCTAAAGCCATTCGTTACTTTCACATGGATTTGGAAATCGCTGCCTTGGAGGCTGGCACTGTACTCGGCACTGAGGACTGGTGGTGGTACGGGTCCCGCACCAGCCTCCCAGGCAGAGGGTGCGACAGGAGTCCTGCTCGGTAAGCGCACTGATGGTCCCAGAATGCAGTGGGACACCAAGGGTGACCTACTCAGCAGCCTGGGGAGGGTGCTGGGCATGGCATGTGGTGAGAAACCCCTGGCAAAGGGTTTCCATGAAGTAAGTAGCATCTCTTTATGGACTGACAATGCAGCACGTTGGAGAGCAGCTGAGTGAAGAGGCAGGGGCAGAGCAGGGTTGCAGCCTGCCGCTCGTGTCACCACATGGGAGGGCGAGGAGGATATTTGTTATGGTTCCAGAATGAAACTCAGAAGACAGACAAGAAACCAAGAGTGATACCTGGGGTGGGGAAATGAGGGTTTTCGCCGTGTGTGTATTTGAACTGTTGTAAACATACTACCTATTCAACAAATAAAAAGAAGATAGAGCATGAAAAGTGGGCGGCATATACTGATGACAGCTCTTCCCGGTCAGAATCAGGGATCGCTGTTTTTCTATGTCTTTGAAGTTACTGTTGTGCTTTTCATCGGTTAACTGGGTAGAACACAGTCCCAAATGGCCAAGATCGTGGATCTGGATTTGACACATAGCCAAAAGTTTACTTGGCTCATCCCATCCTAGCGTGTGCACTCTCCGCCTTGGCCCAGCCTGTGTGCACCGTCGCTCGTGAGGGCACAAAGCACGAGGACACAGGTGGATGGAGCAGGTTGGTCAGCCCTTAACTTCACACCTAGGGCCTCACTCAGATGGTATCATTCTGCTTAAACTGACCTTTCGTTGTTGCATGTCACTTAGTTGAATGAACCGGTTTTGTTGTATTTCAAACATTGTCACTGTGCAGTCAGCCCTGTTCCTTTCTTAGCTGTGAATGATGATTCTGTGAAAGCCAGAAAGTTCAATGTTATCTTCAGCAGAGAGGGTTTTCACACATTTCTGGGGCAGGAAGGGGAATTTAGAAAGGAAGTTGGGTTGGGTAGGGCCCAATGGTTTTGGTTTTCCTAGTGCCACAAGAGACCACTGCAGAAAATCAAGGGGGACAAGGTGAGGAGGGAAGTGTAAGGAATGAAGAGGGAGCTGACCAAAGATTGGGGAAGTTGTCACCTGAAGGGCGTAGTTAGAGGTGGCACTCATGACTTTGTCACAGCAGTCTCACATCTGGATGCCAGTCTTTTATCAGATATGCTTTGCAAATATTTTTTCCCAGTCTGTGGGTTGGCTTTTCACTTTCTTGATGGTATCATTTGCCGCACAAATGTTTTTAATTTGGATGAAGTCCAAGTTATGTAATTTGTCTTGTGTTGCTTGTGTTTTTGGTGTCATATCTAAGAAACCACTGCCTAATCCAAAGGTTTGCTCTTAAGTTTTCTTCTAGGAGTTTTACAACCTTAGCTCTTACATTTTGTCTTCAATCCATCTTGAGGTTGTTTTTGTATATGGTGTTAGGTAAGGGTCCAGCTCCATTCTTTTGCATGTGGTGATCTAGTTTTCCAAGCACCACTTGTTGAAAAGACTGTTCTTTCCCCATGGAATGCACTTGGCATGCTTTTTGAAAATCAATGGACCATAAACGTGAGGGCAATGGTCTCCATGTTCTAGTCCATTGATCTATATGTCTGTCCCAGTCTTGATTACAGTAGCTTCGTTGGAACTTTTAAAATCAGGAAGTGTGAATCCTCCAGCTTTGTTCTTGTTTATCAAGATTGTTTTGGTATTCGGGTCCCTTCATTTCCATGTGACTTCAGGGCCAGTGTGTCGGCGATCCTGGCCTCTTTTTATAGCCCTGTCTGCACTATGATTGGATAGATCTAGACAGTGCAGCCTGGATTCTCCCTGGCAGCCACTCTGACTCTACAGGGGAGAACCCACTCTTGTGGGGCACTGGGGCCTTGGCCCAATATGGTCTACTGAGAACCCCCAAAATGTTTGTTTCTGAAGTCTCAGGATTTGTCATAAAAAGCTGTCTGAGTTTTATCCTAAATTATATTCTCTTTCCTAATTATTACAGTTTGATGTAAAAATATTTAACGTGATTTAGCTACATTGTAAGACTGGTATTCCAGGAAGTGTAGCTTGTTTATCCTGTGGCTTCGTGCACCCCCAGAACGCATACCCTGGTTTAAAAGGCCCAGCTGAGAGAAACCTGCCTGTGAGAGCTCTTGTGTTTATAAAGGTTGTTTCTTTTTCTTTTCTTTTTTTAAATTTAAATTGGGGAACATTGGGGAACAGCATGTTTCTCCAGAGCCCATCAGCTCCAAGACGTTGTCCTTCAGTCTAGTTGTGGAGGGCACAGCTCAGCTCCAAGTCTAGTCACCGTTTTCAATCTTAGTTGCAGGGGGCACAGCCCACCATCCCATGCGAGAATTGAACCGGCAGCCTTGTTGTTGAGAGCCCACACTCTAACCAACTGAGCCATCCAGCTGCCCTAAAGGTTGTTTCTTTGACCATTGCCCTCTAACCTCTCCAGACCCCATGCGTCCACACTGGGTAAAGTGGTGGTATTTTCAGTGTGTGGGTATCTTTTACAAAACTGCCATCCTTCTCATTTGGTTCTGGAGATAGACTTAGATCCTGTCATTCTTGCCATCAAAAAGATCTAATTCTTACGGGATGACATCGTTTCATTCCTAAGTTACCCTTTTTTTTGAAAATCAAGTTCTTGGCCAGGGAGCACACATACTGAGTTTATACGTTCAGGTGTACCAAAGATGGCGGTCCAGGCTTAGTCATTTCTGTGGCCAAGTTTTACCTGCCTGAGGCAAAAATAAAGGTGTAGCATGAGTTTTTCATAAAAGTAGGCCTACTTTTTATTGTAAGATTGTCCTTTTTTATATTAAAATATCTTTTCTTGATTTTTAAAAATGTTCTTATTTGTTAGGATGGTAAAACAATGTCAGTCTTCAAGATTCTTTGCGAAATTTTGCTGGTCTGTGAAATCCTAGCTCCAGACTATCATTTTAAACCACACAACCCAGATTTTCACCTCGCTTACATTTGGAATTACCACAATATTTCAGACATTTTGTGTAACTTAAAAACCCATTTTTTATTCCTTTTATATGAAATGTCCAGAATAGGCAAATCCATAGAGACAGAAAGCAGATTAGGGGTTGCCAGGGTCTGGCGCGGGGGGAGTGGGGAGCGATCACCTAAAGCAGGGGTGTCCAAACTGCGGCCCGCGGGCCAACTGCGGCCCGCAATCCATTTTTAATTGGCCCACAGCAAATTCCAAAAATATATTAAGTTTACTTAAACCAGGTGAGGCAATACGTACTTCACCTCGAGTGAGTGGCCCGGCTGTTTGTGTATTTTACCGCAGATGGCCCTTGGTGAAAAACGTTGAAAAAATTTGGACACCCCTGACCTACAGGGTACAGGGTGTTCTTCGGGGATAATGAAAGACTTTGAAACCAGAGAGAGGGCGTGGTTACACAACCTGGTGAACGCACTAAATGCCACTGGATTGTTCACTTCAAAGTAGTGTACTGTATGTTACGTGAATCTCACCTCAGTGTTTTTTTTAAGCCCACTTTATTCAATAGTATAATTACACATCAGGCTGGAAGGTGGGAAGGGGAGTGTTGTATTCGGGTTACATAAATCCAGGTGAGCATACAATATATGCTTACACATACACATGCTACATGTATATGATTAATTTGTGTCTCTAAGCATAATCATTAGAAGCTGATCAGGTCGACACGTGTTTTGGGACAGCAGAAAGTTTTGTTTTAACAGTCCACTGAGACTCAAAGATTTTCCTTATTCTCACATCAGAAACAATATACATTCGCCAACTTTTAACAACCTCTCACACTGAAAGATGAAGTTTTAAAATCACCTTCGGTATTAATCTGAGGTTTCTCTTACTGCTCTGTCTGGTGGATCTGTTCTCAATGTTCACTGGGACGCTGGCCACCAGTGAGCGCCGTCAGCGGGGCCCGTCCTGTGTTCCTTGGAAGGGAGCATGAGATCTGCCCTCCCCTTCCTGCTCCTCACCCCAAAAGAAAAGGAAGGGAAAAGAAGAAGAAGTGCTTTATGTTGAAGTGAGGAAGAATCCTTATTCTGAATCCTGGGGACAGTAGTTTTTAGGCTTTCTCTCCCTGCTGCTTCCAGAAGGAATTCGCAATGGGGGAAAGGCCGGGTAAGGACCCACATGGACTGGGGCTTCTGGGCATTCTGAATATTCACTACTGTTCAGATGTCTTAGTTTCCTGAAATGATTGAGCTTGTTGCCTTAACTTCAGTTAAAATACTGATTATGCTTTACTTTTCACAGAACATTAAGACCTCTTATAATATTCTACATAGTGGATTTTTTTTCAAGAAAGGTGACTTCTCCACTTAACGTTGTGTAAATGTGCCGTGTTTTGTCAGTGTTAGATGGTTTTCTGTGCATTGACCCTGATCCCAGAAGGACAGTCGCACACATCCTGATCATACAGGGGAGGAATTCAAGCACACAGCTCCACGTGGTGGCAGTTCTGGGCCCCTAGTCCCCCACCTTGGCACCCTTAAGTAATGCCCTCAAATTGCATTTCTTCACAAACAAGCAGCTCGGTCCCACTTTTGTTGTTGTCATTATTCTTATTATTTTTTGCAGTATTGAAATTGTGCTGCTAATTCGGTTTGGAAGCAATACTAAATTTTTTGCTTTGAATACCTGGAACAATTGCTTATATCCTCTCTTATTCTTACTTGCTGTGGTCCGTAGCTATTACCATTTCTATACGAATGGTCAACTGTCCTCTACTCAGGCAAGGCCTGTGCAGTTTCCTTGTACGTCATCTCCTTAGCGATGATCTTCTCTCGCCATAAATGCGATTAATCCCGTGTTTTAGTGTCCATGATGACAAACAAGAAAAGTTTTCAGGAGTTGTTTCCATTCAGGCCCTGCTGCCGCAGCTGAGTGCTTGGCATTCTTGCCTTGAAGAGCTGGAACTGAAATGAGGACATACGTGGTGTCATCTGAACCTCAGGTTCCGTGAATGTCATTTCTGTAAGGAACATATCTGCTTAGTTGGGCCTGTCATTGGGGCAGAAGACCTTAGATTTATGACTCCCAAGCTGCAGTGTAACTCCTGCAAATGACACGCTCTTCTCTCACACATTCCCTAAGACTCACTGTGCAGTGGTCCAGAGGGGAGGGCACTTCCAAGTCCGAGAACATGCGTCCCTGCTACCAACTCCTGTTCACAAACCCGGAAACCATTATCTCAGGGAAATCTTCAGTTTTCACAGTGCCATTGCGTAGGATCTGTGAGCTCCGCGCTGCTCTCTCCAAACGCGATCTGGGTTTCACTTCACCTGCCTCAGGACGGTAGGCAGATTCTGAGCTGTGACTTAGAAGGTCTGACCCGACTCGGCCCTGCCTTCAGGCTTTCCACAGCCAAGGCTCAGCCCCGATCAGTGGAAGCCAGAGGGACAGAACCTTCCCCCGGACTGGGGCTCCTGCCGGGGTGCCTGGAAGGAACACGCAGCGGGCTGTGTTTGCACTAAACGTATGTCCGTCCAATGAGATGGATCGTTCCTAGCAAAGGAACTTGGTTAAAACTTGACGTACTGTGGTATTCTGTGAAACACGTGATTTCTATTAAGTTGGGTCAAATTATACATACTTGACTTTAAAGGTGTGAAGGGAAAGCTCAGGTCCGTAAAGCAAAGAACGCAAAGGTCAGCGAGAGTGCCCGCCCTCGGGGAGTGTGCGGTCTGAGGGGGACTGAAGAGAATCAGTGTCTACAGCGGAAGGTCACAAGAGATGCTAACAAGTGTCACCGGCAGGCGGCTGGGCTGTCAGCAGTTGAGATGGGACGGGATTGGGGACGGCAGGGGGACCTGGCAGAGCAAATCGCACTGATGGTGAAGAAATGGCACAGGTGCCAGTAATGGGCGAGGGGTGGTGGGATGCAGGGCCAGGTTCGGCCCTTATTGTAAATATATTCCTTCGGCACACATTTCTGAGCACTTCTGTGTCTGATGGCTGTCACACAACGGGTGGAAAAGGTAAGGCCAGCATTACGTGTGCAGAGAGCAACAGTGTCACATGTGCGTGCAAGACTGGCAGCTAGCTGTGCGAGGATGTTAACAGAGCCTGGAGGGGGTGCCCCGCTCAGCTTTGGGGAGCAGAGGTGTGGCTTTGATGTTTGTTTGTTTGTTTGTTTGTTTGTTTGTTTTACTACAAATGAAATACGGCCCTTCTTGTTGGAATATATGATAGCCTGATATTTAAGATATGCTTACATTTTTATGTAGGAAGTTTTTGTATTGTATATTGGCTACTTCCCAAAAAGAATTTGAAATGCCCTGAAATATTAGAATTTACGCAACAGTATATTAAAGGGAGAAAAAAATGACCAGGAGCCAGTTTGGAGGGCCAGTTCAACTTTTGAATGGAGTTATTCAACAGTTTCAGAACATAGTTTGTGCTACCAGTGGGCATAGCATCTTTTTAAGCTTTCTTCTCACATGTGACACCAGATGCACTGAAGGTGCACAAAGAGAGATGCGCCCCTCCTGTTTGTTTGTAAGATGGGACATGCCACCTGCTCATACAACATTCTTAAATAAGTAAAAGAATTAGTCTGCTGTTTACACTGGTTATAGTCGAGTTTAATTTGTCGAAAGATATTCTTGGACAAAGATATAATTTGTCCAGCGATATTATGATGTAAATTTGAAGGCAAAACTGGAAAGAACTAATCGATAGCCTAAGATTGGTGGAGAGAGTCTAACACTGGGTTCCTAAACAGTATTTAATTTATAGGAAAGGCTGAGAGGACTTGTCTGTCTGTCCTCTTGGTGAGAGAAACAGAATGTACAGTAGGGGCAGAACGATCTTGGTCCTCATTCAGGACAAGAGATGGAAACTCCAGGTCCTACACTTTGTTGAGCAGCAATATAGAAATCTACAATTTAGGTGGAATATGGGGGTTCTTGTTTTGTTCTTTATTCTGTGGGTAGCCCAGGATTCCTGAGTGTGGGAGACATTCACCGCCAGTGACACAGGAGATGCTTTGGTGATTCAGAGTTAAACATTATTTTAATAATTATATATTGATGAATATAAACTACATAATTAGCATGTCAAATCCATGGTTTCTTGGGTTATTATTGCGTAGGTCAGAGCTTAGTAAAAAGTGTGGCCACTTAAAGAAAAGCACCGAGTAAATGATAGCACAGCTATGGCAGAAATCGAGGTGTAAGTGAGTGCTCGCGTGTGGGGACCCTGCGACCCACTCGCCTGCCGGCCGGGCTCTGAAGAGCCCTTCCAGTCTCTTGCATCTGATTGCCCCACACCCAGTGGCCTGCACAGCTGCGCCTGGGGACCGACTGGCCTGGGGTCCGATGGGCCTGGGTCCCAGCAGGCTTGGGGTAGGGGGCACGGCAGCCCATCTCACAGCTCCCTCCGTGGGGGCCGTCCCTGCCCCTCCTGCTTGTTCCCTTCCCCACCTTCTGGCCTCGCTGTCTGTCATTCGCGGGCAATTTCTCTGCTTGTCTCTTCACTTCTGCTCATGGTATGGCTGGAGCAAGTTACTTAACCTGCTGAGTAACTGTTTCTTCATTTGCAAAATGGAAGTAATAGCAATTGTCCCCTGTGGGTGGTTGTGGGTATTGAGTGAGCTGAGGGCGTGAGCGCTTGGCACAGAGTCTGGAACATGCTAGATTCAGTAATGTTAGCAGCGATGATGACTCGATGTACCCGATTCCTCCCGTGTCCCAAATTCAGGTTCCGATTTGTGCAAACTGATAGTTGGCAGCTTCCGTTTCCAGGAAAAAAGCATTGATTTGCCAAAACGTTGCCCTCTAATCAGGTCGTTTGCTCTTGGCCCAGGCTGCATGGGAGGGGGTCCTGCAGCTGGGCCTGTCCCTGCGGCTGACGGTGGGCCCGGGGTGCTGCGTGCTTCTGTTAACTGGCCAGTTTTGGGGTCCCCATTTGTGTGGGCAGGGGGTGGGGAGGCTCCCGCTGCAGGGCAGGCCCCACCCTTCAGGAGTGAGCAGTCTTGGCCAGCTTTGTTTGACGAGAGCAGGTGTTTTAAGAAGACGGGTTACTGAAGGTCAGCAGGCAGATTCCTAGACTCAGAAAGTTTGGCACAAGTTGTCACAGGATCACAAAGTTGCGTAAAACAACTGATTTAATTTTGTGGTTTGATAATTCTTCAGAAACTACCACCGTGGGTAACCTACTGTTCTTAATTTTGCATTCATTCCTGGCTCTGATCCCAAAAGCCCCCTCCCTGACTGACATCTCTGCTTTCATCTGGAGAGGACACAGTGTGATGGAGTGAGAGAACCCAACTAATTGTCAATTCAAGTAACTGCTCCAAACGGAGTTTTCTCGTGGGCTCGTTCCAAGGGTCAGGCAGCACAAGTCTGTAACTGTGCTGCCTGAAACATCAAAGTACTACGAACAGGTTTTGTTCTCAGTTTTCTCTCTAGTACGGCTGGGGGTGCTTTGGTTTTTGACTTCACGTCTCCACAGGTTTAAAAGTGGCCGTCCTTCTGACTGACCACATGGTCCAGTCAGGACAGTCTTGTCGCACATGGAGGGCACCTTAAGTGCTGCGTGGTCTTGGACCCCACAAGCCTGGCTGTGGAGCTGGGCAGCCCCTGACCTCGTCCTGTCCTCTGTATCCACCTGCTCAGGCTGTCGAGGTTGTGTGTGGGGCTAGCAGTAGCGACGGCGACACTGAGGCCAGTTGCAGGAAGAAGGAGTCCTTTCAATTAATACGAAAAATAATCTTTGCAAGAAAAGGAGATGAAGAAAGATCATGACATGAAACAATCCCTTGATAAGGCACCTGCGTGTAGCTGTTGAGTGGGCAGGCCACCAGGATTTAATCGGACTAGGTCTTTTCCTCTGTGGTTAGCGACTGCTCCAGGAGAAATGGCTCAAGGGGAATTCTCTTCCCAGACTCAGTGTCTTGTAGGTGAAACTTCAAGTCTGACATCCAAGTCCCTTAAAATTATGAGGTCATACGTGTTGCTTGGGGACATCTGTACAAAGGATTTATGCACTGAGTTACTAATTTGGTCTTATCAGGAATCTGGGTGGGGGTTAGAGGATTGAATCTTGATAGTATGGTGGGAAAGTCCAAAAGTAACCCTCTCATTGACCACCACTACCCTTTTCTCTCCCAAGATGACTTGGCCATAAAACCCTGAGAAAAAGTCCTCAGATCTTGGAGAGTCACTTCAATTCAGGGACAGGGAGCGTGTGTTGAAAACATACTCCTGGGAGCTTGTGTTGAAAAAGCCTCAGAGAAAGGTTAGAAGGTCTGGCAGGATCTTCTGTTTTGCTTCCCTTTCTTGTCCGATTCCTGGGGAAGCCTCTTGCTTTTAGGAGTGTGTTCTGGGCCCGTGAGTAGGGAGGAACACATGCAGCCTTCGTATGTCAGGCATAGGGGACTCTGATTGCGCCTGGCTGGTGACCTGGTAGCCTGGACAGTGTCCCTTCCGAGGACACAGCTGCTGGGCAGGGGCTGCTGAAGGAGGACTGTCTGGCCCAAGCAGGAACCGTGACGTTCTGTGGCCTTCAGACCAGAGTCACAGCTTCTAGGAGCGGGCACACCCACATAGCTAGTTTTTGTGATGTTCAATTCTTACTGTCAATGAGTCATTCTGTAATTTTGGAAATTTATATCTCGCGGATCTGAAGATCTTTTTCAAAATGCTATTTAAACTGAGTAAATTTATTTAAATAGAATATCTAATAGGGTGTTAAACACATTTTTCTAGGCTAGCAAAATTTAAGGATTACTTCCATAAATTTAAGTTACACTTACATATGCATTACTGTATGTAACAAATTGAACAAAATGTGATTCTAACTTCTGCTTTAAATCCTAAAATGAGGTGGGTAATATATAAAAGGGCATTAAAGCGAATAGAGAAGAAATATGAAAATGAAAAAGGAAATATGTTAGGCGTGTTAACCTAAAAGTAAAAGGCCTTTCAAAGTGAGAATCATTGATTCAGACAGAAGGTCAAATAGTGCTCCAATCGGGAGACAAAGACAAAGGGTGTTTGTGAGAAAGGGAAGGGTACAGTCAGGTCCGTAGAAGGCATCTCCATTGGGGCAGATGACATAACATAGTGACACTAATTCTAAACAGTTTTTAATTTCAGTCCAGTAGTCATATTATCTGCTTTCTTGTTATCTTTGCAAACAGTTCTTTAGGGGCACAGAGGTGCTTTAGGCTCAGGCCAGAGGTTCCTTTGCTCTGCTCTCACATTCCAGAGGTCTGAGGCCTGAGGCCTGAGACGGGCCAGGCAGGTCCTCTGGGAGGGCAGCTCCCACTCCATTTCAGATTGGCTCCATTTATACTGTTTCTGACAGGCAGATGCAAAAGAAAAGCAGGGGTCATGACTTTAATCCTGGGCTAAGATGAATTCAAGGCCAAAGTGGCCGAGGGAGGTAGGATTTCTCCATCATGCTGAAGCACACCATCCACAGGATGACAAAACCGCCGTGCACAGAAGTACCCAGACGATTGAACGGCAAGAGCTGGAGGGATTCTGAGAGCACGTGCTGAGGCCAGCGGTGGTGGGAGACGCGCCTGCCTGCCCAGCCCTTCCCAGAGCAGATGGAGTTACTGCAGCAGGCCAGGGGGACTTCAGAAAACAGGTGCACACCAAGTGTTTCCGTTTAACACAGAGCTGTTCACGGAGAAGCCTCTGCAATTCCCAAAAAGTTGAAATAAGTAGAAACCATACTCTGTCACGTAATGCAATAAAAATAGGAGTAAGTACAGGGGCAGAAGGCAGGTCTCCTCCTTGGTGCTGGCGCCTCCACAGTCAGGGCTCCTCCTTAGCACCCACCTTTCGGCTGGGAGTTGTCTCCATGGACAGGCCCCCGGCCCCATCTCTCCCTTTACTAGGGTTTCTTGTTTCCTAAAGTTGTTCTGTTTATTGGCGGGTTTTTTTCTTTTTCTTTTTGCTTGCTTGTCTCCCCCACTTGAGTGAACCCTCCATGAAGGCAGGGACTTTACCTGTTGGATCAAAAGCTTTATCCTCAAAGTTAGAACACCGTCTGGCACTCAACCATGTTGTCAAATGAACACCAGCCAGTAATAACAACGGTGTTGCAGGGCCGGTTCTAAGCTCTTACACCTGTCATCTCACTTCTTACATTCACTCCTGAAGGGGGTACCCATGATAGAAGCACAGGCTCAGCACACCCTCCACAAGTGGAGGATTGAGGTTTGAGGTGAGGCTGCCTGACTTGGGCTGTGCTGTCGGATCCTGGGCCACCGATGCTTCCAGTGAATGAGGGTCTGTAATAAGGTGACAGCTTGCAGCATTAAAGAGCAGGCGTGGTCAGTAAATGAGAAGAAATTATTTAAACACTGTTTTAAATGATAGAAAGGATCAAAATAAAGAATTGCTGTATTCTATAAAGACAAAAGCAGAAACGCATGAATTAAGAAACTGGTAACCAAAAAGGATGAAGCCCAAGAGCTGGTTTTGGAAGAGGGGTGGGCAGCAGAGGAAGGGGGAGGAAGGAGAGTTATGTAAAGGAGAAACCTGGCTAGCCTAGTGAAAAGAGAAACCAGAGCAGCTCGCATTAACAGGCCAAAGCAAAATGGAGCATCCCGATAAGTCTGAAGGTGGCATTTGGGAAAACTCAGCTTCCATGCTTGATTTGTGCTGTGTTTGTTTTTAACTTTCTGAAATCATTTCAAATATACAGACAGTTGAAGAAGGGCACAAAGAATTTTCTTTATCAGGTTTCACCTGTTTGTCCAGCGTTTCGCCACATTTGCTCTGTCATTTCTCTCGCGTATGTATGTATGGTCAGTGAGCATGGGGGTCTACCCAGCCCCTCCCCCAGGAGGGCACTTCCCCCTTCAAGAAGGGAAGGGTGACCCCAGATGCAGGGCTCATCTCTTTGGGTCTCTGTTGTCCAGTCTTCTTGATCCTACAGATCCTCACTATTTTGTGAGCTCATTGATGCCCTTAAACACATTGTTTTAAAAAATATGTTCTCAAGTATTACCTGCTGCAGACGAAAGACCTCTAGTTTTGCAGTCACGGGGGAGTCAAGGGCCTGCGGAGGACAGTTCTGGCCCCTGCACCCTGCTTCCAGGCCCGTGGACATTCTTACCAGGACATCCCAGGTGGCCTCTCCGCCATCCCTCAGCCACGCCACTGCCCTGCGCCCCCGTCGCAGGCTGTCCGGCCAGCCTCCCTCCACCTGCCCTCCCGCCCAGCAGTCCCGCTGCCTTGAAGGTGTGAGCCATTTACAAAATTCACTGTCCTTTTTAGTGAGGTTTTAGAAGGGAGTAGAACTAGATATATGTGTTCCATCTTCCACCTACTAGTATAATCACAAAGCATGGTTTATAATGTTTTTTTTTTAAAGAACATTATGAAAAGACTGGTTTGATGAATTAAATTATAGCACACGTGTACAGGGAAACTCCAAACAATTACAAATGATGTTGGTCTGTGTATTGACCTGCGGACATTCTTGACATAGGCTCAAGGGAGATGAAGACAGGAGCGAGTGATGCGTGGTGTTCAGTGGTGTAGACGGGACTCAACCGGCCGGGTGTGTGCAGACCGTGCAGACCCCACTTGGACACACACCGAGCTGCCGGCAGCGCTTCTCTCTGAGTTTCCCTTTCTTATGTCATCTGCAGTTTTTTATTTCACAGCGAACATGTATCATTTTTCTGAAAAAATTCTTCAAAAGTATGCACTGCATTAATACCTCGTATGTTAGCAGTTGAATAGTTGAATACTACGTTCCAGTTTCACATAAAGACCACTCGTCGACTATGTGCAGACAGATTTCACAGAGAGCTTCACGCCCGTGGCTTTGTGCGTGTTCCTCCCTGTGCTACCCACTTACCAGTTACTGTACTGAATTTTTTTTAAATCATACCCTTTTTCCCATTTCTGTCTGGAGATGCTGTTGTGTTTCCATCTTTTCCCCTCGAGGAACCCACTGCTGGCACATTATGTCTCTGGGAGAGGGGCCCTCATGCAGCCTCTTAGAGCTAGAAAGAACCTCACTTTCCAGATGTGGAAACTGAGGCTCTGAAATATCAAGCAGCCGGTCGCAGTGATCTGCTTGCTACTTTCCAGTGTTATTTATCTTCTTACCCATGAGAGCTTCTAGTTAACCCCCCCCAAAAAAAATCCAGCTCCACCAAAATCCTTTATAAGCCTATCAAACTTTAAGGATATGTTTCCATTCACATCTAGTTATGCCACAAATTGATAGTACTAAAACATCTGTGAACTCGTCAGAGAGATTGGCTCCTGTGTGACCCAGCAGACAGGGGTGTGATAACTGGATTTGGGGTTCCCTCGGCCTCTCTCCGCCAACATTACGTGGCTGCCCTCATGCCACAGCGTTCTCTGCTGATCTAACCGCAGACCGCGGTCAGTGCACTATTTGCCAGCACATCCGCTTAATTGCCTTACACGCAGCCAGACACTACCAAACTGAGGTTTTGCCTTGTCCTGGGTACCGTTTAGCTGCCATGTGCCTTAGTGGCCTGCCTGCAGATGCCTGGATAGGGTGAAAACCAGCATTGCTTCTGCGACGGATATTTTTCAAGGATAGGAGCATAAACGAGGTTGAGAGATAGAAGCTAACACGTCTGCTGGCATCCAGTTAACAGAAAACAAAAACCAGGCACCTTTGTTGAGAACAGACTCTATTTCAGACGTTAACTCTGAGCATATCCTATCTGTCCATTCACAGCAGCCCTGCTACTTATCCCCATTTTCCAGTTGGGGAAACTGAGGCCCAAAGAGATGAAAGTACTCTGCCTGAGATCACTCAGGTAGTAACAAGCAGAGCTGGGATTCCAATCCAGGTATTCCCACTCTCTGCCCAAGTTCTAACCGCCTTCGTTCTGCTGGGGCCATGTCTCGGGGGCTTTATAAATATTTGCTAAGTGAAGGATACTGAGTCAGAAACGAAGGGGCAGCTGCATCTAGTGATGACCTCAAAGTGCCATGAGCATAAGTTGTTTTGATTTAACCATAAAACTTGGACCATAGAGAACAAGTCTTTGAAAGTACCTTGTACAGAAGCGTAGAATTTAGAGGACTAGACAATGGAGAGTCCCCCAAATGGCACCAGCTCAGGTCACCAGGAAGCAGTATCCTGCTATAGGTTCCTCAAAGGCACTCTGTGTCCAGACAGGCACTGCACTGGTGGGTGCACCACTGTGGTGTTCCTTTTGTAATAAAATACTCTGCTTTCAAATGCAGAGAGCTGTCGAGAATAAAGATTCCGGGGGTGCAGGCTGGGACGTGCCTGACGTGGGGGGAATCCTTTGAGACCAAGGCGGGCAGCAGGGCCCAAGATGGGCAAGCCACCCCAAGGCTGGGATCTCACACTCCCCAGGACCTGCCCAGGCTTAGGTTGGAAGGAGGAGCAACCTTGTTCTGTCCTGGCATGCGGTGCCCGCCCTGCCTCAAAGACGACTGAGGCTGCACCTGCCCCGTGGCACATCTTGTGTGTGGTTCTTGGTACTTCCTGGAGATCAGCACCGCCGGCCAGCATGCAGTGACCTCTCGTCCTCCCCACAGAAGAGAGGAGCTCCCCTTCCAGGTCCAGGCGGCTCACCTAGGTCCCCCCGTGGAGACCCCATTGCACTGGCAGACTTAACCCTGCCGCCTCAAGGAGTCAGAATTGAATGGAAGTGTATACATGCATGAGTCAAAGCTTAAGCTCAGCTTCCTGTGCAATTTGGATCAAATATGTAGGGAGGGATCAGCCAAATTTTTTTCAGCACATACAAAACAGTTGAGTGTTTCATGTTGTAACTACCGTAGTTCCCCGAAAATAAGACCCAGCCGGACCATCAGCCCTAATGCGTCTTTTGGAGCAAAAATTAATATAAGACCCGGCCTTATTTTACTGGAATAAGACTGGGTCTTACATAATATAAGACCGGGTCTTATATAATGTAATATATAATGTCTTACATAATGTAACGTATAATACAGTTGTGTGTGGTTTAAGGAGCGTGATGTAATCAGGCCTTTCTGTAACGTGGCGAGTGCTGCGTGTCATCCCTGGCCAGTTCCTCAGTACACGCTTGCCTCCCTGCAACGAGGAGGAAGGCAGGGATCAGACTGGTCTCCTCGCTTAGTGCTCTGCTTTGTGCAGCTGGGGGCCCCCTCTGGAGAGTTTCCTGGAGCAATGGGGGTGAACCTGGCTTTTGGCCTCCGACTGTGTGCGCTCCATCCAGGGACCCACCTAGACTCGCTGCCTCAGAGCCATGGCACCGTGACAGGGATGTCGGGGAGGAACACGTCGCAGAACATGTCACTACTGATCACCCCCGCCACCTCGCCGTGCAGGGGCCCACTCAGGAGGTGCAGGCGTGGGAGCGCGCGTGGTGATGGGTATCCCCCGGGATTATCCTCCAGTTTCACAGACTTGGGACCAGGCCCCTGGTGGGTCACATCTGCCAGGCACAGGGGACAGACCTGCCGCAGCACAGCTGGTCTTCCTACCAAGCAGCCTTCCAGCTTTTCTGTCATACTGTTTCCGGCTCTCAACTAAAAGCTTTCTCTTTATGATTTAAGCATTACTTGAGACAGTGAAGTGACAGGTGTACACTGTGTAGCTCCTGTTTTGTTTGTGCCTCAGGATCCTTTCTTGCCCGCCACACCAGGCATCCCACCCAGCCCGGCCTGAGGGCCACCCGTCTAGAAAGAGACACCCCTGCACAACAGGCAGAGATCCCTATAGTGAACACCTGTGGCTCTGTCCTTCTCAGCGTCGTTAGTGTATGTGACACATTTGTTGCACACCTGTCATTTGCTGGCGTACAGCGGAGGGGGAGGATGCCACACCCCTCTGAGCCTTCTTCCCGAATAGCAGCCAGGTTACATGGGAGTCCCCTGTCAGAGCAGGTCAGGAAGCCCAGAGAAGGCTGCTCCCTGCCACCAGGGCCCCTGGGCCCTTGGAGACAAGAGCTAGCATTCCTCTTTGTTGGCTTGTGACTTTCCCAGTCTTGGTGCCTGGCAGGGATTAGTTGATGACACAATAAATACTGATCCTCGAGGGGTGGGTGGTGGGCATGTGTGGAGATGCTGGGAGTGGGAACTAGAAGGGTCCAGCACCTGTTTTCATCCACGCCTCCCCAGAGGGAAGACACACCACACCCAGTCCGAGGTTTTGTGGTTCCCCTGTGGCGTGCTGCCTGTATCACTTTAGGGCCCTGAGTCCCAGGGCTGTCTCTGCAGGTCCTGGAACTCAGGCCCTGAGGCTGGTTTGCTTGTGCCGTCCACTGCTCCTGCTGCAGCTCTGCCCCAGACATCACGTGTGAAAAGCCCCAAATTCATTGTAAGCGAGCTCGTGTCCAGAAAGAACCACTCCTATGTATCAATTTGAGACACAGAAAAAGGAAGTAGAGATCATAAAATGAAAGTGAAAAGTGTGTATATATTTTCAGTGTATCCTTTTCATAGCTCTACACTGTTCTGTCTGCTGATAAACATTTAAAGTTTCTGAAATCTGCCTGTGGCAGATTCTGGTTTGTCGCATGTGATAATAACAGTTACTTTTCCTGAAATGGTACCTGTCCTTGCTTTAGATAAATGACCTACTGTGTGCTGGAGCTGTTGGTCACCAAGTGCAGTAAGATTCTTTCATGTTTACTGTTTCAGCAAAGATGCTCACCTGAGTGGAAGATGAAGTGATAGGGACTCCTCCCGAGGCGCTGAACATTTGCTCGTTTACAAGGCACTCTAGAGCTAGGTTCTTAAGCAGCAAATGTGGCTGCTGTGAATAAATCAGGCTGTTTGGGGATTTAGATCTTTATTCCTAGGAGCTTGACTTGTCTCCGTCTCTCCCTATAAGAAAGCCAAGGCTTCAGATTCACCTAAGATCTCGTGAGTTCCTCCTTACGCATCACGTGTCCCAGGAGGTGGGGACACATTCTGAATATACCTGTGTGTCCACAAGAGGTCCTGTAGTGAAAGGAACTTGACACTTAGACTGATGTCTGCATTCTGCCCTCTGTTCTTAGGTGGAGTCTAGACTAGAAGTCATTTGTTTCTTCCATGACACTTCCCTCACTGAAAAACTCACTTGCCTTAATGAAGAGCTTTTCCAAGGAAGCCAGTCTTTCCTGAGCTTCATCAGATCTCAGTCTGACCACACTGCTTCGCCACCCTCCCCCACTGCCTTCCCACCGGGTGGCAAGGCTACCAGTTCTCAGGGGCAAAGGGCGAGAATTAACTAGACCTTGGCTCCAGCCCCCTGCTTTTGAAATGAAAAGATCTGCCTTATACTGTAATTTCATGAGAAAGGGATGGTGGGTGGGGGTTGCTGGTGGAAGGTTGTGAGGACAGTGTATGCTACCCCTTTCTCTGTATGCAAATGAAGGCAGGCTGAAGAATCAGAATCGCAGAAAAACTGAAAGGGGTTGGGCCTCAGTGTCGGAGGGGAGCAGCTCGGGTTTGGGGGGAAGCCACTGGGCTGTGGGCTCCACACAGGATCTGCTGTCCTGAGCAGACTTCACCCCAAATTTGGCCCAGGGTTAGCAGATGTCTTCCCTCAGGCAGGGAGACAGAAGCAGCTGGATGCCTGTGAATAACACGCTGATGAACTAAGTGGGACATTAAAGGGAACATCCTAATGCCGGTTGTCTCCAGCAGAACATGTTTAAAGCAAAAGTGTCCCTGTAGAAACTTCTGGCCAGCCTCACATTATTACCAAATTTCTGTCCAAATTAGCTTAGCAGGCAGGACTTTGATTTTGCCCGAGCGCTAGGTTCCACCCAGAAAGCCTGGGAGAAGGCAGTTTTCAGTGTGCTGGTGACAGGAAGGCACACTGCTCGCCTGTTTCTCTTGGAACGCCACCAAACAAAAGGGTCGATGACAGGTAGACAGCATTCCGTGTTTTTATACTACCGAACACTCTTAGCATAGTGACATTGTCCTTCAGAGCCCGTCTGCTTCGCGTCACCAGTGTCCCTGCATCTCCTTGATATTAGGTGATACACAGCGTGTGGGGGAGGGGCACCGTGGCTGTATTTAATAAAACAGGATCCACCACCGAGACACCTGGTTAAGTATGCTGAACTTAAACCACCACATCTCCTCAGGTCCCAGGCGCCGTGAGTGTAGGGCAAACTGTTTTATAAGGAATCCCAAAAAAGAAAGCGAGACCACCCATCGGGGAAAGATGCAACTTGATGTGGGGATGTTAATTTGCAAAGTGTGCATTAGGGTGGACAAACTGGGATCCTTGCATTTTGACACTGAGAAACGCGTTGTCATTTTGAAAATCATCAACCAAATTAGGAACCGTTTAGAGGATTCACTCAATTTTGAAATCTCGTAGGTGCTAAGGGTCAGGGTACAAGTTAGTCTTACCGCTTCATCTACAGAAAAGTGAGTATTTCAGTCAGTCGTGTTCATCAGGCTTTTGAGTTGTAGAAGTTGGGATGTATAGAGTAAGAGATCACTATTACCACACATGATCCCTGACAGGCCAGCTCCCTGAGGGACCAGAGCGCAAGGGTCGTGGTATCCTCCTGAGAAGGCTGAGCAATGGGTTTCATAGATCAGCCTTTTCTTTTGAGGTAGATCTTCCTGCTTCTGGCACCTTAATTTCAGTCCCTGTGTCACTTTTGAGGAGATCTTTCTTACTCCCAGATCAAGTTGTATCACTCTCTGTTTAAAAGGCGTCTGTGATTCAAATCTCTGTACGCCCAGTACTTTCCACATTTTTCTATCAAAGTCCCTCTGACTAAGAGATTCCAGAGTGCTGAAATGCCTGCTCTGAGCAGTTTCTTTGAAGACCTTGATTTTATCTTGAGTTTGTATAGACTGCGTTCTACTCTGATACATGTGGCATTATTTTAATATAAATATGTTTTAAATTATGGTACTTTCCACTTAAATTACCTGACTTTATTCCCTTCTGGTTGATTTGTTCACTCAACAAATATCTGAGGCCCCACTGTGTGCTCGGTCAGCTTTAGATACAGGGAATAAAAAGGTGAACAAAACAAAGTCCCTTCTCTGAAAATGTATGGTTAAGGATCCAGGGTGATTCATTTAGGGCTTGTGAAATGTGATCAGTGGGTCCTGATTTAAGGTTCTGTCTTTGGGGGGAAATTGATTTTCCAGGAAAATGCACCCTATTTAATCTGTCCTGTGACTTCCAAGCCCTCTGGTCTGAGAAGAGAGCACCTGTCAAGTCTTCCCTGAGTGGGGCCTCAGCCTTCTTGGCGTGACAGGGCTTCTGCTCTTCCTCCAAGACCAAGATCAAGTTCCCCCAGGAAACCCTGCCCTCAGCCTGCATCCCTGTCCCCCACCCCCTGGTTCTCATCACACCGCATGTGTCTCAGTCATAGCCCTTCACTCTTCTCACATGTTTTAGCTGTTGTTTTTCTTTCAGATCAAGTACAGTCATCCCCCCTTATCTGTGGGGAATGTGCTCCAGGACCCCCAGTGGAGCACAGTGAAACCACGGACAGTACCAAACCCTCCATATACTAGGTTTTTTTCCTATACATTCAGACCTAGGATAAATCTGGATTTGTAACTTAGGCACAGTAAGCGATTAACAGTAATAATAGTAACATAGGAAATTATCACAACGCACTATAATTAAAGTTACGTGAATGTGGTCTCTTCTCCCAAACTGTTGTATTGTACTCACCCTTCATGTGAGGCTGGGAGCTGATAGACTGTGATGAGGTGGAGTGAGGTGGGTGCCGTGGGCATTGTGACGTCGCGCTAGGCTGCTGGAAGCGTCACTTGAACACAAGCACTGAGACACCACGGCAGTCCGATAGCCAAGACAGCTACCAGGTGACTAAGGGACAGGTAGCCTGTACAGTGTGGATGTGCTGGGCAAAGGGATCAGTCATGTCCTGGGGGGACAGTGGGACAGTGCAAGATTTTATCCCACCACTCAGAATGGCGTGATTTAAAACTTATGAATTGTTTATTTCTGGAACTGGAATTTTCCATTTAATATTTTTGGAGCATAGTTGACCACACGTAACTGAAACCACGGGTGGGGGGACTACTGTATCTTGTTTTAATTTATCTCTGTCTTACCAGTGCCTACTACAGTGCCGTGTGTGTACGTGTCGGGTAAATAGTTTAATCCCTTGTGATACAGGCTCCCTGGCCAAGGTCGGAGTCTACTCTGAGGTCTCGGTATTTATGTGCCAGGCGCTTCACACCATGCACTTTCGATCTGATAGACGAGTCATACCACCATTTGTGTTACACATTTGGGATCATAATTGCTGATCTTTTCTGAGAGAAGGAGGGGAGTGGGCGAAACTATATAAATAGGAAACAATTAGAAATCACTTAGAACTTTGTCTTTCTTTTTTTTTTTTAAGATTTCATTGGGGAAGGGGAACAGGACTTTATTGGGGAACAGTGTGTACTTCCAGGACTTTTTTCCAAGTCAAGTTGTTGTCCTTTCAGTCTTAGTTGTGGAGGGCGCAGCTCAGCTCCAGGTCCAGTTGCCGTTGCTAGTTGCAGGGGGCGCAGCCCACCATCCCTTGTGGGAGTCGAACCTGCAACCTTGTGGTTGAGAGCCCGTGCTCCAACCAACTGAGCCATCCAGGAGGCAGCTCAGCTCAAAGTGCCGTGTTCAATCTTAGTTGCAGGGGGCGGAGCCCACCATCCCTTGTGGGACTTGAGGAATTGAACTGGCAACCTTGCGGTTGAGCGCCCACTGGCCCATGTGGGAATCGAACCGGCAGCCTTCGGAGTTAGGAGCACGGAGCTCCAACCGCCTGAGCCACCGGGCAGGCCCTAGAACTTCATCTTGATTGGGAAATATTTTCAATTAAAAAAAAAGATATCCAGAGCTTAAATTCTTCAACATAAACACTATGTAGAGGAACATTAGACAGTGTGTTGGGATTGTGTGTGTGTGCACGTGTGTCTCTGTGTGAGTGTCTGTGTGCACATGCGTGCGTGTGTGTGTGTGTGTGTGTGTGTGTGTTTTCCAGTCCTAACTAAATTGCGGTTAGTCTGTAGATTTTCGGGGTTGATTCATCTAAGGCGTTGTGGGAAAGACTGACATATATACACATGCCTGGAGTGTGCGCACGGACAGCTCTGGGGAATACCAGCTGGCAACCGTGGGTGCCTTTGGGATGAGAGAGGGTCTTTTTTTTTTTTTTTTTTTTTTGCTATATGCATATATTCTGCAGCCTTTTTAATTTGAAATATAACTCACGTAGAGAAGCATATAAAACAGATATGAACTATAATGAAGTGATTATGAAACAAGTAGTCATGTAACCACCACCCCAGACCAGGCACCCAAAAACCCCCTGCAGGTCCTGTATGGATTTTAGGGATGCCTGTTTATAAAAATGAAATCATGCTGAATGCGTCCTTTTGATCTGGCCTCTCTCCCTGGGCAGTGCTCTGTGAGGTTTATCCTTCCTGTGTGCGTTGTGTGTGCTGCATTCATCTCCGGTTTGGGGATGTTATGTCATGTCCACTACTGCTGGGTACGTGGGCTGCTGGGACTGCTGTGGATGTTCTCTTATGTCCTTATGTCTGTTGTGGTGCCCGTGGGAGTGAGCCCCGACTCGCGGGCACGTGTGTGTGCCATGCACGTGATAAAGCCTCAGCTGCAGCCCCCGGCCCGGTGTGAGAATCCAGCTCTACACCTCCTCCCGGCACTTGTGTCCTCAGACTGGTGAGTGATTGTCGATCTGCTGGGTGTCTCACGGTATCTCGTGCTTTCGGTTTGCATTTGTTTGGTTATTAATACGGATGATCCTTTCATACGTGGTTAGCCGTTTGGGATGTTATGTGGAGTTCCTGGTTAAGACCTTTGCCTACTTTTCTGTTGGTACTCTGGGTTTTTCTTACTGATTTATTGGAAATGTTAATATATTCTGGACATGAGTCCATTGGCTATCTGTATTCAAATAGTTCCCCTACTCTGTGGCTTTTCATTCTTGGCGGTGTCTTGACGAAGAAAAATACTTGGTATTGTATAGTTCAATTTATCAATCTTTTAATGATTAGTCTTTTTATATAAGAAGTCCTTCTCTCCCCCTTTCTCTATGTAAGATATTCTTCTGTATTATTTTCTAAATGTATTAGAGCTTTTTTTTTCTTATTTTTTTTTTGTTTTCTTTTTTTTCCTCATTTTTTTTGGTTTTTTTTTTCATTTTTTCTTTTTTTTTCTTTTTTTTTCTTTTCAGTCTCTATAAATTTTTCTTTTATGGCCTTTTCATAAAAATGGAATTACATAATATACAGCCTTTTTCATCTGGTTTCTTTGACTTAGCATGCTTTTGAGATGAATCCATGTTGTAGCATGTATTGGTATTTTATTCCTTCTTATTGCTAAATAGTAGTCCATTATATGGATATAGCATATTTTGTTTCTCCATTCATCAGTACATGGATATAGGATGTTAGCTGTGGGTGTTTTGTAGATCTTTCATCAGATTGAGGAAGTTCCTTTCTAGTCTTTGTTTTTTGAGTTTTGTCTAAATGCATTAGAGCTTTGTCTTTCTGATTTAACTCCAAACTTTCCAGCTTATTTTTTTATTTTTTTCCACATAAAGATATTTTTATGTAACTAAATAGATACTTTTAAAAAACAATGACTTAATTATTTTTTGTTCTTGTATATAATGTGATCCATTTCTCCTTCCTTCCTTCCTGTCCCTGAGAATCTACTTGTCCCAGTACCATGTATTTAAAACGACCTTTCTTCACTGGTCTGTAATCCAGTTGTCATAAATCAAATACCCACATATGCACGGGCCTGTTCTGGACTCTGTTCTCTGGCATTTCAGGGCTTGGCTATTTTCATTAATGAAGCTTTATAGTTAGTCTAGATTTCTGGAACAGCGAATCTCCCCCCCTTGTTGTTCTCCAAGGGTCCTGGTTAGTGCTGACCCTTTGCATTTCCATGTACAGTTTGGAATTTACTTATCCAGTCCCTACAGTCTCTGCTGAGATGGATTGGGGTAGCGCTGAATCTGTGGGTCGGTTCTTGATCTGCTGAATGTTGTCCCATCCTGACAAAAGCATCAGACTCAGTGATGAACCAGTGAGAACTTCTCTCCGAGAGGGGATAGGCATCCCTCTGAGGAGGGGAGAAGTGTCCCTCTGGGGGTGGGGGCGGCGTCCCTCTGAGGGGGGGAGAGGCGCCCTTCTGAGGCAGGGAAAGGTGAAGGGCACTGCTCTCACCACTTACTTGCAGCGTTGCTCTGGCAAGACAAAGAACAGAGTCGGCATTTGCAGGTGAAGGGATGGTACACACAGGAAACCAAAGGGATTTACAGAGATGTTATTAGAATTTATGAGTCAACCAAGCTAGCTAGGTACAAAAGTAATGCCCAAATCACTTCTTCTGTATCGTAGCAGCAGTTAGAACATTGTCTTTTTAAAGATACTATTTACAGTAGCATCAGAACATAACGAATACCTAAGAATAAATCTTAAAAAAATGATGTGTAATAAGGAAAACTTGAGTAATCAGAGAAATATTCCATGTTCACAGATGGGAGGACTCAATATTGCAAAGACTTCCGTTCTCCCCAAATCAATGTGGGAAATTTAAAGGGCCGCGAATAGTCGAGACACCGAGCCAATCAAGGTGAAGGGCTGGCTCTGCAGACAGTTGGTCTTATTCTAAGGCCCTAGGACCTAAGACTCTGGAGTGGGTGCAGTGACGGGTGACAGATCAAGCGTGCAGATGCTTGATATAGGACAGAAGGGACACAGGAAGCATTGGGGCAACACGGTCATTTCAGAAAATGCTGCTGAGCTTATGTTTTCTTGGTGGGGGGGATTTGCCATCTGGAGCTCAAGTAGAATTTAGTACATATTAATGAAGAATCCCAAATATACACCAAATTGTTAGTAATGAATTTACTATTCCGGCTGACTTTGCACTGAGAATAAATGACTAGAAGACGAGATGACTCCACAGCTGAAGTTCGGCTCTTGCTTTTGGAAATATTGCTCATTTGTTGCTGTTTTGCATGAGGTATGTCTTACGGTGGGCTCATGACTTGCATATTGTCATAGACCCTCGTGGGCCCCCTGCTCCATGCCATTAAGAAGGCGGAATGAACACTCAGGTTGCTGGTGGTGACACGTGATCTCTCGAGCTACCTTGGCTACCTTGGCTACTTAGCGAGTATTGTGTGACCAACTGGGAAGTAGTTCACACTCTCGCAATTGTACCTTGGGGGCGTCTCTTGAGTTGACATTCTTTGGCCTATAGTTTCTGCTGCTCTGTCTCTGTTTCTTTATGGTCACGGTTATTTGGGAAAAGCCCTCATCTCTGTACCAGGAAGGCCTGGTTCTGCTGTCCTCTGCGGCTGTCGTATACAAAGTCGGTCCTTTTTGTGTACTGGAATATTTGTTTTCACCACCAAGACTTGTCATGTGAAAGTGGGCTTGGCTTTTTAAATTCTTTCTGTATACAGAGTTCACATGATGCCTCCTTGCATGTAGCAACAATTTAGTTCTCAGCCTTAGCACGTCCTACGAGTTGGTGGTTCAAGTGTATTCTGTCCCATCTCACAGCCCCTGCTGTAGCTGAGGGACACATTCGCAGCACCAGGAAAGCTGGCTGGGCTGTGATTAGCTGTTAAGGATGTCCTGGGAAAGCCTGCGGGCTCCTTGTTGCCTAGCCGGGGCTCTAGAGCCATACCTCCAGTGGGTACCGATTTGTGGGTTAAATATTAGCACCTCTTACTTTTTTATTCTTTGTGGGAGAAGAAAACATAAGTGGAAGTCCTGTTACTACCTTGGGTAACCCCTGGGGCGCGCCCCCACTTTGGAGGTCAGGGGGCCGTGCACCAAATCTATTCCATATCACGTGTTAGAATGCCGCCTCCCTCCCTGTGGGACCAGGGACACCTACCAAGCCAGAAAGGGTGCCACACCTGCTCTAATGGCAGCCTTCATTAAGCATGCCTGTCCATCATTTACTAATTACCGGCTTCCCTTTAGTAAATGTGTTTTTAGAAGAGTAACACGTCCATTCTTATCTCCGCCTCCTTGGTGTTATACCATATGCCATGGGTCAGTGTCTTCTCGCCTCCTCTCGCCCTGCAGGTTTTCCATGAGTATGCCCATGCATTTTGCTCCTGCTGTCGTTAAGGCTTTACCTTGACATAATAGGGAAGCATCCCAAGTTCACGTAGCAAATCAGCGAAGATACGGGGTGGAGTGGGGCGGAGCTAAAAAGATTTATACAAACATGAGGTGCTTGTCATATTGTTTGTGTAGAAGAATATTAGAATATTATAGCTCTCAACTTTAAAAATAATAAAAGGAAGCATTAACAAATATTAAGAATGTTCTCCAGCCTAAACTGTGATAGCCTCGTTTCTATTCTTTTCTCTTAGATCAGCAGTTTTGATGTAGTATCGGACTTTTTGGTGGTGTCACAGGACATTTCCTGGCAAGTGTCCTTTTTACACCCTTTCTAGTTAAAAAGCCCTGTCACTGGGCAACTCCAACAGGCTACATTTGTGCTGTTTAGTTGATATTCTCTGTTGGGATCAAGATATGTTCATTAATAGGTTCTGAAACAAGTATGTCAGTATTATTAGTCTGTGTACAATTCAAAATTAAAGTAAGCCACTGTCATGCATGGGCAGAATTCAAAATCCATTATTATTATTATTATTATTATTATTATTATTATTATTATTATCTCTGTTCTGCATCACAGAAGTAATTATAAGATTTGGGTCAAATCTTAAGGTCATGGTTTATTACTTAAGAGTCGGGCAGTCTTGAATACCAAGCACCTGAAGTGTAGTCTACCAACAATGTCGGTCCTGGTTAGTTTTTAACATTTGGTTTATGTTACATGGATAATCGGAAGAGTAAAGTGAAGTACAGATTACAGTCTGTCATACCTTTTTTTTGGCTTTCAAGATTAGCAATGCTAACTTACAAAGACTTTATTTTTTAATTGCAAATCAATACATAAAGGCATAAAGCATATTCTTTCACCACCTCCACTCATTTTTATTCCCCAGTGGTGCAGTCCTCTTAACACAGCAGAAAGTAAAGACTTTTTCAATATGCTGACCAATAAGCAGCTAAATTAATTTGCATTCAAAAAACATGGAACTATTTGACAGGGACTAAGAATGCAGTATTTTTATTGTGCTCAATTTCATGGTTATCATATAGATTTTTTTTAAATAGTGAAATTATTTTAAGAAAAAACATAATAGCCAAATGAAGTTTTAAAAAGCAAAGAGAGCTCATGAGATTATAATCATAAACTTTTTTATAAAGTATAAACAAATATAGTATTCTAACACCTTAGCTACCTGGAAACCTGGAAGAATTGACATAATTTCCAGAAAGTTGAGATTTTCTTGCCTTTTAGAGGAATTTTAGATGGAAATTATATGAAAGAAGATTTTACCCTCCTCTTCTTTGTTAATCATAATAGATTTGTTTTAGTGTTTTGGTGACAGTAGGTCTTTTCTCTGAATGTCAGTTGAATGTCAGTTACTATACTGCGTTTTAAAAGTGAGCAGGGCTTTCGGGCCTTTCGATGTGTGGAAGATTTCTTTGACATCACCCCAGATGACCCCAGCATCCGTCTGAGTCTCGATGCCCTTGTGTCAGAGTGCATTGTACAATCACATGTGTGCTGTGCCACGTCCCCGCGTGGTGGCCATGGGCAAGGCGTTTTAGCACTCAGGGTCTGTCATCATCTCCACCTGGTGCAGCCGTGCCTGCCCGGCTCTGTGCTTCCAAGGTTTCATGACGAGGTGTGCCCAGTGGGGTCACCTGGCACTTCTTAGAAGCCTTGCTGAGTAGGTCCTGAGTGAAGGGGGTCAGAGTGGCCCGGAGGGGAAATGAGGACGTCTTAGTCCTCTGCAGTGCCGAGCGTGAGCATGTCCGAAGGTCCCAAATAGGCAAGCTGTGCCTCTGTGACTGCCAGAGGAACTCAAACAAGGTGATCCCTACGAAGCAGAGGGAGGACTAAGGGCACAGACACGAGGTCTGGAGTCAGGCGAGGAGGCAGTCCACAGAATGACAGCTTTTCATTGGAAAGGCTGGTCATGTGAATGTTAGGGGACCCAAACACTGTAATGACTGTTACTTGTGTAAAATGACTGAACAGCCACTGAGTAATCACAGTGTTTGTGAACCACATTTTGGTTTCCATGGTCCCCTAAGTGTCCTGCAGGCGTTGTGCCTTACCCCCTCACCCAATCCCTGTGCGCAGTACAGGAATCGCGGGGACACAAAATGGGTCAATTCAGGTTTGGGTATCAGGGACAGAGGGAACTGGAGAGCAGTCACCTGGCACCTGCTCTCCAAAAGCATCTTGTTGAGGAAGAAATCGTAAGCTAGCTAGGTACCTGTTGAAAGCAGCAGGAAGTGCTAAATGGCTGGCTCAGTCTAGCACATCTTGTCTAACTAGGAAGTAAGGACTGGCCTGTAGAAGAACCCAGAACAGGAAGTGGACAGGTAGGGCTGGAAGGCAAGAAGTGTGGGGAGGGCTATCGGGAAGAAGAGGCAGTGAGCATGGGCAGATGAAAGCAGGAAAGTCCAAGGGCCCAGGAGGTGTGCCTTGGGTGCAGGCTGGTGGGGGGCAGTGGTCTCAGGACCCCTTCACACTCCGCAAAACCGGGTAGGCCCCCAAAGAGCTTTTGTCTATGTCGGTTTAGCTACAGACATGGACCACGTTTGAAATTAAACCACACACACAAAAAGTTAAGTATTATTAATTCATTACTAAAATAACAAACCTGTTACTTGTTAACAGAAATAACATAGTGTTATGAAAATACCATGTTTCCTAAAACAAAAACAAACAATGAGAGGGTGGCATTGTTTTATATTTTTGCAAATCACTTGAACGTCTGGCTTCTTGGAGATAGCCAGCTTCTCCTGTGTGCTTCTGCATTCTGTCTGCCGCCGCATGTTTTGGTTGAAGTGTAGGAAGATTGGTTGGGAAGAGGAAGAGCGTCTTAATAGCCTTCGGGTCATTGCGGACGTTTTCTTTGCTATTACACCAGAACTTAACAGATGGGTATTTTCTTGAAGGAATCGGCAGTGTGGAATCTGAAATCATATCACTAAGCTGTTTACATTTTATGACACTAAAATCCAGAGGATTGTCGTGCCCTTCGAAGTGCTCCTTTGTCCTTGAATGAGTGTAGCGCTGTTTATTCATTCCTTGGGAAATACTGGTCACTGAGTTCTACAAATCTCCTGAGACATTTGTAAATCACAGACACATTTCAGTATGTTCATCAATACCTGCTGTCGTTAGCATCAGCCTGATCTCTTCCTCACCCAGAGGAAGCTGTCAAGCTCACAGTGGCAGACAGAAGTTTCCCAAGCTTCCCGGGATTCTGGAAAGGCATACAGAACTCCATTACTTCCCAGCCATACACTGACCCTCTAACCCTGTTTCTTAATCTTGTTGTATTGTTGTGAAGATGACACGAAAAACTTGTGTAAATGTGTATAAAGCTTTTAGGATGGTACCTGGCCCAGGTAAGCACTCAGTAAAAAATAGTGGTGGTGGTTGTTATTAGTGATTTTCTATACTGCTGTCATCATAGGTGATGTGTGATGACCCAACCCCAAATGGGGAATGAAAGGTGCTTTGTGGAGCAGCAGGAGTTTATAACAGCTCATTTTGGCAATCTCCAGACTCCCCTGTACGTCTACAGCACTAGCAGACCTGAGGAGACGTCCTTCCCGTGTCCTTTTCTTATTTTGCCTGTACCTGTGATCTCAGTTGTCATGTTGGTGTCAGTGTCCACGGCCCTCACCCCAGGCCGGGGCCTGTGTATCGCCTCTTGTTCCGTTGCCCACACGGTGTTGGCATGTGATAACTGGCTCTCAGATAGTATTTGCTGAATGAACACATTTAGAGGGAATTTATTCTGAACTGCTCTCGATGTAGTCTCAGAGTTAAGAAGTATAGAAACTATCATATGAAGCATATGTTCTGAGCAGTGACTAGTGTTTTTTTCTTTTCATTTTCTTTAAGGAATGTTTAACCTCTAATCACCCCACCCCATTGCTTTTTTTCTTGAATATCTATTAATTCAAAATAAAAATAGTAGAAGGCTTTAAAGTGTTTCACAATAATTTGGGGGCAAGCATTTTTGTGATCAATATTCTTTGCTTTCTGCTTTTCAGATGTTCCTCCTGCTGATCAAGAGAAGCTTTTTATCCAGAAGTTACGTCAGTGTTGTGTCCTCTTTGACTTTGTTTCCGATCCACTAAGTGACCTAAAGTGGAAGGAAGTAAAACGAGCTGCTTTAAGTGAGATGGTAGAATATATCACCCATAATCGGAATGTGATCACAGAGCCCATTTACCCAGAAGTAGTGCATATGGTAAGTAATTACAGCTTAACCAGCATGTCCCAGCCCTGAGGTACCACCAGGACTCGGAGATCCTAGAATAAGCTGAGACATTTGAGCCTAACAACACTTCCCACGAAAAAAATCCTCCTGTTCCAGAATTTGTACTTGTGCCTTGAAGAATGAAAATCTTTGTAATGTGTCCTGCATTATAGTGATAATAACAGTGAGAGAAATAGAGTGCCTTCAGGGGACCAGCTGAAGTGTTAACTCATGTAACTCTCACAAGTGCTCTATGGGGTAGAAATGTTAGAACTTTTATTTGTACTTATTATCGTAGCCTCTTTAAATTGTTTCTTTTTAACATATATAACATTAATATAATAATGCCCATGCATAATAATAGAAGTAAACATGTTGTCCACACATGTACAGGAAAATTCTAATGATGGGGTGGAGTGAAAATAATGATGTAGGCAAGGTGGTGTCAGGACAGTCCATCCTGATTGGCTGAGCCAGTTGTCAATGCCGGTATCAGGACACACCCCACTCTGTCATCCGCCAGTTCGCTCATTGTTGGTTTCATTCAGCTCCCAAATCTCAGACCTCTTGGGTCTCATATTTCACAGCCTGTTTTCAGGTCTTTTGCAGGCTGTCACGGTGACCTCAGTCCCACCTGGAAACACGTGATGCCTAAAGTTACTAAAACTCTTACTGTTTGACACTGAACTTCATTTTTCTGTTGAGTTTTTTTGAATTGTTGATGTTTTATCTGCCTTTGAAATTAGTACTCCCTCCCCAGTTACTAGGGAGTCCTTGTTGCTTAATATAAAATTTTAAATCCTGACTTTCATTGAACTCCTTAAGTTCCTGATTTTTCCCCCAAAGTTATATATTTCAGAATTGACTTGTTGACCTAAAGTATGTTTATTTCTCACTTTAGTATGTTCGCTTTGGAAAAAGAAGGTGAAAGTAATGTTCTTGTGTAATTCACAGTCTTGTGTCAGAAGTTGCGATCAACTTAATTGTTTTAATTTATTGTTATTAACTCTTAAAGTTCAGAATTTACCAGCGTGTGGTCATCCTAGGGCTGCAAGGGCCACATAGGGCCCTTCCCCAAATTCACACCTGAAGAATAGTCGTAGGCACATATACTGAGCAGTAAATACTCTAAAACCTTACCCATTCAGACTAGGAAAATTGGGGAATATCTTTTTTTCTCTCCTTAATTTCAACTCTCAATTACTTTGGAAGGCCTTCAAACCCTAGGATCACAAAAGTTTCTAATATTATATCCTAATACTTTCATAATTTTTTTGTTCACAATACACTTTATAATCTTCCTGAACTTTTTTTATGGTGCAGGGTAGGGATAAAACTGTCTTCTAAAATGATGGAAAAATCGTGTATTGAATATTCCATTTCCCCCGTTGATTTTAAATGCTTTTTATCATATAATTATATTTATTTTTAATTAAATGTATTAATATATATTAAATGTATAAACATATCAATTTATTCTACATTAAATCACATGTATGGAAGGGTTTCTGTTTTTAAGGAGCCTTGGCTGCTGGCAGCCCCTGAGTCCCACTCTTAACCCTAGAGGGGAGTCTGCAGAAAACGAGCGTTCAGTTGGCCTGGTTTGCCTCAAATGCTTGCCTTTGACCCAGTGTGGCCCGCCTGCTTGAATCAGTCTGTCACTTGCATTTATTTCACAGTAGCAGTATGCATTCGCAGAATCACTTAGGATACTTAAAACCATTAAGACTTCTTTTTTTATTAAATAATCATTACTTCTCAAAAAAAAATTTTTTTTTTAAAAATCATGACTTTTCTTCTCCTGGTCAAAATCGTGTCCTAACTAGGTCCTCTTCCTGCTGTCCTCACTTTGTTCCCCACCGAAGATCAAGCCCGGCTGCAGTGTTGGACAGCTTGCCCTCCAAAGCATTTAGCAGACCCTGAGCACCCACTGTGGGCCAGACACTGTCAGGGGAGGAAATAGCGTGGAGCCATATTTCTGCCGTTCCGAAGTTTTCCTGTTTGTGGAGAACAGGCTTCAAGTAATGCAGCTGGTTGTGTGTCATTGTAGGTTATGGTAACGTTGTGAAGGAAAGTGTAAAGGAGTGGACACAGGTACAAGCCTGCCATATGCCCAGGTGGTGGGAGAAAGGTGCAGAGAGAAGTCTGTATTTGGTGAATTAGACTGGCCCGTGAAGATAGGTGCACAGGAGGTACTTTCTGTGTCACCAAGAGCACAGAGGACTGTTCACTCTTTGCTCTGCTCTGATTGGAGGGGGTGAGGAGAGAGCACAGCCATTCCCTTACCTCCAGTTTGTCTGGAGCTGTTGGGGTGCAGGGCGGGGTGGTGGGCAGATAGCATATCTGGTTCACTTGCTATTGTTTTGTTCTGGAGACACGGGCCCTTGATGAAAGGTATAATGAAAGAAGAAAGAGTGTGGTGGGGGTGATTCTGACCTCTCAGAGGTTGCGTGGCTGCAGAATTTGAGCAACCAATAGGACTCCACCCCGAGCAGTGCCTGGACCCAACGTGGCAGGTGGAAAAGATGGGGCCCCTTCGTGGCTTCATCCAGGGGCCCTGGTGTGCTTGCCACTGACCCAGCACCCAGCGGCGTGCTTGAAAGATGCGTGGGTGTGTGTATTTGTGTGTGTGTGTGTGTGTGTGTGTGTGTGTGTGTAAGTGTGTTGTCATGCTGTGTTTCCCCGAAAATAAGACCTAACCGGAAAATAAGCCCTAGCATGATTTTTCAGGATGACATCCCCTGAACATAAGCCCTAATGCGTCTTTTGGAGCAAAAATTAATATAAGACCCGGTCTTATTTTCGGGGAAACATGGTAGTATTTTTAGAGACATTAATTTCCATATGCTTTGAAGAATCCAAAGCTTTAAAGAATTGTACTTCTTATGCTTACTTCTTTTAAATAGATTACCTGTTAGACTGGACTACTGCATGAGTTTTTAACAGGTTTAGAGAGGGAACTCACATGCCATACAATTCACCCATTTAAAATGTACAATTCTGTGGTTTTTAATATAGTCACAAGATTGTGTAGCCATTATCACATCTAATTTTAGAACATTTTCGTCCCCCTAAAAGAAATCCCATACCCATTACTGGACACTGCTGTTCCTCCCTAACCCTTCCCCCCCAGCCCCTGGTGACAACTAATCTTCTTTCTGTCGCTGTCGATTTGCCTAACCTGAACAATTCACAGAAATGGAATTATGCAGTATGTGGTCTTCTTTCACTTAGCATAATGTTTTCAAGGTTTATCCACATTGCAGCCTGTATCGGAGCTTCTTTTCATTGCTAAGTAGTATTCCATTATATGGTTATAGACCACGCTTGATTTATCCATTCATCGTTGATGGACATTTGGGTTATTTCTGCTGCTTGGCAGTTATGCATAATGCTTCTGTGAGCATTCGTGTACAAGCTTTGGTGTGCATATATGTTTTCATTTCTCTTGAGTATTTACCTAGGAGTGGAACTGCTAGGTTACATGTTAAATCTATGTGTTTAATGTTTGAGGACCACCAGACTGTTGTCCACAGAGGCCACACCATTTCACATCCACCACAGTGTGTGACGGTTCCAGTTTCTCTACATCCTCACTACACTTGTGATTGTCTGCCGTTGATGACAGCCGTCCTCATGGGTGTGAAGTGGTGTCTCACTGTGGTTTGGCTTTGCATGTCCCTCATGGATGTGTGTTTTTATACATGATAGACTTCAGTCCTAGAATGTAAGAAAACCGTATAGATCATCTAGCCTGACCCCTTTATCTTCCAGATTAAAAAACTTAGGTTCAGGAAACGAGGATGAAAAGGAGCGGTACCCAGGGGTAAACTCCTGGCATCTATATTCTCAGGCCTAAGTAACAAACTTCATTATCTCTTAATTTCAGTCATTTTTAAAAATATAACCAGCCATCTGTTTTTTTAATTGCATTATCTAGTTAATCTGTTTTTTCAGACATTGGCATTTTTCTCATAGTTAAAACACTGATAGCAAAACCAAGGAGCCACTTTTTTCACGGAATACCAGTTTTACTTGAAGAATGACTGACAAACTGGTTATTCAGACTTGAACATTTAGCAAGCATTTTCTCAATAAAATGAGAATGTCAGTCTCAGGAAAACAACTGACAGTGTTTGTTGTCGATGATGAAATTCGAGCTTTCAGATGAAAATTTGAATTTTGGAAAATTTGTGTCTGTGGGAACCTCCTCTTCTCGGTGCCACAGCCTCTCCTGCTGGGATCGGGGGCGAGATGAATGGGTGGGAGCTTTTAACACATGTGACATGTTGAGTCCCCACTGGAAGATCTGCATAATTCGTGACCAGTAATTTCCAGATGAGCAATAAATGATGTTTCAGAATCACTCACAGGCCAGAGAGCCATTCATGTACACGACAGCCCCACTGAGGCGGTTGAAGGCTCCACAACAGCGAACCTTTACCATCTCTTGGCTAGTTTTGGTGTAACACCAAAGAAGTCCAGTCACCTGAAAGGGCTGTTAGTCACCCCTCCCTCTTCCGGCTACATGTCTGTGGGAGACGGATGTTTCTTCCTCTCTTTCAACCAAACCAGCATTCTAAACGCAGGAGCAGACATGAGAAGCCAGCTGTTTTCTATAAAGCCAGACATGAAAGAGGTTTGCAAAAATGTAAACCAGTGCCACTCTTCTCACTGAGTTTGTTTTCGTTTGGGGAAATATTTATTATGAGTTCTTTTATGAAATAAATAATATTAGTTGTTAAGAAAAATTATTTTTTATAAATGTATGTTATTTGTATTAAGACATAATAGTTTATTATTTTTAATGACTTAATATTTTTTTAAAAATTCTCTGGTCTAATTTCCAAAACAGTCAATATCAATAGCTATAACTCTCTTAAACAAAAGCTCTTCAGGGTCCTCAAGAATTCTTAGGTGATTAAAGGGGTCCTGAAACCAAAAAGCTTGAGATCCGCTCTTCTGAAGGAGTGCCCATGAGAGGCCACAGCTGGCACCACCGGGAGCTGGTTAGAAATGCCTCCTCGTGGGCCGCGCACTGTCACCTGGTGTCCAGGTCTTCTGTGCCAGGAGCTTCAGAATCACTGTTGAGACGAACCTTCCCGCGCTGCCCGCCTGACCTTAGAGCCCTCATAGGGGGGCCCAGGACAGGTCTCTTACCGGCCCAGGCCGTAAACTACCCGAAAGGAAGACTTGCGTGCTTCCTCCTGTCTCCCACGGAAGTCAGCTCACTGCCTGCCCGCCGTTTCCTAGGGGCTCCGAGAACAGTCCCTGATGCCGCGTTTTCTGCATAGACGGGTGCACTAAGACTAGTGTCAGCAGTCACAGGTGAACATAAGCTGAAGGGCAGAAAGGGGTTGGTTAGGTCGACGGCAGAGTGAGTTGGGTGGCACACCGTGGCCTCTCCAGTTACCCACACGTTCCGTGCTGGGTTATAAGAAGACAGTAAATAGCGGTGGTGTCTGCCCTACACCGCCCCCCTTGTCTGGGAGACTGCATTCAGAGGAATACAGTGCAAACTGTAAATAGTAGCTGCCTTTGGGTGGTGTGATTATGTGGATTTTCCCCTTTTACTATATTTTTGTAATTTTTGAAAATTTTAATAATGATTTTGTCGTCATCAAAAATCATTAAATATGTTTTTCTTTTTGAAAAAACAAGCTCTCCATATGTAGTATAATAGTACTGTTCTTATCAGGACCCATGTTGGATTTCCAGGAAAAACAAGTTCACATTTTAATCAGTACTGCTGGTAAATGTCTTATGCTTCACTTAAGGATTGACGTGGGACATTCTCCTTCTTCTGTTTTCATATCTGATATACATAGTGTGTTCTGGGAAGTATTACTTGTTGTAAGGGAATGGGAGAGGAAAGAATGTTTTGAATTAAAGAAGGTGGCATATTAACCAGTGAAGCCTCAAGGAGTGTACAGATTTTCAAGTGATGATTTAAGTCGTGCATTCCCCTTTTTGCTCAGTTGTTTTTGCTTCACCAACGTCACCATAACATGTGCACTGACATCAGCAGATTAAAAAAACAAAGTTCTTTTGAAATCCAGAGAATGATTTTTCTACTTTAAATAGTAATGAGCCATTTCTTGGAGATTTGCTCTTATTTCGAGAGAATTTCCCATTGTATTGTTTGATGTTTTTGAATTATAAAAGAAATGCATGTTTGCCTTATAATAAGTGAAATAAATACAAAAACATAGGAAGTAAAACTTCATCTTTTTCCTGACTCCACTCCCCCACCCCCCAATTCTACCTATACCCATCCTGATCTCCAACCGAAACTTTTTTTTTTTTCCCAAAAGGCTACTAAGAAACTTTTGGGGGTGATGGATGTGTTCATTATCTTGATTGATAGTTTCACAGATGTGTGCATATGTTAAATGTATCAAATTGTACACTTTAAATATGTACGATTAATTATATGTCAATGATACCTCGGTAAAGCTGGGGTGTTTTTTTTTAAGCTCCTAAGTTGATGGGTATTTCTTTGGTCTAGAAGCTCAGTGAAGAAATCCTAGACACTAGGGACATTGTCACCAAGAAGGTTTGGGAACTTAATGCCTAGTAAATATCTTTCCGTTACATTTTTTTAAAAATTAATTTTAATTCACATACAACAAAAATCACTCTTTTTAGTGTACGCTTCTCTGAGATTTGATAAATACGTGTAGTCCTGTAACCACCAGCACAGTTAAGATAGAGAACATTTCATTACCCTCTGAAAAAGTTACTTTATGCTACTCCTCTGTAGTCAGGCCTTTCCCGTCCCCATTATCCCTGGCCATCACTGGGCTGTCCTCCAGCCCTGTCATTTTGTCTTTTCCAGACTGTCACATAAGTGGATTCATCTGGTGTATAGCCTTCGAGTCTAGCTTTTTTCCCTTAGTATCGTATGCTTGAGAGTCATCCATGTTGAGTTATCAATAGTTCGTTCCTTTACTTGCTCAGTAGTATACAGAAGTAGCACAGTCTGCCCACCCATTCCCCAGTTGAGGGATATTTGGGTTATTTCCAGTTTGGGACAATAAAATTATAAATATTCATGTACAAGTTTTGGACATAGGTTTTTATTTAACTTGGGTAAACACACAGGCGTGGGATTGCTGGGTTGTATTGTGTCTGTAGCTTTCTGAGAAGCTGCCCAACCATTGGACAAAGTAGCTGTACCATTTCTGCACTCCCACAAGCCGTGTGTGAGAGTGCGGATTGCTCCATGTCCTCCTCAACATTTGGTATCAGCAGTCCTTTTATCTCCTTTTGGCTTTAATTCGCATTTGCCTAATTACTAATAATACGGTTATTGAGTTTGAGATGACTTTCCATATCCTGGATGCACATTGTTTGCCACTTCTGTGATTTGCAAGTGTTTTCTCTGTGGCTTATCTTTTTATTTTAAGTGTCTTTTACAGAGTTTTTGATTTAGATGAAATCTAATTTATAATTTGTTTCTTTCATGGAAAGTGCTTTTGGTATCATATCTAAATAATCCAGAGGTTTTCTCCTAAAAGGGTTGTAGTTTTACACTTAGGTCTATGATGCACTTTGAGGTTCCTTTTTTTTTTTTTTTAACATGGATTTACAAGTAATTATATTTATGGAAAACTGTTTAAAAGACTAACCATTCTCCATTGAATTGCCTTTGCACCTCTGTCAGCAATCATTTGACCATTTTTGTGAGTCTTCCTCTGCATTCTCTCTTCTGTTCCATTGATCTATATATCTGCTCACCAATCCTGTCTGCATTATTGTCACCTCGTAGTAAATATTGAGATCGGGTAGAGTGAATGCCCCAACCCCGTTCTTCTTTTCCCAAATTGTTTGGCTGTTCAAGTTAGTTTAACTTTCCATATAAATTTTAGTACCAGCTTGTCGTTATCTACAAAATACCTTTCGGGGGTTTTGATTGGATTGCATTGAATATGTGGATTTGGAGAGAATTGATATCTTAACAGTATTGAAGCTTTTGATCTATGAGCATAGTGTATCTCCCCATTTTGGTCTTCTTTGTTGTAGTCTTCAGTATGTAGACCCTACATGTATCTTTTTAGACTCACAAATAAGTATTTCATTTGGGTGTACAATTGTAATTGGGGCTGTTTACTTTCTAATTCTAAGTATTTATTGTCTGTTTTTCCTGCAGTTCCATCAGGTTTTACTTCATGTTATTTGGTATATAAATGATAGTATTATTTATTAGTTGAATTGATCCTTCATCATTATAAAGTGGCCCTTTTTTTCCCTGGTAATTTATCAAAATCTACTTTGTCTGATGTGAATATAGCCACTCCGCTCTCTCGACTAGTATTAGTGTGGTTCGTTTTCCTTCCTTTTTCTTTTGACCAATTTCAATCTTTATAGGTAAAGTGAGCTTATTGTAGACAGCACAGAGTTGGGTGTTGCTTTTTTGTTCAGTCAGACAATTTCTGCCTTTCGATGGGGGTGTTCAAGCCATGTATTTTCTATGTGAGTATGGATATGTGGGGTTTAAATCTGCCATCTTGCTGTATTTTCTGTTTGTCCCATCTGTTCTTGTCCCCTTTTCCTCTTGTTCTGCTTTCTTTTGGATCGACTGAGTACTTTCATGAATCCATTTTATCTCCTTTGTTGGCTTTTTAACTATAACTCTTACTTGTTTGATCTCAAGTATTTTGCTTTTCCAGAATATGCCTTCCACTTATCACAGTCTCCCTCAAGCGATAACATGCCAGTTCACACAGAGCATGAGAACTTGACAACATACTTGCATTTCTCCTCTCCTAGCCATACATTTTACCTCTTCATATGTTATAAACCCCACAACATACTATTTTTTTAAATAATTATCTTTTAAAGAGATTTAAGTAATTTTTACTACCTTTTCTACTTCCCCAAGTACCATTTTTAGTGTTCTTCTCTCCATTGTGTAGATCTAGAAATCCATCTGGTGTCAATGTCTTTCTCCCTGACGACTTTCTTTAGTACTTCTTGTAGCGCAGGTCTACTGGTGATTAATTCTTTCAGTTTTTGTCTGTCCAAAAAAGTCTCTCTTTTGTCTGTGATTTTGAAAGGTGTGCTTGTGGAGTACAGAACTCCAGGTCCAGGTTTTATCCTTTGCCGGTTTTGCTCCACTGTCGTCTTGTTTGCATCATTTCTGATGAGAAATCTACTGCCATTCCCGTTTCTGTTCCTCTGCACAAAAGGTATCCTCTTTCCCTCTGGCTTCTTTTAAGATTTTTTCTTTTGTGATTTATAAGCAATTTGATCATGATGTGCCATGGTTTCCCTCTTCTTGTGTTTGGAGTCCGTTTATAGTTTTCATGAACTTTGGAAAAGTGGTCCTTATCTCTTCAAATACTTTTTTCTGCCCCCTTCCTGTCCTGCGGGGACGCCAGTCACGTACGTGTATATTAGGTTTCTTCGAGCTGTCCCCACAGCTCACCAGTGCTTTTTCTAGTCTTTTTTTTCTTTCTTTCTTTCTTTCATTTGGTAGTTTCTCTTGCCATCTTCAAGTTCACTAATCTTTCCTGTGATGTTTTATCTGCTGTTAATTCCCACCCAGTAAAATTTTCACCTCACACGTTGTAATTTTCATCTCTGGTAATTTATTTGTGTCTTTTTTATAACTTCACGTCTCCACTTAACTTTCTGAACACATAGAATACTCTTAATGTCTTTGCTACTTCTAACGTGTCAGCTCCAAGCAGTTCAGTTGATTGGTTTTTCTCTTATTATAAATGACATTTTTCTGCTTCTTTGCATGGCTAGTAATTTTTTATTGGATGTCTGACACTGAATTTTGCCTTGTTGAATGCTGTTTCCTTACATATTTCTATTAATGTTCTTGAGATTTGTTTTGAGAGGCAGTTATGTTACTTGCAAACAGTTTGATCCTCTTCGTTCTTGCTTTTGAGATGTGTTGGGAAGGACCAAGAGCCACAGTAATTCTATGGCTAATTATCCCCATGACTGAAACACGGACCTTCTGATTACAAGCCCAGTGCTCTGTAACTTGGGAAGTTTTTCAGTCTGGTTGGTGGGACCAGGCACTGTTCCCAGCCCTGGGCGAGTACTGGTGTCTTCAGTCTTTTCAGGAGGTTCCTTTCGGGGGCCCCGGTGCTCTCCTCACATAAATATGCTGATCAGTCCTCTGCTGTCAAGCTGAGGGGGCCTCTGCTATCTCAAGTGTTCTCTCTCCTCTCTGGGTCTTTGCCTTGCAAATTTGAGACACCTCTGTCTGCGGGGCTCCCCCAGGGTTTTTTCTCCCTGCGCTGCAACCTGGAAATTCCACCCAGGCAGGCAGCTGGACACTTGTGGGCTCACTGCACTGTTTCCCGTCTGTCAGGGTTTGTCCTTCACTGCCTGAAAGCCAGGGTCCTGAAAACAAACCATAATTGCATATATTTTGCCCAATTTTTTGGTCAGGAACTGGGGTAAATCCCATCGCTATTACTTCATGTTGTCTTAGAAGTCTAAGTCTGTATTAATTTATAATAAATAATCAACACAACTCCATCCACGCAGGTGATCCAGCAGTGATTCTAAAGATCAAAGCTTATATGTATCATTTGTAATTCCATAACTACACATATCTAGTGGGTGGTTAGGACCACAGCATGAGAATGGTTGGCTGTACATACAGACTGGGAAATGGTGAGTACGTTAGCTCTGAAACTTCCCTGTTCAGTTTATTTATATCATGTAGGCTACAGAATATATAGTTTTGCTATCCTAAAGCATTCCTGAACTCACATTTTTCTACAAAAAAAGGTCAGAATATGTGACAAAGCAAATATATTAGAATGTAAGTGTAAAATCTAGCCGGTGGCTATACAGCTACTCCCTGAGATGAGACTTTTTTTATTGGTATTTTCATAACAAAATATTGGGGAATATATATTATTCAGAATCTATGCAAAACTAACCTTTGGCCTAGAGTAAATCACTTAAGAGAAACTTCCAAATCCAATGTTATCTTTAAATAACACTAGTTGAATTGAATTATAAGTCCTCACTTAACATCTTCGATAGGTTGTTGGAAACTGCAACTTTAAACGCAACAATGCAGCACAACAAAGGAAACCAATGTTACCAGAGGCTAATTGACAGAAACAAGAGTCAAGTTCCTTCGGCTTTTTTCTGGTCACAAAAACATCACCAAGCTTCTAAATGAAGCCCCAAAACACTTCTAATACTCAACATTGAAATTAATGTGAGCTATACAGACACTTACGCCAGATCAATAAAAACAAGTAAGATAAGCTTATTCCAGGTCAGGGTCACAGTTGGCTGGAGCCAGTCGCTGGCAGCTCAGGGCACAAGGCGGGACCACCCTGGACAGGACGCCCTTCCATCACAGGGCCACTCACACCCCCACCCACTCACACTGGGACCATGTAGACACACCATTCACTCACGGGCACATCTCGTGATGTGGGAGGAAATCAGAGTTCCGGCAAATACCCACGCAGACCTGGGAGACCATGCACACTCCACAGACAGGGGCCCTGTCTAGGATTCGATTTTTATTTTCTCATTAACATTGTAACAAAATGATGTTGAACAAAATGACATTACTTGAGGACCTGCAGTATTACAAATTATTGCTTATCTTGTGTAAGTAGTCTTTCTATTCTTAAACTCAAAAATAAAGAGATAAACTCATACATGTGATTATAAATGACTAGCATATTTTAATACTTATCTGAAATAAGATGGTATTGTACGTGGAGTTGTGAATTAGTCATAAAATTAAAATATCCTTTGTTTAAAAAATTGAGACTAAACCTTTAATAAGGTTGTCAGGGTTTTTTAGTTGTAGGTTTTTTATTTCCATAATATCTTTAACCAATATTTAGGAACATACTTGAATAATTGTAAAAATAGCAAGCTATTCAAAATAAGAATTTAACTTGTAGTTCTTTTCTTCGCTATCATATTCTGGCATCTATTTGGAAATAAACTACATTCTTTGAAGGCAGCTCTTGCCTTAGAGAAAGTGGTGATGTCGCTTCATGGAAAAAGGGACCCTGCTTCACTCACCTGTTTACTGAGTGCCCGTCTGTGCCAGGTGGTGCAGTGACCTGGAAGGTGGTGCCGCGAGGAAGACGTTAACCCAAGAATTATCCAACCCTCTGGTTATATTTGAGAGAAATATCACATGGAAAATGTACAACCTAATAGACGACCTTACAGCGAGGAACCCAGTTAGGACTGGTCGGGACAGGCTCCCCCAATGAAATTACACTGCAGCTGAGATCTAAGGTTTAGTTGGAAAATGTTCACAGTTTTCAGGTACTTACGTGAAGTTGCAGTTAATAAGATGACAGAAAGCAGGTACTTAAGGACATCCTAGGTGCCAGCCTCTCGGCAGGTGCTGGACAGTCGGCATGATGAGTGAATCGTGGCACCTACATCCCCAGGATGACAGATGAACTCTGCTGGGAGAGCATATTAGGACTAACTTTACTCATGAGGAAAGGGACAGCCCTTCCCTTTAAGATTGCTACGAGGCTCAGGTTGGAGCGCCCTGCTCCTAACGCTGAGGTCGCCGGTTCGATTCCCACATGGGCCAGTGAGCTGCGCCCTCTACAGCTAGGATTGTGAACAACAGCTCTCCCTGGAGCTGGGCTGCCGTGAGCAAACGGAGGTTGGCGTGAGCTGCCACGGGCTGCTGTGGGCTGCCGTGAGCAGCCAGCAGCCATCGTGAGCAGGCCGACTGACCTGCGACCGACTGCCTCAGCCCGGGAAACAAACCGAAGTAAGGGGGCGGGGAAGGGGGAAGATTGCTACTAGGACTTTTATTATCCACCTAAATTTTAGATTACATCGAGTTCATCAAAAATCTAATTAGAATTATGTTTCAGATGGCATTCAGTGTCTGGACTGCTCTGTGGAGAATGACATCTTTGTAATAGGACGTCACCCAGCCCTGGAGAACGGCCGGTGCCTCCGCCTGTGGGGGAATTCTTCAGTGCCCTTTATTAGGGTTTTCACATTCTCACCACTGACGCCTGGTGACGGGCAGTGCGTCCCTTGGTCATTCTTGTGGCTGTGCACCTGGGGTCCTCCTATCAGTTGTGTTTCTGTGTTGCTTGTTAGTGGAAGGGGTCTTGCCATTAGGATTGTGTCTGGGGGTTTTGTATCCATGGCCCTGCTGTGATGGTCAGTTACCTCTGTTGGTTTTTCCAGATAAATTATATCATTTACAAACCAATATAAATTTCTGTTAAAAAAATAATGTAGATGGACTTCCCTCCCCCCCAAAAAAATGTGTGTCTTAGCAACCTGACTCTCTCAGAAGCTAGTATTTCCATTACAGGAGGAACTATAATTTGGCTTGCGATGGACTCAACTTTATAAATCCTGTCCACATGAATAAAACAGCATAAATAACATTGTAGAATAGCCCTGTGGTTTTGAACAAAAAACTGAATAATCAACCTTTCTTTCCTCATTGTCTCTGAAGTTACGTTACCGGTGCTGTTCTCAGGAGCGAATTCCTTCCTATCTTAAACCTCCACGTATTCTCCTGTGCTGCGGTTGTCACAGCATGAATATTTTATTATATCCCCCCTTTCTATACCTGTACTGAAGGTTACAAGTATAGATAGGCTGAGAGATACTGCTGAATTGTAAGAATTTTCCAGAATGTTGCTTCCTGAGCCATTTTGGTTTTCATCTAATTGAATAAATTTAGCAATTTTTCTAAATTTGTTCTAAATGGAGAACATCTGCAGGGCTGGTTTTAAGCACTGAACATAAGAGTGTCAGGAAAGCTGGAGTAGCAGGTGCTTCCTCATATTAGAGTCACTCCATGCCACACAGGTGGCCATGTAGACCACAGATGTGCGCACACTGTTTATGCCGCGAGCTGTTCCGTTTCACACATGCCTTGCGCAAAGAGGGCTTCAGCAGATGAGCAAGCCGAGGCGTGGGCAGGTTTTTCAGCCTGGGGTCCTGCTTCTGGGTAAGAAGAGGGCTGGGCGAGGCTGTCCCCACGAGGCCTGCTGTTCTGTGTCGCCTGATTCCCCTCTGTCCACGCCTCGTGGCTACTCTGCTTCAGTGCGTTTCCGCTGAGAGGTGGAAGGGATCTCTGTGATCGCATCAGACCCAGGATTCCACCTGGAGTAGACATAGGGTTCCATGCGGCTTCTGTGGCATGACATTCACAAAGGTCGCCTGTGGTTCTCTCAGACTAAACTCCACACGTCTGGACAGCACTCGCTCCCTCTGAGCACGTGGACGTTGGCACCACGGCGCTCAACTAACTGGAGCCCCGGAGTCATTCTGCTAAGCAGTGTCGCGAGGGCAGAAATCCAAGAGTAATTTGAAGTGACTTACTGTTTGCCTCCTTCTCTTTTTTCCAAATATGAGTTTTTAGCATATTTAACCTTTTCTAGACATGAGCATTAAGTTAACGCAATGTAACGTGGCAGGAAATTGGGTAGAAATGCAGTGCAAGATTTCTGTGTTGCATAAAAGAAATAACTTTTTATCAGAGTTAGCTAATGATAAAACTTACCGGATCTGGGATGATCTTCCTTCAAAGATACTAAAAAGGGGACTTCTGCATTAAAAGCAAGTCAGTCCACATCCCCTTGAAGACCCCTAACTCAGCACCTAGGATTCGGTGATGGGGTTGGGTCTTGGCTGACCAGACGCCAGCAGTGGGGACTTCAGCTGGACACGTGAACCATTGCTTTGCTGCTGGGAAAGCACAACCAACTCCCTAAGGAAGCGGCTAACCAGTGTGTCAGTCAGAGCTCCACGAGAGAACCGAACCAGTGGGACAGAGAGACAGACTGAGCAATGGACTCCCAGGAGCGGTCCTAAGCCTTGAGGAGGCCGGCTGGGCAAGGCCAAGTCCATGGGCGGGGGAGGCCGGGCTGAGGCAGGAGCTGCAGCTGCTGTCTGTGCCCTAGAGTTGCTTCTTCCTCAGGCACCCACCCCCACTTTCACTACTAAGGCTTTTCAGCTGACTGGGTGAGGCTCACCCACACCCCAGGGTACTACTCCCCTTTACTTAAAGGCAACTGATGATAGGTGTTAACGGCTACTGAACACCTTCGCTGCGACACTCAGATTGCTGTTTAATTGAATAACGGGGTCCTCTTAAGACTGGCCATCACACTGGGGTACATGTTATTTTTCTACCATGATCTTTAACCATGACCTGCCAAATTTTCCTTTCCTGCCCCTTTTTATTCCTCTGGCTGTAGCTGTCCCACCTGGTTTAAGCTCTAATCCCAGACTCAGAACCTCATCTCCTCTCCCCCTGGGGGCAGCCTGGCTGGGGAGGGACCTAAAGTGGGCGAGGCGGGGAGTGAGGGCTGGCCGAGCCCCCGGGGTGGGGGGGCAGCTGCCCGCGTGTATGTGTCCACGCAGGTACACACGTGTGTGTGCTCCATGCTACCTCAGTCTCTGCCCATGTGGCGGTCCTTCCCATGTGGGGTGCCTGCTCCAGAGTGTGTCCAGCGGCCCTGAAGACCCCTCCAGAGAGGTTGCCGTCCCCCCTTTAGTCCAAATGCTAGCCCCCGTCCACATGAGCTGACTGACTGCTCTTGGCAGTTCCTGGGCAGCCATGGAAGCCTCTCTGGAGGTGGCCCTGTGTTCCCCTCTAGGTGCAGTGCACCCCAACGTCCCGGGCTGCCCAGTATGCCCCCAGACACCTCCCCCACGCAGGATGCTCTCCCCACACGGCCTACCGCTCCCATCTACCAGAGGCACCCCCATCTCGGGGTGACCCTTTGCAACCCCCCAGTCATTTGGCTTTGAGGGAAGGACAGCAAACCCCAGATCACGGATGCCACACTCCCCATGAGGCCTTGGCCCCGACTCCTCTCTGACTTCCAGAGCCCGGGAAGGGCAGCTCTGCCGCCCGCAGCCCTAGGGTGCGGCCTTTCTGTAGCAGGGGTCTCAGCGCCTCCTTGTTGTTTTGTGTGGGCTTGGGGATCAGCATGTCAGGAGAGGAATCTCCACTCACGGCCTGGGGACCAGTGACTGAGGACTGGCCAGCTACCTGGCAACTCCTATCACAGCCTCTGTTCGTTAATCACCTGTTGTCTGGGAGGCCTTTTCCGGAACCCTATACACACACCCTATTCACAGGTTCCAACTTTTTTTTTCCTTTCTGTGTGTTAGGAGCATTACTCATATATATTATTTCCAAGTCCAGTTATTGTCCTTTCAGTCTTAGCTGTGGAGGGCGCAGCTCAGCTCCAGATTCAGTTGCCGTTGCTAGTTGCAGGGGGCCAACAATCCCTTTTGCCAACAATCCCTTTTGGGACTGGAGGAATTGAACCGGCAACCTTGTGATTGAGAGTCCACTGGCCCATGTGGGAATCGAACCGGCAGCCTTCAGAGTTAGGAGCATGGAGCTCTAACCGCCTGAGCCACCAGGCCAGCCCCCACATTACTCATATATTTTTACTGAACATTTTTTTTAACTAGTTTCTGGATTTCTGTCCATTTTTTTCATTTCTTCCTGTTGTGTCTCTATGTCCCATTGCAGTTACTCCCTGTAGCAGCTGCTCCTACCAGAGGACAAACATTTGGTGCTGAGGGCTTTTACAGTGGATACTTAAAGAGGGAGTTGTTTTCTTCATGAAAAATGATGTTAAAGTTTGGGGTGCGGTAGCAGTAACAGTAGAGACAGGTTGAAACTCCGTGGGTTACACAGCCCTGGACTCTTCCCCACAGACACCTTTAATTGTCATGGAGTCGGATTTTCTCTTTGGGGTCAGATGTTGTGATTCTGTGCTTTGGGAGGGCACTTTTATTTGATCACCTGTAAGAGCCGTCTGTAACTGGCAGGTTTAGAGTCTGTAATGTAGCTGATATTATTTAAACTTATACGAAAGAAAACAGGTGATGAGCTGATACAGAAAAACCAAACTTTTCTATTTCTATCACGAATCTGTCAATTACATTGTGCTTTTTTTTAAATTTTTTTTAAGAGAGCTGACTTCTTATTAACCGTGTGGGCATTGAAATGTACCTGTGCTCCAAAGAACCTTACATTTTCTATAGAAAACATCTGCTGGGAAACACATTGATGTTTTGAAGCTGAAAATAAACGGAGCCTGGGACGGGGGACTGGTGAAGGGTGGTGTGAAGATGGGGCTCAGAGGAGGGGTTGTGAGTCCTACGAGGGTATCGTCCCAATGCCGGAGATACTTCCTCTTCCTGTCACTTCTTTGTAAGTTCACACAGACTAGACAGCTCGTAAGTGTGTAGTCCCTGGGCACACAGCCAGGCTGCCCTCTCACGATCCCTCTCTTTGCCAAGGGGCAGCCTTTCTCTGGGAATGACCCTCGAGCCACCCACTCGGAAGTCACCCGTCCTGACTGTCGTCACTGTTGCTGACTGCAGAGGATTTCTGCGGCAAGTCACACAGGGCGTCCCGGTGCAAAGTGGCATCTGCACTTTCAGGTCTTGGTCTCTGCTCTTTCCTGCACAATCTCACCCTTTTCTTGGTCAACCTGGAATGCTCTCCTTGCTTTTGCACCTACTGGATAATAAAGGCCTGAGGAGTCATCACGGCCCATTAGCATTTGTTGGGGATTTGTCTGTGAAAGTTGACAACTCGGGGTCAAGTGGCAGTCCTGGTGGTCACCTGTCTACAGCCATGTTTCCTGCTGCAGTTTTGACCCAGGATCTCATTAGGGACCCACATTGCTTCAGAATTTTGAGAGTAAGGACAAGCCAGATAACCCCTGGAAGCATCTCTCATTAGAATTACTTAAGAGTTTTAAAAAATGTTCTCTGTAAATATTTTTAACGTCCTGCTTATAATTATAGAATATGTTGGTTTTAGTTTGCAGTTAACATGTTTCGAACATTACCGCCTTCCTCCAATCCTACGGGAGCAGAATTTGACCCAGAGGAAGACGAACCAACGTTAGAAGCAGCCTGGCCTCATCTACAGGTACTAAACTCCGAGAGTGCACCAGAAACGGGCGTGAGTTAGGTGTGTGTTAGTGGGTTTCCCTGAAGCAGGTACACTGTCCCTGGGGCCTCGCTCCAGCTGGTTTCAGTGGATCCCAATCATTAGTGGCACAGACCTTGCAAACCTGTGCCTACAAGAAAAGGGTTTTCGCAGGAGAGAGGACATTTAATAGTTTTTTATTTGTTTGCATACTTTATATAAACTCCGAAGATCGGAATTATCAATAGTTCCTTAATGGAAATGACCACTTTGCTGATAGCCATTGAGGTGAGGCCTAGAGGACTTACGCAGACCTTTCCCAGTTTTCGGGAATTGCCTGCTCTGTGCCCTAATGCCTTGCTCTAACGCATTTGTAAGGTGAAAGGTTGATTGGGCAGGACGCCTTCGAGAAGGTACCGAGACCAGCGTGAGCAGAGCGCTAGCTAGATGGGCGGTCTGGGTAGTCTGTAGGGGGGGATATGGAGAGGTGAGAAACCCGGGAAGGACCTAGGTGGGGGACAGACGAAAATGGAGGGCTGTCTCAATAGCAGAGGTAGCCTCCCTCAGCGTAACCATGACAGCATGCCACCTACTCGTGAAGGGGGAGGAATGTCCCAGCCCAGGTGACTGTGTCTATGACCTTCTCCGCGAGCAGTCCCAGCTTCCTGTTTGCCTGGCTCTCCCAGGAGACTTGCAGGTGACAAGCTGCAAATCCCTCTCAGAATTTGGTCACAGCCCGGCTTGTGGCCGCTGTGCACTGTGGTCTCCGAGCTGCATAATTTAAGCATTGATGACATCAGCATGGAAATCATTTTATTTAAATGCCATTTTTAGAATACAGTCTGTGGTTCTTAGCTAAATAAAACAATTACCATCCTCAGTTATAATTAAATTAAGCCATGTAATTTGGCATTAGTTCTTAGATATGTGGCTCTTTTTTTGAGGCTAATATTTGCAGACAAATCAACTTGTGGTGTATTTTTAATCTTCGTTTAATAAAATTCCATGTTATCTGACTCATTATTTGTTTTTTTTTCCTTCCTAGCTTGTTTATGAATTTTTCTTAAGATTTTTAGAGTCTCCAGATTTCCAACCTAATATAGCGAAGAAATATATTGATCAGAAGTTTGTATTGCAGGTAAGGTACAAAGCAGTTGAAACTACAAAAGCCCTCATTTATATAGAGGGAATACCAACTCACTAAGCGTCTTTTTCTTCTTGTAGCTTTTAGAGCTCTTTGACAGTGAAGATCCTCGAGAGAGAGATTTTCTTAAAACTACCCTTCACAGAATCTATGGAAAATTCTTAGGCTTAAGAGCTTACATCAGAAAACAGATAAATAATATATTTTATAGGTAAGTCAGTGTGTGGGTGACGTCTCTCTTTTTGCATGGCGATGTTGATTTTCACACTTGCACCTCTTCATTCCTTTGACAAGTGACCAGGGAGCAGCAGTGGCTGTTTCCAAGCAACCTGCCGTTTACAGGTGGCCCCAGTGTACACCTGCGTGTCTGGGCTGGGGTCGCCCCCCCACCCAAACCTTCCCTTGCCCGTCCCCCCACCACTCCCCAGCACCTCACCACACGTCCTTCCTTTGTTTCGGTTTTTACTGAAACGTCCAGTTGCTCTGAGTGTGGTTCCCTCTGGAATGTGGAGGAATGGATGTGTCCAAGGCCAGCTGTTCCTCCTTCCCCGTTGCTTCTTGGTAAAAGGAGGAAGGAGGGCAGCCGTGAATCTTGAGGGAATCTCGGAGCTCTGAACCTTATGTTAGAGGTTTGGAGACACCGCTGTGCACCATGGGAAAGGAGGTCCTGCCTGAAGCAGCACGTGGCGGCCGGGCAGGTTTCGGCAGTCACAGCCTGCAGGACCACGGAGACTGGTCAGGCTGGGAAGCTGGTCACAAACGTTGCCCTGTCTGGGTCTACGTGGAGGAGGGCCCAGCCCCAACGCTCATGAGAGAATGTTCCATAACGTTCCAAGTGCAGTGCTCACCTTGACCCTCACACACCCCTCCTCCCCGTCCCAGTCTCCACACCCTCGCACCTCCCTTTGTCTCTGCTGCTGCCTCTGAGTCACACAATGACTGGTGCCCTTTGGATGAACGGGTGTTAAGTCCTGGGCGAGGCCCTTGGGGTCCTGAGGTCCAGGCCGGGCTCCTTACAGTCTGCTCTGCTCGCGCCTGGGCTCCTTCCATACCAGCACCTGGCAGCCTTCTTTCATCCTCCTCCCTTCTCCTCAACCTCCAAGGCTTCTGGAAATACCCCCTCACCAGGAAGGTCTCCCTGGCTTGCAGGACGAGCTCAGTGTCTCCATGAGGACAGGCACCGTGTAGCCTGCTTTCTAACGTAGCCCAGTGCCAGCTGCGTACCCAGCCCCAGGGGCCTCAAATAAATGTTGATGGATGAAACAGTTAATGTAGTTTCTTCTCTGTTCCTGAAAAGCTTACTAAATGAGCAGTTTGCTCTGAATTTTGGACAGAATCTCAGGAAAGCTTACCCCTAAGTCCCCTGACTCCAGGATCGCGCAAGGAAGTGACAAATCCTAGTGCATCTCAGCTCTGAGCCTTACGTTAGAGCTCTTATGTCTGTGTCCCGTTTTGTGACAGGCAGTGTGCAGGTCCCTCTGTGAGATAGGAATAAGGTGGGTTTCTCAGAGTCTAGCTGCAGAGGGCAGCCTAGAGGTGTCGGCCAGAGCACCGCAGAGGCCAGGCAGGTCCCTCTTAGTCACCATACCAAGTAAGGGGAAAGAAAAGGAGGCTGAAATGGATGGATGGATGGATGGACGGATGGATAACAAATAAAACCCCACAGCTGAGACCAACAGCCCTTCTGGGAATTCCATCACCAGTTCCTCTCGTCCTGCCACCCGCCTGGCCCTGGTAGGCGACCCAGTCGTTAAAGTCTTGCCGTCCTGCCCATCTGCTGTCTTCAGGGTCTGATCCTCTCCCTTGTCTTCACACTCAAGATGCCATTTCGGTGTTAGAACCTTCCAGTTTGTGCGTGCCTTCCCTTTGAACTCCTCCCCGCTCTCCACATCCCATGTATATACTGGAGCCAGGCCGGTCACACCCACCGTGCTCAGAATGACGTCATGCTTCACAAGATCATTACTTAACCTGTCAAAACATAATGTGCATTATTTAAACAACAAAGAACAGGCACAATTTAAATTCTAGTCTTTTAGGCCTAAAATTAAAGCTCTACCTAGAATAGGTTTTATTTCCCTTAAACTTAGGTGTTGTTCAGATAACAGAATCACAAATCAACACCTGCATTAAAGAAGCAGAAAATGTCTGCTCCCTTAAAGAACCATAACTTAATAATAAATACCTAAATAGATTATTATTGAAAAGTTATTGCTAGTTTAATTCAGTTCTCGCTAAATGCTCAGTGCTCGAGTATGGTATTTTTCTTTCATTTGTCAGTAATCTTTTCTGTAATTATCGTTCCTGATAGGTACAGTCAGAAGTAAGCACATGTAGAGTCCATAATTGTCTGGATCTCCACCTTCATTCCCCTCCCTCATTTCATGTAAGAGAAATTGAGGTGAAAGGTCCTGACAGAGGTATTTGCTCCTCCAACTTCTCCGTAGTACAACTATATCTTGTAAGAAAGAGAACATTCAAACGTTTTTGGTCCAACTTACGGAAAATGTTAAAATTCCTTGTTTCTATAGTTTCTCTTTCTAATCAGCATTTTTAAGATGTGGATTAAAGAGAGCTCAAGATACTGCTGACACCTGTTTTGGCAAACAGTGGGACCTGGAGTTCAGGTGGACACGGTGGGGCTGGGCTTCAGACCTCTTCGCTACATAACAAACCACCCTCCATCTGAGTGGCTGAAATCCACATTTTTTATTCCTCACGATTCCGTAACCTGCATTGGGCTCCGTGCACAGGTCTGCTCCACACGCTGGAATGACCAGAGTGGCTCGGGGCAGTGCGAACTTTTACGGCCACCGCCGGCTCCCAGAGGGAAGGAGCAGGGCTGCCAGCGCGTGAAGGCGTGGCCGGAAGTGGTTCAGTCTTCACCCAGGTAGCTCAGGACAGCCCAGACCCAGAGGAGAGGAAATGGTTCTGCCTCTCCACGGGAAGGCAGAACGCGTCCTGCAGGGAGGAGAGGAATCCACGGGTCCGTTTCCGATACCGCCGACAACAAGCAGTGTTTAGAGTCCTAACCCCTTTTTTTTTGCTGAAAGAGTGAGCAACCCACTAACCTGCAGTGCGTGGATCTTTGTGGTGTCCCTCCCATTTTGTACCCTGCGTTTTTTGTCTGCCACTGGAAAAGTAAGAAGGACTATACTTGTTTTCTCTTATTTTATGCCTACTTCAAATCGGGTTAAAATAATTAGAAATTAAGAATTTATCAATAAGAAAATAATGTTGACTTAGGAAAACAAAATGACTTATAGCTAAAAGCCATCCTCATTTAAATGTTAAAGCTGCCGGAGATGATCAGGAGCCTTGCTAAGGGGTCAGACTTCTCTGTCTCTGGCCGGAACTCTCGCCCAGGTGTGTCTGTGTCTCTGGCCGGAACTCCCGCCCAGGTGTGTCTGTCTCTGGCCGGAACTCATGCTCAGGTCTGTCTGTGTCTTGGGTCCGGAGCTCACACCCAGGTCTATCTGTGTGTCTGACCGGAACTCACGCTCAGGTCTGTCTGCGTCTCGGCCTGAGCTCCTGCCCAGGTCTGTCAGTGTTTCAGCTGGAGCTGCTGCCCAGGTCTGTCTGTCTCAGCCAGAGCTCACGCCCAGGTCTGTCTGTGTGTCTGACCGGAACTCACGCCCAGGTCTGTCTGTGTGTCTGACCGGAACTCACGCCCAGGTGTGTCTGTGTGTCGGCCGGAGTGCCCGCCCAGGTCTGTCGGTGTCTTGGGCCCAGAGCTCACCCCCGGGAGCCTGGTGTGACCTGCTGCTTGCACAGCTCTCCCAGTTATAAACAGAGGAATAAGAATGGAAGTTGCTTGGTTGTACTATATGCAAAGCTGTATTTAAAACATTTAAACTGTTTTAAGTATTTCAAACAAGTGAAGCGAAAGGAAGCCTTCCGGTGGAGTTGTATCAATTAAAGTGCTTCTTGGTGTAGCCACGCCCCAGAGGCGGTGACTTCCACGGGAAGCAGTGTCCAGGCTCAGGGCAGGTGCAGCAGGAAGGGTGATGGCCCCAGAGGCCTGTGTCCGGTGGTGGCTGGGACCTTTCCTCACCGCCGCCATTCTTACCCCCCCAGCTGCCACACCCCTGCCTGCGTTCAGACCAGCCGACACCAGTTCCTCACTGTATCTGGCTGCTCAGTGGTTCTGACCCCTGGTGCCAGAGGGTGGGGGCTCGAATCCGAATCTGTGTGAGCTGGTGTCCGAGCCACTCCATGTGGCTGCCTTGCCCACCTTCCCAGCTGTTGCGTGCGCCCATTCTGAGTCACACCCTTTCCAGCGACTGTAAATATTGGAGGCTTTAAAATTAAGATGTCCACTTCTGTTGAAATGCAGCCAAAAATTAAGACGGGTAAATGTATGGATAGAGGGATGGCTAGGTGGATATGTGATACAGCAAATAGCGAAGTTCGTCGTCAAGCTCAGTGGTTGAAACATTGCTACTCACTATAAAATTGTTTCAGCTTTTCTTTTTGTTTGAAAACCCAAAATAAAATGATGGGCAAATTATTTGAGCACACTAGTGCTGTCTGCCCTCTGCGCGTTTACACATCCAGGCTTTGAGAAGTTTATTTGGTGACAAGGAGCAGTGCCCGGGGATGGTTTTCACAAATGGATGTGCTTGTTGTTGCCTGGCTGCCTGATTTTCCTCCTAAAGGCATTGTTTCCTCACTCAGAGGATCTTAATCTTTCCAGCTGTTATTGCACTAATTCTGAAGGACGCATTGCTTTTTCTAGGTTTATTTATGAAACAGAGCATCACAATGGCATAGCAGAGTTACTGGAAATATTGGGAAGGTAAGTTGTCTCTGTTATTGGTAGTGAATGGCTTTACATGGAATTTATGCCAGAATGAACCCATTCATTGTATTTCACTGCCCCCTAACCCCCACCAAGCAAGGCCATTTAGACCATTCCGTAAAAGAACTTAAGTAAGATCTCACCTGATGGAAAGGGTCCGTGAGCTTGGCTTAGAGCCCACCAAGTAACTGGTGCCTCCCACTTGTAAGGTTCCATGTATAGACTAATCTCATATACCTCAGTAGCATTACTATGGAAACACAGTTTCAATTATTTGCTCAAGAGCAATTTAAAAGTAGTTACATTAAGAAGGTTTCTCTTTGACACTTAGAAGAAGAGACCATTTATTGTACATTTGGGAGATTAAGTAAATGCTAATATTTCAGATTGCTTTGATTTTGTAAATTTTTCATATGTATACTTGTAACATAAGTAACATTTCAAAAATACCTTCAGCCAGGTAAAGTTCTTGCTTGTCATTTTTGTTAATGACTACATATTTTATATCAGCCCCCCAACCCCCTGTGCCCAGAGTTCCTCGGGGTCCCATGGCCTTTCCCGGGGGCTCAGGGTATACTGGCGGCTAACAGTTCTGAGGGATCCTGCAGTAAAGGCTTTTCTTTAGTGATTCCCAAAACAATTTGAACCCAAGAAGCTTTTCTCAGGGAACACTGTTGCCATCTGTTGGGTGTGTGGTCCTGCCCAGGAGTTCTGAGAAAAACTATCCTTGCTGTTTTGGATGTAATTTGGAAAAAAAGTCCTCAGGGAGAATTCACACTTGGCGAGTCTCTTTCCCTCAGGACAGCGCAGTGGGCAGTTAGGTGGGTGCCCCTTACAGGCTGTAGGACTTTGGGCAAGTTCCTTATGACTCTGTTTCTGTTTCCTTATCTATAAAATGGGAAGGTAATTAAATTCACCTCCCGGGTTGCTGCGAGGCTGGGTGCCGGTCTGCAGTGTCCAGCACAGTCTGGCACACACGACCTCGTGTCCTCCACCACTAGGACTGATTATTTTATCCTTCCAGAAGAGGGGTCTGATCTTCTCCCCAGTGGATGAGCATATCGCCCTTGACGGCCGCTTAAGGCTGACCCTGCCTGCAGGGCCCACGTCCCTGAGAATCGGGAATGATGGGGGAACGACTTAGAAGTCGCTTTAACTGCTTCAGTAGCTCTCGGTGACATTTATCTGCGCCCGCCTAATTATAAAACCAAATAGATAGACTACTTGATGGAGAGACAGAAACTTCAGTTTTCAGGTTAAGAGTAAAACCCCATTTCTTTGCAGAAGGAAACAGGGTTCTTGCTGATTTTTAACCAAACCGCATTCTGTACACTCAGACTCATGTTCTGCCAGCATTAGAATAATGAGCCAGAGTCTCTGGGAAAGTAAATTCCTAAAGATGGGTGAAGGTGCTGGGTGTGAGCGGCCCTGGAGCTGCAGTCCCACCTGAGCTGCTTGTCTTCGTGGCCTAAGGAAGGTTTTCCTCCCAGAGAGTCCTTCCGTTCTGGGTAACACCCTGTAAACCTAGAATTTTAAAATTATACCGTAGTTACAAAGATAAAATGACTGCTTCCTTGAAGATACGTAATTTTCTTTTTAATTTCAGCTGATACCCTCCTTTTTTCTGAAACATATGTTTTGCTTGCTGGTTTTCGTGCTGAACACAAAACGGAAAGAAAAACAGCAAGATCTTTTTTGTTAAATCTGAAATTGGTAAATATTCAAACTGTACATGAATTCTGTTTTCACAGTATAATTAATGGATTTGCCTTACCCTTGAAAGAAGAGCACAAGATTTTCTTACTGAAGGTGTTACTGCCTTTGCACAAAGTGAAGTCTCTGAGTGTCTACCACCCCCAGGTAAGGGGTTCACTGAATCACTGTCCTCACGGAGCGTTCAGGACTCAGGATGCTGAGTCCAGCCTTTTAATTGGGAAGGTTTTCTTTCTTATCTCACATTACTGACGTAGGTATCGAGGTGTTGGTGACAATTGAAAGGATAATAGGGTAAAGCGAGATTCCTTTTAAGAAAATCAGAAAAATCTCAGGAATGGAGGATTTTAAAACATTTTAAGCGTAGAGAAGGGAGTGACTAGCTTGGTGAAAAGAGTCGAGGAAGACTTCTCAGAGGAAAGTTTTCCATAGTATAATTTAAAATCTAGCACCTTAAAAAAAGAAAAAAAACCTGCATGCCATGGCCAATGAAATGACCTATGAGAAGGTTTGTTTTTGAGCTGTGCATTTTTAAAACTTTTGTGAAAACCTAACTACAGTTACACTGAAAAATTGGTGCATAAGTAGTTCCTAACTGCTGCATTACCCAGATCTGGTTGTCCTTCACTCTCATTCCTGTAAGTTCTATGTAGACAACCTCAGCTACGCTGATTGCAACATGCTGGAGGTTTAGCGGGACTCCCCCCTTCAGCTGCAAGCGATGTGTTGCTTCCTTGTAGCCAGGGTGTGTTCCAGAAGTCAGGAGCCTCCACTCTGCGTGGCCTCACTTTGGGAGTTTGAGGCATGGGCTAAATCACAGAAAGAACAGTTGACCCTTGAACAACATAGGTTTGAACCGTGCAGGTCCACTCACGCGTGGATTAGTTTTTCAGTGGACCCACGCAGTTCACACCTGTTGTTCAAGGGTCACCTGGTGGTTAGGATTCCACGTCTGCAGATGCAGAGGGCTGACTTAAGTTGTACGTGGATTCTCAACGGCGTGGGCAGTCGGCACCCCTCATCCCCACATTGTTCAAGGGTCAGCTGTGGATCCGTTAGATGATTCTAATGACATTGGCTTCCTGGGAAATATTTAGCTTAGAGTTTTTTCTCTGATTACTATTAACTGGTAAGAGCTTTACATCCTGCCTGGTTGTTATATTAATTGTTCTATATCAGAAATTAATCGTTCATAGATTTAAGATGGAACCAGATTTCCATCAGTTTTTGCCAGCTGTTGGCTTACTTGTTCATTACAGTTTCCAAAAGACCACAAGGAAAATGCCCATCAAACCTGGGGTGACTTGTTGGTGTTAGGCCAAGGGACGGTTTCCTGGTTGTTTTAGCGTGCCGATGTACCTTCTGCAATTGGTGAGGGAGAATAATCTGTCCTGGGGTCCCTGCCTGAGAATCTCACTCGGAGCCTGTGGCGCAGCCTACAGAGGGGAGCCCACACCTGCCTGGCTGGGGGCGCACTTGGGGGGCAGCACCTGTCACATCAGACCCTTGTCTCAGCAAAGGAAGGTGTTAGAAACACAGCAGCATCTCCACATTTAATGGAAACGTTAACGCTTCTTCTCCTTTTGCTTTTTAGCTGGCATACTGTGTAGTGCAGTTTTTAGAAAAGGACAGCACCCTCACTGAACCGGTAAGTGCACCCTCTGGGCGGGGCCCGCACGCCTCAGAGGCAGTGTGTGCTCTGCTAAGTGTGAACGTCACACAGTGTGTCCGCTTTACCAGCTCTTTTGTCGTAAGTTACAACACTAATGAACTAATGCAGGTCGGGTGTTACAGGATTTGCAAGTTCAGGGATTTTGGTTACCAGTTCCTTTGTGGCAGTGATTATCTTGCGTCACATGATGCCACCTTATTCATCCCTTAACGCACTTTGCCCCTTTGGACGCATAGCATCTGAGCAGGTGTCGCCACGGAATCAGGTGCAGTTTAATTCTTTCACATCTCTTGGCTTCACAACATACTACAAAGTGTGATCAAACAATATGGTGAGTGTTTAAATAAAATAATTTACAGTAAAAGACACATTGCCATCAATTCCCCTCAAAATACTACCCCTCACTTCAAACACATTTATCCCATCATTCTTGCCACTCTCTGCAGCAGTTCTGGAAGTCCTCTTCCATGAGTGTCTTTAGTTGTGCTGTTGTGGCTGCCTCGATGTCCTGAATCGATTCAAAACATTTACCTTTCATGGTCATGTGGACTTTGGGGAAGAACCACAAGTCCCACGGTGCCAGATCCGGTGAATAAGGTGGATGAGAACACACTGTAATGTGTTTATTTGACAGAAATTGCTGTATCAGAAGCGATGTGTGACACGGAGCGTTGTCATGATGGAGCATGAGTTACGGCACATTTTAAAACACACCTTCTCTCAACCGTAGCTCACACCCGACTGACTGCACTGAACAAGTTGAAACTTGTCACACACTGTTACTAAGGTTCGTCGCACCGCTTTCCCATTTTGAAGATCCCCGCCTTTCCGTTGGATGGCACTCGGCAGCAGCATGCACCGTATTTTGTGACCACCCCTCTTATTTAACTGACTTCAGTCAGAGGAGTTGAAATTAGGGTTCAAAATGCTGTTGTGCTGAAGAGCTTTCACTCTTGAAAATTCTTTTCAAGTTAGAGTGTAGCTGTTTTATGATCATTGCATCATAAGAGAATGTTACATTGCTACCACTCAGTGTTTGGGTTTCTAAATTTCTTGGCATTTTTTCTTTATTAAAAATACAAACGCTGTTGTAGCCTGGAGTAACAGAGTCGGGTGTGTCAGGTGCCAGGGGAAGCATTTGAATACATTTTTTTTTAACAGCTTTATTGAGATGTAGTTCACATACCATACAATTTACCCATTCAACATGTGCGATTCAATGTTTTTTGGTATATTATGTCATAACCTTTTTAAACTGTGGTAAATTATATATAACATGAAATTTGCCACTTTGATAAGTGTGAAGTTCAGTGGCATTACCTATATTCACAAAGTTGTGCAACTGTCACCACTGTTTCCAAAACTTTGTCTTCACCCAAACAGAAACTGCACTCATTAAACATTGACCCCTCCCCCCGCCCCCAGCCTCTGGTAACCTCTGATCTACTTCCTGTCTCTGAGTTTCCCTACTCTGGGTGCCCGGTAGGAATGCAGTCATACACAATCTGTCCTTTTGTGACTGCTGTTGCACTCAGCACAGTGTCCTCGGGGTCCATCCACGTTGTAGCCTCTGTCAGAACTTCGTTCCTTGTTATGGCTGAGTAGTGTTCCATTGTGTGGACGGACAACGTGTGTCTTGTCACTCATCCTCAGTAGACGCTTGTTTCCACACTTTGGCTGCTGTAATGCTGCTATCAACAGGGGTGCAAATATCTGTTCAGGTGTCTGCTTTCAGTTGCTGTGGTGTATACACCCAAGTACAATCGCGGAATCATGGTAATTCTAGGTTTCGCTTTTTGAGGAACCACCAAGCTGTGTTTTCCACCGTGGCTGTCCCACTTTGCATTCCCACCAACAGTGCACTGGAAACAAGGATTCCAGTTTCTGCACATCCTCACCAACATTTGTTATTTTACATTTTTTTTATTCTAGCCATCCTAGTGAGTGTGAAGTAGTATCTCACTGTGGTTTTTGGGGTGTGTTTTTTTATTAGGTTTTTGGGGTGTGTTTTTTTATTACTGATGACGTTAGTCATCTTTTCATGTGCAAATTGACCATTGGTGTATTTTTTTTTTTTTTTTGGAGAAATATCTTTAAATCCATTGCCCTTTTCTAAACAAGAAAAAAAATCAAAATTTTAATACATGCACATGGGGGATTCATATAAGCATGAAAATTCCAAAGATAGTGAGGCAACATTGGGTACATATGACATTTTGGGACAGAGGAGAAAGGGGGGGATGGGGTATTAGATTTCAGAAGTGCGAATGGGTGGTGTACAGGTAGTTGACAGAGCACAACACTCATGGCAGGAAAATTCTTGCTGGGCAGCTCAGGGGCAGCGGGACATAGGGGCGTGTAACTACATAGCAGGCCCTGCCTGAAGCTCTGTTCACCACACTTCATTCAAATTAGGCTCAGGCAGCAGCCATCCTCGGAGTCCCTTCCTGAAGCAGGTTTTTCTGTCTGAATCTCTTGGGCAGGAAGTGGGGAGGCCCAAAGGCTCTTTCTGACTCTTCTTCATAAACAGCTTAAAATCAATATTGCCAAAAGGCAGCTTCAGGGTGCCAAAACTTTGGTTCCCTTCACTAAGAACAATACTTGGATGCAGTAGAGGGCCTGATAGCTGATGCTGTCTCAGTGGTGGGTACAGCCACTCGGAGGCAATGCTTCGCAATTTGATCACGCGTGTAAAACTTGTTAAAATACAGAATGTGCGCTAGTTGGTCTGAGACGGGGCCCGAAGTTTCGTATTTCCGGTTCCCAGCTGACCCCATCGTGCGGTCTAGACCCACACTTTGTTTGGTTAGTGAGGCTTGGTTTCCTGCCGAGCATCCCAGTGGCTACACATCTAGAGTCACAGCTGGTACTTCTAGCAGGAGAGAAATTATGGCAAATAAAGAATTTCTTTTTACTTTTTTTTATGTAACACTTCATAGTATGTGACGTATCCATCGTGTTGTGGATAAACGTTTAGGTGGTTTCCACTTTTTTTTATGCTGTCATAAGCAACTGTACAGATTTGCATTCCTGTCTTCTCATACTCATGTCACCATTGCCCATTTTTTCATTGTGTTGTTTTTTTACTATTGAGTCACAAAGTAAAAAGTGTTAGGTGCCAGTTTAAATGTTTGACTATTCTTTTAAAAGTTTCTAATGGAATAGAAAAGGTAAATATTATAATTCCTGAGTCTTTTCTGTCTGTCCAGCAGTCTTTCAGTTTTCTTGTGAGATTGTAATTTTCATGGTGAAGATACCTGAGAAAGTCTTAATACTGTATTCCTCAGTGAAACTGACCTCTGATCTCGGCTTTCTTTTAAGCTTCTAAATTCTGTGTGTAGACTCCCCCATCCCACCCACAAATTCAGGAATAGCCTTCCATCGTGTCCCTAAGCTGCTGTGTACTGAGGTGACGGGGCTGCTTTTCAAGGTGACCCATCCCTGCATTCCTCCCTGGGGTCTCCTCATACCTGTGCCTCAGCTCTGAGGTTCTAGAAGCTCCCAAGGAAATGTACCAAAGCTTATCAGATGTCAACATCAAAGTATTTAGGGTGAAGGTATGTTATTTTTACCCTCCTTAACTAAACTGAAGACATGTTTAGTTAAGAAAAAAAAATTGAGATGGCACTAATAAGAAAAAAGCCTTTTGTAATATCTTTTCTCCAGTGGTGACAAACCTATTTGAATTCTTCTATTTGAAGGTCTTCTTCAAACTGAAGGGTGAGAGTTTTTACTAGAGAAAGTAATAAGTGAGGAAATTCCCACACACCTCCACCCATTTTAAGAAACAAAAAGGCAAAGGAAAATATGGAAGGCGAGAAAGTATGGAAAGTTTTCTACTATGATTTTCTTCGTGCATACTTTTCACACTCTGACCTCCCCATATGTCACACTGGGTTTACTGTAGACTAAGGCTTCTCCCACCAAGCCCCTCACCGCAGCCCCATGTCTGTCAGAGCCCGAATCCTAATCCTGCTCCAGCAGGACTCAGGGAGCAGGTTCCAGCCTGTTCTTTCTCACCTAAAAGTAATATGAAAGCTGATAAAGTTTATACATGCTTTTAATTCCCACTAAGAAAGCTAATATTACTTTGCAAGAGTGAATGCAGTTGTCTAAAAGAATGCAAGAGATGGTGTGCTGATGTCAGGTGGGTCCTTCCATCTTACGTAGTAGATGGAAAGCTGACTTGGCAGGAGCACAGACACGTTAAGCCCCCACACACCCGGTCCCCAGTGTTTCCACCCCAGGTCATTTCGTTTCTTAATTTCCTGCTGCACAGATAATATAACAGGATACTCTTGACTGTAGAAAGCAGATTTCATTTTCCACACATTAAAAACGTTCAGACCTTTGCCTCAGTAAATTCCCTCCTTTGAAATTCACATATTCTGCAAATACAAAGGCCATTTTGTGTTATTTCAGCATCCAAAGCTTGTCGATAATAAGATGAAAGTGTAGGCCCTTGTGATGGTGTGTGTCCACCCGGCTGCCCACAAAGACACTAGGCGCACATGCGTCTCACAGGCTGGAACCCAAGACACGCCTGAAGTCAGCGTGTGTCCAGGCTCAAGAATTCTTAAAGTGTGATCTGTTTAATAGACATCTGTTGCTCTTGTGTGTGATCTGTAGTGAAACTTTTTTCATTTGCAAGCTGCATACAGTGCTCAAAATCATTCTGGGCACATTGAACATGTACACTCTTGTAAAAAAACACAAGTTCATCAGAAAGCGATGGAAGTAGAATCGTGTTCTTTTTCACCCACCTGTTTCTTGAGGCTAATCAAATTTTGTTACGTGGTCTGGTGGGAACTCTCTTCTTCCCTGGTAGGCCAGGATGGGGGCTCCCAGGATACCAGACAGGGGCTGCTGGCACGCACCCCCAGGCTCACCTGTCCTCTCCAGAGAGTGGGCAGCCCCTTGAGTTTCCAAAGGAAAGCTGGTTCTGGAAGTGCTCCTGGCAGCAAGCGGCCACTGTCGCCTGGGAGTAGCATCCCAGAGCAGACTGCCTCTCCTGTACATGTTGTCGCACTCAGTCGGTTATTGGTCAGATCACAGGTCGTTCCAGGTGAAAAGGAAATCCAGCGCATCGCTCTGCTTCCAGAAATAATGCCTTTTCCACGACATTGAATAGTCACCTCAGTTGTGTTCCTCAGCTCACACCTTAATGTGTTTCTCCTACAAAGTTCCATTTGTCAAATGGCAAGGAACCGTGGTACAGTAGGTACTCAGTAAGTGTCTAGTGAGTTATTGTGAGCAAAAAGAAGGAGGAAAATCATTAAATGGTGCATTTTTAAAAATAATTCCTTGTAAAGACAATTGTGTTGTAAATTTTTATGTCACATCAGAACTAGGAGTACTTTCTTTTTTATAAATTTTGGAGTTTTATAAAGTGTAACACAAAAGATCACCCCGAAGCCTGAATGCCAAAAGAATCAAAACAGAATTGTTCTGTTATAAATGGGTGTTGCTTGAAGGCCACTGTGGTTCTTAATATGGTGATAATTAGAAGCCGGCCTGCTAAGCAGTGAGCTGGCGTCATTTGCGGGGCTGGAAATGACTCGTAGTAGAAACCACCAGCCAGCCTGCCAGTGCTGACCGACAGTGGGGTGAGTTCCACAGCGGCCCTGACTCCTGGGGCCACGGGGCAGTTTCAGGCTGAACAACTGCTGTAAAACAACAGGTTTCAGCTGTATAATCAGGTGTGTACATATGACCTAGCATGTACTCACGTGTAAATGCCTGCTCTGGATTGCTGCTGTTTCAGACTTAGATAGCTGATTCATTTGCACTGAGTCAAATCTGACATCTTGGGTGGACAATATTTATTGGTACCATGCTTCCCCAAAAATAAGACCTAGCTGGACAATCAGCTCTAATGCATCTTTTGGAGCAAAAATTAATATAAGACCCGGTCTTATAGTAAAATAAGACCGGGTCTTTAATATTATAATATAATACAATATAATGTAATACCAGGCATAATATAATACAGTACAATACAATAATACTGGGTATAATATAATATATAATATAATTCTGGGTATAATATAATACTGGGTATTGATTTTTGCCCCAAAAGTCACATTAGAGCTGATTGTCTGGCTAGGTCTTATTTTCGGGGAAACACAGTATGATTGTGGTAGGAAATGTGGAAACTATAGGAATATGATAAAGGCTGCCCAGCAGAAACTCTACCTGCCTGACTTGGGCAAGGAACGTAACTCCAACACCCACAAATCAGGAAGCCACTGCTGGCGAACTGAACGTGCCTCGTGGACCGCAGACACTGTCATGGTGGGGTCCTGGCTAGGGCCACCCTGCCGCACACCCACCGGGCCATAGTGAAGTCCCCACAGCAGCCCCAGGGCTGGGGGTGGTTGTGCCGCTGGTTTGTGATGAGGGCTCCCAGGGTTTGGTAACAGCCCAAGGTCATGCGCACAGAGGCCAGTGTGGCCCAAGCCCAGGTCTCACCGAAGCCCTATGGCGTGAGCTGAGGACATCGGCTTATTTCATGTCTCTTTTTTATTTATTTTAGCACAGCTAAAAGCACTGTGTATATATATATATATATATATATATATATATACACACACACACACACACACACACACACACAATGTATGTATGTGTGTATAAATACATGTGAATAGTCAATTAATTTGAGAAAGAAACATATTGTATTATGTGTATATGTGGCCAACAGTTTTAAAACTGGCCATTTCTACACTAAAACATGTACATGAACGAACCATATAAGCTCTGTGTTTGTCCATTGGTCCTGTTCTCTCCAAACTTTCCTGCCTTTATTTTTTTAAAGAACTGACTCTTAACTTGAAACAGTGGTTAATCAGAGTGAGTAGGTCACATAAATTAAAATTGTCATTCTAAAGTATATAAAATTAGTCCTATTTCTCAAATTATTTTTTTTTAAATGTAGTAATTGACTGAATCACACTGTTCCTCCTACAAGGCAAAAAGCACCACCTTATTCTGTTGCTTTGCAATGGGGTCGAAAAAACAGAATCTTAATTTCACGGATGTCGGGGCACCAGGGACCTCATGCTGTGTGTTGTTTCTTCTGTAGGTGGTCATGGCGCTTCTCAAATACTGGCCAAAGACTCACAGTCCAAAAGAAGTAATGTTCTTAAATGAGTTGGAAGAGATTTTAGACGTGATTGAACCATCAGAATTTGTCAAGATCATGGAGCCGCTCTTCCGGCAGCTGGCCAAGTGTGTCTCCAGCCCGCACTTCCAGGTACAGTGGGGGTGGGGGGGGCTGCTGCGGAGCTCCTGTGGGGGTGACACGTTTCTGGGTGTGGTGGTCATATTGTGCTTCTCGTGTAATTTGAAGGTAGACTTCAAGTTTTTACTTTAATTGGAATACGAAATAAAATGCTAAGGCTTTAATTCTATAAAAGATACTTTAGTATCTTGTCTCCATCACTGAAAACATTTCTCAGTAAGAGTAATTAAAAATGGCTGCTCTGTAAAATTGTCTTTATGTTCAGTGAGCTCCCAATTTCCCACAACTGACTGAGTAATCGGTATTTACAGATACTATGGCGATAAAACGTTCAGCTCTGCGTTCTCTCCCTCCATAAGGCTCTTTGTTTCTGACATCGTATAAATTCGTCTCCCTTCACCCTTTAAAAAAAATTAATAGTCCTGATTTTTGTCTCTATGAAATTCCTGTTTGAGACAGTGCCTCGGTCAAGTCACTTTCCACCTTCTTTTCCCAATTCCTTCTTAAACCCTCAAGCCTCTTTTAAAGGTTGTCCCCAGTGGCTCTGTGCAGCCCGCCCACCTCCATTTGACGCACTGGCCACCCACCCTTCTGTCTCGTTGAGCAGGTATTTGTTGTAACTCATCATGAACAGGGCAAAAGTCTAGGCATGAATGAGCAGAGCCTCATGGTCTTCTGGGAGTTGGTGACTCAGCAGAGGAGGGAAGGGATGTCAGCACAGCCCCCCAGTGTGACACATGTAGATGTCGCCAACAGTTTCAGAACCGTGCCCCCCTGCTGCCCGGCTGTTAGTCCTCAGCCAGCCGCCAGCTGGCATCTCACGCCCTCTCCTCCCTGGGGTCCCTCCTCAGGGACGCGCAGGGACGCGCTCCATGAGCACCCGTCTTGGTTGGAGCCACATTCCCCACGCTCACACCAGCGCACCCCGTTCCCCTCCCCTGCTTCCCACATAAGTCATCACTTCTAATAAATTAGGTCATTCACCCACCGTTTGTCTCCTCCCCTGGAATGTGAGCTCCTCGAGGGCAAGGACTCTGCCTCACCTGGTTCCCTGATGAGTCCCCAGGTGCAGACAACACGCCGTACGTGGTGTACGGCTGATGGGTGGGCCATAAACCTGTGTCCTCAGCATCTAGCCCAGAGTCTCCCATGAACGTGAATAAGTGACCGTGTTCTTGGTGTACAGGAAATCACCTGCCTCGTATGGAAGGCTCTTCAGGGTTACAGTCTGGAGCAGGGGTGTCCAAACTGCAGCCCGCGGGCCAACTGCGGCCCGTGATCCATTTTTTATTGGCCCGCAGCAAATTCCCAAAATATATTTAGTTTACTTAAATAAACCAGGTGAGGCAATACGTACTTCACCTCGAGTGAGTGGCCCGGCTGTTTGTGTATTTTACCGCAGATGGCCCTTGGTGAAAAATGTTGAAAAAAGTTTGGACACTCCTGCTCTAGATTATTTAGAATTTGTAGAAATAGAAATTTTCTAATCCAGTGTAACTCATTAGCCTTTTCACAGGAGTAGTAGGAAGGCGATTTGCTAAATGTTTTTAATCACGATCACAGACAAGGCTGTGCCCTTCCCATCTTCCAGGTGGCAGAGCGAGCCCTGTATTACTGGAATAACGAATACATTATGAGTTTAATCAGCGACAATGCAGCAAAGATCCTGCCCATCATGTTTCCGTCCTTGTACCGCAACTCAAAGAGCCACTGGAACAAGTAAGGACTGGCTGCCGTCAGACCCACATGGATTAAATGCATGTTCTGCTCAGACCGCACATCAGTTAGGATTGAAACCCAAGTCTGAAATGCCACTTAAAAACGAGCTGTTGATTTCTTTGTGGACTTGTAGTTAAGTACACGTGTGGGTTGTATCTGGGGATTTTGATTTGCCACCTGACCCCCGTTTTAAGCCCAGACAGAGGTGCGTCCCTGGCGGGGTCAGTAACAGTGTCTTCCAGGCCTGTCATTAAGTTCCCTCCAGAGGAGCTGAAGGTCCCTGCAAAGCTCATGGGGCTCGGCCCTTGCAGGAGTGCGGTGGCCACCCCATTCTTGGGAGGCCCCCAGTCCTGCTGTCACACACCCTGCTGAGCCCTACTGTGTGACCAGCAACCACCCCACTGTGCTCACTGCCTGGAGAGCAGGTGGTCTAAACACAGCCTAAGGAATGCAGTGCATTTGCCTGTGCTCCTCTCCTGTCCGCTTACAAAATGAGGCTGAGTAGACGGGTTACTCAGCGCTGGTTGCCCGAGACCTTGACATTGACACAGGTGCCATCTCAGCGTGGAATATGGAGCTGGGACTCGGGTCATTTACATGAATGTGGTGTCAGGGTTTTACGTCATCTTCTTTCTTTTCTTTCCCTTCTATAGTGCAGTCTTACGTCAGAATTTAGAGCAGGAAGAGCAGAGCTAGGATATCTCATCCTGCCCCTTGTTTGCAGGCAGGAAAACGGGACTGGCAGGAGCAGCCCTACCTGCCAAGGGAGCTGGTAGCGGTTCCCTGGCCGCAGCATCTGCCCACGCGCCCCACCTCGGTCCTGGGGCACGTTCTTGCCCCGCTGCCGACTAGGTCTGTCTCGGCCAGTTTCCTCCTCTGAAGAGTAGAGGAAACGTTGGCACCCACCTGAGAGTTTGATGACTGGTCAGGATAGTGTTACTACACAGCCTGCCTCACTCCCTGGCGCCTCACAGATGCTGTGTTTTCTACAAACTGAAGGCAAGAGCCTCCACCAGCAACATGATTACCACTCACTCTGCTGCGATGGTCGCTCTGAACCCACAGCGTCCCCAGGTGTGCCTGCACCCAGAGCGCTCTGCTTTGCAGGGACCTTCCCCTGGTCGTAAGGGAAAGTTAAGGAGTTGTGGGCACGAGTCGTGTCCAGTCAGTGTTGGCCGGCAGTGGTGGCTGGAACCGTCAAACGGTCCTCTGGTCACTGTTAACGTGTCCACTTTCAACAGCCTCTTCTTTGTAGCATCTGTTTTTTTATGGCGCTCAGCAGGCGATGACCAAGGCCTGGGGTTTGGCCAGTTCCTGTGTGTGATCGAGCAGGATTCCTGCCCAGTGCAAAGAAATAAATGTTTTTTTTAAGTGTTATCTAAATATGATTTTGAGTTGTAAAGTGAATTAAAAAGTAGTTACAATTTGAGAGTTTAGTGTTTGGTTTTGGGTTTTGGTTTAACTACTGTGTTGTTTCTGCTCACAATTCCATGGGTTGACTGGGCCCTGCCGAGCTCGCTGGGGGTCACTTATGTGACTGCACATATGGCAGCTGGAACTGGAGTCCATCCCCCCACAGGCTCCACTGGACACTGAGCAACTGGGCCCCTTCCTGGGTGTCAGAGCCCAAGTTTGACTAAGCTGCACTATGGTGGTTTTTCTTTCTTTTTTTTGTTTTATCCATCAACATTTTTACTTTTATTAGTTTCAGGTGTAGAAAGCTACGTGATAATTAGACATTTACACCCCTCACAAAGTGATAACCCCTCCCCATAGTGATTTCTTTTCTTTTCTACCTACCAAAGCTCTATTTTAGCATTATTACAATTAATTTTTCTGTCCTCAATGAATAAGATTGAAAGGAAACTGATATTTATAGAAAATAAAATGTTTCCGTAATGTTCTCTATATAATATAATTAACTTTGTCTCAATTGTATTTTTTCCACTTTCACCATTTTTTATGTGTTTTCCGAGTCAGCTGGCTTTTGCCCCTGTGAGCAGGGACAGTGAGCTGGAGGACCTGAGGCATTTAAGCGAGAGCAGCAGGATGAGGAGTTGCTGACTTCAAGAAAATAAACAATGAATCAAAAGTAGCAGCATTTTTATTTTAAAGCTCAGGGAACTTGTGAAATGTGGGACGATTGAAATCACCTGATACATTTGGAATGGAACTAGATTGTGGGCGAGGAAAAGGGGGAGATGGGTAAAAAAGATCAAGTATTCTGAGTTTCAACACGAAGTTTTATTCGTAGGACAATTCATGGCTTGATATACAACGCACTGAAACTCTTCATGGAGATGAACCAAAAACTATTCGATGATTGCACCCAACAGTTTAAAGCAGAGAAACTGAAGTAAGTTGCTCCTTTCGAAAGTTACTCTTTCAAGGATGTTTTTCCTTAATCTCTAATAACTTCTCCATCGGTTTATCCTAAAGTGTTAGTCTTCACTTTAAAGCGAAATCAAACCTTTTGTACTTGGAAAGCAAATAAAAACTTTGTTAAAATAACTGATTTTCCAAGAACACGTATTTAAAGTTAGGTATTTTCTCCATTATGCTACTAGTCTAATCGTTTTTCCAAAAAGTGCATGTGTGGTCAAGAATTCAACTTTCAAAATTTTTGCTTTTCTCCAGGGACACTCAAAGGCTGTATGTGTAATTTTTCACATTTATAAGACTGGAATTTGAATTATATTCTATAAGGTTTATATGATAGAGTAAAATCTTCATCTCAACCAGCTATGTTCTAATTTGGTTAACACGGGCGTTTTCTGGAGTGTTGCCTGTGTCCTTCGTAGAAGTGGGGCCCTCCTCTCAAGCTGTGAGGTCTTCAGAACCCACATCTGGCCAGGGACAGTGTAAGTGGCATGGTGCTCTGTCCCTAGGCTGTGTGAATAATTATGTGATTAATTAGTTATTGAAATCACATCTTCAGAGTCAAGTATATAAACTGTTGGCAGATTTTATTCTTTGCTTGTCACTTGAAGCTAAGGTAGATAAACTTGAAGGACTATAATTCAAATTACAGTACATATAACTAACTGTCATGTTCATTCTTTACACAGTATATTGACATATATGCCCGGCCCTGTCTTAGGTTCTGGCAACACAGCAGTGAATAAAACAAAAATCCCTGCCTTTATGGGGTTTATATTCTGAGTAGTATGGAAAGAAAAAGACAGCAAAATACAAATAAGTGAGATAGAGTGTGTGTGAGATGATGGTAAAGCAAGAAGGGACACGGGGACACACAGAGGGTTTCCTGACCCTTCAGCCACCTGGTCCATTCTTACCTCAGCTGAACGGAGTGTTCAGATATGAAATATAAAACCATTGGGCTTTCCTAATGGCAAATCTCTCTCCTAGGATATCATAGCTTTCTGAAAAGGACCTTAAAGGTCATGTAGTACATTTTCTGGATTTACGAAAAAAGTTGGATACAGGTCAAGTGGTTGACTTAAGGTCATGTGACTCATGAGCACGGGGATCAGACTAGAACCCAGGTCTCCTGGCACTGAAGATTGTTCCTTCTTCATGGGTCAGTGTTGGGCCGTCTGCTCTTTTCACCTGGCTCCCTTTACACTGTGGTATCTGGTCTCACTGTTCATGGATAGATCAGCTTCTCATCAAAAGGATATATATTCTGTGAGGAAGCAACTAAACGGGATGGATGGAGGCATAAGAAATGCTGTACAAGTGTTTTTAAGAACTTAGATTCTTAGACATGTTAAAATGTTAGCACATTTTTTCACCTTTTCCTCTAAGTCTTGGTGGGTTTTTGTTTTGTTTTTCATTTTGTTTTTTGTGTACATGCATTGTGGTCCCCTTGGTGAAGTATAGGGGACTGAGACCAGAAAGTAACAGGAAACAGGATTGTGTTGCTGCCCGTTCAGTGCTTTCCCCTTTACCCATTTCTTAAATTTGATTCATCTCTCTAATACCAATGACATTTTACTGTTTTTCAGAGAGAAGCTAAAAATGAAAGAACGAGAAGAAGCATGGGTTAAAATAGAAAATCTAGCCAAAGCAAACCCCCAGGTACTAAAAAAGAGAGTAACATGAAAACATCTAGGGTGTTACTTGAATGTTTTTATAAGATAGGCTTGTGGCTTCGTCATGGGAGGGGAGGGAAATCATGTTCACTAACATTGTATATGAAAATATCTGCAATAAAAATAATTTTCAACTTTTGTACAAAGTTATTTTGCCCCAAAAAGTTTTTACCACAGAATTGACATTTTTTTCTGCTGCTTCTTAAATGAGATGTGAAGCTTATGAATATACTGTGGTAAAAAGAAAATCAGGCTCTAGCCTGTGTTTGGGGCCAAGAGGGTGGTTTGCTTTCTCCTGTGATTGTCATAGATGCTGTAGCTCACACTGTATTTCCTCTTTCTAATATCAAAGTTTAAAAGAAATTAGATTTGAAAGAGATTAAACGTAAACTTTATGTCCTCTTTCCTAACATTAGGTTTCTGTAGGTTGAGCCTTTTATCGTTAAAAATGGACTGACTTGTGCCATGTTAGCAACTAACCCTTCCTCCCGTCCTAGCAGGAGGGTCCACCGCGCCGGCAGGGGCGCAAGGCCATGTCTTCCAGAGTGGCCAGCCGTCGAAGCATGTCCTATGTGACATTAACTGTTGGTTTGGCTCCCAGGGTGGCCGGGGTGTGTGTGGGATTTGTTTGGGTTGTGGTCTTTTGGTGCTATGTCCGCTTGTCCCTGTGACTGGAGCATTGTCACTGCAGACAGTCCTCCTGGTGCTGATTGCCTGTCTGGTTATCATGGTGTCACTTACTGGAAATCATTTGTGTGGAAATCTTTGCCACACTAAGAATTCTCAGGCTTTTCCCAGCTCCCCAGAAAATAAAAGATTTTACTTTACGAGGAGAATTACTCAGCTCACCCCAAACTCCTAACAGGTTCAGTAAGGTGAACAGGATAATAAACCATCTATTTCCTTTGATGAGAGGTTGAGATAAAGAATTATTATCTAAGGTGATGTGTAGCTTTTTCACTCTCTCTGACATTTAATAAAAAGTGATGCATGAATACCAAGTTAAAACCATGTATTATCTGTATAATAACATATTGATTTGTATTCCCTTTGCTAAAATTACAATGAGGAGACTGAACCCACAGAAAAACTGAGTGTCCTTGATTCCACCTAAAACGAATAACCAGCAGTTTTCTAACAATATTTATTCCATGCTCTTACATAGAAATGCAAGTTTAAGATTACTGAGAAACTGTATAGTACTTAATTTAGGCAGATAGCTATGGGTACCTACATTAAAGAATAGAATTTATGTTGAAACTAAGGTTAAAATACTGGCATTTGTTCTGAAGCAGAGTGGAACCGTAAACCTGGGCAGGAGTAGAGGACGGGCCCTGCCTGACAGGCCCCCACAAAGGGCGTCAGACAAAGGTCCCAGCCAGGATTGTCAAGGACCCCGTCACAACACCCGTGAAAAACCCATAGGTGCCTACAAGTCAGAGGGTCTGATTGGATTTATTTTACCTAGCATGTGGAGACAACCTCATGAAGAATTGCATAAAGCTCTTTCACTCCAAATGGAAAATTGCTGGGTGCCTTTGAACATGCGTGTCCTTGTTCGGGGCTGTGCCGTAACAGTTCTCCTCCTGAAATTACATGGCTCTCATTTCCCCTTTTCCGAACTTTTCCTGAGTTTGCTTTCATCACATTGTTATTCCTTCTGGCTGTCATCCTCCCACATGTCTTGGTGACAGCATCAGTGCTGCCGGTTTGCCTGCTCAGGTGCGCTACCCTGTGGTGACCTGTAACCTCCGACCTGAGTGCTGTCCTTCCTGCCTCCTCATCTGTGTGTTGAAGCCACATGTGACTGACCCCAGCACCATTGTGTGCATGCTCCCGTCCCCCGTGCAGTGCCTCCCGAAGGGAAAATACTTCATGCGCTGTTCCTTGGGGCTGGCGTTAGGGCCTCGGTACTCGCTTTGCCTTCCTCTCGAGAGAACATCTTTCTGAGTTCTAATCGCTGCTGCCATTTACAACAACAACAAGAAAAAGTGAATGATTTTGTGGGTCATACAATTTGTCTTTTATTTCTGCAACAAAAGTAGTTGGGTTCTTGAAGGTAGGTTCTCCATCTCGCATCTGCCTTCCGGAGAATTGATTTGATTCTGCCTTTTTGAAGGTGGGTCTGTAGTAGTTGACTGTCCGCTGCTGTGCACCCAGCAGCCTCCCGGGTGCTTACCCTGCTGTTTTCCCAAACCAGGTGTCTCACCTGCTCACAGACGTGAGTGCGTGCCCCACGCAGGCCTTTTGGGACTTGGGAAAGGTGGGGTGCCCTCAAGGTCTCGGTCTTGTTTGTTCCCTCAGTGTGGCAGCTTCATTTGGGGTTTTTTAATGTCGCACACAATTTAATTTTTTTAAATCATGAAATAGTGAAGATTTCTAACATAAATGTATTTCTTCTAATCCGCCAAAAGAGGCCATGTAACATTTTACTACTCATTTCTCCCTGACTTTCGTGGGACTCATGTGAAATGAAGGCCAGGACTTGTGGGAACGCCGAGTGTGGCTGTGGTATGACGTCAGGGCTTGTGCAGCCTCCAGGCGATGCCGCAGGGGCCCACGGCCCGGGCCTGGCTGCCTTTCCTGTGAGAGATGAGCTTCCTGGGGGATGCGTGTTCCTTTACCGTGTTAGGAACTTTCACCTTGACGGAGGTTTCCATTCCTAGTGAGCACTCTGTCCTGCTCTGTGACCTTGATCTTGCTGTGAACGATTTGTCGCATCTTGTTTGTTCACTTGCCTCTGCCCTGCGAGGCCTCCGAGCCCGCAGCGCTCCAAGCACCTGTCGGTGGGTTCCGGGGAAAGCACACCATTCTTGCTCAGAGTAGCCAGAAGCTGAAATATTGGTTAAGAAACAGTTCCTTTGCCACCGCCTGAGTGGCGTCGTTACTTGTGCTTCTGTCTAGCCCACCCGGTTGTGAGCTCAAGAACGAGGCACTGCGCCATGTCCCCATCTCCCCTGTGCCAAGCAGGCCACCACTTCACTGGCCAGAGGGCACCAGCTGTGTGTCCCGAATCATGAAACTTTCTGGGGTACAAAGATGAGAACAAGACAGCCCCCCGCTTCAAGGAGCTTACAAGCCCTGAGGGGAGGCAGATGGAAGCAGGAACAGTTCAGTTCAGACGGTCAGACTGTAAGATACACTTGCATGACGATGGCGAGAGGCCGGGTCATGCCTTTAAAGAGAGACAGGTAACGAAATAATTCCAGTGGGATGGCCACAGTCCCAAGTATCCCCAGGACCTCAGCCCAGCAGGGGGCACCTCCTGGAGTCTTGATTCCGGGGACTTCACCAGTCTGCATTCCGGGGAAGGGGTTCAAGGCGGAGCAGGAAAACCAAGTCGTTCAGGACAGGTGGACGGTGGACTACAGAGGAGGGGCTGTGGTCCCCCTGGGACAGAGCTGGAGAGGGAGCAGAAGTGGGCGTTCTCTCCCCGGAAGCGTGTGCAGGGGTATCACGAAGAATGAAGTGGCCTGGTCAGACTTGCAGTTCAGAAAGCTCTTTCTGGCCGCAGTTGGTCACTCAGGAGGGGCTCTGCTGGGCAAGGCAGAGGGGACCTGGGTACCCACTGGTTTGAAGAAGCGGAGCCGAGGGTGTGGCTCCAGCGAGTGGGCGGTGTTTTCAAGGACTGCATCTGAGGGATGTGGGACGCACAGGTGAACGAGGCGTGGTCAAGGACAGGTGTGGGGAGGTCCCACCGGAAGTGAGACGGGGCAAGGACTGTCGTGGAGAGATGGCCAGGAGGTAGGGGAAGCGGAAGAGTCCAGAAAGGAAAGGCTTCAGGGATGATGGTGTTCAGGCCACGGAGAGATCCAGGAGGATAAAAACTGAAAAATGGCTTAGCAACCAAGAGACGGCAACACCAACAGTCTGGTGCTGGCAGTCCCATCACAGATGTGAGAACTGAGAGCCAGTGGTGGTGAGCTAAGGGGTGGGGATGAGAAATAGGGGGCACTAAGAATTGAGCTGCTTTACCTGGAAGATCACCTGGTGGGAGGAAGGTGGTGAATGAGACAGGAGGACCGGGTCCCCAACCCAGTGGACAGGGGACCCTCCCACTAAGGCAGAAAGGATAACAGGTGGGGTTGGGTGAGTCAGTTGGCAGAGTGGAGGACATGTGACGGAAGAGTGCCGGATGTGAATCCCAACTGCCCCCCCACTGGCCCTGGGAAGGCACCTGACCTCAGTCCTCCCATCAGTGCAATGGGCCCATGGGAGCCACTTCATGGGTCTGCTGTAAGACCTGTGAAGCACTTGAAATAGCTCCAGGCTCACTGCAGACACACGTTGTTTTCCTTCCCCTTGGCCTCACCCTTGCAGAGAAAACAGACAGGAACGCAAGCAATAATCAGATTGTTTTGTGTCAGCTCATTTAATTTGTCCACAGCTCACACCGGAGCCTGGCTTGCCCCAGAGCCCAGGGAGAGTGGGAGGTGGAGAGGGTGCCGGCAAGAGGCCTTTGGGGACCCGGGACCCCACTGACAGGATATCCTGGACTTGGCAGGCTTACTGGTCCTTCCCCGCAGTGCCACCTCAGGGTGGCAGTTGTGTAGTTTGTGTGGAGAGCAAAGACGCAAAGGGTGTACACAAGGGGTGTGTTCCATGAGGGGGTTTAAGCAAGTTAGGAAATGGTAAAGGAGCAAGGAAGGAAGATATGAGAGGAAAGGGAGGAGGGCCACGAGGTTAGCAGGTGGTGTGCAAAAGTACGGAAGTTAGAGGCGGCGGCTTCAGTGTGAGACAGGTCTCGTGACCAACTCAGGGCATGTGTCGTGTTGCTCACGTGACGTCAGGACTCCAAAGGCTGCAAGGCGGGTGTCGCCACCAGGGACTGGGGCGGGTCTGCAAGTGACCACTGGAGCCAGCTCTGTTGTCCCCACCACATGTGACCAAAACTGTAAGAGAATACACAGCGTTCCTGTGTTCAGAAGACTGGCAGGGCCCAGGGCACCGCAGGTGTAGACAGCTCGGCAGCAGAGGGCCTGGGGAACGGGGGTCGGTAGGAAGTTGTACCCCCCAGCCTACCCCCCCAGGCGGAGACCCTGGAGTCGCCCCGAGCGAGCGCTAACAGAGTGACTCCACACTTTGCATTGCAGTACACATTGTGTAGTCAAGCGAGCATCGCAAGCTTCCCGGTTGCAATGGAGACAGATGGGCCCTTATTGGAAGATGTGCTGATGCTGAGAAAGACAGTGAATGAAGAGGCTCGCCAGGTAAACATGCACAGGGCTCCGCTGGGTGCGCTTGTTGCAGGTTTGCTGCAGAGATGCTGCCACTGCAGTGGGTGGTGCGCTGGCCAGCAGTGCCTTCCATGTTCGCTAAAGCGGAACTTGGTCAGCTCACAATTAGCATTTTATCCGCACTGGTCGAATTACTACTAGACACAAACTTGAAGGATTAAGTATGTGCCTGAGATTTGTCCCTTCGCTTATCTTAACAGCAGTATCCCCACCCTTAAGTGTCTTTAAATGTGAACTTGAGCAAAAAAGCAAAAGCTTCGCAGTAATGTCTTGTGCTCTCTTTTCCCTCTCCTTCCCTCCGACTTCTGCTCTGGCCCAGCGGGTCCCCGTTAGTCCCCCATCCCAGTTACTGCCAAGCCCCAGGCCCAGACGGCAGGGCCAACAGAGCCATGTCCCCTCCCAAGGATGCATGGCCTGCAGGGCCTGTCCCAGGGCACGGGCTCTGGTGGGCATTCCCGTGGGCTGGGGCTCTGTCGGGTCCACCTCATGTAGTACCCACGCTGCAGTGCTTTTGTTTCCACTGTGGCAGAAATGCATACTTAGATCACCACTGGTCCAAAGTCAGACCCATCGCTAAACTGCAGATCTGTCCAAAGGGGCTTAGGAGGCGGTGTCCTCGATTCCTGCCTGTGTGCGAGGGCCTTTCCCTTGCTATTTCTCTGAGCACGCCTCCCGCTTCAGTTTGTGACAACTAGTGTGGTCCAAACTGGAGGGGGGACACAGGCCTTCTGACTTTGAGATTTGAATCCCCTTCGAAAATTTTTAAAGACACCCAGCACTAAAATTCTGACGTAAAAAAGTTAAGAGTGGCTAAAATTATACTGTATGCAGATGGTTCAGAAATGCTAGTGTCACTCGGAGCTCAACTAAACAGAGAGGGGTGTTTTTAATTCAAGTGAGTTGTATTCCCCACCTGGTCAGACAGGATCAGGCCTACGATCTAGACCATCCAGACTGCACTGTCTACACGGCAGCCACAAGCCACACGGCTACTGGGTACGTGAAACACAGCCACTGAACTATGCTGTCCGTCTAAAGCTCGGGAATTCCCAGGCTTCAAAGGAAAAAAAGAATAAAAAACATCTCATTCGTAGTCTTTTATTATTTATTATATGTTTAAATGATAATATTTTGGATATGTTTTGGGTTAAATAAAACATCAAAATTAATTTCACCTGTTTTTTAATGTGGCTACTAGAAAATGTGGAATTCCATATGTTGATGGAATTATTGTTCAATCGGACAGCACTGGTCTAGACTCCTTTCTCATAATGCTGACCACGGTCATGCCTCTTCCTGCCCAGCCGGCTCCTGGCCTTACGTTAAAATAAAAAGACGAATGTATGCTTCTTTTAGTTCATCAAAGCTTGAAAATACTAAAAATGCAGTGGAAAAGCTCAGTATATTCCTACTGAACATCAGTAACTCATTTTTTACTTAATCTAGTTGAATTCCATCATTTCCTTACAGTTATTACGAGGTGTGATGGAAAAGGACGGTGAATGTTTAAATTTTTTAAACATTTATTACAGTAAAAGACATTGCCATTAATTCCCCTCAAAATACTCCCCTCGCTTCAAACACATTTATCCCATCGTTCTTGCCACTTTCTGAAGCAGTTCTGGAAGTCCTCTTTTGTGAGTGGTGTCTTTACTTCATCCTCCATCGTGATAATGCTCTGTGTCATATTGCTTCTGGTACGGCAATTTCTGTCAAAAACATTACGGTGTGCCCTCATCCACCTTATTCACTGGATCTGGCACCATGTGATTTCTGGCTCTTCCCCACAGTCAAAATGATTCAGGACATCGAGGCAGCCACGACAGCACAACTAAAGACACTCACGAAAGAGGACTTCCAAAACTGCTTCAGAAAGTGGCAACAACGATGGGATAAGTGTGTGTGACGCGAGGGAGAGTATTTTGAGGGGAAGTAAAGGCATGGCAATGTGTCCTTTTTTTGTTTTTTAAGGAGGGCGCAGCTTACAGTGGCCCATGCAGGGATTGAACTGGCAACCTTGGCGTTGTTAGCACCACGCTCTGACCAACTGAGCTAACCGGCCACCCCGGCAATGCGTCTTTTACTGTCATAAGTTTTTTTTATTTAAACATTCACCGTATTTTCCTACCATTTTAATCAATGAAATAGATTTAATAAAAAACATAAAAGTTGTTATATTTTTGTCTATTTATGGAGTGTTAATTTTCCTACTTGATTTTTTTTTTTTTAACTTGGAAAGGAATTGGAGGTCACCTTTTTGATTACCAGTTTGATTCTGTGGCTTAAAGTGTGCTCAAGACATGAGAGCTAACCTCATTACCTGCAGACATTCAGAGGGGATCAAAGTCAGTGTCTCCCCTTCCTTCCCCCCAGTAAGCCTGCCTGTGAATTTGTCACCACATGGTAGTTTTTAAGTCACCTTGGCCATACAAAGTTGAAAAGGAAATTGATGGTTTATAAGCCAGTTCTTCCACGTTAACTACGTTAGGGTTGGAGGATTTTTCTTTTTGGTACATCTTTTAACTTGATCATTAAAGCTAGGAAAAGAATAAACTATGTCCAAAATGTAGTGAACATATTACATAATTATGTAATTTATGGACAGATTTATGACTTAGGGCCTCCTCTGTAGGAGATGGGGGACTTGATCATGAACACAAACCAACGCAGCGTTCAATCTCATCTTGAGTAAAACTGCCTTTGAAAGTCAGCGTTAGTGTTTACGTGGCAGCCAGTGGCCCTCCATCCAGTGCCTTAGAAAAGGGTGTGTCTCCTTCCTGGGAGCAGCACTCCACACGCAGTGGGAAGGCAGGCAGCTCTGAGCTCACACACTTGTTTAGTACAAATAACCGGTATGTAGAATGTTTCGTGGAGACCTCTTATGACATGTTTGTTTTTATGACTCTTGAAATTAGATTATAGAAGGGAGTTTTTTGTGTGATTGACCTTCTTACAGAGATTATCCCCCACTCTTACCTTTAGATTTCTGTGGATCGCATCCCAGGGTTGGAAGACTCAATGCCATTAAGACATCAGTTCTCCCCAAATTAACGCGATCTCAGTCAGAATCCCAGCAGGCGTTTTTTGTGTTTTTTTTTTAAGAAATTGACAAGCTGATTCTAAAATTTATATGAAAACACATAGGACGTAGAATAGCCAAAACAACTCCAAAAAAGAGTAAAGTTGGAAGAGTAACACTCCCCAATTTCAAGACTTATTATAAATGTCTATGGATCACTTGAATATGCCCCCCTCATCTCAACCTATCTAGATGGAGATAGTTACAGTGCAGTCTCTTAGGTATAATATTCAATATGATAGACTCCTTAATTTGAAACTATTTGGAATCATGTTCCCGAAATTCTCAAAAACACTGTTGTCAAAGCAAAGAGAAGATACTGAGATACAGGGAAAATGTATGTGCATAATTTGGAGACCCAATTGACATAAGCTATAGCTAAAAATTAAACCTTTAATATGTTCAATGCCCTTTTATTTTCAGCTAATTTTGTTTTTCCAAAATAATTCCACTTTAAAATGATTCAAATGTGGGCTGAGGACGGGACACGTGTGAGGTAAATAGTAGTATTGCAGGAGGAAAGGGGAGAGGGGCTCTAATGGCAGCGGAATGTAGCTGGTTGGTATTTCATGGAGGAATTCCACTGTATATTTACCTGTGAGAACCATAATTTGGATTTCTTTTGGGAAGCTTGTATCACCCTCTATGTAACATCCAAAGAAAACTAGTAAGTTTCATGTGAATGACATTTATACCAGAGACATTTAAAATGTTTACAATTCTCATTTTTAACAGTCAGTCGGGAGAAAAGCAGTGTCAACCGTGCAAATAAGGAAGGTGTAGAAAGACGAAAGGTGGGAAGTGAGGGTCTTCATTATTCAATCTGTAGAGTATATTTAAGGCTTTTATATGTAAGAAAAGAATTGACAGGCTAATGTTGTGTACATGAAGTATTTTCCCGTCATTCCAGCTTGTGATGGTGAAGACCAAGGAATCTGGTCCCTTAAGAAATGTGGATGAGTTCTCTCCTATATTAAGTAGTAAAAACACACACAATTATGTCCGTCCAACCCCTGAAATGCTTTTACCATTTACTGTATAAAAATTCGGCCTCTTAGATCTGCCGTTATGCTGCAGAACCGAGGCCGTTTCTCTCTGGCTTGCATCCCCACAGCAGAAACGTCACAGTCACGGCTTTCCATCTGTCTGTCTGCTCTGTTCCGTGTGTCTGGTCTAATCCTCCCACTGCCAGCATGTTCACCAGCATACCCCCTCTACCATGCGTTACTCACTTAGGGTCACCGTCTGCATGTGTCATGCTCCCCTGTCTCCTGTGTTTGTCCCCCATGTGATCTGTGACATTTTCCTCCTCTTTACACACCAACTTAAAATGCCTCCACAGGAAGGCTGAGATGCGCCCATCACACTTGCTGTCCTTTCAGAAGCTCGGGGTCGTGTTGGTTTCCCAATTTGCATCTGTTGGTTCCGGTTCCCAGGTTTTTGCTGTTACCTTTTTCAATGAAAAGTTTCTTTTCAGAACGCCTCTCTCAGCAGTCACAAACTACCTCAAGTATCTAAACGTCTTGGTTTTGTTTGGCTTCGTTTTGTTTTGTTTTACAGTTCGACCTGGAGCAGAAGTAAAACTCAGGGTAGAATTTCCCTCTGAGTTTGTCTTGGGTCGAAGGCAAAGCCACTTCACAAACAGAAGCACTCTAACAAGTGCTGTGAGTGTGACAGGCTCGTGTGTCTGTCAGTCAGTCTCCTGCTGTGCCTGCTTTTCCTGAAGCCAGCTTATACCAGTGAGGGGGAGGGGGTCAGAATTCCTGCCTTGACCACAAGTGAATATTAATATTCAAATAACATCCCGAGAAATAATCTTAAAATGATGTCACACAAAATTCTTTCTAAACCTTGACATTATTGCTGTTTCCATAGATAAATTTGCCAAGAACCCTAAGAAATAAATATTGGCTCTGCAAAAATGCGAACTTTTCACAGGTGACTTCCACAGGTCCTTGAATTTTTCATTAAAGCAAAGAAAAGTATACGTTACAGATTATACTGAAGTTAGAGATCTGAAAACTACGCTAAGTTGTTCCAATTCTGTTCTTTCTGTTGTCAAATGATTGGCTTAAAACAAATTTTCTCTGGTAGACGTTCATCACAAAGTAGCTTATTCTTTGTAAACACTCTCCTTTTTGATGGAGACACTAAACTGAAGGGAAGACGTGGTACTTACTGGTTAAGGTTTCTCATTGACAGGCCTCCATATACACATGGTGTTTGGACGGCTTGTTGCCTTGTTTCAGAAATACTGCTATTAATGCAGCGGCCCTCCTTCAAAAATGATTTGTTGCACTGTTATTTGTGGAAATGGGTGCTTTTGGTGTGTAAATGCCACCTATCACGCTCCCCTTTCTCAGCAGACACAGTTCCCCCAATCCTCGTGCAAAAATGGGGTTCGTTTAATTTTTCTTTAAGTAAAACCAAAATGTCCTAAACTTAAGGAAGATAATGGGATGGAGGAGGGAGTCTTTTATTTCTTACCGTTAATATTAGGAAATTTTACGTAAATAATTAAATACAGTATAAGTTCTAGATGGTCTTTCCCCCATGTGACCCATTTAATACCTCTTAAAGTATCTTTTTTCAAATGTGATCCAAGTTTGAGACCTTCTATTGGCTTTAAATTCAGTTTATGCTTTTCTTCCTTTTTCGTTACCTCCAAAAGAAATTTCGACTTGGTGAAATGCTTCTGTAGTGGCCGCAGCCCTAGGATAGCTTTGCAGTTTTATGAAATAAGAGACTAGCAGTGGGATTGACTAAAACTGGTGAATTTGCAAAATAGAAGTACTGAGTACTCTGCAAAACTACACATTATGGAAGACCAAAACGCACCATTGTCCACACAGCCCTTCACTAGGCTGAGGTCATTTTTAGCAGACGTGACGTTTTTGGTGAATTGGCACCAGAAGGAAGACGATGCCCCATGGCCTGTGCCTTAGAACTCACAGGGGGCCGTAGGATGTGTGCTGCTTCCTGCCACCCCCAGTCCTCTGACCGATCATGCAGCCATGCGCTCGCTCTCAGAGCTTAGTTCATAGTCAACCCCACTGCGTTTTTACTTCCAGGCCCAGAAAGACCTGAAGAAGGAGCGGCCTATGGTGCGCCGCAAGTCCGAGCTGCCTCAGGACCTCCTCACCAAGAACGCCTTGGAGGCTCACTGCAGAGCCGACCAGCTGCTGTCCCAGGACGGGCGCTAGCCCCGCCGCCAGCCCGCGCCAGCTCTTCTGGATTCTGTAGAAAACACATACTTTCCGTGCCATACAAATCAGTTACACTCAAAGTCAGAGTTTTCTTCGACCCCGTCCTATAGGCAATAACGTACTTCCACCTCAGCTGAGATTAGGAGTTCAAACAATGGTGACCCTCAGATCGGGGCAGAGCTGGGGGCTGCCGATGGCGTCCCCATCACGTCGTCGTCGACCCCGGCACCGTCCCAGATAAGACAACTTCCCCAAATCAGAGCTAAGGAAAGCACCCTGGTCGTCAGCTTCATGTTCTACCCAAATGGAATTCAGGATCGTTTAAAATAGGTTCTAGGATAATACCAATGTTTTCAAATCAATGGAACACTTTCAAAAAGTATTACAGATTTTATAAGACTTTACAACCTTAGAAATTGTTTCCACATGATTGTTAATGCCAGCAGTTTTTTTTTTTTTTATCTCATTGAAATGGTTCTTTGCTGTCATTGTTCTAACACAGCTTACTGGGAAACGTGACATGACAATCCTCCCTCAGCCACTGCTTTTTCCTAAGGTATTTCCTCACTCTGAATGACGACATGTCCCCCATGTCGGACTTCTTTCATGTATTTGTAAAGCCATATTTCCCAGTCTATGGTCCAGCACCAGGACTCCAGGAGTAAGCTCATAGGAGAAATTTATTTTCCAAAAAGCTTTCTCTGTCTACCTTGACTGGAAGTGGAATTTTTAAGTAATGTGTTCATTTTGGGGTTTGCAGAGTTTTTTTCTCTATTTACGCATTGTTGCCCTTAAACAAGGCTCTTGGATTAATAGAATTAGAGTCTCCAAGAATTCCACACTTGGTAGAAAGCTACAATGAGCACATTTTGAGTGAAGACAGTTCGTGGCCTAATGCAAACTGCAGCTGTCTTTGGGCAGACGTTAACAAAAACACCACCATCGGCACCGGGCTCTGGTGTGACACTGGCTTAGTGCTGTCACGTGTTTCTAGGAGCTTACAGGAAGCAACAATGAGCGAGACTTCAACTGAGTCTTTTTATGTTGAAAAGAGCACACATTCTAAACACCCCATAAGGAAAATGCAGTGTCTAAGTTTTCATCAAATGCTGCTATATATTTCAGACTTCCTTGCATGTATTGAGCTTTTTGTTGTTGATGGAATAGCACGAGGAGAAAAATCTTTAAACTTAGTGCTTTGTCTGTTCTTTATTTCTCTCAGGGTGGCCAGTATCTTGACTTATTTATCCTGCTTGAAAGCTGTTTGAGACGTGTACTGCTGTTCTAAACAAGTGATTCTAGTTCCTTTTGTCTCCAGCATAAGATGATATAACTTGATGTTAAATGTCTTGATGCATAAAAGGTAAAATGTGGCTTCTTTTAGGATCTATTTTTTAATCGAGGTCTCGGGTATCCATTCAAATGTTGTGAAAAGCAGACATCGTCCCCTGTGTGGCTGGGTGCCTGCTGCTGCCCGTTGGTTCCACGTAAATCCCTGACAGTGTTTATTTCCTGTGTCTTGGAGGAAAATCATTTGGGGGGAGGGGATTTCTTGAGTGAAGAGCAAACATTAAATTCAGAGAATACCCCAGCCGAAAGTGAAAGGCCCACTTTGTGAGCAGAAACATGTCCTGAGAAACTTGACAAGTACCTATCTATTTTACCATTATGAAACTTACCATTTAAAAAAAGTTTAGATGCCTTCTCCTTTTGAGGGAAAAAGGGTGCTTTTTATTGTACAAAGCAGCGTCTTACGTATTTTGATATACCATTGTTTGAACTTCTGTCTTTAGCTGATAGATGCTCTGATATCCTTGATTTAGGATGTTCAGTATGTTTGTGAGCGCTTTCTGGAAGACTTTTGTCCTAGGGAAAAAGCTAAACATCAATGTGTGGGTGATTGTGTGAAGCTCACCGTATAAGAACATCTTTTTGTCTAGGTTTTATTTCTGCTCTTTATTGAAGACAAACATTCACCAAAAAAGGAGGGGGGGAGTTTTGAGATAAACTAATTTTCTTTGACAAGAGTATTACTTAATATTTTGGCCTATTAAAGTTTTCCTAGTTAGTACTCAGATTCCCTGTGCTAATTGTTCAGCTTATATATTATTATATAGATACATTGTTTATTCTGTACCAAACTGATCTCAAAAGTACTACATTGAAAATAAACTGGTGACTGTTTTTCTTCATAAAGTTCTGCGTTTGGCATCTTCACTCTTTCCAAAATGTATCTGTACATCAGAAATGTCACTATTCCGAGTGTCTTTTTAGTGTGGCTTTAGTATGGCTTCCTTTTAATATTGTACATACATTGTATCTTTGTTTTATGGTAATAAGTAATAAAAATGTAGACTTCATATTTTGTACAAAATGTCCTATGTACAGAATAAAAAAGTTCATAGAAACAGCAAAAATAGGTAAGTGGCACAATTATTTTTCTTTAGAAAAATATCTGTAACTTTATGCTTTAGTGAAATGTTAAGTACCTACATATTTTTTAACATTTTGTAACTCAAAACTTTTTGTTTTGACATTGTTTATGGAGAGAAACTTCATACACTTGCCATTTAATATGCTCTTTTATCTAATTTTAAAAAACTCTAAAAATGGTGTATTATATGGACTAAATAAAGAAATGTGAATTTTATTGCTCATCATGAAACTAAATTTAGTCCTGCTGTTGGGCAAGCCGGTTCTGACCATTATCCAGTTACTATTAGGGTCCGGCAGCCACGTCAGGGACACTGCCTGGAAGCTGGCAGCAGGGGTCCCTCACTCAGCTCACGGCTGGCTGCCCACTGGGCTGTCGACTGCATTCAGGTCTTTCCACCGCTTTGCGTGAGCTCATTCCCCACTTCTCTAAAAGAAAAGTAGAGGGGACTTGTTATCAACAGCCTCTCCTTTTCTGAGTAGGCAACTATGAGTCGGAATACAGTTTATGAAAATGGAATTATTTGAGCCCTAACCATCATGTTGAGAATGATTCTTGAAGTTAACGTCTTGAAAATAGAGTAGAATCACTGAGAATATGAATTTGGGATCTTAGTGGATCCATCCCCTTCTTATTGCAGCTCATTATCCTCACCGATGCTGTTACTGAAACGTCAGCAAGAGTAGGCCTAGAATAAAGTTATTTCGTCAAGTCATGGCAATAACCTCACCTCCCCGTGGTTGTGTGTGATCAGCATTGTGGTGGGTGGGTTGTGACCTGCGCTCCTTAATTTCCTTTGCTGTCAAATGGCTCTGTGACTCCCTTCTCATGGAAGAGGCCCTAGGACCTTCCCGAGTATCTGGCCAGGGCATCAGGTAACCTTACGGGGTGTTTTGGAGAAGCACGCACTCCCCACGCCCACCTGGGAGCAGGTACACTGGTGAGGGATGCTTTAAATCTGGCACAGCTACTGAAACTCTATCCTCAGTCTACAGTTCCTGTCTCCCACCTTGAAACTACAGGAAGCTGTAGTGTTCAGTAATGTCCTCTGGTGCAAGAATTCTCGAGAGAACTTACTGAATAGAGGCATGCTATGATTTAAGTCTAGCATCGTGCTGCACTTTTTTCAAGGTGAAAAGAGGCCTAAAAGTAAAATTGAACTGGCTTTGTGTCTCCGCCCATGAGAACTGGTCTGCCACCATCAACAGTAACCATGACAGTAAGTGATAACTTCCCACCACCTTTATGCCACAGGCTGTTATAGGTGCCTCACTCACCTGTGTTAATTAATTCCCACAACCCACCAAAATATTTACTACTGTTACCCTCACTGACAAATAAGGAAACTGAGGCACAACAAGGTTAAGTCACTTGCCCAAGGTCACACAGGTACTGAATGGAGCCAAGTACTGAATGGAGCCAAGTAGTGTGGCCCTGGAGTCCAAGTCCCTCACACTATGTTACAGTGTAGAAACAGAACATTTTCGGGGAAGCCACTTGAACACATGATGGGGTCCCAGGATCACTGGAGAAACACCGTGGGACCTACAAGTTTGAGGGATGAACACAGGTGAGAGCTTCTGACCGTGCACTGCTAGAGCCAGAAGAACTTCAGAAACCATCTAGTCCAGTGGCCTGAACCCCCACTTCAGAAGCTATTGTTTCATGTAAATTTACACTTAATGTAGGCAGATTTCTACAAGATGTATTTTGGAGACAGAAATGAAAATAATGAAGTTACCAAACCTAAGAGAGATCGGCCTTAGACTGACTTCTCATATTGCAATTTAGTGCCAGGTCCTAAGATCCTGCTTTGCCCTCCACAGAGCCCTCCCATTTATGGATGAAGCAGCTAATACCCAGTGCGTGTTGGCAGACCCACAATCAGAGCTCCAGTGCCCAGGTCCCCAGAATGTGCCCAGCGGTGACCAGTGCAGAAACATGAAGGCTTGACATCGCTCTCTCTCTGCCTTGCCATGTTGTTCAAAAATTTTAAGAGAACAAACTAAAAGTTTCCAACCCTCTGTACCCTCCCTCCATCACTAGCCAGCCATCCACTCCCACTCCCCAGAGGCAACCGGTTACAAACTTGTGTATTTTCCAGAGATTATTTTGCCTGTGTGTAAGTCAATGTGTATATTTTTTTCGAGAGTTGCAGTTCCTGACTGGTATCCCCTAAAACGCAAAGACAGTGTCACCTAGCATTACTATTACTGCTATCCCCATATTATAAAGGCAGAACCTGAGACCTAGGGAGCTGGGGTGAATAGCCCAAGGTCACACCACAGGACAATTGAGGGTCTGAGTCTTAAGAATGGCTCTCTGATCTAGACAGGCATCTGGGTCATGCTCTTTCCAGTGTCCCCTTTGTGTTTGTGTCTCTCCCACCTCTCTTCCTGTTCTCTCTCCCCGTTTTAATCACTTATTCTCACCTACCTGGAGTATTGCTATATTTGAATCAGAGGTGTGAGGACCTTCAAGATGGAATCCAACTCCTACACTCTACAGATGGGCAAAATGAGGCCCAGAAAGTCTCCACACATGCTCAGATGTCTAAGGCCAGCCTGTGCTCAGCTGTTCGTTTTCCCTCCTCTGCCTGCCTAATTCCCTCCTGCCCTTGCACCCCTTACGTGAACAGCTAGCTGGCTCCTGCTGCAGCCAGAGATCTACCAAAAACACCTAATCAGTCTGCCTTCTGCCTAGCAACACCCCAAGCGTCAAAACGTTGGCCCTGCTACCTTCTCTACTCTCCCCTGCTAGACCGTGAGCTCCCTGGGACAGTGCCTGAGCTTGTCTTGTCCACCACTGTGTCTCCAGTGTCTGACGCTGTCCTCATCCCATCAGCCCCAAACACATAGGCTCCATCCATGTTTGACGGGAGGCTGAGCGTCCCCACATAGGGAAGGGCGTGACCCGTAGGGAGGCGTGCCATCAAAAGTTGTGTGCAGGTAACCGCGAGAATTCCTCTAGGGATACATTGACGTGTATGCAGAGGGTAGTTGGGAGAAATAAAGTTCGGATATTCTCTTCCGTCTAGTAAGCACCTTTGAACATCTGTGCCTGGCCCTGCGCTGACAAAGGGCACACAGACGGACAGATTAGGGCGGTTAGTCCTGCGGGGAGCCAGCCTGTGAGGTTCTCAGCATGAGTCTGATGAAAGCCACTGCCACCCCCACACGCACAGAAAAACCTAACAGCCTATTCTGCATATAATTTGAAGGGAGTCACAGTTCCCAGAAGCCCAGCCAAGGACCGCAGTTTGAATATCCCTAGTCTAGTTGGAACAAGAAAAATCAAGAATGCCTGGAGCGCGAGCCAGGCCATGACACAAGTGAGCAAGGAACCGGGGGCTTCAGAGGAGGTCCGGGGACAGGGGCGTGGAGCCAGGGAAGAGACGGCGATGGGAGGCCCTTAGGTCCACGATTAAAAAAAATATATATATCACATTCTCCACGCAACAAGAAGCCAAGCAATTTCAGAGAAGTGCCGCTCAGAAAGATGACGCAGGCGGCGCGCAAGGCCGCACCAATACGTGACCGCCCCCCTCCCGATGCATTGTGGGGCTTATGGAGGCACCAGCAGCACGTCGCTTCTCGCGAGAAAGCGAGATTCACGCGGCTGACAGACTTGAGCGGGGAGAGACTGACAACGCTTCCCGGTCCTGGGAGCAAAGTCCCGCCCCCTGGCCGGGAAAGGCCAATCCCAAAGCCTGCCCGTTCTGGCCACGGGAATTGGTCCAAGGGCTCACATGACCGAGCGGGCCGCTGGACACGTGACCGAGCCTACTACCCAGGCACCTGACCGAGGCGGCGGTGTCCTTGAACCCAGGTCTTATCTGCGGTGGGAAATGGCCGGAGAGACCTCGACCCCAAACCAGGGTTCGGGAAGGCGAAACTCGCGGCCGGCCTGCCGGGTTCCAACCTCCGCATGCGGCCGTCGGCAGGGCCCGATCGGTCACTTGCTAAGTAAAGAGCCCGCCTAATTCGTCCCGGGTCCTACTGTCAAAGTGATGTGGACCTCAGTCCCCTCGCCTGTGAAATGGGCAGTGTCACCCGAAGAACAAGGGTGCCCGAGGCCTAGGTGAGGCAGGGTGCGTGGAAATGCACTGCCGGGTGTGAAGCGGGGACCCCGCTGCCGCTGCTGAGAAAGCTGACGGTGAATCAGATTGCCGAGCAGGGTAGAGCCCCTGTTCAAGACTCACTTCACCGACCAATCGTTGACAGTAGGTATGTGGCGACCTGCACCCTGTGGGTACAGGCCACTTGACTTGTCATCTTACTAAATCTACAACAGCAGTGAGGGTTCAATAGTGCCCGCGGGGCCCAAGAGACGGGCAGAGACTTGGCTGAGGCGGCACAGCCCGGAAGTGGAGGTGCAGGGGCCGGACCCAGCGTTCGCCTGCTCTACCCGCAGGCCCTCCGCCAGGTGGCACTGGCATCCTGAAAAGCTGGGGTGGGCGAGTCAACTGGGAGCACCGCTCCCATCCCCCACCCCCGTGCCGTGAGGGGTCACCCAAGCCCCGGTGACATTCCCTTTCTCTACTGCTTCCTGCTCAAAATAATGGTGACCCTGGAGTTTGGAGCCAGCGGCTTCCCATTCTTCCCTCCCAACTGGGGTCTTGAGCCGGTTACACCAGGGGCGGGAAGGTTGTCAGCACCAGGAAAAGAAGAGAAGCAGAGGGAGTACCGAGCCTGGAAGCCAGAGAGAAATGGGCAAAAGCCCAAAGAGAAACACCCACCCACAATTCAGTTCATTCAGTACCAAGTATCTATTGAACACCTACTAGATGCCAGGCACTTGTGTAGACCCTGGGGATCTAGCATTAAACGAGAAGTAGAAATCCCTGCCCTCATAGAACTAATAGTGCAGGAAAGAGACAACAAACGAGACAAACAACATTCTTATTGTATTGTAAGTGACAGTTCTACTGGGAAAAACTAAAACCGCAGAGAGGGATAGGAAGGATCTAGGAGGTGGGGACAAATTTACATAAGGGGCAGGTGAGACCTTACTGAGAAGTGACTTTGAAGGAAATGAGGGAAGAGCATCGGTGCAGAGAGCACAGCACATGCAAGGGCCCTGAGGTGGGCGGGAGCCTGCAGTGGAATGAGTGTGGGTTTGTGTAGTAGGAGATGGTCAGAGAGGTAACAGGTGGCCACAAAAAGGACTTGGAATTTAATTCTGGGTGAGATGAGGCCATTGCAGTGTTCTAACACAGCCTTTGCATCATCCCTGCCCCCCGAAGCCTCTGCTGTTCTTACCACGCTGGACACACCCCAGAGCTGGAAGACAGTATGCTTTCTAGTCCCCAAAGCCCAAACCACACTGGCATCTCTGTTCTCTTTGCCCAGGGAATGACAACAGCCCCTGCTCATGCCCTCAACACCCAGCCCTCTTCCTTCCACCTTGGTTTTCCTATTCCTGATCCCCAACCCATCCGGTGGAATCTTCAAGGGGAAAACCTGACCCTGACTGGTGTCGTCTTCCTCTGCATCATTCTCAGCCCAGGTCTCTGAGCTCCAAGACTGCCACACAGGGTTGGGCAGGTGCTTAGATGGCCAGTGGAGTGAAATCGCCATGCTGTGTGTCCTGGCTTGGGGCTGCACACACACAGACAGTTTCCACAGCACAAAGAGGGGCCTGCAGCTTTGCAGACGGCACAGCCAGTTGAGAACTCCCTTTCCCTGACTCCCAAAGCCGCCCATCAGCCCCATAAGGATGTCTGGCCCTTAGGTGGAGGGGCCCAGGGGACGTGGTCATCACAACATCCACTGCCGCACTTTGTCTTCTTAAATAGACTATTTTTTAGAGCAGTTTTAAATTTATAGAAAAATTGAAGTACAGAGAGCCCCTCCCCCACCCAACACACACACACACACACACACACACAATGTTTCCCTTATTAACATCTTATTAGTAAGGTACATCTGCTACAGTTGAAACAATACTGATACTTTATTATTAACTAGAATCCATAGATTGTTCAAATTTTTTAAAAATTAAAGTTTGTTGGGGTGACCACGGTTAGTAAAGTTACATAGGTTTGAAGTGTACAATTTTGTAATACATCATCTATATACCACATTGTGTGTTCACGACCCAGAGTCAGTTCTCCTTCCATCACCATATATTCGATCCCGTTTACCCTCATCTACCAGCCCCTGCCCTGCCTTTCCCTCTGGTAACCACTAAACTATTGTCTGTGTCTATGAGTTTTTGTTTCTTTGTCTTATTCCTTTGTTGTTTTCAGTTTTATATCCCACATATCAGTGAAATCATATGGTTCTCGACTTTTTCTGTCCAACTTATTTTGCTTAGCATAATAATCTCGAGATCCATCCATGTTGTCGCAAATGGCATTATTTCATCTTTTCTTACCGCCGAATAGTATTCCATTGTGTATATATACCACAACTTCTTTATCCATTCATCTATCAAAGGACACTTTGGTTGTTTCCATGTCTTAGCCACAGTAAATAAAGCTGTCATGAACATTGGAGCACATGTATTTTTACGGATAAATGTTCTCAGATTTTTTTTGGTAGATACCCAGGAGAGGGATTGCTGGGTCATGTGGTAATTCTATTTGTAATTTTTTAAGGAACCTCCACACTGCCTTCCAAAGTGGCTGCTATTCAGATTTTCTTAGTTTCTCCCTAACGTCCTTTTTCTGTTCCAGGATCCCATCAAGGATACCATGTGACACTTGGTTGTCTGCCTCACTTGTTAAATTGTGAAGATGCAGTAATGAGAAAGGAAGTTAAAGAAGCCATAATTGCTTATCTTTGGCTTTAAGCCTCTCCGTAAGCGCTAGGGATGGGGTTTGCTCCTTGTGGCTGCGTTTCGGTGTTCTGTCTGACCCAGCCCTGTCCTGTGTGGGAAGGAAGGAAAGTCGGCTAGGGCAGTAGGCGGATGTGGCGCTGGGATGGTTGGGGCGAGGACGGCGACCGCTGGGGATTCCTGGGAGCGTCAGGCACCCCAGGCCTGCGGGGCGGGACCTGCAATTACACCGAGAAGCCGCTAGGTGTCAAGATTCCCTCGGGCCTGCGTTCGGAGTCAGCTGGCTGATTTTGACCTTGACATCTTTTCTGGGCTGATGCTCAGAGATCCTTCAGCACCCTCCGAGATCACGGTTTGCACCGAAATCATCGTTTTACAGATGGAAAGCTGAACTTCGGAGAACAGGCGCTGGTCGACATTTGGGTGAGGGTGGGGGAGGACTGGAAAAATGACAGAACGTGACCCAGCCTACGCCCTTCTAGTGGTTAAAAGGCTCTAGACACACAGGCAGTGTCTGAATTTGAACCCCTCCTCTGCATCTGGTTACCTAGGAGACCTTAAGCCAGTTCCTTCTCCCTCCGAACCTGTTCCGGCCCGCATCTTCAAACTGCAGTGATAATAATATATCTCATTGGGGTTGTGAATGTTAAAGTAGTTAGAGCAGGTGGCTGATGGCGATGGCACAGCCTCCTGATTAGCACAGGAATCACACTCCAGCCACAAACTTGGCTGTGGGGGGAGTTTGACTTGCTTCATTGTCCAGAACAGCCTACTTTCTGACCCAAGCCCCCATTCCACGATTCCACAGGCTGGCACATCACGGGACTCAGTTTCAGAATGCTGCTCCTGTCCTCAGTCAGGACCCCTACAGGGACAGAGCCCTGTGGAAGAGCCTGCTGGTCACTGGCCATAAGTCCACACTGGTTACTGCAGCCGCCTGGTCCCTCGCTGCCGCCAGCCTCACTGGGCATGAGGGCCTCTTTGGCCAGCCTGCCTGGGGTTCTGCCACACCCCTCCTGCGTTGCTCTCTGGGGGCTGGCGGGCAGCAGGCCCCAAACCTTACCACCTGCCTCTCCTACTCCAACCCAGGGGAATCTTCCCAGGATGCCTCATTATCCCCTGCTTCTCCTGGATACTTTGCATACAAGGGAGACTCCATTCTCCCTCCTCCCTCATACATGCTTGTTCTCTTAAGGACTTGAACTTCTGGGAAAATCCCAAATCTGAAAGACCCACAGAAACCTTCTGCTTTAAATCGTAGGGCAATGGGCCCGGGCCGGCTCCTTCTTGAATAGGGAGAAGGAGCAGGTAGAGGGAGGGGAAATTTTTCAATATAGGCAGTCCCTGCTTTGCACGGTTCCAATATTCACAAATTTTAGTTACTGATCTAGTTAAATAATACCAGTCCCCCAACAAAACGGTTATTGGCCAAAATGCTGTCAGTTACCACAGTATATTAATTGTGAGTATTTGCATCAAGTACGAACTTCTGTCAGCTCTTCGGTCCACAAATGACTACAAATAACAGATGTGCATCATGACCCGTGACTATCACGTCCTTTCTCCCAAAGTCCGAGGTCACCGCCCACTGCGCACCTGGCACTCGTTCCCACAGTCTGGAGCCGTGCTGTCTTCTGCGATGAACTCACTTAACTTCTGACAAAAATGCATCATGGAAGCCGGGAAGTGGCCAGTGGAGGTGAAAAGCAGCCAAGATAGGAAAAGCGATCGCGCCGGAAGTGACACTCGAATGGCACAGTCATGGAGTCATAGAGAGAGCTGCCGGAGGGCATGTGGACACTGGCCCTGCTCCCAACGCTGAGAGGGGCGCCAGAAGGGCCCAGTGGGGGTGATGTGTCGACATAAGTGAGGAAGGCGGGGGTGATGGGGATGAAGTTGTCCCAAGCAAGTGGTGGCAGCAAAAACGTCACGTTAAACAACTCTCAGAGACGTTTCACATCATTGAACATGCAAAGGATAAAATGCTGAAAGCTGACCCAAACTTAGAAAGGACTTTGACAATTCACCAAGGCATGGAAAAGCTGCTTGCTCAGTTTTGTAAATACCATGAGAAGAAGGCAAGGCGTGCTCAAACTACTCCTGGTAAGTTTTTATTATTATTATTATTATTATTATTATTATTATTATTATTATTATTATTATTTCTCTACATACTTATAACCCATAAGAAAAGTTCTTAATGTTTTGAAGATCATAGAAAACTCATACTTTTTCCACCAATTACTTTTTCTACATGTTTGTTCAAAAATGTTTTTTATTGAGATAAAATTCACAAAACATGAAATTCACTACTTTAACCATGTACAGTATACAATTCAGTGGTTTGTAGTATATTCACACTATCCTGCACCATCACCACCCATGAGATGGCTTTGCATGTTTTCCGTTGAACCATCATTTTTATAGTCCCACACTATCTTGCAAAGCAAGGACTGTCATACTTCAAAATATTACCCCATCACACAAATAAGCAGCCAGGTAATTCATTCCTAGAGCAGTAAGTGCTCTGATCCCAGGCTGGGAGTCTCGGCTGTGCCACCACCCAGCAATGTCATTTTTAATGAGGTACGTAAACTCTGTGAGACTTGGTTTTCTCATCTGCACATGAGGACTAGTCATCGATTTGTTCATTCAGTAAATTTTTGTAGCGTCCCGGCTCTGTGCTGAGCCCTGTTCCAGGAGCTGGAGACACAAGACCTTGGGCTTCCTGGGTGCACGGTGGGGCTCCTACTCCTAGCAAGGTATGCACAGTGGATGCTATCTGTGCTCGCAAAACAAAAACTCAGGTGACAAGGAGCAAGCAGGGGGACAGTCTGGAGAAAGGGTGTTCCAGGCATCTACTCACAAAACTCCTGTACAAATGGTAAGGGGTATACAGCTGTTTTCATTATCATAAGTAGTAGTTCAAAATTTCCTATTTTTACCTGAGTATCCAAGTCAAATCCACTCTTTCTGCAACTTGTCAGCTCTCCTCTTACAGTGCCCTTACAGGGTTCACCCATTACTGGACAGGCCTCTAGTACATTTTGAATTATGTTAATGCCTTATCACCTGAGGCATTGGGGATTGATCATTAATAACAAATTGGTGAAATCCAGGAATCATAAAATATTGGTATTGGAGCATCTGTGCCCTTAATTTATTTTAACTTAAAATATATAAAAGAAAAAATATTCATATGTAAAAGAATATTTATTCATTTATTAATTGTACCAGAGACATAGCTTCTTTGAACCATCATTTAATCCATTTTCTAGTTGCTGAAGTTTGAAAACTAAAAAAAAAAAAAAACTAAAAAAAAAAAAAAGACCTGTTTTTCCCAGACTCTCTTGCAGCTAGGATTCTGTTGGTAATTTGGTTTTGCCAAAACACACCCACACAAGTCTTGGTAGATAATCTTTCCAGGGAGATTAAAAGAATAGTTGGGCAACCAGGCCCTGGTAGGTGTATGTGTTGACAGTAGCGGGACCCACATCCCACTGCCTGGTCACCTGCTTCAGGTGCAGGTGACTAGACAGGAGCAATCCCCTGACTTCTGGATGACATCTGTGACAGTGGACCTTAAAGCACATGTCCAAGGGCAGCCCTTGACGTCTGCACCTCTAGCTCTTCCAGCACTTTTTCCTGCACTTGACTGCCTAGATTAAATCCTTTTCTACTTGAAATACCTGGAGAGGACAGAAATAGGAGATGAGTATGGAGGGAGAGCCAAGGGCCTAAGTGCGCAAGCCAACGATGAGATGAGAAGCCATGGCAGTGTTGAGCAGAGAGCTGACGACTCTGCCTTGTGTTTCTAAAGACTGTTCCCCTTGCACCTGGAGAACAACCTGTAGTCAGCTGCCACGGGAGCCCAGATGAGGGTCAGAGGCATTTGAACAACGGCTGAGGTGCAGGTGGAGAGGAGAGGTCAGATTTTGGAGATATTTGAGGAGAGTAGCAGGGTTTGCTGTTGGACCAGGCAGAGCTGTGAGGGAACGAGAGGCACTAAGGGGCACCCCGAGCACCAAGTGAGCGGCGGTGGAGTTACTGAGATGGGGCACTCTGGGAGAGGAAGGGGTTTGAGGAGAATCATGAGTTCACTTCGGGACAAAGAACAGGTGGGACAAATAGAAAACAAATTGCAAGGTGGTGACTTAACCTAGCCGTAGATATAATCCCACCACACACAGGGCAGGGATTTTCAGAGAGGATTTTTCAAAAACAAGAGGCAACTATGTGCTGCCTCCCCCAAACCACTTTAAATATAAAGGCACCAATCAGTTAAAAGTGAAGGGTGGAAAAAGATACACCCCACTGACACTGATCAGAAGACAGCTGGAGTGGCTATGCTAAAATCAGGCAAAGAAAATTGTACAGCAAATAATACTGCTAAGGATAAAGGGGCATGTTCCAAAATGACAAAGGGGTCAGTTCATGAAAAGGACGTAATGCCATATGTTTATGCATCTAATAAGGGAGCTTCAAAACACATGAAGCAAAAACGATTTGAACTGCAAGGAAGAGAGACAAATGCATGCCTATAATCCACATGCCTCTTTCAGTAACTGATAGAACAAGTGGCTAGAAAATCCGTAAGGATGTGGAAGACGTGAACAGCAACTTTCAACCAACTTGGCTTAAGTGGCATGTCCTAGAACACTCCACCCAACACAGAAGGCATCTAAGGTTCATAGTCATCAGTGTCGAGATGTATTGAATGTCACAGGGCCAGGAAGTCACCTCAGGAGGGAGCGTAGCAAGAACACGAAAGCCATCTGAGGGCTGATCAAGGCCACCGCAGGATGAGGACCGTGAGCTGGTCACTGGATTTGGCCATATGGAAACCCTCAGTGACCTTCACAAACGCACTTGCCCAGGAATGTGGGGGTGGGTGGAGAGCCCACCTGGTCAGTATGTGCAAGACAGGTGAGAGGCAATCCCCACGAACTCATTTTCAAGAAGTTTTGCTGAAGAGGGCGGCAAAGAGATGAGGGGCTGGCAGGAAGGTGTGGCAGGGTTTTCTCTCTCTTCTTTCTTTCTTTCTCTTGCACGCACTTGTGCGCACACGCCTTTTTTTAAAAAAGATTTTTATTAAAACATAGATGACATACAATATTATATGTTTCAGGGGTACACCATAGTCCAACATCTATATACCTGAAGAACTGACCACTGTGATAAGTCCAGCAACCACCTGAAACCGTACGATGCTGTCACGATATTACCGACTATATTCCCTATGCTGTGCGTTACATCCCTGTGACTTACTTGTCATGGAAATTTGAACCTTTGATTCCCCTTCACCTTCCCCCGCTTTTTACATTTTTCAATTATAGTTGACATTCAATATTATTTTATATTAATTTCAGGTGTACAGCATAGTGGTTAGACATTTATATAATTTACGAAGTGATCCCCTGACTTGTACTTCTTAATCCCTTCACCTTTTTCACCTAGTTCCCTACTTCCTCCCCCCTAGCAACCATCATTTTGTTCTCTGCATCTATGAGTATGTTTCTGTTTTGTTTGTTCGTTTGGTTTGTTCTTTAGATTCCACATATGAGTAAGATCATATGGTATTTGTCTTTCTCTGTCTGACTTATTTCACTTAGCATGATACCCTCTAGGTCAATCCATGTTGTTGCAATCTCTTCTTTCTTTTTAAAGTAGGGATGCATTGGAACAGATTGGATACCACTGAGAAGAATTGAGGAGGGACAGAGAGAATGTTTGGGAGCAAGAGGAGAATTTCAGAGGCGACATCCACGAGAGGGGTTGGGGTCCAGAGCACCCAGGGAGCAGTGGCCTTGGCTGGGGACACAGATAGTTCTGACTTAAGGGAAGGGGCTGGTACCTCCAGAGAGGAGTGGCTAGGGCAGCGACGGGTTCAGAGGACCTGCGGGCAGGACAGCGACTGTGAATTGCCCAGTTGGAGACAAACTTCTTTAACTTTATCAACGGGCGGTGGGGTACTAGCTGGACCATCGGCTGATACTTGCCTCTGGTCACTGCCATTGCTCGCTCTGTGAACCTGGACAAGTGACCCAGGTGACCTTGGGAAGGTGAACCCCGTGGCGCCACCCGGAGGGATGGTGCAACGTACTGGGGTGGGGCCTCCCCGCAGCGGGAGGAGGTTCCGCTGTGCATGTCTCCTCTGCACCACCAGAGGACGCAGGAGACCGCTCTGTTCCCGGCGTTTGCCCCTCCCTCCCCACAACCACCCCCAGCTGGGCTCAAAGCCTCTAGGAGCCCTATTTCTTTCCAGCCTTACTCTGCTGCTCTCTTATCGAGGACGCGAGACCGAAAAGGGGGTGGGTCCTGGGAGGAGCTTCATCAGAAGTCCTGCAGCCCGGTGACCGATAGGTGGGTGGAGTCCCACGCTGGCAGCAGCTGGGAGGGTCAAAATCCAAAGTGTGCCCTGTGGGCGGGCTGCTGCTGTCACCGCCAGCACCCCGTTCCCTGGGCATAAGGCGTTGGATTCACAGCCATTAACCAAGCTCCTGCGTTGGCCACACCCTGCTGGTATTGGGAATGAGCCCATGGAATGAATGAATGAATGAATGAATGAATGAATGAATGGGCAAGCCCAAAGTGGAATTCCAGGGAGAGGAGGAGAGATCCCAGGAGCAGAACCTGAAGGTGCCCCCAGGGTTGGAAAGGGGAGAGGGGGAGGGAGGGTGGAGATGAGACTGACCCCAGGGTTGGGACTTGAGGAGCCACCCAGTGCTGTAATTTAAGGAGAGGGGCGGGGAGTGGACGGGTCTCCTCCGTGTAGACAGTTCACAGCCAATTTCTGATAAAATACAAGTGCCTCCTTAGCAGTAAGTATCATCCCCCATCAACTTAGAACAAAACTTCTCTCCAGTGCCCCCTGCCCACTGCCAATTGAAAGCTGATTCTACTATGGCCTACAGAAAACAGATGCCAACGGAACAAGTGGGAGGTGGGCCCCCCCCACTCCCACCCAGGGTCAGCTTGGGGCACGATGGGGGGAGGGGCAGAGTCCTGCAGCAGGTGGCCAAAGGGGCATCTCACAAGAAGACCCCCTCACCTTTCAGCCCTGCGGCAGCCTAGCCAGCCCCAGGGGAGGAGTTTAGAGTGCCCAGCACCCTGTGTACAGTAAGCACTCAATAAACGGTGACCATTCTTATTTATTAAACACAGCAAACATCTTTAGAAAATAGAAATGCAAGCACTTTGGGTAGATGTATGAATCCTTGTAAATTGATCGTTCAGGTTCCTCTGATTTCCATTCTCTTAGAAATAAGCCCTTTAGTTCTGACCCTATCACACAGGGCTGCCAATCTGGACACTGCTGCTCTGCTGTCCTGGCTCAGGGCCAGGTTGCAGATGTTGGAGTCTCCTGGATGCCTGAGCGGGTGTGTCTCCAGGCCGGTGCTGACTCACCGTGCAGCCTGCAAGCAGCCTCTCTCTGTCTGTCAGGTCACTGCTGGATTTCTGGGTCTCAGATGGAGTGCGGTCAGTTCACAGTTCACTGGCCTGCTTCTAATAGATTTTCCTCTTCGTCCCTGTTCTTACCCCAAAGGCCATGGTGGTGGTGGTGGGGGAGCACTTAGCAGCAAGCCTAGCATTGAGTGAGCAGTGTTAGCTGTTGATGGTGCTACGTATTATTCATTACTGTTAGATAATAGCACAAACTCATCGTAGTTGCTTCCAGTTCCTGGGAGGTTATTTCAATCTGCTTGGGCATATTATCCAAGAGTGGACTGGTGCAGGGCAGGAGGACTGGGTATTAATCTATCACCTCTACCATTAGCTCCTTAAAGACAAGAATTGTCTAATTAGTCTCCATGTTTCAGCAGCCTCTGGAGCCTGGCACCTGGTAACTGAGCAAGGATAAGCACATTGTATGATTCGAAGTTTTCCAAAGATGATTTGGGGAAATCAAATCATCCCATCATCCTTTCACCAATCAGGACTCAGCTCTCTGACTGTGCACTCCGATATAAAAATAACGTCTTGGCCTCCCTTCCTCCACTCAATTTAAGAAGCAAGTTATGAGTTTGAACTATCAAAGGCCAATGAATTCTCCTTAAAAGAAACTGTCATCTCTAAAGTAACCATGTGGGCCACCTGGATTCTGGCCCTCGTGTCCTCTCAGTGTAACGAGGAGGTTCAGGGGGATGGGAGCTGTGGTGGGGGGACCTTAAACAGCAGGCATCTCAGCCTTCTGTGGACCCAGATACCCAGGCCCACGAATGACAGTGCCAACCCCACCTGCGAGAGGAGCATCACTGTTCTAGGCGGATGCCCTCACATAGGTCCCACGGTCCTCACAGCATCCTGGGGACAGTTATTTTGTCATTAGCAGCAGCCAGGAACCACCACAGCTTGGCTTTACCCCACCGTTCAGGACCCCAGCTGTCACCTTCAAGCCCCTGCCTTTGTAGAGTTTAGTTCCTTGGCTGGGAATGCCCCTCCCAAACTCCCTCGTTCCAGCCTAGTCATGTGACACGCCTGGACGCGCCCCTCATCCCCTCCCCCTCTGATAAATGTCCTTACTCTCCATCTATACACCTAATAACATATATGTCATGACTATATTTTAGCACTTAACACAGTGTAGTCATTCATTCGTTCAATGACAGAACACGGCTTAAGGGTTAGAACAACGTAGGGCACAAACTAAGTGCTCAAAAAAACGTTAGCTCTCGTCGTTAATACCATTAATTCATTCAATATTTATGAAGTCTCGGCTCCCACCTGTTTGCTGCCGCCAGGGCAGTAAACAGGACATACCTAGCTCGGGTGCCAAGTTCCCATCTTTAAGGGATTGCAGTGCCTAGACCGGGGGGCACCGCCCAGCGCTGAGACTACAAGTCCCAGAAAGGTGCGCGGCTGCGTCGCGGGGGGCCCACGCGCATGCGCGACGTCGTGACGCCAGGGCCGCGAGCCCGCGCCAGTGGCTGTGGCGGATCGCTGGCGGGCGGGGCGGGGCTGGCTGGCGGCGGCCTTTAGGGCGGAGCCGGTGCCCGCTCGCTTCAGTCGGCCGCAAGCTAGCGGCGGTCGGCGTCTGTTGCCCGTTTCTCTCGTTTGCCCGCTCGATCTCGCGCAGCGTCTCGGCCGCCTTCTCAGTGCTGCCTGCAGGTCCCGAGCGCGGCGTCATGTCAGAGCCCGGGGGCGGCGGCAGCGAGGACGGCTCGGCCGGCCTGGAGGTGTCGGCCGTGCAGAACGTGGCCGACGTGTCGGTGCTGCAGAAGCACCTTCGCAAGCTGGTGCCGCTGCTGCTGGAGGATGGCGGTGAAGCACCGGCCGCACTCGAGGCGGCGCTGGAGGAGAAGAGCGCCCTGGAGCAGATGCGCAAGTTCCTCTCGGACCCGCAGGTCCACACTGTCCTGGTGGAGCGCTCCACGCTCAAAGGTGCGGCGCCGGGGCCGGGGCTGCAGACGGCCGCAGGCCGCCCCCGCCTCGCTCCCGCCACACCCCCCGCCAGGCGGGAGCCCCCGGGTGCCCCTTCCGGGTCGCGGGGAGGATGAGGGTGCTTCTGTCTTGCCGTCACCCACAACAATAGGATCGCTTTGTCTGCTCGGGCCTCAAGATGGCCGAGTTGGGTGGAGACAGCGTCTCCCAGGCTGAGCGCGGGCGGAGGCCGCATCCCGGCCTCCAATGTCACATGAGCTTTTCGGTTTCGTTTTGTGTCCCGGCCAGGCCGGCCTCCGGAGGGATGTGTCAGCGGCAGACCCGTGGAGCCGTGGACAGCTGGGTTCTGGCCCTCCCGTGTTTTGGGCGTAGGGGGAAGTCCAGGCGGTCGGAGCCGGGAGAGCCGTGGCCGGCTGGCATCTCAGCACCTGCCTTGTACGGACCCAGACTCCCCCGGAGTGACAGGCCTGCGAGGCGGGCATCACTTCTAGGTGGATGCGCGCAGGCAGGTCTAGCTCTTGGTCCTCACAGCCGAGTGGGTCTGTCCCCCCCTTTCACACGTGAGGAAACTGAGGCTCGGGTGAGCCAAGGTCTCCAGCTAGTCCTCGTCCTTGGAGTAGACTCCACAGCTCAGCTCCCCTGTCCACTGCTCGTTTTCGCTAACCATACCTGATATTTGCATAATGTTTGGATGATCCCAATAATGACCCTGTGATATTTGAGTCTATTTGACAGATTTTTTTTAAAAAGGAAGACTCAGGTTAGGCACCTAGTGAGAGGGAGGGGGCAAAAGGTCTCCTCAAATGTTGACCTCCCAAAAGCAAGGCTAGATTAGGCTTGAGAGGGGAGCTTGCCTTCAGGGAGGGTTTTGCGTTGACCCTAAGACCGCAGCATATCTGACAGCCCGCGGATAGGTGTGGCACTGTCCATCTGGAAACGCAGAGATGTCTAAGTAAATTTTAATGTTAGTCCCAAGCGATTGTGCATTGTCTGAAAATGTTCCCCAGCAAGCTGTTTATAATCTTAGAAAGCTGTATGGACGGTCAGTAAGAGAACCTATGCTATCCGCCTCACCCCAACACACACCGAAGTTTCTTTCTGATAATTTGTTTCTTTCAGAGGCTCTTCTTAACTCAGGGATGCTTCATTGTAGCCTGTTTCTTCTGGAGGGGTGGAGGGTCAGAGACAGAAAGATTTTTCTTAGATCCTCATGGAATGTTGAAACAAATAAGCCATTGGGCATATTTAGAGTATTAATGTATTAATGTCTAGGATTTTCTCTTATGTTTGGGTTTATGTTTTCCTGAGTGGCAATCCTCTAGTGGTTTAAAAAAAAATTAACTCACCTACTCTTTTTCAAAGAGTATTGACTTCATGGTAGAAAATTTAAAGTATACAGATAACAGATAAAATTAAAATCACCTGGAATCCTTCAACCCAGATAGAAACACTGTTCGCATTTTGGCGTCATTCTGGTCATATTTCAATGAATACACATTTTATTACAGTACGTTTTAATGTGTGTTAAGTTAAATGTATTTTGAGTAGTTTGACCTTGACTAATTCTTGATCATATTTTCATTGCACAATTTCCGTATTGAAATCAGCGATTTCTACCTTGGGTCTCAGTTTCTTTTTATGGAAAAAAATGTGTGTTTTCTTGATGGGCATAGAAGCGAATATCCAGGCATCCAAATCTTGGCTCCATAATGACTTGCACTTTTGAGCGTTGACTAAGGAATGAGACAGTCTAAAATTGAAATCCTACCTCATTCCTGCTTACAGAAAAATCCCTGAAGTATTTCTAGTAATTCAACCTGTCTATAATTTATTTTTCACTTACAGAAATCTAAAGAAAGGCTGTGTGGTCCCATCAGTCTTGTAGCATCCTGGCTACACTAGCATAATTGAGGTAGAAGAAGTGCAGACCCAGGTCACTCAGTAGGAGGACTTTCTCCTGGGTGGGTTTTATGCGTTAGCCTTGGCATCTGCACATTTAAGCAAAAGATGCCTATCCAGTAGTAACTACAGTGAAAAGGTAGCTTACATTATAACATGGAAAACAACTGTGAATTGTTTAAACTGAACAAAGACCATCACCAACAATGAAATCATATGATTTACGTAACGAACGGGAAATTCCTTTTATTTTATGCCCCTCCACCTTTTTCTGGAAAGAATTTTCCAAACATTTGTAATTGAATATAGAAGCATTTTTATATGAAAATATATATGTGTGTGCGTGTGTGCATATATATTACATATATTTATATATTTATACATTTTTTTACCCCAAGCTACCTATAAACTTTTTTTGTTAAAGTACAGTATTCCTTAAAATGTAGAATAAAGGCTGCAAATTTAACAGTTTATTTTGCTAGTGAAGAGTTGGTGGGAAAGGCATGTTAAATTCTAGCTCCTTATTTTGAAAAGAGGAACCTCCTTTCTCTAATTGCTGGCCTGTAGAACATTGTTTTCTTCATGGTGTACTTCTAAAATTATGACCAGGTAGGGGCTCGTTATTTCCTAGGCGTTTCACAGTGTAAATGACGTTTTTCAGCACTTCTCCCTGAAGTGCAGTCTTGGTTGTGTTTTATCCCGGTGAGAGGTTGGATGGTGAAGGTGGGAACAGGTGCCCAATGCTGCAGGTGGACTGGTGGCTCCAGGACCTGCCTCTGCGCTCCAGCTAGTTGGTGACCTGGCTGGGATCAGGTCTGTGGGTTTTGTTTGTAAAACAAACCCAGGTAAAAAACTAACTTAGAGCTTTGAGACTGAAACGAGTGGCTGCTTTTAGTCAGTACTTACTCTCAGCTTAGAATTAGAGTTTTTCTTGAGATGTATAACATAGGGGATTTTACTTCTTCATCAGATGGCTAGGGACTGGAATGGAAAATAAAACTATAACTTTTTAGAAAACTCAATTTCTCAGAGAGGATGGTGTGGGAAACTTGATGGGGAATTTTTTGATAGATTTTTTTTTAATTATTTTTCTGAGGACTTCATTTCCCTAATGGACAAAGAAATGTAGTCGATTGATGACTGCAAAGTAGTTGTTTCTGGTGTATGCTTAGCGCCCAGAATGGTTACTACGTTAACCGGAACAATTTTCTGTGACTCCGTGCTGTCTTGGCACACTAGGCCAGGAGTCCATCGACCTGCGTTCTTACTGTGCGTGCTGTCACACTGTAGGCGGGGCCGTTTGCCCTGGATAGGACAAACCGGTCTGCAGCAAGATGCGTTTGAATGTGCAGTATAGCATAGTAAATGAAATTTATATACAGCAAAGGGAAAACAGCCATCTCTTCTTTTTATAAAGTAAAAGGATGGAAATTCTGTTCGTCAGCATCACGGAGGACCAGACTGGGAGCAGTGGAGAGATTTTAGCCCCACCTCCCGTGCCATGAGAGAGGAAACCGGAACCCACGATTTTAAGATCCAGTTTGGGAAAAGATGTTTTAAGTAGGATTCTAAAACCAAAAAGCCAAATTTCTCTGTTCAGTTCTTTGGTCTCCATTAAAGTAGGAGTGTTTGTTTTCATTTGTTTCGTATCAGTTATTTCTTTTGAATTAGTAGTAGACTTAAAAATATTAAATCATACGTCCCTCAGGCATTAATAACTTACTAGATTTTTCAATTATTTCTCTCTTTTCTGTAAATACCAAGATTAACCCATTTTACAGCATATACAAGTATTATGTGGGGTTTAACCCTCCCTTCATGTTCCTAACCTGTTACATGGAAGTGTTCAGGTTGAAGAGAAAACTCAGGCTTTCTCAGCAGCTTTTAGCCTTGTCCCAGAGCAGGGAGTGAGTGGGTGTGGCAGAGAAGTCACAGACCCTCAGAAGGAAGATGAAGGATGGACCTCAGGGTGACAGGAGAAAGCACCAGAGACAAGAAAGGGGGAAACTAAAGCAGCCACCTGCGGCAAAAGGGGAGGACATGTGTGGCAGTGAGCAACCAAAATCTGTGGTGTTAGCCTACTTTTTATTTTAAAATGGAAAGATGGAAGGTAGAGAACCAGGAACACGTAACCAGTGATTCGGTAGTGTGTGGGGGCAAAGAAAATGACTGGCTTCGTTTGCTGGGTGGAGAAGAGACTTGCCCTGTGGCTGGGAGGGAAGGGAATGAGGAAATGGCCATGGGTGCAGGGGGTCGGGCAGCCTTGCCTGGTCCTTACCAGTTTGCTCTGTTCCTTTTCCAAGTGCACATTCATCAGACTTTGTGGAAATGCGCCTCTCTCCCTAGGAGAGGCAGTACGAGTCTTACAGTGACCGAATGTGCATCTTCTTTGATTTTATTAAAGGAGGTATAATGCTCACCTAATTGGCAATGTAATGACACAAATCACTCATAGTTTGCAGTCAATTAGTCCTTCAATAGAAGTATAGGCAGATTAGTGCTAAATGACACTTGGAACATCTCTAAACACTTTGAACAGCCCTAGAAATTCTATAAACTCTCAGAAGTTAGCCAAAGAAATGTCCACGGGTTGTGGGTATCAGTATGGCTTGCAGCAGAGGAACTCATGAGGCAGGCCCAACACTTTCTGTGCTGGTCCTGGGTTCTTTGACTGTATTAACAGGCAGTGCTGGTCCGTTAGGTATTAACCAGTAACTTCAGCAGCATTAGGAAAGTAATGCAGACTTGACTGAAAGAGATTATTACCTGGTGAAACATGCGGGTTGGGTTTGTACATAAGCCTCTAAATATAGCAGGATCAATAGCCTTCTTGTTATTAAGCTTTAACTATCAAGTATCTTTCCTCCTCTGAACAATTTTTAATGTTTCTGCAGAAGTAGAATGTCAAATTATTGTTATTTGGAGAGGTAATCATTTACAGAGAGGCAGAAAGGTTATTTGATGGCAGTTTATAAAACAGTGTCAGAGTGTCTTTAACTATGTGAGAGTCAGACATACTCAGACTTCATTTGACCTCTATATTTATGGGGAATAAGCATTAACAAACGAATCCAAGGTGTATTCTATGACTGATCGATAATGACCTGCATGAATTATTGTCAGAGACACCTTAGAATTTTACCAAGCCGGGGAGCATACCTTCTTGCGGCTCTGCATCTGAGGATTACGTCACTGGGTGTGCCTTGCTGGGCCGCAGTACTGCTGCAGTGCCGGCTTCCTCCTATGACTCACCACCTGGCGGGGTGCCCAGTCCCCAGCCCGTTTGCAGTAGGAAGTACAGGCAGCCTGCACCTCCAATCCGTGGGATTTTGTGTAGATGATGAATCTTTATCTGAGAGGAAGAAATGATTCAAAGTTCACACTTTCAGTTATGTCAGTGATTTCCTTTGGTGATTACAGAATATTACTTTTATTTTCTACATATTGTTTGGGTGTTATTTTGATGGTGTATTTTATGTAAATTGTAGAACAGTATTATGGAAAGTTCAGAAAATTGAGGGAGAAAATATTTCATAATTCCACCCCCCTGACAACTATTTTAGCTTGGCGGTGTGTCCTGATTATGTGTACTTGTGCTTGCATTTTATGGATTGCAATTATATGTGTGGTTGGTTTCAGGCAGAATGATTTATCTTGTGGTATATCCACATTTCAGTAGTTATAAAACTTAATTGATTTGATTAGTTGGTATTCTGTTTTTTAGTTAGTCATTATTTTGAAAAACAGCTTGTAAGTACCTGGCATACTAGAATGTTCTACCACCCTCTCCTCCCCTTCTAAAAATTAATACGAAAAACAGTATTTTGGAAGAGTTATTGTCTTAGATATACTAATTGTGTGAATTTTGTATTTGTTTCATCTTAAAGCTAATGAAGCAGATTAGCTTTTGCGCAGACCCTATACCCTCAGATTTCCTAGTTTTTGCACTTAAAGAAACTATACAGACCACCTAATTTAATACCCCACTCCCTCTGCTGCGCACTTCACAGCTCACGAATTTGAAGCCCAGAGGAAGAAAAATCACTTTCCCAAGATCACTTAGCTAAGTCTACTGCCTTGGCTGTTACATGACCACAGAAAAGGGAAGGCCAACCCTGTGTGTATCTTGTTAATTTACTCCTTAGATAGTGACTTTGGCAAACGCAGGTATTCCACCTAATGTGTCATTACAAAGATAATTCGACCAGAGCATTGAGGCATCTAGTGGATTAGTGCTAGATCCCCAGGTTTGGATTATGTCCCATTCTTACACATTTTTAATTTTTCAATTTTGATTTTTAACTATTTAGAAACTTCGTCTACATGCGTCTTGAGCTGTCTTACTATTAAATTCAGTAAGCTTTTTTAAATGATTGCTGTGTGTGGTGTTTGCTGTGTGGGATCCAGCCAGGGTCCCTGCCTTCCAGAAGCTCACTGCTGGGGAGAAAGAGGCGTAGTGGACCCCAGAGCAAGCCCTGAAAAGTGCCATAGGAGCAGAGGGAATGGTTAGGTGAATGCAGTTTGCTTTTTTTGTTTGTTTGTTTGTTTCAATAACAGTGATGCAGCTCTTTTTTTTTTTTGAATTTTATTGGGGAATATTCGGGAACAGTGTGTTTCTCCAGGGCCCATCAGCTCCAAGTCATTGTCCTTTAATCTAGTTGTGGAGGGCACAGCTCAGCTCCAAGTCCAGTTGCCATTTTCAGTCTTTAGTTGCAGGGGCGCAGCCCTCCATCCCATGTGGGAATTGAACCGGCAATCTTGTTGTTAAGAGCTCATGCTTTAACCAACTGAGCCATCCGGCTGCCCCTCCGGCAGCCCAGCGGCAGCTCGCTGTTTTCAATCTAGTTGTGGAGGGCACAGCTCACTGGCCCATGTGGGACTCGAACCGGCAACCCTGTTCAGAGCTCGCACCCTAACCAACTGAGCCATCCAGCTGCCCCCGAATGCAGTTTCTTGATAGCAGTTTTCTTGTTGGGGGTTTGCCCTGGGGGGCCTTGCTGAGGGAGGGGACCGGCCATGTACTGGTGAGGACCCTGGGTTTGGAGTCACAGACTTCTGAATTCTCACTTTGTCCCATTCCAGCTACGTGGCAATTTACTTACATTCCTTACTTGGAAAACTGGCATAGTAACAGCCATGCCAGCCCCTATGGGTTAAAGGTGTGCCACACCTAAAGTACTTAGTAAAATGTCTGTCACATAGTAAGTGCTGAGTAAACAGCTGCACAGAACAGGCGGGGAGGTGGGTGGAGGTGACTTCTGTGTTTGGAGCACGGGATGAGACTGTGGGATGGCGCGGGCAGAGCGGGCTGTAGGGGGCACCTAGCACTGTCCGGCCAGGCCCTGAGGCGGCACTTCTCTGCGTCAGCTCGGTTCACCTTCCCAAAACACTGGCCTGCTGGTGCTGCCCCGATTTACAGACAAGGAAACAGAGGTCAGAGCCGTTAACCACCTTGCCCAGGGTCGTTCAGCGAAGAGGTGCCCCGTCAGAAAAAATGGGTAGAGCCAAGTCAGAGGGGTTTAAATGTCAGTTTGGGGGTGGGGTGAGCTAATCATTCTCTAAGCAGTTGATAAATTAAAAATTGGAAATGTTGACAGGGATTTGATGCAATATTTATTATGATTTGTAGAGGACGTTGGTGACGAAGGAGAAGAAGAAAAAGAATTCATTTCCTATAACATCAACATAGACATTCATTATGGAGTTAAGTCCAACAGGTGAGTAGTGTGAAAATGCCGTGATCTCGGGCGCTAAACTTGCCAGAATTAAATGTCAATCTTAATTGACTCAAACGAAGACATTAAGAAACACTCAAAAGATTTCTGCTCTCTAAATTCAGTGTCTTAGCTTTGATTTCATATATTCAAATTAAGAGGGTTTCTAAGTCAGTATACATTCTAAAATATTTTTACTTTTATTGCCATGTCATGGTACCCATTTTAGGTTATCTAATAACACTCAGATTATGTCTGGATTTTCATAATTATAAATAACTAGTAAACATTCTTAAGTACAGGTGTGATTCTTTTTTAGGATAAATACCTAAAAATTGCATTCCAGGTTCAGATGCAATGCATCATTAAAGTTTTTAATACATGTTACCAGATTTTCCACCATCCAGAAACATTGTGCCAATTTATACTCCAATAGACATATAAATTTAAATATATAAACGTTATAATCGATTCTGCATTGGCTTTTAAAGCCTTTTTATTTTGAATAATTCCAACTCTTACAAAAGAGTGACACGAATAGTTTCTAGAACTACTAGAGAGCAGTTGTGAACATTTGCATCGTCATTTTTTCCTGGACCATTTGAGAGTCGGTTACGGACACCCTGCCCCCTTTCCCTAAATGCTTCAGGGTATTTCCTCAGAACAAGGACATTCTTGTTCATACAGGTATCAGAATAGGTGTCAACCTCAGGAAACGTAATGTTGGTGTCATACTAGTCAGGGACAGCACGTATTCAGATCGTCCCAGTAAGGTTCTTTACAGTGATTCCCCTGTGATCCGCATTCAGTTCTGTGTCTTTCTTTCTGTGTCTGCCTTTTTGTGTCTTTCATGACATTGACGTTTTTGGTTAAGTATAGACCAGTGGTTTTATAGAACATCCTTCAGTTGGGTTTGTCTGATGTTTGTGCATGATTAGATTCAGTTTGTGCATTTTTGGCAGGAATATTATTGCAACTCAGTTCCTTCTCAATGAAGTCAAGGAAGCCTCATTGACTCTTTAAATAATACTAAGTATCATGTATAAAGTACTGGCCTGGGACCTGGAAAATTCAAATATTCATTTTCTTAAAGCTATTAATTCAACCACCTTTGAGCACCTGTTATGTGTAAGATATGGCAGTACATATGCAAAAAATGAAAGCTAGTTCCTGTTCCTAAGAAGCTCGTGGTCTTTGGGGAATAAGAATGGTAGATACACAACTAACTGTAATAGTTGACAAAAATCTATCGTGAAACATGAAGATTAGAGAGACTGCTTCTGATTAGGGAAGGCCCCGCGGAGGAAGTAATGCTGGAACTGAGTTTTGAGGGTAACTTGGAATTTCAGCGGATGAATACAGATTTCTTAAGCAAAAACACAAAAGCACATGACACACTTAGACAGTGGGACATCTAGCTTAAGTAGGGCCTCAGAGTGGGGAAGAGGTGCATAGCAGGAGATGGAGCTGGGAGAGTTGGTTTAGGCCAGGCTGTGGGGATCCCGGAATGCCCGCTTGTCACTTTAACCTATTGGTGACTTTTGTTGTTCAAGCTGATATGTGACATAGCACCGTCAATGAATGCTACAGATTATTATAAGATCAGAGCTAAGCACATTGTGGCTTGTAACTTGCAGTTGCCAGGGAGGTTAGTTTTAGTGAGGCCAAGATTATAAATTTAACCAAGATATGGGACAAATAACTGCCTGGTTTCATGGTCACATGCTATAACCATAACCTTAATTTGATAGTTCTCATGTAAGTAAATGAGTAAAGAAAAATGAGCAGTATACTTCACTATTAGAAAAACAACAATTCATAAGTTTTTTAAATTAAAACATTCATATGAATTTTTAATTTGTATGTAACACAAAGAAGGCTGCAGTTGATAAGATTGATTAGGAATGAGATTTCTTGTTCTAATTTCTTCTTGTGCTTTCTTTTAGCTTGGCGTTCATTAAACGTACTCCGGTAATTGATGCAGACAAACCAGTGTCCTCCCAGCTCCGAGTTCTCACACTCAGTGAAGACTCACCATATGAGACCTTGCATTCTTTCATCAGCAATGCCGTGGCCCCTTTTTTTAAGTCCTACATCAGAGAGTCCGGCAAGGCAGACAGGTAAAAACTGTGTTTCTGGTTAGTTTGGATCGTATTTCGCTTAGTGTTTACAAGACACTGGGAGATGTAAAGCTCAGGAATTGGGACGGTAAAGCTAACAAGCCAAGAGGGTGTAAATCCACTGCATTAAAAAAAATGTATATTATTAATACTTGACCTAAAATAAGAGCATCTCTTTGGAGGCCAATAGTGCACTCAGTTTGGAGGTATTTCCTATCTTTTTAGGGATGGTGATAAAATGGCTCCTTCGGTTGAAAAAAAGATTGCAGAACTTGAAATGGGACTCCTTCACCTGCAACAAAATATTGAAATTCCAGAGATCAGCCTGCCAATTCATCCAATTATTACAAATGTTGCAAAACAGTGTTATGAACGTGGAGAAAAGCCAAAAGTTACAGACTTTGGAGATAAGGTTGAAGACCCAACTTTTCTCAATCAGCTACAATCTGGAGTTAACCGCTGGATCCGAGAAATTCAGAAAGTAAGAGCATAGATTGAAAGTATCGTGCATAATGTTTCGCTCTTTGCTGTCTGTGAGCAAACTGGTCCCAGATTCTGTCAGTGAGGTCAGTTCTGCGGTGACTATTAGCCATGCTACCCTTGGTTCTGGGGGAGCCCCACAGAGGACTGACACGGGCCAGGGGGGTGTGTGAGATTGTGTACTTACTAACCCTGATGGCGCTCATCTCAGCCATCTCATACCTTTGATCTCAAGTTAAACCACTTACAAGTTACAGGCAAGGAAATCTACTTGAAATATAAACAATGCAATTAAATTGTAATGCATGTGTTTAGTTAATGATGCTTATTCTATCTTTGTTTAAATAGTAAGTACTCTTGAATGTTATTTTTTCTTTAAAGGTGACCAAACTTGATCGAGATCCTGCCTCAGGAACTGCTTTACAGGAAATTAGTTTTTGGCTGAACTTGGAACGTGCGTTATATCGCATACAGGAGAAACGAGAGAGCCCAGAAGTTCTCCTTACTCTGGATATCTTGAAACATGGCAAGCGTTTCCATGCCACCGTCAGTTTCGACACTGATACAGGTGAAAACTAGAACTAATAATCTGGTCGAGTAATTAATCTGGCTTTTCTGAGATCTTACTGATAATTTAGATAAAAATGAACAGATTCACCATTTTTCCTGACCCTTTCTTCTCTTGCATCTGTCTCATCTTCCCCCCCAGTTCTAGGTAATGGAAATGACTTTTCCACACCCCTCCCTTCCCTTCAGGGGTTTTGAGAACATGAGCCAGTTTCCAGTCCTGAGTACAGAGAGCCTTGGGAGTTTCCCTCCTGTTCCTAGTTCCTTGGTTCCTTGAGCAGGCTGTGCTTTCTTAGTGTGAAGTCACTGTGCTTCTGCCAGTCCAGGCAGGAAGATGGTTTACATTAAGCAGAAGTTACTTGGTGCACAGAGCCGTGGAAGGAGAGCAGCCACTGCTTACTTTCTCTTCCTCCTTTAACCTGCGCTTCCCCTGCTCTCCGCCTTCCTCCCTGCTCTGAAAAATGGGCGAGGGGAATTTAGTTTCCCACCTGGGCGACAGTATGAGTGACGATGCGTTAGCACACAGTAGGCACACGGACGTTGGAATGACCTGGCACGGTTAGCATTTCTGTACCACTCCGTGCCCACAGAGATGTGTTGGAATGAGTAGGCAGGGCTGCAGTAGTTGTCGTGTTCTTTTCCTTTCCTGCCAAAAAAGGCGTGGTGCCCACGTTTTAGATGTTAGAGGAAGTTCTGGGTTGAAAGTGTCCTGTTACATTGATTACACTGCACACCTTACCTGGGCATTCACTGGGCCTGAAAAGTATGTCTTGACTTTTTTTTGTAACACCTCTGAAACCTTTATTTCCTTCCTAATACATTTTTTTTTTTAATCTAATGTCAGAGGAAACCAAAAAACAGACTGGGACCCAGGTGCTTCGTGATTCTGTGTCCATAACACACACTCACCTACCTTGAGCCATGGGTATATAATTTAAATTTTAGTGTGTTTAAGGAAGATAAAATTCTAGTTTTTCTAAACGTGGATAATATAGAAAGCAAAAAAAGATGAAATATGAGGATACCACCCACAGCCTTTAGCGTGTATGTGTTGACTGATTTGCTTTAAAAAGCAAAAATGAGACCATACTAGGACCATCCTGTAATAACACAGGTTTGTTTTCAAATATCAAACAATTTCTGTCACTAAATCTTCTATAACATCAAAACGTCCCATTGTGAGGATACATTTTAGTTTACTCACCCAGTATTAAGTCTGTATGGAATATCCTTTTACTACCTTATGTCTTTGTATTACCCTATTTTTTTTCCCAAAATTTTATTGGGGAATATTGGGGGACAGTGTGCTTCTCCAGGGCCCATCAGCTCCAAGTCGTTGTTCTTCAATCTAGTTGTGGAGGGTGCAGCTCAGCTCCAAGTCCAGTGGCCGTTTTTAATCTTAGTTGCAGGGGGCGCAGCCCACCATCCCATGCGGGAATTGAACTGGCAACCTTGTTGAGAGCTCAGCGTTCTAACCAACTGAGCCATCCGGCCGCCCCTCCAGAAGCTCAGTGGCAGTTCACTGTCTTCAATCTAATTGTGGAGGGCGCAGCTCACTGGCCCATGTGGGAATCGAACTGTCACCCCTGATGTTCAGAGCTCGCGTTCTAACCAGCTGAGCCATCTGGTCACCCCTACCCTTTTTTTTTAATTGAGGTGAAATTGACATGTAACGTTATATTATGTTTGTATTACTCTGTATCAGGGGTGTCAAAACTTTTTTCAACGTTTTTTACCAAGGGCCATCTGCGGTAAAATACACAAACAGCCGGGGCACTCACTCGAGGTGAAGTACGTATTGCCTCACCTGGTTTATTTAAGTAAACTAAATATATTTTGGGAATTTGCTGTGGGCCAATTAACAATGGATTGCGGACCGCAGTTGGCCCGCGGGCCACAGTTTTGACACCCCTGCTCTATATGAACACTGTTAACTGTTTCTCTGTTAAACTAGGTCTCAAACAGGCTTTGGAAACTGTGAATGACTACAATCCTCTGATGAAAGATTTTCCTCTGAATGATTTGCTGTCTGCCACTGAGCTGGACAAAATCAGGCAGGCACTTGTGGCAATTTTCACCCACCTGAGAAAGATCCGAAACACAAAGTATCCCATTCAGAGGGCGCTGCGTTTGGTGGAGGCCATCTCAAGAGACTTGAGTTCTCAGTTACTCAAAGTGCTAGGCACTAGAAAACTGATGCATGTCGCGTATGAAGAATTTGAAAAAGTACGTTTCGTATATTGGAAATTTACCTCAGGGCGTTGAGGTGAAACCATGCTCTAATAATAAGCTTGCTTTCTTAAATTACATCCTAGGTTATGGTCGCATGCTTTGAAGTTTTCCAGACTTGGGATGATGAATATGAGAAACTGCAGGTGTTGCTGAGAGACATTGTCAAAAGGAAAAGGGAAGAAAACCTGAAGATGGTGTGGCGGATCAACCCAGCTCACCGGAAGCTGCAGTCTCGCCTTGACCAGATGAGAAAATTTAGACGCCAGCACGAACAGCTGAGAGCTGTCATCGTCAGGGTCCTGAGGCCACAGGTAGGACTCCCGTTCTAAAAATTCCTACCGGCAGTGTTTTAATGATGCACGCTTTTTTGTCAAGAATTAACTACTTGTTTCTATTTTGCACTGTTAAGTACTTCTTCAGCTTTATTTCCATCTTGTCACTGCCATCTTTGAGATCGAGTGATTGTGTATTGTATTGTTTCAACCCAAATCTTTTAACGTTCTCTGCACATTTATTCCCACCCCCAAATTTCATGGACTCTAGAGCCAGACTTCCTGGGTTTTAAACTGTGACTCCACCGTTTAATTAGCTATGTGACTTGGACATAGTATTTAACCTTTTCTCCAGATTCCTCATCTGCAAAATGGGCATAATAATTGCATGTGTTTGAGATTTATTGAAAGAATTAAATGACTCATTTTCATTGTACCTGCTTTGTTTCTCTTTTCTTCACCAGTGCTTTTCTTCCCTTAAAAAATCTAGTCCAGAAATATAAGATGGATTGAGATATGTAGGTAGAGGAATTGATAGAGAGATATAGATAAAGCCAATATATAGCAAATGTTAATTGATTGAATGTTAGATATAGACCCTAGGTAGGGGTATAGGTGTTCAGTCTGTAATGCTTTCAACCCTCCTAGGGTTTGAAAGTTTTGTAATAAATTGTTAGGGGGGTGTCCAATCTAGAAATCATGCCATCTAGGAAGATCCATTTACAGATTGGGGTGCCTACTGTTCAGGGTTGAGTAATTGGTAATAACGAATCCTCAGCACGTCTTCACTCGGTGCAGTACTAATGTACGTGCACGTGTATGGAGGCTGGCTTTTAACGTGTTACACGCGAGAGTTTGAGACTCGTGCTGACTCCTAGCCTAGGGTTTCTTAACCCCTCTTGCCATGTATCTCTTCTCATGTATCATTTTTTTAAAGAGCTTTGTATATTTTCTTTCTATTTTTTAAATCACGTGGTACACAGCCTTTATATCAGTAAAGTTGTATAAATCTACATATGTGTATGTTCTTAGTGTGTTTTATTGGCATGTTTAGTCAGTTCATTCAGTATAATTATCGATGTGGTTGCATCCAGATGTGCCATTTCCTGTTTGTTTCCCACCCATCTCATTTTTTTTCTTTCGCTGTCTTCCGGCTCCCTTCTTTTGTGTGAGGTTTAGTGTATCATTTTAAGTTCCTCTCTAGACTTGTAGCTGTGTGTCTTTGACTTTTCTTTTTAGTGATTACTCTTGGGATTACACTATGCATCTTTAATTATGACAAAATCAATACTGACTTCCAGTAGAATACAAGAACCTCGTACCCGTATAGCTCTGTTTCCTTCTGCTTGTCATATGTACACTGGGGAAATAATTCTATTCTTGTCACATATATTACATCTGTATATGTTAGAAACCCAGCAGTACAGTGTTGTAAGTTTTGTTTTAAACGGTCATACACATTTTTGAAAAATTAGAAGAAAAATAATATATATATTCTTTTATATTTGTCCACATATTTACATTTTCAAATTCTCTTCATTCCTTCCTGTGGGTCTGAGTTAGTGTCTGGTGTCTTTTCCCTTCAACCTAAAGGAATTCCGTTAGTATTTCTTGTTCCATAGGTCTGCTGGCAACAACAAATTCCCTCATTTTTCGTTTATCAGGAAAGATATTCCACTTTCATATTTGAAGGATAGTTTCACTAGATATAGAATTCTTGGGTGACAGCAAGTTGTAAGTCTTCCCAGATTTTCATTCTTACAGGGCTCCCTGGGGTCCCCTGTGTGGATATCATTTCCTAGCTCGGCCGTTCTCAGGCTCTCTCATTTCCAGAATCTCCCCTTCAAACTCATTGCTATTCTGCTCCCCCCAGCAAAGCTGCAGGTTTTCCTGCCTGAGCTCGGGAATGGCAGCACCTCTAGGCTACAAGGTGTTCTCACCTTGTTGTGAGCAAACACTTCTCAGGTGGTTGGCTGCCTTTGGTTCTTTCCATTGTTCCTGAAAAGGTCATTTTTAAAAATTTTGTGCAGTGTTTGTTGTTACAGTATCATTACCGGGAGCCTTCAGAATGTTTTAAATGCATAAACTGAAATGGATAGGTTTGCGAACAGTTAGCAACAGGTTTGAATTGTAATGGAGTAATCCGTGTGCTCCTCCGTGAACACGCAAAGTAGCCACGGGCCTGCTACCGTCATTTTGAGGTAGTGACGGGCATCAACAGGCTCTCAGGATACGTACAACTGGAATGTGATGGGGAAGACCTGATTGTGCCAGAGTCAGGCACTGCGGACCACCGGGACTGTGGCCTGCGTTCGTGAGTGGAGGCAATGTTACGTTGGAGTTAGGGGCTAGTGGAATAATGATTTTCATTTCCCCCAAATTCCCAGTCTGTCTAAAGGGCATCTGTGGACCCCAGGTCAATACCCTGCCTAGCTTTCTAATACTGTGGGAGCGTGGGCGTGCGGCACGTGTAGAAGTGTAGCACTTCCTGCCGGAAAGACCATGTGTTTGCCCCGTCCTCTCCAGTAGAACTGAAGAGAGGTTTCTTACGTTACTAGAGCACTTTACCTGTCCCTCTGCTGTGTACTTATGGGTTAGAATTTAAGGTACCATGGGTTAGAATTTAAGGTTTTTAAAAATCAAAAAGGAAGATTATTTATGTTGGATACTGAGTTTGTACGTAGCACTCCTGTGAATTACTGAGCTTTCCAGTGCAGTTTTAACTGTCAACTAGACATTGAAAAGGGAAGTACCCAAAACCTAGGTTTTGACACATGTTAATTTAGCTTCTTAAGCAACGAAACTGCACTGTCAGAAGACTTGTACATTGCAGAGTTAGAACATACTCTATAGTGTTTTATTCGGCTTTATTGAGTTGTGGGTACAAAATGTTTGACTAAAAGTTAAAAACCTCTGTAGCTGACTGGTAAGTTTGTGTGACGTGTGCTACGGGTGGACCACAAAATAAGAATCTTCGCTTGGTGACCTCTCTGGTTACATATCCTTCTCTTACAGGTCACAGCAGTTGCACAGCAGAATCAAGGAGAGGTGCCCGAGCCCCAGGATATGAAAGTGGCTGAGGTTCTCTTTGATGCTGCTGACGCGAATGCTATTGAGGAGGTCAACCTGGCGTATGAGAATGTCAAGGAGGTCGACGGGCTGGATGTGTCCAAAGAAGGCACGGAGGCCTGGGAGGCGGCCATGAAGAGATACGACGAGAGGATTGACAGGGTGGAGACGCGCATCACTGCCCGCCTGCGGGATCAGCTCGGCACCGCCAAGAATGCGAACGAGATGTTTAGGATTTTCTCCAGGTTCAACGCGCTGTTCGTCAGGCCTCACATCCGCGGCGCCATCCGCGAGTACCAGACGCAGCTCATCCAGCGTGTGAAAGATGACATTGAGTCTCTTCACGACAAGTTCAAGGTGCAGTACCCACAAAGCCAGGCGTGTAAGATGAGCCACGTGCGCGACCTGCCGCCCGTGTCGGGCTCCATCATCTGGGCGAAGCAGATCGACAGACAGCTGACCGCCTACATGAAGCGCGTGGAGGACGTCCTGGGCAAGGGCTGGGAGAACCACGTGGAGGGCCAGAAGCTGAAGCAGGATGGCGACAGCTTCCGCATGAAACTCAACACCCAGGAGATATTTGACGACTGGGCTCGGAAAGTGCAGCAGCGGAACCTGGGCGTCTCGGGGCGCATCTTCACCATCGAGAGCACCCGGGTTCGGGGCCGCTCTGGAAACGTCCTCAAGCTCAAGGTTAACTTCCTTCCTGAGATCATCACACTTTCCAAAGAAGTCCGAAACCTCAAGTGGCTTGGTTTCCGAGTCCCACTGGCAATTGTGAACAAGGCTCATCAGGCAAACCAGCTCTACCCGTTTGCCATCTCGCTGATCGAGAGCGTCCGCACTTACGAACGGACCTGTGAGAAGGTGGAGGAGCGGAACACCATCTCCCTTTTGGTCGCCGGCTTGAAAAAGGAAGTGCAGGCTCTGATCGCGGAGGGCATCGCGCTGGTGTGGGAGTCCTACAAACTCGATCCATACGTGCAGCGCTTAGCAGAGACTGTCTTCAACTTCCAAGAAAAGGTGCGTTCTGAGCTGATCTCCTGTGTCCAGGAGTGAGCCAGACACTTACACGCTGTTCTCCCCTAGAAGGCGTGTGTGACTGTTGGAGCACCAGGCCACGTGAGCTGAACGGAGAAGGGGCTGTTTGATGGGGTCGGGCTTTGGGGAGGCCGTTCAGTAACTACACCCTGATTTAGAAGCCAGTGGAGAGGTGACGGGCGCCGGAGTCTGACAGGAGGAGAGCTTTGTTACGGATAAAGCTGCGTGGAGAACGTGGCTCTAGGTCTGCAGCCGTGGCGCTTGCTGTCGATCCACCCCAGACCTGGGCTTCCTCCTGGGCTCCAGGGCAGCTGGACAGTTGTCAGCCTGCTGGCCCCGCGCCTGCCACTGCCGACAGAGCAGCGTGCTAGCGTCCGGTGCACAGGCCGCTCCCGAGGACAGAAGGTGCCGATCAAAACACAGTTAATTCCTGCTCCTGACTTAACAATCAGAGGTCGCCCTTCCCGGGAGCAGGAGGGAGTGAGGGGTAGTTTCCCTTCCCTCTCAGCCCAACAAACAGGATTAGCTGTCTATGGAAGAGCTTCTCTACTTAGAGCATTTGTTAGTTAATTGAGAAGAATGTACATAAGAATTAAGGGGTAGAGTGACAGGGTGTTTTAAATATTAAACATACCTTTCTTTAGGTGGATGACCTGCTGATTATTGAAGAAAAAATTGACCTGGAAGTCCGTTCCTTGGAAACGTGCATGTACGATCATAAGACTTTTTCGGAGATCCTGAACAGAGTCCAGAAAGCCGTGGATGACCTGAACCTGCACTCCTATTCCAACTTGCCCATCTGGGTCAACAAGCTGGACATGGAGGTCAGCTGGGGCTTGTCACAAATGCTGCCTTGCATTGTCCTCCTGTCAGCATAGGGCTGGGACCTCCTTCGTGAGCTTTAGTTTGTCCCTGAAAAGCAGTTATCAGTGATGGTTTAGTTTCCCCTCAGAAATCTCATTTAACTAGTAACGACAGAGCTCAGCTGTCGGACTAGCAGTACTCACGTCTGTTCCAGGTTGGAGACAGGCAGGGAGCTATGAGGGAGGAGAGAGCGTTCTCTCTATTCCTGGGTATGTGACAGCCTCCTGCCTGGCCCTCCCTGCTCTTCTCGTAATTTAGGTTGTCCTTCCTGGCCCCCTCCAGGCATCCTCTGATAACCCTGCCCTCTCCACCACCCAACTGAAAAAGAAATACTCGATGACAAATACCTCTTAGACGTGTGTGGGGAGGGGGGAAGAGTGTGTGTGTGTGTGACAGACAGCCACACGCATACTTAACCGCCCCGCATGGCTGGCTTGTTGGTGGATGTAAGAGAGTACACCCCTGACGAGTCTCAGGAAGGATATCTTAGGCCTGAGGTCACACAGTGGACAGGTGGTAACTGGTCAGTTCCAAGCTGTTTGTGGTTCACAGGTTTTCTCTTCCTTTCCCTTTTAAAATGGCTAAGTTGCAGTGTGTCCACATAGTGGACACTAACAGTGAAAGTTAACAAACCCCACTCTTGAATCCACTGAACTTCCCCAGTTGTTCTCATAGCTGCCCTCACAGCATTTCCAGGATGGTTGTATGGCCCAAGGCAGACTCTTCACAAAGACATACACCTGTTCTGTTCGTAGGAAATTTACTTGTCTCATTTTAGATCAGAGAGAAGATTTTGTTGTTTACTTATTAAGAGAGAAAGTGTCTACTATGCGTGGTAACAGATGTGATCATTTTGCAATATATACAAATGTTGAATCATTATGTTGTACACCTGAAACTAATGTAATGTAATGTCAATTATACCTCAGTTAAAAAACAAAAAAAGAAAATGATTTAATCTCTAAATTATAGTTTTCTAGTTTTATTTCTGAGGCTGCCAGGAAAACGCTTTTATTTTGTAAACTTTTTATCATATTAAACCTATATCTGACTGTGTCTCCACTTGGGAGGCTTGGTGACAGCCCACAGGTGGAGACAGCCTAACAGAGAGCAGGTATCTGAGGCCTGGAGAAAGTGACGGAAGTGAGACTGAGAATAGCGGGGGGCAGGGGGTGTCGTTAGTAATTTTATCTTTGACCTGAGACCTCTGCTTTGTATTTTATGTGCTCTGTGAGTTGACTTGTGGAGGAATCACTATTTTTCAACGTTCCTTTCTCTGCAGATTGAAAGAATATTGGGTGTTCGCCTGCAAGCTGGTCTTAGAGCTTGGACTCAGGTGCTTCTCGGACACGCTGAAGATAAAGCCGAAGTTGACATGGACACGGACGCACCACAAGTCAGTCACAAGCCCGGCGGGGAGCCCAGGATCAAAGTGAGTCCTTCCCGCAGCAGCTCATTTGCAAGGCAGTAAACTTCTCCCCCTAAAAAGTACCCATGAAAAGGCCACTTTACAGTGGAGAAACCTGACAGACACCACCTTGCCCAGGTGACCAGGTCAGCAGCACCCACGCCGTGTGTGTGGAGTAAGGAGGAGGGCCCTGCACCTCTGTGGGCTTTCTCCCTAAATCTCTCGGCCTCATTCTAGTCAGGAGCAAAACATCAGACAAATCCAGATTGAGGGTCGTGCTACAAAACCCTCGCGCAGTGCTCCTCCAGGGTGTCAAGGTCACGAGAAAGATGAGGAAAAAGCGAGGACCTTCACCGATTGGAAAGGATTAAGGAGTTGTGGCAGCGTGATGCGGTATTCTGGATTAGATCCTGGGAAATCTGACGGAAGCCTGTATTTTAGTTAGTACTGTATCAGTGCTAATTGCCTGTTTTGACAATTGTACCACCATAGAGGAAGGTGATGACGGGTATATGGCAACTTTTTGTGCTTTCTTTGTAGCTCCTATCTATAAGTCTAAAATTATTTCAAAAGCAAGTTTTTAAAAATGAAAAATATATTTACACTGGAAGAAAAATCTCTGCTTCCCAAGCTTATGTGCAAGAAATCATTTTGCTAACTGAGCATAATCTGCCTCAAGTAGAATTTCAAATTGACACCAAAATGTCACTGTTTCCGTGAAAATCTAAATCGGAGTCTTGTGAAAGAATGCAGTAATGTCACGGTGGTCACCACACTGGACAGCAGTCCTTGTTTCCGAGCCACCAGTTTCCCATTCGTGTGAAGAAGTGGTCGGCCAGAGTCTAGCAAGCTTTCTAGAAAATTCTATTCAAACTGCAAGGAGACCCTGCCTCCTGATGTGAGCGGTGGTTTTAAATATGCCCACATTGCAGTAAGTCAGTAAGCCCTGCAGAGTGGTGTGTAGTTGACAGTGTTTGTGTTACATTTATCGATAGACAGGTCTCACAGAACTGCCCGTGGACTTTGATCTGGGAGAAATGTTCAGCTTTTTTCCCCTACTCAGACTTTACCTTCTTATTTTCTCTTAATGCTTGAAAAATATTTTCACTTTGAATATTAGATATCTATCCCCAGACCATTCTTTGTAAAATACTGAGATGCAGGAAAGCAAGGGGGTGAGTATCTGAGTGGTATGATCTGTGGAGACTGGGTGGGAATCCCTGATTGGCATAAAGCACTGGCAGGTGGCCCTGCCATGTGCGGCACGTGTGTGACAGCCAGTGCAGCCTCCTGTCACTGCATCAGAGGCACGGGGCTCTCGGGGCTCTTGGTCATTGTGTCAGAATCATGCACATCAGATCCGATGGTGCCTTATTGAGCACCAGGCACAGAGACACGAGAGAGAGACCTAAGTAGTGCCTGCCCTCTGACTTCTCATCCCTCGGGGTGGGCCATAGACCACAAACATGACATTGTACACAGAGGTGACAGACCTTGTGCTTCAGATTGAAGTCATTTCATAGTTTAAAAAGTGTTATGCATCCAACCCGTTTTGTTGAAACAGATTGCTGACTAAGACATGCAACCTTCTTTTGCACCCTTCTTTGCAGAATGTCGTTCATGAGCTCAGAATAACCAATCAGGTCATCTATTTGAATCCGCCAATTGAAGAATGCAGGTACAAGCTGTATCAGGAGATGTTTGCCTGGAAGATGATTGTGCTGTCTCTCCCCAGGATCCAGAGTCAGAGGTACCAGGTGAGCCTGCTGTCCCCCTCGCCCCCGGGCTCCGTGACCACACCTCTGCCGGCCGTTTTTATTCCCCTCCATGCCTCCCCCACTGTATTTTTTAAAAGCAGATTCCATATATAATATATTCTATTAGTGTACTTACTTCTAGAGCAAAAGAAAACTCAAGACCGTTCTGCGTGAATGTTCTAGGGAACATTACTTTTAAACAGGACCAGTGGTTTTTAAATAAACGATTCCACAGCCTCTGCTTTAACAGGCTCTTCTAAAGAATAGCGATCCTGTTAGGAAGCGCATCTCTCTGCTTGGAGCATAATCTCAGCTCCTTTCAGATTTTTCTGAGGTAGCATCTGCCCGTACGGGGCTTGCAGTCTCGCAGTGCTTGGCCCAGAACTTGGAGTGTCCGGCTAATCGGAACGGAGCTGTGAGTGGTTCCTGCCCCTTGAGGAGTCTATGCCAGCCTCAGGACGTTTCTGGTCATATCTGTCCTGCCCTGAACTCGCTGCCGAGTTTCTCTGCATTGTTCTCTCGTTCATCTCCACATGTAACGAACTAAAGCCAGCCCCTCTGCTTGTGCACTCACCCCATCTCCCTCATTCTGTCTCTCAGTTCTTCCCTCTCTTCTGACTCTTCGTGTCAGCGAATAAACTTGACCCTGTCCCCCTGTAGCCATGTGATTTCACTGCTCCTCTTGGTAGCAGACAGCTGCTCCAGCCCCTGCCCCTCAGGCGTGTGCCCACTGCTCCGCCAGCATTGTCTGCTCAGTGTCACCGGGGCTCCCCGCTGCTGGTGTGTGGCTCCTTAGTCCTGGAGAACTGTTAGCGACAGATCCCACAGGGTGTGCGCTCACCGCTCCTCGATACACTGTTTTTGCTCAGCTTCCCTGGTTTTCTCCCACCCCACTGGCGGGTCTCCTTTACTGCTGCTTCTCTGGCTCTCCCTCCTCCCCACCTCTAAATATTCAGTGCCCTCTCCACCCCCGAGCACTGTGTCTCATCCAGCCTGTCGACTTTCAATGCCAGCTGTGTGCCAACAACTCCTGTTCACATCTCCAGCCTGGCCTTGACCCTGAACTCCATACCTGTCTACAGGTGCCTCCTTGGCATCTCCACATGACCATCTGAGAGACATGTCAAAGTGAAGGTGTCTCCCCAACCCCCCGCCCTCAAGTTTGTTCCTTCCTGGTCTTTTCTTTCCCATCCTTTCAACCCACTTGGGCCAAAAATCGTGGTGTCATCCTTGACGTCCATTGTCTCTACTTTCAAAATTCACCGTAATTTACTTCTTACCACATTCACTGCTAAGGTACCATCATCCCTCACTTGGATTATTAGAATTTCCTCTTGATGGGTCTCTCTGTGTCTGCCTCGCCCCCAAAAATCTATTTTCAACACAGCAGCCAGAGTAAGTCTTAGTAGCATGTTGATCCTGGCAGCGCTCTTTTCAGAGCCTGGTACTGGCTTGCTGGGCCCCACGTCGTAGCCTGCTTCTTGCATCTCTAAATTCAGCTCTTGCTTCTCCCTCGTTGGCTCCGGCCACCCTGGACTCTTCTCATCCTCACACGTGCCAGGCAGACTCTTGTCCTTGGGCCTTTGCACTTACTGAGCTCCTCTCAGAATCCCTGGTGGCAAATACTCATAGACTCCCTCCCTCCCTTGTCCTGGCTCTGCTCAAATGTCACCTCAGTGAGGCCTTCCCTGACTTCCCCATTTAAAATATAGCCCCCCCCGACCCTTTACTCCCTGCCCCCCTCTTTGCTGCTTTTTCTCCATAGTACTTTTTCTGTATATTGTGCATTTCCCTTAATTGTCTCTCTCCTCCCGTAAAACATAAGTCAGTGTGAACAGAGATTTTTTTTTTTTTTTTTTTTTTTTTTTTTTTTTAATTTATTGGGGTGACAATTGTTAGTAGAATTACATAGATTTCAGTTGTGCAATTCTGTATCACATCATCCATAAATCACACTGTGTGTTCACCACCCAGAGTCAGTTCCCCTTCCATCACCGTACATTTGATGCCCCTCACCCTCATCCCCCACCCCCCAACCCCCTTACGCTCTGGTAACCACCAAATTACGTTCCCCAGATTAATTTTCAAACCCCGTGGCCATCCTGTGGTCACCGACTGCCCTCCAATCCCCTCACCCTTCCCCCCACCCCCCCCCCCCCCCCGCCCATCTAGCAACCCTCAGTTTTTCCTCATTGTCTCCCAAACTGTTTCTGATTAGTTCATTCACTTATTCTTTTCTTTAGAATCAGCAAATAAGTGAGATCATATGGTACTTATCTTTCTCTGTCTGACTTATTTCACTTAACATAATGTTCTCTAGATCCATCCATGTTGTTGCAAATGGTAAGATTTCTTTCTTCCTTATGGCTGCATAATACTCCATTGTATAAATGTACCAGAGTTTCTTAATCCAGTCATCTACCGATGGGCATTTTGGTTGTTTCCATGTCTTAGCTATTGTGTATAGTGCTGCAATAAACATAGGAGTGCATAGAGATTTTTGAATTGAAGTTCTGGATTTCTCCGGATAGATACCTAGGAATGGAATTACTGGATCATAGGGTAGTTCCATTTTCAGAATTTTGAGATACCTCCATACTGTTTTCCATAGCGGCTGCACCAGTCTGCAATCCCACCAACAGTGCACAAGCGTTCCCTTTTCTCCACATCCGCGCCAGCACTTGTTGTTTGTTGATTTATTGATGATAGCCATTCTGACTGGGGTGAGGTGGTATCTCATTGTGGTTTTTATTTGCATTTCTCTGATGGTTAGTGAGGTTGAGCATTTCTTCATATGTCTGTTTGCCATCTGTATGTCCTTTTCAGAAAAATGTCTCTTCAAGTCCTCTGCCCATTTTTTAATTGGATCGTTTGTTTTTTTGGAGTTGGGTTGAGTAAGTTTTCCATAGATTTGTGATATTAATCCCTTATCAGATATATCACTGGCAAATATCTTTTCCCATTCAGTAGGATCCCTTCTTGTTTTATTGATGGTTTCCTTTGCTGTGAAAAAACTTTTTAGTTTGATATAATCCCACATGTTTATTCTTTCTCTTAGTTCCCTCGCGCAAGGGTGTATATCAGTAAAAATCTTACTCCGGGTAATGTCTGAGAAGTTTCTTCCTATGTTTTCTTCTAGGTATTTTATGGTTTCAGACCTTACATTTAAGTCTTTAAGCCATTTTGAATTTATTTTTGTATATGGTGTAAGGAGGTGGTCCAACTTCATTTTTTTGCATGTGTCTGTCCAGGTTTCCCAGCACCATTTATTGAATAGACTGTCATTACTCCATCGTACATTCTTGCTTCCATTGTCGTAGATTAAATGGCCATATAGGCGTGGATTTATTTCTGGACTCTCTATTCTGTTCCATTGATCTATGTGTCTGTTTTTATGCCAGTATCATGCTGTTTTGATTACTGTAGCCTTGTAGTATAATGAACAGAGATTTTTGTCTTGTCTGTTTATTGTTCCTACAACAGTGCCTGGCACATAACAGGCAGTCAGATTGTTGAAGCAAATGATTGTCGTGGGTTCCATCATCCGGGTTGGTGTAAGTCTTTGGCCATGGTATGTCACGTTCTCAGACATCACCTCTCAGATTAGTGGTTCAGGCCTCCAAGGTCCGCTCTGGGCGCCTTGCTCTGCTCCTTAGGCTGGGCGTGAGCATGTGCCGAGGGGGAAGCCACATCTTCTAGCTTGTGGTTGACTTGATGAGTTAAATCTAAGTAGGCCTCTGGTTACTTGTGATGGGGTAAGAGGGTGTTATCCCTTACGCGCCATTTTTATTGGGGACTGTTCTTTCAGTTCATTTTAATAAGTGGGTGGTGACTCAGATTACCACCTGTGTGCACACCACTCACGTTCATCTCTGGCTTTGCTTGGTTAGGTGGGCGTGCATTACGAATTGACTGAAGAAGAGAAGTTCTATCGGAACGCTCTGACACGGATGCCGGACGGCCCCGTGGCCCTGGAGGAGTCCTATTCTGCAGTGATGGGCATTGTAACTGAAGTCGAGCAGTACGTCAAGGTGAGAGGCCCTCGTTTCCCTCAGCACGCCGGGTAGCGTATGTGAGACACAATGGATATGGAACTAAAAGGTCTTGACTGTATGTAATAGGTGTCACTGGATAATTGCTACTTGAAAGCAAAGTGAACCGTAGGACAAATCTGGGCTATTCACGATCATTTTGGGAAATTGTAAATTGCATTCTTTTTTTGATACGGTAATTCTCAGAATTTCAAGTGAGAATTTTTCTAATGATCAATGAACATGAACTTTTTAAACAGACTATGACTGTATAAATATTCTATAGAAACGAAAGTCAAACTCTGTTGTTTGACTGTTTTCTTCCTCTGCAGGTTTGGCTTCAGTATCAGTGCCTATGGGACATGCAAGCCGAAAACATCTATAACAGACTCGGGGAAGATCTCAACAAATGGCAAGCTCTCTTGGTTCAGATAAGGAAGGCCAGAGGGACTTTCGACAACGCGGAAACCAAGAAAGAGTTTGGGCCAGTCGTCATAGATTACGGCAAGGTGAGCTCTGCGGTCTTAGGAGAGGTGTCGAGCTCGGGAAGTTGAAGTGGAAACAGCCTGCAGGACAAAAGTGACCCTCTGTTGCCTTGTGCTCACTCACTTGCAGGTGCAATCGAAGGTGAATTTGAAGTATGACTCTTGGCATAAGGAGGTTCTCAGCAAATTTGGGCAGATGCTCGGCTCGAACATGACCGAATTCCATTCCCAGATCTCCAAGGTGAGGAGAGGCAGGGTTTCGGCAGCATAACGAGGCTGCTGACAAACCTCGGCTCCAAGCTGAACCTCTTTCCGTGCTCTCTCTGGACAGTCTCGCCAGGAGCTGGAGCAGCACTCGGTGGACACGGCCAGCACCTCGGACGCCGTCACCTTCATCACCTATGTGCAGTCTTTGAAACGCAAGATCAAGCAGTTTGAGAAACAGGTTGAGGTGAGCTCTAGGAACAGTGACAATTCTCGCTGTCCCCCCTGTAGGCACCGCCCACAGTTCACCTCTTGTAACCACCTGGTCGACGTGCTCGTTCAAGGGCAGGGGCTGACGTCCTGGGTGGCCATGTTCTATCAGCTCTGCAGGTTCTCCCTACGCACACCAGGGTCTGAGGACCACTGCTTTTATCTTTTAAGATCTTTCACTTTAGTTATGGATCTTGAAGTTATCAGACTTAGATTTCCTTTTTGCTGTTTGCGGTGGGGGGCAAAGTACAGCTGTGGTGTGCATAGCTCCCCTCCAGAGCCTTCTGGATGCAACTAGAGCAGTGAGGCCTGGCCGGCCGGCTCTCAGCACGCTGCCTCTGACCACAGCGCTCGGGACAGGAGGTTTCTGGACAAGGGAGGTGTATTGATATTCTGTATTCGGTAGCCAGTGTTTCATGGGACACTGACAGCAATTTCTGTTGTTACAGAAGAACAAAAGTATGTTTCTTTTTTAACTCTCAAAGCTCTACCGCAATGGTCAGCGCTTGCTGGAAAAGCAAAGGTTCCAGTTCCCGCCCTCCTGGCTCTACATTGACAATATCGAGGGAGAGTGGGGGGCCTTCAACGACATCATGCGGCGGAAGGACTCTGCCATTCAGCAGCAGGTGGCAAACCTGCAGCTGAAGATTGTGCAGGAGGACCGGGCCGTGGAAAGCCGCACCACCGACCTGCTGACCGACTGGGAGAAAACCAAGCCCGTCACGGTGAGTCTCGGCCGCCATGCCGTGGCTTAGCTTTCGAATAACGAAGACTTTATAATTAGAAAGAACTTACAGAGCATGCATTTGAAAATGGGACTGCCAACTTAGACGTCTGTTTACCCAGAACTCTCATGAGAGTCCCCTAAGACGGTAGATGGTTTGCAGAGTAAAGGTTTTCTGTTCTGAAGTCGTCCTCTTACTGAGGCATATGCAAAAATGGGGATTACTCTCGTGGACGCAGACTGAGCCCCACTGCTGCTGCTCTGTCGGGGGACAGGTTCTCTGTCATTACTGTTAATTAAACATGTGCCCAGAACCTACCACATCCGGTTCTCTGGGTTCATTCCAGTATTTACCAAGCTCCTGCTGTTCTAGGCAATGGAGATATAGCAGTGAACAAAAAAGACAGGAGCCCCACTTCATGGAGTTACGCTCCAGTGGGAGAGACCGATAATAAAACATGGACGAGGAAAACTTGTGTTTTAAATCATGGTGCTATGTGCCTTGGGGGAAGGGTGAGGGCCCAGTGGAAGGGGTGTTAGTAATGTACTTACTGCTGTGTCAGGGACAGTGACGTTTAAGCGGAGCTGTGGAGGTGGGGGGCGGGTAGAGGGGACAGCAAGTCCGAGATTCGGGCAAGCAGGTAACAGCTTACCTGGTTACGGGGGATAGATACCTGGTTACGGGGGCGGACCTGGTTACGGGGGATAGATACCTGGTTACGGGGGCGGACCTGGTTACTGGGGATAGATACCTGGTTACGGGGGTGGACCTGGTTACTGGGGATAGATACCTGGTTACGGGGGTGGACCTGGTTACGGGGGTGGACCTGGTTACTGGGGATAGATACCTGGTTACTAGGGATAGAGACCTGGTTACTGGGGATAGATACCTGGTTACGGGGGTGGACCTGGTTACTGGAGATAGATACCTGGTTACGGGGGTGGACCTGGTTACTGGGGATAGATACCTGGTTACGGGGGTGGACCTGGTTACTGGAGATAGATTCCTGGTTACGGGGGCGGACCTGGTTACTGGGGATAGATACCTGGTTACGGGGGTGGACCTGGTTACTGGGGATAGATACCTGGTTACGGGGGTGGACCTGGTTACTGGGGATAGATACCTGGTTACGGGGGTGGACCTGGTTACTGGGGATAGATACCTGGTTACGGGGGTGGACCTGGTTACTGGGGATAGATACCTGGTTACGGGGGTGGACCTGGTTACTGGGGATAGATACCTGGTTACTAGGGATAGAGACCTGGTTACTGGGGATAGATACCTGGTTACTGGGGTGGACCTGGTTACTGGGGATAGATACTTGGTTACGGGGGTGCACTTCAAATCTTTATTTAGACAAATGTAAACATAGTCAAGAAAGGGAGAAGGATGTTAAATTTTTGTGAGTGTTAACCTGGTTTTGTAGTTTGGGGATGTGGGTTTTCCACCAGACCTGGTGGGAGATTTGGCCTCCCACTGTCTACTGGTTAGGGCTTGTCCTGCCCTCAGCCCTGTCTGTTGCTGGGTCCATAGGCCATTCTCTGGGTTTAACTTGGTTTCCAGCGGCCCTTGTTTTTTGTTGTTTTTTTTAAGTTTCATGCATATTTCCCCCTATTTTTTTTTTTTTAATTGGGAAACTGTGTTTCTTCAGGGTCCATCAGCTCCAACTTGTTGTCCTTCAATCTAGTTGTGGAGGGCGCAGCTCACTGGCCCATGTGGGAATTGAACCAGCAACCCTGTTGTTCAGAGCTCGCTCTCTAACCAACTGATCCATCAGGCCACCCCATCAGGGGCCCTTGTTTTAAGAAGGCCCCTGCTTTTACTAATGCCAGTGCTGTGGGTTGTGCAGAATGCTAGTTGTAGTAGGGGAGTGAGTATTGATCAGTAGGCAAGATTCTGGTCACCCAAACTTGGTGAATATCTCATACTGTCTCACCTTGCTAGTAATGTGCTATAGTTAAAATTCTAATCGCTAGTCCATATAGTCATACTCAAAAGTTAGTAAAGTGGAAAAGAGAGATGGACATAGTGTTAATGCTGAAGTACAGGCCTTCTCCATGATGGCAGGGCTTTGTTTCTCACTCTTAGTGACTGATATAAGAACTCTGTGTCAGGGAGGGTGTGGCTGGCAGCCCTCAACTGCAGGTCCCCGCAGATCGGGAGTGAACGTCTGTCCTGTCTGTCGTCTTCCCATCTCCCCAGGCACTTAGTGAAATGATGACTGAATTCAGAGGTGTCCCACCTTTCTTGTATTTTTTTACTTATGTCAAATGGAAGGGTTACACTCAGTAATGTACACAATCAGAAGAGTCTCTCTTGTTGAATGTGTATGTACGTGGGCGTGTTCATGGACTCCCAGCAGGCTCCCGGCTCCATTTCCCAGCCAGTGTGCACTGTCCTGAGACCCGGGTGCAGCGTTCTGTGCTTTGACTGCTTTCAGGGCAATCTCCGCCCGGAGGAGGCGCTTCAGGCTCTCACCATATATGAAGGAAAGTTCGGCAGGCTGAAGGACGACCGGGAGAAGTGCGCGAAGGCCAAGGAGGCGCTGGAGCTGACGGACACGGGGCTGCTCAGCGGCAGTGAGGAGCGCGTCCAGGTGTGGACCGCCGTGCGGCGGGGTGCAAGTGGGGGCGGGCGCGTGGCTCTGTGCCTGACTCTGCGTGACCTGGGCCCTGCCAGACTCGGACATGGCTTCTGTTTCCAAAGTTGAAGTGCTTGCTGTTCTTAACCGCAGGTGGCCTTAGAAGAGCTGCAGGACCTCAAAGGCGTTTGGTCAGAACTTTCTAAGGTCTGGGAGCAGATTGATCAGATGAAGGAGCAGCCGTGGGTGTCAGTGCAGCCCCGGAAGGTGTGTCCCGTTACGGTGGTGTTCGTAGTGCCCTCGTGTGTTAAGATACAGACTGTCCTTAGAAACTGCAAACCAGGAACGGTGTTGTGAGTTCACAGACTCTCACATACGGTCCTGCATGTCGTTTACATTATTACATCCAGCCTAACGTAAAATTTCTTTTGAAATCTTCTTAAAAAACTTTTAAAAGAATGTTGGCCAACTCAGTATTGTCTTGTGTCTCTCTTGACAGCTTCGACAAAATTTAGACGGCCTCTTGAACCAGCTGAAAAACTTCCCCGCACGATTACGGCAGTACGCATCCTATGAGTTTGTCCAGAGGCTTCTGAAAGGTTACCTGAAGGTAGGTGACGAGGTGCTGCAGTTGTGGTATCCATAGAAACGCACCTGCCCCCTGACCTGCTTCCTCTCCCCACAGATCAACATGCTGGTGATCGAGCTGAAATCCGAAGCCCTGAAAGACCGCCACTGGAAACAGCTGATGAAGAGGCTGCACGTGAACTGGGTGGTCTCGGAGCTGACCCTGGGCCAGATCTGGGACGTGGACTTGCAGAAGAATGAAGCTGTGGTCAAGGATGTGCTGCTCGTGGCACAGGGGGAGATGGCCCTGGAGGAGTTCCTGAAGCAGGTAAAAAAATGACAGGACTGACGGCCACTTTCAGGTCGCGTCGCAGGCTGTGCCGTTGATCTAAGCTGCAAGTATGGAGCCGGCGGTGCTGCTTTTTGTCCCCACAACATGTGTTGCCTGAGCGGCCTGTGAACGCCCTCTCTCTGGTTTCCATCCAGATAAGAGAAGTGTGGAATACTTACGAATTAGACCTGGTGAACTATCAGAACAAGTGTCGCCTGATTCGTGGCTGGGACGACCTCTTCAACAAGGTCAAAGAGCACATCAACAGTGTGTCTGCCATGAAGCTCTCGCCCTATTACAAGGTACCGGTGGGGGAAGCCTTCCCTCCCTGATCAGAGCGTCCCCGCCACTGTCACTGTAGTACCTTCTGACTGACAGTCACCAGAGCCCGTTACTTAATACGTGAGCCAAGTAACTTGCCAGGCTCTTAGTGTGCATTTGGCGTGAGCTTTGGCCTATCTGTTCTGGAGGGAACGCTTAGCAGTTGGACTCTTCCTCCCGTCTGCGCACTAGGTTTTCGAGGAGGACGCCCTCAGCTGGGAAGACAAGCTGAATCGCATCATGGCTCTGTTTGACGTGTGGATCGACGTGCAGAGACGCTGGGTCTACCTGGAAGGCATCTTTACAGGCAGTGCGGACATCAAGCACCTGCTGCCCGTGGAAACCCAGCGGTTCCAGAGGTGGGCTAGCCAGGGGCCAAGGAGCTGACGGAGAGATGGGCGGGTGCCCTTCTCCCACGAGGCTGACCTCGGCTTTGATTTGATTTCTAGTATCAGCACAGAGTTTTTGGCGCTGATGAAGAAAGTCTCCAAGTCTCCCCTTGTTATGGATGTTCTCAACATTCAGGGCGTGCAGAGGTCTCTGGAGAGATTGGCAGATCTGCTAGGAAAGATCCAGAAAGCCCTGGGAGAATACCTGGAAAGGGAGCGGTCATCTTTCCCCAGGTGAGAGTTGTTTTTTTGTTGTTGTTTTTTAAATTTTAGGTGTGTTTTCCTAGGACCCATCAGCTCCAAGTCCAGTAGTTGTTTCAACCTAGTTGTGGAGGGCGCAGCTCACAGTGGCCCATGTGGGGATCGAACCGGCAACCTTGTTGTTAAGAGCACCGTGCTCTAGCCAACTGAGCTAACTGTCCACCCCAAGAGTTGTTTTGAGCTGCACTGAGATGACGTCTCTTCCCTTCCTTTTCAGTTGTGCTATCTTCCAGGCCTCCTCTCTCCCTTCTGGGCCTGTGTGGTGGTTCCTTTTGACAGCAAGGGTCTTGTTACACATAATCCACATAATGAGTACCGTTTCCTTTTCATGCACTGATTTCTGATTCTAACAGATAATCCTTCGTTTTCTATCTGGATTTGTTTATTAAGCTTCATTTAAAATCTCATCCACCCTCCCAGGCAACTTGCATCTTAAAAGTTTAGCTTTGATTATTTTCTAAGTGGCATCTTTTCCTTTTTGGATAGTTTGCTTAGCGTAAATCACAGTTTGCTTAGTGTAAATCACACTGAGTGGCTCAGGTTTTAAAAATGAATTCATGAAGTAAGGTGAATGACGTGAAATTGACTGGCTTCCTCGTTGATGTCTGGTTAATAACTGTGTATGTCTTGCTGGTGCTGGAAGAAACCTGGATGTGATGTGAATCCAGTTGGGAATTGTCCTCCACCGTCCCATCCACTCTGCCTTCCCACAAGTTGAAGTTTGGCCTGGTTCACCCTATTTGTGTTCATGGAACATTTTAGCAATTGGAATGCTGTTTTAAATCTAGGTTCTATTTTGTGGGCGATGAAGATTTGCTTGAAATCATTGGAAACAGCAAGAATGTAGCTAAATTACAGAAACACTTTAAGAAAATGTTTGCTGGAGTTTCGAGCATCATTCTGAACGAGGATAACTCTGTCGTCTTGGGCATTTCATCCCGTGAAGGAGAGGAGGTAGTTAAATTATGTTTGTAACCTTGAAAACTTCTCCCCCATTTTTGTATATCTTAGTTCTTAAATTTCACTTATTTCAGGTTATGTTTAAAACTCCCGTGTCGATTACTGAGCATCCCAAAATCAATGAATGGCTCACGCTGGTAGAAAAGGAGATGAGAGTCACGCTGGCTAAGCTTCTGGCTGAGGCTGTTACGGAAGTTGAAATTTTTGGTAAAGCAACTTCAATTGACCCAAACACCTACATCACTTGGATTGACAAATACCAGGTAACGTAGAAGGAAGTGGGGAGGGCTAACGAGAAAGGCACTGCTGACCTGTGCAGTGACCCTTTTGGGTCTCGTGTCTTCCAGGCCCAGCTTGTGGTCTTGTCAGCCCAGATAGCCTGGTCTGAAAACGTGGAGACGGCGCTGAGCAGCATCGGGGGAAGCGGCGATGCGGCGCCCTTGCACTCCGTGCTCAGCAACGTGGAGGTCACGCTCAACGTGCTGGCCGACTCGGTCCTCATGGAACAGCCCACGCTCCGGAGGCGGAAGCTGGAGCACTTGGTGAGTCCCGTGCCCAACTCATTCCTCTCTGTAGGCTCTTGTGCCTTCAGCTCAGCGGTGAAATCACCCTTGAGAAGTATTCTCATTGATGTTAAGAAAGAAAAGTAGACGGTGTGGATAGGCCCTGGGGTGGGTATTTGGCTCTGTTCCTGTTGAAAGATAATCTTGGTGCAATATAGAAGTTAGGCGACATCCTGGTAAGAAGGGAGTGGCAACCGTGATCAGGACCTTTCACTCCTCATCACCTTCCCAAAGGGGCGGGAGCTCGGCCCGGCCCCGAGCCACAGCACCTGGACTGGGCTTTGCGCTCCCTGCACAGAGCCTGTTTGGACAGCCAGCTGTTCTCCCATCACGTTTTACGTTTGTTGCAGCTTTTACTTAGTAAGGTGGTTTTGGGTTTGCTGCAGCTCTTGAGGCTAATTAATTGCACTGCACAAACAGCATTTCTAAATGAATTTGCCACCTGAAGTGCAGTTAAGAAAACCCGGGCTCTCCATTGAGGTCTAATAATCCACAAACCCACTGAAAGCACTGCAATGCTGGAGTTTGTGGTAAACTCTCATGGGGACTTTCTTCAGATTACAGAGCTGGTTCACCAGAGAGACGTGACAAGGTCCTTGATCAGAAGCAAGATCGACAACAGCAAGTCGTTTGAGTGGCTCAGCCAGATGCGGTTTTACTTCGACCCGAAGCAGACGGATGTGTTGCAGCAGTTGTCCATCCAGATGGCGAATGCCAAGTTCAACTATGGCTTTGAGTACCTGGGTGTGCAGGACAAGCTGGTGCAGACTCCCCTCACCGACCGTTGCTACTTGACCATGACACAGGCTCTGGAGGCTAGGCTGGGCGGGTCCCCCTTCGGTGAGTTATACCGCAAACCTGGACAGGTGCAGTCTGACAGCAGATTTACTTCTCGGGGATTAAGTAAAGTATTTAATACTATATTTCTTAACTACATGCCTACTGCATTTTAAGAATTTGACATTTGTTTGCATTTATGACATCTGTGTTGGTTTTTTTAAATGAATTGCCTTTTACAGTACAGCTACAGCTATCTTCCCAGCTGAGTGCTAGACTTGGGCACTGACTGACTTATCTTCGTGTGACAGGGCCCGCTGGGACTGGGAAGACCGAGTCTGTCAAAGCCCTTGGCCATCAGCTGGGACGCTTTGTTCTAGTTTTCAACTGTGATGAAACCTTTGATTTCCAGGTGAGGAGCTCTGTGAGATCCACCCCAGATCTCACAGTCTGAGAGGGTCAGGTGGGGAACAGTGAGCATGTACCCCTCTACAAGCTGCTGGCCTGGTCGCAGCATGGCCTGATCCTCCAGGGACCAGTGTTGTTTGGAAGTGTGCGCAGTGTCCAACATAAGTGCTTGGCCTTGACTTGAGCTTCATGTTCTCACTGACCTCTCTAGTGTAACATCGTTTTTCTTAAAGGACAGTTTGTGAAAGAAATGCTGAGTGCCTGCACGTGGCAATAAACAGATGTTAATGGAAAAGATTTTTTTAATCAGCAAAAGTGATAGAATGAAAGTAACAGCTTTGTCATTAGATTTGGGGCACAGGAGGAAAAGTATGATGCGCTGCATCTATAGCTAAGTCACTTGTTCGTGAAGCACTTGCTGTGTGTAGGCGTGGCCTCGCCTCACCTGTGAATCTAATTTCACCTTCACAGCCACCTGGGTGGGGGCTGGTATTATGCTCACTTCAGAGATGAGCAGATGTCAGTTCCAAGTAGAGACTTGCCCAAGGGCAGACAGACAGACGGCCCGAGCCAGGATTGGAGCCCTGTGAAGTCAGTGCTGAGGCAGATGGCTTTAGCTCCTCTCTGTCCATCTCAGGCGATGGGGCGGATCTTCGTGGGCCTTTGCCAAGTGGGCGCGTGGGGCTGCTTTGATGAGTTCAACCGGCTGGAGGAGCGGATGCTGTCGGCCGTGTCCCAGCAGGTGCAGTGCATCCAGGAGGCGCTGCGCGAGCACTCCAACCCCAGCCTCGACAGGGGTAAGATTCCTCTGCTCCAGCGGCTGCTCGGGGGGCGGAGGAAAATCCCACGGGGCACTATGGCCACCTCTCGGTTAGAAATGAGTGAGCAGGTCATTTAGCTCCTGGGGCTGACTGTTGCAGGCAGGATGGTGATCCTGAGTGCAGATGCAAGGGACCCCCAGGCATTTTGTCCTCCTCACCCCAGAGCAGTCCTTCTGGGCAGTCCAGAGTCCTATGTGTACCCCCTCTCCCCCCACAGCACCTGCCCCAAAATGAGGGTTGGGCCGATGGGGGCCCTCGGTGCTCCCCACCTCCTCCCCTAAAAGCCAGCCTTCCTCGCCACCTGTTTGGCCAGTGCTCTTCCATGCAGCTCTGGGAATGAGCCCTCGGTCATGACAGGCGTGAGGTGGAAGCAGGTGGGGTGCTGGAGGAAGGGACCCCATCAATGGATCGGTATTGGATAATTTATGTGCACTTTAACTTTTAACATTTCCTTTTATTCCGTAATAATAGTAATTTGTCTGCCAATTTGCCAGACCTAAATAAAACAAAAGGAGTATCAACCAAAACAATACCTGTGTGCTCCGTATTCTCTTATGGAGAAACACTATCCCCAAATGACTTGGAATTATGGCTTTTTAATGATCCTAGGAAAGGCTAATTTTCGTGATCTAAGCCTGTCAGTTGTGTCACAGCATTGATTTTTCATTTCTGCAACAGATTTTTCATTTCTGATTTTTCATTTCTGCAAGAGTCATTGGACTGACTCCATTTGTAGTCTTGCATTGAACCTGTGACACAATACGGCACCACCAGATAGTGGGTTTCCTGCCCCTGCTGACGTCATCTATTACATAATCAGACACTTGCGTGTAGGTGAGGGTGGCCGTGCCCGGTGAGTGCCTACGAAAAGGCCACCACGCCGCTCCCCTGCAGCTCTGGGCTCCGGGCTGCGAGGCCAGCAGAGAAATGGGTGCTGGGTGATTTTAGGAAGATTTTTAAAATAGGTGTTTGCACATCATGAGTCCTAACGCCTTCATCCGATTTTAGCCGCTGCCCCCATTACCTGTGAGCTGCTGAACAAACAAGTCAAGGTGAGCCCAGACATGGCCATCTTCATCACCATGAACCCCGGCTACGCGGGCAGGTCGAACCTTCCAGACAACCTGAAGAAGCTGTTCCGGAGCTTGGCCATGACCAAACCCGACCGGCAGCTGATCGCCCAGGTCATGCTGTACTCACAGGGCTTCCGCACTGCCGAAGTCCTCGCCAACAAAATCGTCCCGTTCTTCAAGTGAGTGCCTCCGCCACCAGCATCAGTTTCTACCACAGTTGAATGTGCCCGTTGAACGTCTCTCTGTGATTGTGGCACATTTTTCACAGGCTGCTCCCCTTTCTTGACAGCAGACGCTGTTGTGGCCTGAAGCCCTAACCCTAAGAAAACGCTTTCTCTGCTAGGCTGTGTGACGAGCAGCTCTCGTCTCAAAGTCACTACGACTTTGGTCTCCGAGCGCTGAAGAGCGTGCTGGTGAGTGCAGGCAATGTGAAGAGGGAGAGAATTCAGAAGATAAAGCGGGAGAAGGAAGAACGAGGCGAAGTAGTCGATGAAGGGGAAATTGCGGAAAACCTGCCTGAACAAGAGGTCTGTGCGCATGTTCTTTAAATTCACCTGGTCGACGTCCAAGTCGTGCCTGGACTCTGTGCCTTCTCACTGCGACTCACGTTCACTGGAGTGAGGAGCAGAGATTACATTTACACAGTAGATTGAGCGAGTCCGCGGGGGCGCGTGCTGGGTCACACTCTTCACGTAGCAGCGTGTGGGGATGCGGCAGTAACTGTGCGAGCCGGGCTCCCTGCCCCTCGGCGCTCAGTCCCCCTTTCCCCACATAGATTCTGATACAGAGCGTCTGCGAGACGATGGTGCCAAAGCTGGTGGCAGAAGACATCCCTCTGCTCTTCAGTCTCCTGTCGGACGTGTTCCCTGGAGTCCAGTATCACCGCGGTGAGATGACTGCACTTCGAGAGGAGCTGAAGAAAGTGTGTCAGGAAATGTACTTGACATATGGAGATGGAGAAGAAGTTGGCGGCATGTGGGTTGAAAAGGTAACAAGAAGTGTTCTGGTGGCTGCAGCCTCCACAGACCCGCTGGCTGCAGGATAATGACCGTAGGCACCGGGAGGAAATTACATTTGCTAGAACTCTGTCCATGGAAAAATTTCAGTACTTGCCGTTAAGAGTTCATAGCGCACATTTCTTGCTTGTTGACGCGGGGTGTGGCTGAGGAGCCTTGGCCATGCTTTGCGTGGTTGTGATGCTGGTCCTGTCGGCCGCAGGTTCTCCAGCTCTATCAGATCACTCAGATTAACCACGGCCTGATGATGGTGGGGCCGTCGGGCAGCGGGAAGAGCACGGCCTGGCGCGTTCTCCTGAAGGCTCTGGAGAGACTCGAGGGCGTGGAGGGCGTGGCCCACATCATTGACCCCAAGGCCATCAGCAAAGACCACCTTTACGGGACCCTGGACCCCAACACCAGGGAATGGACGGATGGGCTGTTCACGCATGTGCTGAGAAAGTAAGTTCATCTGGATCCATGTTGGCATTTGGTGAACACAGCCCTGGGTGTGCGGGGCTTATACAACAGTGTGTTTCACTTTTCCAACCAAAGTCTGAGCACATTTAAAAATCACCTGAGAAACCCTAGGGCGGGATGTTAAATCTTAACCGTTTTGAGTTAGTCAGCAGCTGCTCAAAACCCTCCTATCAGGATCATAGACAACGTGAGGGGCGAACTGCAGAAGCGCCAGTGGATTGTCTTTGATGGTGACGTGGATCCTGAGTGGGTTGAGAACTTGAACTCGGTGCTGGATGACAACAAGCTGCTAACTCTGCCAAACGGAGAGCGCCTCAGCCTCCCTCCCAATGTAAGTAGCCCTCCTGGGCGTCCTGGACCCAATATTCCAACGTGAAGTTCATGGGCTAGCCGAGTACAGTCTGGAGACAAGCTGCCAGGTTCCAGAGGGTAGCAGGCAGGTGTATAGATAATTTTCAGTCAGAGTCTCTAGAGTTTTTCTGTTCCTGTGGCTGGCAAGAGATATTTCCATAGGCTTTATTAATAACTTTCCACTGTTGAATATTAAGCCTCCCTACAACCCTGTAAGGTGGGGTTGTACTTAGGATTTCTATAGTTGCTGTACATGTGGGAGGGGGCAGAATGAGGAAGCCTCAGGGCTGTCCCCTGTGAACAAGCATTTGGTCCGGGTTCTAGCAGAGCAGGGAGTGTGGGCAGGCCTGCGTGGATTTGCATCATTCTTTGATCCAACGCTTGGGGAGTGCTGTCATATGTCGGCCTCTGTTCTAGGTGCTAAAGGTACAGCAGTAACCAAAATAGCAATACAGTGGTACCTCGGTTTTCGAACATTTCCATTGACGAACATTTCGGTTTACGAACGCCGTAAACCCAGAAGTAAATGCTTCCATTTTCGAACCCCCTCAGAAGTCAAACATGTCACGTGGCTTCCGCTGAGTGCAAGATCCTGAGGCCTAGCTGTAGGCTGTTTCCAAATGTCTCAGAACTTTAACGGTCTTCTGGAACAGATTACATTCGAAAACCGAGGTACCACTGTACCTTCACTCTCCTGAGCTCATAGTCAGCTGAGATGACAGACAAGCATAAGTGGTGAGGGTGCTAAGGAGAGAATGGTGAGAAGTGAAGGTTGCCCTGTGGGAACAGGCGGCCGGAGGCTCTGCTGGGAAGATGGTGGTTTAAGTAGAGACTGAGGGGTGAGGGAGCGAGCCCTGTGGGCTTTGGGGCATCCAGGCCAAGGGCAGGTCGCAGGGGGAGCGGTCTGGGTGTGCCCAGAGTGCGACGACAGTAAGGGGGCAGTTGGCTGGTGTGGAGAGAGCTGGGGGAGGGAAGTGGGTGAGACCACAGAGGAAACGGGGCGATCAGGTCGGGCCTGGGGGGGTCCATGTGAGGATAGGAGCTTGCCCCGCGGTGAGTCAGGAGACACGGGAGAGCCTGGGTCTGGGCGATGCAGCCTGTTTGTTTACAAACACCCCTCTGGCTGCTGTTGGGAGGGCAGCTGAAGAGGGCAGGCGTGGATAAGGAACCGTAGGAGGCTGTGTGGTGCCCCGGGCACAGTGTGGAGATGGGCTAGTGGATTTACAGCTTGTGTGGTGGACTTCGCTGAGGGACTAGAGGCGTGTGTGCGAGCAGGGGGTGGAGCGTGACTCCCAGGGTGTTGGCACAAGAGCTGGTGACATGAGCCTTTATCACAAAGGCTCAACATTGGTGGCTGTCATCACTTCAAAACCAAGCCATGAATGCTTAGTGCCAGTCTGAAAATGTGTACCCACTCAGACGTGAGCTTGATTTGACTTGTCAGGTTCTTTTCTCATAGCCCATCGGCCAGTAGATTCTGTTGTCAGAACAGTTGTCACACAAGGTGTGAGGCACATTAGCCCTGAGGTTAAGGCTCGACTCAGCATGTGGTTTGAATCTCAGCACCACCATCTGCTGGCCGTGGGACCGGGGCAGGTACCCAGCCCCGTGTGTAAGATGAAAACACTGCGGGCCTGCCTCGAGGCCCTGGCAGGAAGACTGAGTGGGCTGCAGTCGGGAGCATGGGCCCAGGGTCCACACGCTGTGTGGTTACTGCTGGCCCCCCTGCAAGGGAGCTCGTTGGTCCTGGTCTCACTGCCGGTCCCAGCATGCACATGGTCTCGCCCAATTTCTTATGGAGAGAGCTTGATGGATGTAGCGATGTGAACTGCAGCTATTTTTACATTTAAACTAAGTACAGAAAAATTAGATTTAACTCGCCCTTTCAGTGTGTATGTAGGTAAAAGAATTTTAACATCCAGGTTTCTACCAACCCTGCATCATGCAATCTGCTTCATGTTTTCTCTCAAGGTGCGAATAATGTTTGAAGTGCAGGACTTGAAATACGCTACCCTGGCCACCGTGTCACGCTGCGGCATGGTCTGGTTCAGCGAGGATGTGCTCAGCACGGACATGATCTTCAACAACTTCCTGGCCCGGCTGCGCAGCATCCCGCTGGACGAAGGGGAGGATGAGGCCCAGCGCCTGCGCAAGGGGAAAGAGGACGAGGGCGAGGAGGCCGCCTCCCCAATGCTGCAGGTTGGGGGGGAGGCGTGGGGGGTGGCGAGGGACATCCCCGAGGGTCTGGGGCGGTCACTGCTGAAGCTAGGCGCTTGGTCGGTCGCTGGGTTTGTCTTACACCGGCTCCTAATTAAGGAAGCCCAGGGTCACAGCAGCTATAGTCAGATGTGCATGGGAAAATGCAAAGGACTCTTGCAGTTAGTCCAGTGTTCCCAGGAAATGTAGCTTTTGAGAACCACCAGGATGAAGGGATGAGGGTTGTTCACTGAAGCGTCATCCTTCATTTTTTAATCCAGAGTTAATTTTCAAAGGTCATGTGATCTGCTCCCAGGCCTTGGTTAGAGTTAGAAGGGATGAAAATAGCTGGGCTTTTTGAAAGGACCTGTTCAGCACCGCTTACTACTCTTGTAGATCCAAAGGGATGCGGCGACCATCATGCAGCCGTATTTCACATCCAACGGCCTGGTCACCAAGGCGCTGGAGCACGCCTTCCAGCTGGAGCACATCATGGACCTGACGCGCCTGCGCTGCCTGGGCTCGCTCTTCTCCATGCTGCACCAGGCCTGCCGCAACGTGGCGCAGTACAACGCCAACCACCCCGACTTCCCCATGCAGCTGGAGCAGCTGGAGCGCTATGTGCAGGTGGGGCCTGACCCCCAGGAGGGGGCGGTTTCACACAGGGCAGGGCGTGGTTCCCTGGCGCCCTGATCCAGAAACACCCACGGGCACCAACCTCAAGCTTAGTGCTGCCGCAAATGACTGTCTTATTGTGGTTGCAACTTTACAAAATGAGACCTTACTTCCTGTTTCAACAGCGGTATCTGGTCTATGCCATTCTCTGGTCCTTGTCTGGGGACAGTCGGCTGAAAATGAGAGCAGAGCTGGGCGAATACATCAGGAGGATCACGACCGTGCCGCTGCCCGCCGCGCCCAACATCCCCATCATTGATTATGAAGTGAGTGCACGAAGCACCGCCTTCCTCCCTTGGTCTCTGGGGTAATTCCGCCTGCAGCCACGTCACCATGGACTTGGACGTAATCCTTCCGTTTCATAAAAGCAGTTTATCCTTTTGGTTTTATGCAGTCCAGGGAGTGCAGATTAACTTGAAAGTTCTGATTTGTATGAAAGTGAGGAGGCACGTGGGCCCCGAGTGACCACTCCCCCATCCCTGTGTGCAGGTGTCCATCAGTGGGGAGTGGTCGCCGTGGCAGGCCAAGGTGCCTCAGATCGAAGTGGAGACGCACAAGGTAGCAGCCCCCGACGTCGTCGTGCCCACCTTGGACACGGTCCGCCACGAAGCCCTCTTGTACACCTGGCTGGCCGAGCACAAGCCGCTGGTCTTGTGCGGCCCCCCTGGGTCCGGCAAGACCATGACTCTCTTCAGTGCCCTCCGGGCCTTGCCCGACATGGAGGTAAAGGGGCCGGGAGGTGGGCAGCGGGCTCTGGTGGTCAAATGCGGGGCCAGCCCTGTGATACCTGATTTGTTCCTTCCTTTTCAAGGTTGTGGGTCTGAACTTCTCAAGTGCTACGACTCCAGAGCTCCTGCTGAAGACTTTCGACCACTACTGCGAGTACAGGCGCACACCTAACGGGGTCGTTTTGGCTCCTGTTCAACTTGGCAAGTGGCTGGTATTATTCTGTGATGAAATCAACTTGCCAGACATGGATAAGTACGGGACACAGAGGGTCATATCTTTCATCAGACAGGTTTGTTTATGTCCTTGAGCCCCCTTGTCCACCCCCCACGTTCCTTGTTCACATTTGCTCCTGACATGTGACACTCCTGCTTTCCCACAGATGGTGGAGCATGGAGGCTTTTACCGAACCTCAGATCAAACCTGGGTGAAGCTGGAGAGGATCCAGTTTGTCGGGGCCTGTAACCCACCCACAGATCCTGGGAGAAAGCCCCTCTCTCACAGGTACCAATGCTCTGTGTCTTCTCTGCCCTTGCCCACCAGTTCCAGGCTGGCTGTAAACACAGCACGACACAAATCTGGGTTTAATTCTAAAAAGGTAACAATAATGCTTATAGTGTCCCTCCTGGGTTACTGGCCCTGTGCTTTAATACTAGGAAACACACTTGAAAATAAAAGCATTTTCTTGGACAGAAGTGAAGTGCCCCCAGAGCTGTGTGCAAGGCCAAGATGAGACTGAAATAAGCCTGCATTATTTTCCCTACCTTGCTTGAATCTTTTTCAAGCGTTTTGCATCTACCATTGTGCCAGACCTGTCCTGGGCAGGCTGTGTGGCCTCAGGTGACTGACATGCCGCCTGTGGAGGTGGGTGAGGAAGCACCTCGAGTCCGGGCCCAGAACGGGGCTGTGCTCGGACGCACTGCTCTTCCCAGGAGGGACTGAGCTGGCTGTCCTGGCACAGGTTCTTGCGTCACGTGCCTGTGGTGTACGTGGATTATCCGGGGCCCGCCTCCCTGACACAGATCTACGGCACCTTCAACCGGGCCATGCTGCGGCTCATCCCGTCGCTGCGCACGTACGCCGAGCCACTGACCGCTGCCATGGTGGAGTTCTACACCATGTCTCAGGTAGGCGACCCTGCCCTCTAGCCATCCAAGAACTCTGTGGAAACATTGAGCCTTTCTCCAGAGTCCGCCATCCAATCATTCCCTGCCCGGGTTTTGCGACTGTGAGCATTTCCGTGCTCACTCCTGCCGTCCTCATCCCTGCACGTGTACACAACCTAATTTCCTTTAGGAAATCGGGACTGTACTGTGCAGTTTGCAAAAGGACACGTGCACTTGTTTCAATAGTACAGGTGTGAGCATCTGATTATTCTCCTGCAGTGTTTGTACTGACTGACTGCCTGTTGACTGGTTACACTCCCACCAGCAATGCTTCCTTCCCTGTATCTTCGTTAACATTTTAACAGTATTTAAAAAGGTCTTTGCCCACTGAGTGAACAGAAGTGGTTCTCATTTGCATTTCTTTGTGAAGGCTTCTCACTTTAGCCCTTTAACAAGGGGTCACATGAGAGAACTGGGGGATTTTCCACTGATCCTCCATCTGGCTCCTAGGGCTTTGTGAGCACTGTCAGTATATTGCAAATATTTTTTCCAGTATTTGCTTTTAATTTTATGTAATGGCAGGTTTTTTTCCTACAGAATTTTTTATGTCATCGGTGTAAATCTTTTTCTTTAATTATTTCTGCTTTTGAAATCATGCTTAGAAGGCTCTCTTTCAACTTAGGAGTTAGATTTTTTTTTTCTCCCTAGCCCGTGACTCAACTCAGGGTTAGATTTTTTAAAAATATTTTCAGAAGAATTTTCTTGTAGTTTCATTTTTTTTTTTTCAACATAAAATGAGCAACTTGGATCTAATTTTGCTGGACAGTTGTCCTGGTGGTTTCAACATTTAATTCATCCTTAAATATTCCAGAGTCTAGATTCTTTATTTTTAATATAAAAATGTTACACAGCATTTACCTTTTTATGTCATGAGAGATTTACATGTAATTTCCATTTTTCCAACTTCTGCAGGAAAGATTCACTCAGGACACACAGCCCCACTATATCTATTCCCCCCGTGAAATGACCAGGTGGGTGCGTGGCATCTTTGAGGCCCTGAGACCTCTGGAGACTCTGCCTGTGGAAGGCCTCATTCGGATTTGGGCACATGAAGCCCTCCGTCTCTTCCAAGACAGGTAAAACCAAGGGTCCACTTAGCCCCAGGTCCCCTACTTCCGACCTTCTGAGTTCGGGTCAGTGTGTGGCTGGCCTGCCCACGCGGGCGCCAGGCTGTGAGGGGCATGGGAGGGAACAGAGGTGGCGAGGGCAGCCTTGCGTCTGGGACTTGATCACAAGCACCCTGGTGAGATGGGGTCACAGTGCCCTGTGACTGCCCACCACTGGTTACCTGCTGTGTGGCCTTGGGCAGAGCACCGCTTTCACAAGGTGGTTAGTCACCTGTGATAACTTTGTCAAAGCACAGAGGTTGGTGGTGAACTGCAGGCCTTCTAACGACTACCTGGGTACGGGTCCCGTTTGACTTTTCCTAGTTAAGTGACCACCCCTAAGCGGAAGAGTTACTAGTGACGAGTGATCAGCACCAATCACAGGTTTGTGGTTTGAGCCACCGTAAGTGTCACAGTAAAAAGCTGAATCTTTTTATCTTTCAAGGAATCTTAAAAACTGTTGACATGTTTTAATCAGAACTTTTTCCTTGCATTCATTTTAGTTCCATTCAATCATTGTTTTAGAATAAATTCTTCATTTTCGTGGCTCTTGCCTTGTCATTCTTTTTTCTTACATGTTTAATTTTATGTATTTTAGCACTGTAGTCCTTCACAGAATTTTAGGCTCAGTTCAGATTAGTTAAATCTAAAAAAGTTAAATTTTTGTTGCTTTAACTACTAATAAACAGCAAATATCAACTGACTTAGTGTTTAATGCAACACCACAGTTTCCTGTTGCAAATCATTTGGGGAAATTTTCTGCCCATGAACCAGGTGCTCAGAGTGGGGGAGGGCAGGGCAGGTCCCCTTGTTCCCCGGGGAGTGCGAGTTTTCCCGAGGTGGCCCGTCTATAGGACACAGTCCCAGTAGGACAAGCTCCTCTGGTCACTGCTCATCTCAGCTGTGGTACGTGGTAGCAGTTAGTTAATAGTTACTCCCTTGGGAGGACCATGGGTAGGTGGTCCCTCCAAACTAAGAAATACGCCATTAGCGGTTATCCCTCTGGACCAGTCACCCGTCTCCAGGGGCTTTTCTCATCCAGGCTTCAAGGAGTCTCGGAACACTGCCTCTTTGTCTATCGCTGGTGTTCAGGCCGGGCTCTGGAGCCACAGAGCCACTTTACAAAGAGCCAGGCTGCACGATGTGGGAGGCAAGGCAGAGCAGGGCCACTAGCCCTGCAAGCCCTATTTCTATCTCTTGTTTTGGGTTCTCCCACTTTAAAAGTGTTGTCTTTTTGTTGTTATGTGAGCTACCTTCACTGTCCGTTTTTGCTTTTGTTTTAATTTAAAAGAAGAGTTTTGAGCTACAAAATACCAGAGCAAACTTGGTTGGATTCCAGTGTAGCCCTGGCAGTTGTGCGTCTCAGCTCTCTGGGCTGTAGTACCTGGGTGCCTTCACTAGACCTTCAGCTGGAAGCCTGCTGGGTGTACCGTATAGTCAGCTTCTCAGAGGCCCCCCCACCCTGTAGGGCAGTCGGTCTTACCTGCCTTCCCTGCCCTGCCTCCAAAGCCGTACAGCCTGCAGTCCTTATTTCTGTGCCCTTGGTGCCCCAATACTCAGAACATGTATATTAAGCAAGCTTAGAAGTGAAGCAAACTTTCATTTTTTAAATCAATGTGATCGAACCTTTTTAGGGGAATTTCTTTAAGGGTAGTCGTGCCATAGTTCTGAGGGTCTTTATATTTCATGTTAAAATTTTGGATTGCTTAAGCTGTTTTAAGTTCAGAGTCTTAGGTTCTTCCATCCGTGGAAAAGGTTTCTGGCAGAGGCGATTCCAGCCCTTGGAATAGCTGCACACAGCACACCTGGTGTTCTCTCACCACGGCCTCCAGGACTCAGAGGCGTCCACTGCTCTTCTCCCGACAGGCTTGTGGGGGACGAGGAGCGGCGCTGGACAGACGAGAACATCGACATGGTGGCCCTGAAGCACTTCCCCAACATCGACAAGGAGAAGGCCATGGGCCGGCCCATCCTCTACAGCAACTGGCTGTCAAAGGTGACGCGGCCCTGCACTCAGAGCTGCCTTCTGTCCTGTAGTTAGGGTTCTCTTGAAACCAAAATACCTCTTTTGGAAGTGCTCTGTAACGAGCTGTCATCGTAGGCATGACGATGGCCTGTGTAGTTACAGCCATTGATCATTTGGGGTAGAAAATCCCAGGGCTCTGGCTGGCTGACTGGCTGTGTGCTTCTTACGCCCGTGTGCTGGTCACTCCCACCAGTGGACGAGGTGGCTTTGGCGGGTTTGCAATGAAAGAAGTCCCCCACCCCTTTGCTTTCATTTCCCTCACGCTAAAAATGGGGTAATTGTGAGTAATTTGTGTGAAAATGTTTCACATGCTAAAATACTAAAGGTGACATTTCCAGAAGAGCCGTGAGTTGTCCTTTTCTCTGAAAAAGAGATCGGAACGTTTTAGTAAGTTACAGTCTTGCTATGCATTTCATTCAGTACACTCCTGATACAGGGCGAAGTAAAATCTTCCTTTCAGGAGCTCAGGGTCTACAAGGGGAGAGGCAGATGGACATGGCTCAGTCTGGGGAGAGATCTCGGTAGAGCTGACCCCTGCGTTGGGTCTTGAAGGGTTCGAAGGCCTTCTTCTGAGTGTCTAAAGTGCAAGCCAGGCAGAGGGCCCCACAGAAGCAAAGGCATGGTAGCCAGGAAATGGCAAGGCAGGTTTCCTCTGTGTTACTACAATTTTCATTTCTATTTATTTCTGGACTCTAGATACTCATCTTTCATCATTGATAGGCAACATCGTCTCCCAGTGGCTTTCTTTTCACTCTCTTTATAGTGACTTTTGAAAAACAGTTGTTCTTGAAGATATATCATTTACATCTGTTAGTAATTTTGTGTATGAAGTGAGTTTTTTTTCCTGTGGACATCATTGTCCAGTGCTGTTTGCTGAATGGCCCTTTACTCTGAAGTGTCACTCTGTCATACTAGGCTTCCCTAGGCGTGGGTTTATTTCCAAGTTCTGTCCTATTGATCTATCACTTCCTGTGCAAACCACATAGCCTCGATTACAGCCATAAGTCTATGTGACAGGATAGGTCCTCACAACTGGTTCTTTAGGGAGAACTCGACCATTTGGGCCCTTTCCACTTCCAAATGAAAGTTAGAATTGGTTTGTCAAGTTGCACCAAAGCAACCACTGCCTTCCATTGTTGAGATTTTGAGTGGGATTACATTGATTTTCGATGTCAGTTTGGATGGAAGTGACACTTCTACAGTAGTGTGTATTTTTCTCCATGTTCATTGTATATCTCTTCAGTTATTTAGGTTTTCTGTGATGTCCTTCAGTGAAATTCAGTTTTCTCTATAAAGATTTTCCATGTTTTTTGATCCAGTTCTAGTTAACTTAGTTTTTTTTTTTTTTTTTGCTCTGTTGTAAATGATACCTTTTTCTGTTGCATTTTTAACAGCTGCTTAGTATATGGAAGTACAACTGACTTTGGTTTAATAACTAAGATGATTTCTTAGTAACTTGGTCTTACCTTTTTCCTACAGGATTACATCCCAGTAGACCAAGAAGAGCTAAGAGATTATGTCAAAGCAAGGCTGAAAGTCTTCTACGAGGAAGAGCTGGATGTCCCTCTGGTCCTGTTTAACGAAGTGTTGGACCACGTGCTCAGGATTGACCGGTGGGCTTTTTGTTGTTACAGCCTTACCTCCTGCCTCCGCTGTCCTTGATTTAGGGTCGGGGTGGGGGGCGGTCATGCCAGGCCTGGTCCATCTCCTGACGGACCTCCCGCTACGTCCCCTTCAGCCTTCTCTGCCAAGCGACTCCTCTCTTCTCTTCTTGCTTTCTAAGTCCAGCTTAACTGTCCTAAACTTGCCCACTAAGAGCTTCCTTCAGCTCTTCCTAGCACTTTACACCTACCGTGGTTACAGCCCCTCAGCCTCCTGCTAGAATTGGGTCTGTCTCCTCGTGTCATCTGAGTGTCTGCAGGACAGGCCCATGTCTTACTGCTCTTTGCTTCCCACTGGGCCTGGCAAGTAATAATTGTTCATCAAATGTCTGATGTACAAATTCAAGTTAAAATACGTTAGAAGTGTTGTTGACTAAATCCTGAAAAAGTTCAGGGCAGAGTGTCAAAGGGGATGCAGCATGAAAGCCTTAAAATCTTTCCTTCCTAATAATGTTTCAGAATATTCCGCCAACCTCAAGGCCACTTGCTTCTGATTGGTGTCAGTGGTGCGGGGAAAACCACCCTGTCCCGCTTCGTGGCCTGGATGAATGGTTTGAGCGTGTACCAGATTAAGGTGGGTGTGGCTGCAGCCTCGTAACCCACGAGGACTCGTGGGTGGTGCCCGTGGCCCCGTGCCTGAGTGGGCCTGACGCGCCGCGCTTCCTCAGGTCCACAGGAAGTACACAGGAGAGGACTTCGACGAGGATCTGCGGACGGTGCTGAGGCGCTCCGGCTGTAAAAATGAGAAGATCGCCTTTATAATGGACGAGTCCAATGTGTTAGATTCGGGATTCCTGGAGCGCATGAATACGCTTCTGGCCAATGGAGAGGTAAGTCAGTGATGTGTTGCATCGTAGTCACATGTTGCGTGGCATTGGGTGACAAGGACCGGTCAGGCAGAGTGCTGTTTTATTCCTAGGTCCCCGGTCTCTTCGAAGGAGATGAGTACGCCACACTGATGACCCAGTGTAAAGAGGGCGCCCAGAAGGAGGGCTTGATGCTGGACTCGCACGAGGAGCTGTACAAGTGGTTCACCAGCCAGGTCATCCGCAACCTCCACGTCGTCTTCACCATGAACCCGTCCTCGGAGGGCCTCAAGGACCGCGCGGCCACCTCCCCGGCACTTTTCAACAGGTACACTGGTCTGCGCTCAGCACAGTCCCAACAGCAGGCTTCCTTCCAGGGCTCAGCCTGCTCTTGGTAGCTGTTCTGAGACGTGGGCATCTTTTCAGGTGTGTGTTGAATTGGTTTGGAGACTGGTCCACAGAAGCACTGTATCAAGTTGGCAAGGAATTCACAAGTAAAATGGACCTGGAGAAGCCGAATTATATCGTGCCTGATTACATGCCAGTTGTGTATGACAAACTACCGCAGCCACCATCACATCGGGAAGCTATCGTAAATAGCTGTGTGTTTGTTCATCAGACTCTTCACCAGGTGGGTTCCGTGTTGAGATCAGGAAAAGCAAAAGTAACCGTTGTACTAAAGTAAAACTAAACTGACTCAGAAATAGAGCCTACGGTCCTTCATGTTTGACACTGTGCCATCACCCGCAAGAAATAGGCTTCTCTCCTGTGTTCTTCCCTCTGCCATTGACAGCTCAGCCTTGTCAACAGCCCTCTTACTGCTCCCATTGCTTCTTTATCTGTAAAGCGCTCTCTGTTTTTCTTTTCTCACTGCTACTGTATCCCTTGTCCTGTCCTCTCTACCGGGGATCGGTACCCCTTTTCTGTAAATGGTTCAGGCAGACAGGTGTCTGGCACGACTGCTGGGCTCTGCCATTGGAACAGAAGCCCCTGCAGCCGTGTGAGGGCGTGGCTGCCACCACCACGTTGCACTTGGAAACAGACCGTGGCAGGGTCTGACGTACTGGCTGCACAGCTCACTGACTCTTGCTCTAGAAAAGTCCAGTCCACTCCCATCTGGAAAGCTTTGTGAAAACCACTGTGAGCCTGTGGGTATCCCATCGGCCGCTTGCATGGCCTCCTGGCTTCCCCTGTGCTCCCATTCACCACTGCCCTGCTTCACGCATCTCCCTTCAGGCAGAGGGGACCAGAGCACTTGGTGACTTGGAGCCTGTACCACTTTGCCCCTCTCTTACTGGTGCATCTCTTCTTTTGGTATCTACTGAAAAGAAGCAGTAGGTAGAGGAGGCACGACTAACGTTTACGTGGTAATTACCTGTTTGGGGAGCCTTTTCCTGTGAAGTACACCTCTGAGGTTGCCATAATCACCTTCCTCATCTTAGAGAAATTTGAGGAGAAAGCTTAGAGGTTTAAGGGCCTTTTGAGATCTAAAGACCCCAACTCCAGTAGTGTGATTCCTGAGGGCGGGGTCCATGCCACCATGTCACACTGAGGTCCAGCAGGCAGAACAATTAGAGTTTCTTGCGGTCAAATCACAGAGGATGTCCTGAAAGTGAAAGCTTTAACTTCCTTTTCTGGAAGGCTAATGCTCGGCTAGCCAAACGAGGGGGCAGGACCATGGCCATCACGCCTCGGCACTACCTGGACTTCATCAACCATTACGCCAACCTATTCCACGAGAAGCGCAGCGAGCTGGAGGAGCAGCAGATGCACTTGAATGTGGGGCTTAGGAAGATCAAAGAGACGGTCGACCAGGTACATCACAGGCCTCAGTTTCACGTCCTGGGTCAGGCGCAGTGAGGGCCCTTAAGTTCTGTTTGCCTAACGTGGCTTCTGTTATTTAGGTAGAAGAGCTGCGTCGTGACTTAAGGATAAAGAGCCAAGAGCTGGAGGTAAAGAATGCAGCAGCCAACGACAAGCTGAAAAAGATGGTGAAGGACCAGCAAGAGGCCGAAAAGAAAAAGGTGCTGCTTCTATTTCAGGAAGTGCGGTCTGTGTGGGCTGGGGGGCAATCAGGGCAGGGCTAGAGGTGTCATTCCAGGGTTCAGTCGGCAGATTAAGCCATGCTTACCCAGAGCTGAGCCATCCTTCCTTTCTAGGTCATGAGCCAAGAAATTCAGGAACAGCTGCACAAGCAGCAGGAGGTGATTGCCGACAAGCAAATGAGCGTCAAAGAAGACCTGGACAAGGTGGAGCCAGCTGTCATCGAGGCCCAGAATGGTACGTACGTCCTGGTGGAGTCTGCTTCCTAGAAAGGGTGCTTTCTCCCTGCAGCTGGGGAGTGCAGGGGAGTGAACATAGCTTCCGTCAGGTTCCAGGCGTGCGCGCCTGCAAAAGCCTCCCTGCTGACACCCAAAGGCCGCTTCTGCATGCTTAGGGCGGTCTGCAGCTCTTAAGAGCAGCCGTCCTACACAGCTAGTCTGCTCTGACTGGGGCGAACAAAGGGACACAGTAAGCTTTATGTTGATATGTTGTTTTCTATCTGGTGACAATTAAACATTCTGTTTATAAACCCCTGACTTGAACGTCACCAAGAAATACTGTGAAGTATGCGGTACTGCCATCCTGTAGTCATTTCTGAGAGGGTCCTGTCATGCCCAGTGATTACTGACTTAAGGATTGACGACAGTCACTCTGCACGTGCGTGGGAAGTGCCGTAGAAAGAAGTAGGGCCCCTGGCACCCTATTTTTATTAGCGACTTGCACAGTAATTAAAAGTGCCTGTGTTCCCTTCCTGCCATTACCATTTAACTGTTTCAAATAACCTAGTTAATTATGCGTGGTTTTCATGTTGCACCACAAGATGAATTAAAAGCACCATCCAAACTATAGATTTTCATTCAGAGTAGGGTTTACAGGAGAATTTTATTTAGTTCTCACCGGCTGAGTAATTCCTTAAAAGTGTTTTCATAAAAGTTCAGGCTGGAAAACTACATTTCAGCTCGTGGAAGGCACTGGCCATTTTGTAAGAACTGTTAAATTCCACATCTTCACACAGCCAGTCAGGCAACTTCTAAACGGTGGCAGATCGAAAGCGTCTTTGTTTGAACTGTGTGAAATGCACAACTACAATGCTTAACCCATAGTTGTGTTGTCATTACATTTAAAAAACATTTTTTTAATCTTTCTGGAGGTAAAGGCACGAATGAGAACTTGTGAGATATTTTCAAAGGTCACATCCTGCTTCTTACAGAATGTCGCAGTTTGGCCTTAGTACAGTAAGAAAGGTCGGCTACTTGAGCTATTCCAGAGGATTTTTAGACAGAAACCCTGACATTTGCTTGAGCCTTCTGAGCAGCTGTCCCTTTCCTAACTGGAAAGTGTCTGAGTGTCTGGCGGTGGTTTGGTCCCCTCTCACTGCCCCGCTTTCTTCCTCCCACTCCACCCTCTCACACGTCACTGCGCTCAGCTGTCAAGTCGATAAAGAAGCAGCACCTAGTGGAGGTACGGTCCATGGCCAACCCCCCTGCCGCCGTGAAGCTGGCGCTCGAGTCCATCTGTTTGCTGCTGGGGGAGAGTACGACCGACTGGAAGCAGATACGCTCCGTCATCATGAGAGAGAACTTCATCCCCACCATCGTGAACTTCTCCGCGGAGGAGATCAGGTGACTTGCCGGGAGGTGGAAGGACTGTTCGCGTGTCAGGCGGTGTTTCCTTTTCTCCTGGCCTTGTGTGAGCTGTCAGATGCCAGGAGGCAGCGTCAGTTACTTTTGTCACACAAATGCCTTCCCAGGCCATTGCGATGTAGTCAGATGTCTTCCCCACGTTCCTCCTCGCTGTCGTTTTCTGATCTCTTAACGTAACCCTGCGAGCCGAATCCTTGCTGTGGTCAGAGCGGGGGCCACCCGCCTGCTGCCTCAGAGCCGGCCCTAGTCTGTCTCCTGTTGGGGGAAAGGGCAAGAGGCCTGATGGTCAGAGTCCTCAGAAACAGTGTCCACTGTCACCTAGAACAGGAATCATTCTGGCTCGTCCTCCGTGGTCACTGGGCCAGTAGGTGGAACTGGGCTTTCCATTTCGATTTCCTAACAGCATCCCTTCACTGTTGCCCTACATGTGCTTAGAAATGCACCCCTCTTTTGCAGTGATGCCATAAGGGAGAAGATGAAGAAAAACTACATGTCCAACCCAAGCTACAATTACGAAATTGTGAACCGGGCCTCCCTAGCCTGCGGCCCCATGGTGAAATGGGCAATAGCACAGGTAACGCGCAGGCCGGGGACTCCTGCGGGCGACGCTGTCTGTCCGGTCATTGAATAACAGTTACCGTTCACCCTGCTCAGCTCAACTACGCAGACATGTTGAAGCGGGTGGAGCCTCTGCGTAATGAGCTGCAGAAGCTGGAGGACGACGCTAAGGACAACCAGCAGAAGGCCAACGAGGTGGAGCAGATGATCCGCGACCTGGAGGCCAGCATCGCCCGCTACAAGGAGGAGTACGCCGTGCTCATCTCGGAGGCCCAGGCCATCAAGGCTGACCTGGCCGCCGTCGAGGCCAAAGTAAGCGCATCTTGGGGCTCTGGGGCTCGCTGCTGACTCTCCGAAGTTCACATGCTGTGCTCGCTGGCCCGTTTGGTGGAAGCAGGGTTCACACGTTAGCGTGTGCTGCATGGCCGTTGCAGTGAACTAGCTCTGTGATGTCCTAAGGTCCTGATGACGCTGTCCTGCATACGTGTAGATAGGGACCGACTGAGCAGTCTAGAGTGAGGGCGTCTTTGTCAGGGTCTGCACCGCCGCCCCATTGCTCACACCTGCACGCCTCATCACCCCTCAGAATACTAATCCCTGCCACAGCACCACTCCCTCCAGGCCAACCCGCAACAGCTGTCCCTCCCACCTCTTCCTTCTTCCTGCCCCATCTCTGCTCACTCACAAGGCTGACACTTAATCTCTGCACTCTCTCCCGCTGATGACATTCTAAGACTGTCGTCATGGAGGTGGATGATCTGGGCCCCATCTCTTTGGGGACAGCTTGAGCAGGTTTCTATTGAACAGCTTGAGCGGATTTCTATTTTTAGCCCACCCAAAACCCTGCACCTAATGTGGAGGGACAAATTTGCACTTTTCTGTATAACTCCTGTTGGGTCTTCCTTTTAGGTAAACCGGAGCACTGCTCTTCTGAAGAGTTTGTCTGCTGAACGCGAGCGATGGGAAAAAACAAGTGAAACTTTCAAAAACCAGATGTCTACCATCGCTGGTGACTGTCTCTTGTCAGCTGCGTTTATTGCTTATGCGGGTTATTTTGACCAGCAGATGCGGCAAAACTTGTTTACCACCTGGTCCCATCACTTACAGCAGGCCAATATCCAGGTAACGGTCTGCAGGGAGTTAAAAAAGATGTGAGCCAAATTGCTGTTGGGTAAACTTGTCCTGAGCGGACACCGTGACAGGACAGCCAACCGCCCTACCCTCTCAGTTCCGCACAGATATTGCAAGGACGGAGTACCTTTCCAATGCGGATGAGCGTCTTCGCTGGCAGGCCAGCTCCCTACCTGCGGACGACTTGTGCACCGAAAATGCGATCATGCTGAAACGCTTCAACAGGTAGGGAGAGCAGGTTAGATAGAGGGCAGCAACCGCAGTTTCATTTTTATTCAAAACACACCTTTGAAGAGATGAACAAAAATTGAGAGTGGGCGTGTAGTGCTGACACGGTTCGCACGGTCTCCTGGTGAGGCGTGCGTGGTTCCTGTTATCCTTCCATCTGACTAAATTGTTCTGCGGTGAATGTTCCTGGTGTAACCGTTTGAAATTCATTGTCAGGGTTGTGTGTCAGGTTGGACATTAGGACAGACCCTCTTCCAACATTATAACTGAAAATATTCAGCTAGAAAGAGTTAAAGGGGAAATTGCTGCCTGTTGTTCGGTTCAGAAGGCCAGAGTAAGAAATGGAATGTAACTCCACGCCACTGCAGGTCAGGGGCAGTTCTCGGGCTGAGCCCGAGAAGGGCACGCTGCCCGGTGGCGCTTCTGACACCCAGGCACCCTGGGGGTTTCTTTTTCCTTTTTTTTTTTTTTTTTTTTAGAAAAAAGGAAACTTACTCCCAGATTTCTTTTTAATTTCATCTAAATGTGTTGGGTCATTGTCCCAGGGACACAAAGAAGATGGAGCACTCGTGTCGGTGGTGTCTGATTTTTATGCACAAACCTGCGGGTTCCATGAACGAATGGCTCCGCAGCCATCAGGCGGTGCTGCTGACACTGTTGATTCACCGGTAGTCTGCAGGGCTGGAGTCGTCTCGGGGCAAAGTGTGCACGCTTCTGTTTAGTCAGTGGCCCGGCACACGTGGAGAATGACAGATCTGAGAATGTTCTTGAGGATGGAGTGTGTACTCGCAGAAGACAGGAAGTGCCCCAGACGCCCCTCGTTATGGGCCAGTTAACACGAGTGTGCGTCTCCACAGTGGGAGGCCGGGAGACCAGGCCGTTCAGACAGAGCCTGTGCGCACAGGGCGCTCCAGCAGTGCGAGTGAGGAGAACAGGTGCCGAGCGGGGCGGGGTGTGCTCCCCTGGACACGTGTGTCTGCAAGCCCCTAAGCCGACGCATGGATAGACCAGAAACGGGCCCCAAGGATGGGGGTGGTTCTCACCATGTGCCCTTTCATGTGTGTGTGTGTGTGTGTGTGTAGTACATGTTTTTACATTTTTTAATTGGCTATGTGGCTGAACACTTGTCTTTTCGTGCCTCATTTTCCTCATTTGTAAAAATGGTTGTGAACAGTCCTATCTCATCAGGCTATTGTGAGGATTAAAGGAAGTGTCTGTGCTTTGCCAGGAGCCCTGGCAGTTTGAACTCTGTCAGGTGTTGGTGGTCACTGTCTGGAAGGGCCATCAGTGATGCACAGAACAGTAATTCTAGGCTCGTGCGCTCAGCCTTGGGAGACAAGCGCGGGCAGGACACTGAGCGAGGAGGCCCCGTGCGTGCCCCAGAGAGTTAACTGCTTCACAGAGTGGAGACCTGTCACCACTCGTTACAGAAGTTCTACAGAAAGATGATCATAGCATTAAGCCCTCAAGTCAGTCTTTGTTGGGAAGTCTGGAAACCACACTGAGTGGGGGGCAGTGTCCGTCTGCCTGGTTGGGGCTCTGCCCACCGTGTTCTCGTGCTTCCCTTGGCTTCTTCACAGCTCTTCCGCCTCCCCCTTAGGTACCCGCTGATCATTGACCCCTCTGGACAGGCCACAGAGTTCATCATGAATGAATACAAGGACCGGAAGATCACGCGGACCAGCTTCCTGGACGACGCCTTCAGGAAGAACTTGGAGAGTGCCCTGCGGTTTGGTAACCCCTTGCTGGTGCAGGTGTGTGCGCACCCGCGTCCTGCCAAGGGGATTCTTTAGGGCCGTTTCTGGGTTGTTTCAAACACGGGTGATGTGAAACCCAGCTGAATTACATAATACAAAGCGACAATTCAACGCTGCAAGACTTCATTTGATATCACAGCAAGGATAAAGCCTTGAGATTGCTCTGTTAAAAAATGAACCCAACAAAAGCGGCGTTTGCACTTAAAATCCCTCTTAGTCTGGACCACCGTCCACTGGTTCTTTGTGCAGTGATGGACGGACATGTTTAGTCTGTGCTAGTAGGATGGGAGCCACACTGAGCTCAGCGTGTGACTAGTGTGACCAAGGGATGGGACTGGAAACGTGGCCAGTGGCTGTCGTAGTGGCCAGGGCAGGTCTGAATGCTGGGTGCTGCTGGGAAGGTGTGTCTGGAGTCGGAAGCTGGTGTCAGTACATCAGACACTAAAACCCTAATCATCACACTCCTTACATGTGACTGCAGGATGTGGAAAGCTACGATCCAGTTCTGAACCCAGTATTGAACCGTGAGGTCCGGCGAACCGGGGGCAGAGTGCTGATTACCCTCGGTGACCAGGATATAGACCTGTCGCCATCGTTTGTCATCTTCTTGTCCACCCGCGATCCAACTGTAAGCAACGAGGCACTTCACATGTGAAAATGTGGCGATGTTGGGTGTTCCAGCTGAAGTAACAAAGCAGACTGTCCTGTTACTCCTCCTGGCAGGTTGAGTTCCCACCAGATCTCTGCTCCCGGGTCACCTTTGTCAACTTCACAGTCACCCGTAGCAGTTTACAAAGCCAGTGTCTAAATGAAGTACTGAAAGCGGAAAGACCTGATGTGGACGAAAAACGTTCCGATCTTCTCAAACTTCAAGGTACATTTCTGGGTCTGTGGCTTGTAGGTTCTGGAGGCAGGAGGAGGCTGAACTAATAAGCGACGGGATGTTTCCGGCGTATGTCAGACTGTCAGCTTTCCTGTGAAATAAGGTAAGTCCTCCAGCCGACTCTGGATGTTTTGGTCCCTTCAGGGGAGTTTCAGCTGCGTTTACGGCAGCTAGAGAAATCTCTGCTGCAAGCTCTGAACGAGGTGAAAGGGCGCATTTTGGACGACGACACGATCATAACGACTCTGGAGAACCTCAAGAGGGAGGCGGCCGAGGTGACAAGAAAGGTTGAAGAGACGGACATTGTGATGCAGGAAGTGGAGACCGTGTCCCAGCAGTACCTGCCACTGTCCACTGCCTGCAGCAGTATCTACTTCACCATGGAGTCTCTGAAACAGGTGACCGCGTGGGTCGCCCAGGCGGGTGAGGGCCCATGGCACTGAGCTGTGGGGAGCTCACGGCCCGCCCACCGCCTTCTTTCAGATACACTTCCTGTACCAGTACTCCCTGCAGTTCTTCCTGGACATCTATCACAACGTCTTGTACGAGAACCCGAACCTGAAGTCCCTCACGGACCACACACAGCGCCTGTCCATCATAACAAAGGACCTCTTCCAGGTGCGGAGCCGGCGCGTGGCAGTCCGGGGCGGGAGGAGCCGGCGCGTGGCCATCCCGAGGCGGGAGGAGCTGGCGCGTGGCCGTCCCGGGGCAGGAGTCCCAGGTGGGCCGCTTCCTTGATAGCTGCAGTGTTTCTGGCTTGTCCCCAGGTGGCGTTCAACCGGGTGGCCAGAGGCATGCTGCACCAGGACCACATCACCTTCGCCATGCTGCTGGCCAGAATCAAGCTGAAGGGCACCATCGGGTAAGGCCGGCCACTCTGCCTCTCCTCCACCCTAGACGGCGGCACTCTCTGGGTTGCCCGCGAGCATTTCGTGTTACACGAGTTGTGGTTTCCCTTTAAGTCCTTATGCACGTTGAGTGTCCATAGAAATGAGCGTAAGAGCCCCAGCTCGCCCGCTGCCCCCCTGCAGGGAGCCCACGTACGATGCCGAGTTCCAGCACTTCCTGAGAGGGAAGGAGATCGTGCTTAGTGCTGGCTCCACACCCGAGATCCGGGGCTTGACCGTGGAACAGGCTGAAGCGGTTGTGAGGCTGAGCTGTCTCCCTGCCTTCAAGGATCTGATTGCAAAGGTTCAGGCCGACGAGGTGGGTGTTCTTCTGAATGTTCCCCAGGAAATTTCCCCAGGAAATTGGCAGTGAGGAACTGTGTGTCGTGGTGTTTGTGCACACACGTCAAATGTCTGCATGCTAGTCCTGCCTTCTGTGCCCACAAAGACGGGCTCTGCCCGCGGTGACGTTCCCACTGTTGTCTCCACAGCAATTTGGCATCTGGCTGGACAGCAGCTCCCCAGAGCAGACGGTGCCGTACCTCTGGAATGAAGAAGCCCCTGCAAGTAAGCCCCCGGTCTCCTCCCTCGTGTTGCCCTTCTGGACCCACATGTCACGTGGGGCCCCACTGCTGGAAGAAGGGACGCTGCCAGAAACTAGTCACTGGTTCCTATGACAAGTATCTGTGTTCAAACTTTCAGAGTTGGCTAGAAGTGGGAGAGCAAAACATTCCTAATTCCTGTCCAGCGCACGCTTAAATTAGACCAAAAGAGGAACGAGAGGAAGGCCCTTGCCAGCACAGGGAAATGGGCAGTTCTTGAGTGTTAACCGAGGCCCTGGGCGAGCCAGGCCCCCAGAAGGGGAAGAGGCAATGAGCCCCAGCCGGCTGCAAGTGGTGACTGATCTGCAGACGCTCCTGAGAGTTCAGGGGACCAGCCTGCAGGAGCCGCTACCAGTGGAACCATTTAAAATCAGCAACAGCCACAGCACGCAGAGATCGAAGCAATAGGTGCTGTCATCGGTTTGTCCAGAGGGTTCATGAGGACACAGGAGGTGGTGACTGTCCTTTGAGCTGTGTCTTGGACACTGAGTGTTTGCCAAGCGAAGGCTCATAGCAAGAACAGACCAGGCAGGGGGACAGCTCACGGTCTGTCCTGTCACCAACCCCCCCGTCCCGTGTGGCCTCGTTTCAGCACCCATCGGGCAAGCCATCCACCGCCTGCTCCTGATTCAGGCCTTCCGGCCCGACCGCCTGCTGGCCATGGCCCACGTGTTTGTCTCCACCAACCTCGGGGAGTCCTTCATGTCCATCATGGAGCAGCCGCTCGACCTGACCCACATTGTGGACACAGAGGTGCGCCTCGTCCCTCTGTCCTACCGCAGCCTCCACACCAGTCTGCCGGGTGCTTGGACTGAACGTGACCTATTCATCTGCAGGTAAAGCCGAACACTCCCGTCCTGATGTGCTCTGTGCCCGGGTATGACGCCAGTGGACACGTGGAGGACCTCGCGGCCGAGCAGAACACACAGATCACTTCTATCGCAATCGGTAAGGGGCTCGATCTCTCTCGGGCTGGGGCCCCCACAGCTCAGGCAGGCTCTGAGTTCCGCGCCTGCCATGCTGACACCAAGCTTTCTGGCACCAGGCTCGGCAGAAGGCTTCAACCAAGCAGATAAGGCGATAAACACAGCTGTGAAGTCCGGCAGGTAGGCCTGTTTGTCTGTTTGGAAAGCCCTGGCCCAAGAGCTCAGACAGGAGCCTGAAGCTGGCTTGGCTGTCACTCTTCCTGCAGGTGGGTGATGCTGAAAAACGTCCACCTGGCCCCAGGGTGGCTGATGCAGCTAGAGAAGAAGCTGCACTCGCTGCAGCCGCACGCGTGTTTCAGACTCTTCCTCACCATGGAGATTAACCCCAAGGTGGGCCGGCGGGTGGGCAGGGGCGGGACGCCACTCTTGGTGCCATTTGGGCTCTTTGTGTTCAAATGTGTGTGTGTGTGTGTGTGTGTGTGTGTGTGTGTGTGTACACGTGCATGCGTGTGCACGTGCGCTGAAGCGCCCAGACAGCCGAGTGGTGACGGGCGCCGTCTTCTCAGGTGCCCGTGAACCTGCTGCGCGCCGGCCGCATCTTCGTGTTCGAGCCGCCCCCGGGGGTCAAGGCCAACATGTTGAGGACGTTCAGCAGCATCCCCGTGTCACGTATCTGCAAGGTAAGCGCGTGTTGTGTCGGCCCAGACAGGCCCGCCCCTGAATTCACACCCGGGCCCCGCGCCTCCCAGAGACACCCGCGTGGCTACTTGTACAGGGAATTTTACTTAACTGCAGGCAAGTTTCCTTCCGGTGAACAGATGTTTGGTGGCAGGGTCGTGACAGTTAGGCTCCCAGGTGAGCAGACACGTCCACAATAAAGCTCTAGCCTGAACCCAGATGTGTATCCTAGACTATATGTCTGGGGACCCTCCGCTCCCAGGCACGGGCCACCCCAAGGCTGAGGCTGCGGGGCAGGAGGAGGGGGACCCTGGAACAGCGTGGCAGGTATTAGGGGTACTGACCTCTATGCAGTCAAAAGTCTGTGGATAAATTTTGATCCCCCAAAACTTCAGTCCCTCGGAATCCACAGGGATTGGCGCTAGGATGCCATGTGGACACCAAACTCCATGGAAGCCCAAGTCCCCCCATAAAATGGTGTCGATCGATGCATGTAGTCGGCCCCCCTCATCTGCGGGTGTGCAACCTGGGGACACAGAGGGCTGACTGAACATGTGTCAGACCGGCGCAGTCCAAGCCGTGTTGTTCAGGGGCCAGCTGTACTTGGTGCTATAATGCACCTTTTCCGACGCTTAGAATAAACGTTTTCTGTGTAATTCTCTGTTGGCTGAATAACGTGTCTCAGTATCTGCTATTTGTATTTGCTTATGCCAAGCCCTGGAGTGCGAAGTGGTTCATGTTAGACGTGGGAGCTCTTTTTAAAGCTGTGGTTCTCATGGAGGATCCGCTCTATTTTCTCAGAAGAAAGGACGCTGCTTTCTGCTGATTCTGTCCTTGATAACACTTTCCCTCTAGTCTCCCAACGAGCGTGCTCGTTTGTACTTCCTGCTGGCCTGGTTCCACGCCATCATCCAAGAACGCTTACGATACGCTCCCCTGGGGTGGTCAAAGAAGTATGAATTCGGGGAGTCGGATCTGCGGTCAGCCTGCGACACCGTGGACACATGGCTGGATGACACGGCAAAGGCAAGTGTGGGCTGTGCCACGTGAGGTAGACAGGAAGTACATGGTAACGTGGTGATGCGAGGTCGTGTGCTCAACTCACACACGCAGGTGGGAAAGCACCTGTTAGCGGTGAGAAAGCGGGAGGAGGCTGCAGGCAGAGCCAGGTGGTGCCAGCCCCCGACCTGCACACTCACCCACCTGTCCCCACCCAGGGGAGGCAGAACATCTCTCCGGATAAGATCCCGTGGTCCGCACTGAAGACCTTGATGGCCCAGTCCATCTACGGTGGGCGAGTGGACAATGAGTTTGACCAGCGTCTGCTCAACACTTTCCTGGAGCGTCTGTTCACGACGAAGAGTTTCGACAGTGAATTCAAGCTGGCCTGCAAGGTCGACGGGCACAAAGACATTCAAATGCCAGACGGCATCAGGTACGAGCCTGCCTCCCGGGACAGCCACGGTGGCACCCTGGGCGGCTTCTGGCGTTGCACATGACAGCATTTCTAACGTGCTCTGTTGCAGGCGAGAGGAGTTTGTGCAGTGGGTGGAGCTGCTCCCCGACACCCAGACGCCCTCCTGGCTGGGCCTGCCCAACAACGCCGAGCGGGTCCTCCTCACCACGCAGGGTGAGTCCCTCCCGGTACCAGCTGCTCCTCACTCACTCCTCGCGGAGGTGAGGAGTCATCGGCCCCACCTGCTGTCTGTCTTGCAGCACAGGCTCAGTTCTGGGCAAAAGGCCTGACACTCATGTAAACGAGGTTTGGACATGGCATTTAGGTTTTCACCTTACGTTCAGAAATAGTTCCATTTTTCTTCTTAGGGTTGCCAAGTACTGGTGATAAGTCAGAGTAGCAGGTGCGTCCCTGTGAATGCCCTCTCAGGATTACAGTGACTGTCATCTGAGCCCCCGTCACACCAGCACTCTGCTAGGGTGTCACCACCAGTCCCACCTTAGAGCAGCACTGCAGCCCAGGCCTAACAGGTTGCCCAAGGTCACTGGCCCACGTGGAGGCCTTGAGCCCTGAGCCGACACCTCTGCTGTCTGGCCTTCAGGCAGCCACGCGGCTCAGGGACGAGGACGGTGAGGGCAGGCACACCAAAGCCAGAGCAGGCAGGGACAGGCATTTGAGAGGGAGCCGGTGGTGATTCCTGGGGTTCATGTGGTCCAGGCCGCAAGTAGTCACGAGTCCCCAGGGCAGGTGGCCCCGAGCCCCTCCCTCGGCTGTTCCGCAGAAGCCTCTCTCTGGTCCTTGCACTCTCAGGTTGCTGGTCCAGGCCCCGCAGTCATGACTTGGTCTGGTACCACTTTTTCTCTGTATTTGCCTCCCCGTCTGTCTGGCCAGGCCATGTTCTGTGCCCACTTGGTATATTGTGAGTCCACGTGTGCCATAGTCTTTCCATTTATGTCCTCCTTCCTCTGGTCTCCTGCCTGTCCCTCCCCTCCCCCACCCATCGTTGGTGCAACTGCGGCCCAGGTGTGGACGTGATCAGCAAGATGCTAAAGATGCAGGTGCTGGAGGACGAGGACGACCTGGCATACGCGGAGACCGAGAAGAAGGCGCGAGTGGACTCCACATCGGACGGGCGGCCCGCCTGGATGAGGACACTGCACACCACCGCCTCCAACTGGCTGCACCTCATCCCCCAGACACTGAGTCATCTCAAACGGACGGTGGACAACATCAAGGTGGCCGGGGCTGCCCCAGATGGTCTTAGCAAGACAGACGGGAGGGCGAGCTGTGCAGAGGCCCAGACTGGGGGCTAACCCTCCTCAGAGTGATTAGAAATGCCCCGCAGGTCGTCCTGCCACGAGCTAGCTCAATGACTCTCCAGATTCTGGAGAGTCGTTGGGGCTGCTTCCGACCAGCTTCCTGCACGGTCTGGTCCCAGATCGGGCTCAGGTGCAGCTGTGGGGACCTGGCCCGGGCTGTGACTCCTGGGGCTCCCGGAGGTCGGCTTACTCTGGCTGGCTGCAGCAGGGGCCTCTTCTAAACGGCCCCCTCATTCTGGCTTCTCTCCGCACGACAGGACCCTCTGTTCAGGTTCTTTGAGAGAGAAGTGAAGATGGGAGCGAAATTACTGCAGGACGTCCGCCAGGACCTTGCTGATGTCGTTCAAGTGTGTGAAGGGAAGAAGAAGCAGACCAACTACCTGCGCACACTCATAAACGAACTGGTGAAAGGTGCGCAGGGAAGCTGTGTGCCGGGCGTGCGTTGGTCCTGTGTTGACATGACACGTCCCAGGCCGTCCACTCCCTCTGCAGCCGTCCCTCCGACGGCAGCTGGGGGCCTCCCTGGAGCACAAGCTCAGAAATGTCGGAAGAGTTTTCCTTCTACTAAAATCTTTCTGCAATTGCTGCAGTATTTAGGGGCGGGCACAGGACAGAGGAAATGTTGGGGGCGTGGCTTGAGTATGAGCGACAGGGCAGCCTCAGGTGTCTCCCGTTGGCCCCGAGAGCCTGAGCCGCCAGTGACAGAGTCACACCAGGCCATGTGTGATGGGAGAGGGTAGCTGTGGTGTCATGGGGGCGAGCCTGGTCCTCCAGACACCCCGTCAGTCACCCTGGACTGTCGAGTGGGGGGGCGGGGCTATACCTGACGCCGGCCTGGGGCCTCCCTCCCCTCCACAGGGATCCTGCCTCGGAGCTGGTCGCACTACACCGTGCCTGCCGGCATGACCGTCATCCAGTGGGTGTCCGACTTCAGCGAGAGGGTCAAACAGCTGCAGAACATCTCACAGGCGGCCGCGTCTGGCGGCGCCAAGGAGCTAAAGGTTGTGATGGCAGCTCCTGAGAAGCCTGGTGGCGGTTGGCGCTGCCCTGGGTTTGGGGCAGCAGCTGGGGGGCCAGGCAGAGGCCCGGCTCTGAGCTGGGAGAGCAGGTGGGCTCGCTCCTCACCGGCTGCTTCCTCTCACAGAACATCCACGTGTGTCTGGGCGGACTGTTTGTGCCCGAGGCGTACATCACCGCCACCCGGCAGTATGTGGCCCAGGCCAACAGCTGGTCCCTGGAGGAGCTGTGCTTGGAGGTCAATGTCACCACCTCGCAGAATGCCACCCTCGATGCCTGCAGCTTTGGAGTCACGGGTGAGTTGGAGTGTGCAGACCCAGGTCCGTGGTCCTAGCTTCTGTCTCAAGGCCCCCGCCTGCACCCACACAGAGGTGTTTAAGGGCCGGATGGTGGGAGCGGAGCTGAGCCCGAGGCCGGTGAGTGCCGGGGCTGTTCCCACTCCATTGGTTTGACTTCCTCCTCCCAGGGTTGAAGCTGCAGGGGGCCACGTGCAGCAACAACAAGCTCTCCCCCTCCAATGCCATCTCCACTGTCCTCCCGCTGACGCAGCTGCGCTGGGTCAAGCAGACAAATGCAGAGAAAAAGGCCAGTGTGGTAAGGGGCACCCCCGTCCTGTGGGCAGGGAGACGCGGCGAGACCCCCTTAGTCATTTCCCTCTTCCTACTGCCGAGCTCTGCCCGTGACGGAATCGGCACCTCCCGGGAGAAAGCGCCCGTTGCCCTCTGCCACAAAGCCCTGCACCCCACAGCCGCCCTCAGCCGTGTCGAGGCGGGTGTCTCGCCGGCCCCTGGGTCAGCGCTGAGCCCCTCTGCCCTTCCTCATAGGTGACCCTACCCGTCTACCTGAACTTCACCCGTGCAGACCTCATCTTCACGGTGGACTTTGAAATCGCCACCAAAGAAGACCCTCGCAGCTTCTACGAGCGTGGCGTCGCAGTCCTCTGCACAGAGTGAAACCACACTTTTCTAGCTCCCTCTTTCTGTACTGGTAAAATGCAATATTTAACATTTATTCATTATTAAAACGTTTGGAAGCTATGGACTTGTCAAAGGAAAGTCGTTGGTTCGAGGTTAGAGGAACGTGAAGGAGGCCTGACGGTTGGGACTGGTGGAACGTGGAAGGACGATGCACGTGTTTGGAGGGGAAATAGCATGGCTTGTTTTATGAAATAAAACACTAAGCATGACCTGCCTCCCGCCTCTTCTGTCTCCGCGCTGGTCCCGGGCACTTCGGGCACTAGGGGAGCTCAGCACCGGCGAAGAATGAAGAACCTGGGCCCTTCAGGGACACGGGAACGGCCAGAAAAGGGCCGGGTCCGTCCTGGGTCAATAGTCGACCCCTTAGCTTGTGCGCCCTGGCCTGCCATCCCTTGTGGTGGGGCCTGGCGCCATTTCCTGCGTCACATAAGGTGCTGACGTCCTGGTCCAGTTCTGCCACCTGTCCCGCCTCCTCCCTGGTACCGTCATTCCTGCAGAGCCTGAGGTGGCACCAAGTAGAGGAAGCTCCTGTGGGACGTGACGGATGTGGTGTCCCTGGGAAAATAGGCCTTGTGAGAGCTCCTGGGGTTGATCAGGGAGCAGCCCAGGCCTCAGGCCCTGTGATAAAACCTGTTCATCCTGCTGCTGGACCACCCATGACCCACCCCCCCATGTGACCCGTGTTTGGCCACCAGCCACGTGATGGTCTGATTCCTGGCTAGACGGTCAGGCTCTGTCCCCCGCACCCCCAGGGCTTCTGTGAGCTGCCAGGCTCCAAATGTCTCCAGGCCTGAAGGCTAGACTCAGTCTGCTCCTTGCCCACTTCTGGAATGTTCCACCAGGGGTCTCTAGGTGGCTTGGTTACAGTCCAAAGCTGTATTCCACTGAACATGGGCTCATTTAAAATGTTTTTCTCTGAACCAATAAAGATTTTCAGCATTTCTACGGTGGGCATGCTGGATGGTGCTGCAGGGTCTCACCTGAGAAGAGCTGGGCCAGGGCCCTGGGAACACAGGACAGCTCCCAGCAGGGCACAGCTGCTCCCAGCCCCCCCCGCCCCGGCCACCACTGAGACACTCGTCCACCTAGAGGCTGGGGGTTGGGGACGGGAAGGTCACCACAGGTACAGGATTGCGGTTCCCCCATCTAGGGCTGCCATATGGACCCCACGAGTGCCCAAGGCCTATCTGACACCCAGGGGACAACACCCAGGTCCAGGCCTTCTTGAGCTTCACTCCCAACCCACCCCACCCCCACAATGAGCTCAGTCCATGGGCCTGAGGGGGACCCCCCACCTCTGGGGCCACCTACTTGCCCTGCAGTTGGAGGGTCAGGCTGTACAGTGGCCACAGTGCTACTTGTCCTCACCAGTAGAGCTGGCAGAAGGGACCAGAGCAGTCTCCCGAGGGGCGAGCTCCACCAGCCACGTCCCCACCCACCAGGAGAGACGAGCGGCTCCGGTCATGGGGTGCAGCCCCTTTTATTGGCACTGGACAGCGGCCATAGAGGAGAGGGGCTCAGCGCCCAGCGCTAACTCCAGCTCCAGGATGTCACTGGGTTCATACCTGTTGGAAAGTGAAAAACCCTGAAACTGGGAAAAGCACAACAGCCACCTACTGCCACCCGTTTTTAGATACTACCACGTCAAGGCCACCATCACGCCCACAGACTGAGCCAAAACCAGCTGCTCAGAAAACCCCTGCTCCATCAGCAGTGTGACAGCGGGGAGAGGCAGCACTATTGTCCACGCGAATCTGCGTGAGCTCCCTGCTCCCCGTTCCTCTCTGGCGTCAGCATCCTGCCCTGAGCTAACCGCTCACCTGGGTCTAAGCCACGTGCTGCTGCTTTCTCTTATTTTTTTCAGGCTCTGTGAGTAAAACCTCCAGTTTCCTCTTAGACAGTGAGAGCTTGGGCCCCTTGTCCCTCTCATTCCCGAGTCTGGGTGGTGGCCGTGACACTCTGGCCCTACCCTGGGCACGTCCACCAGTCTCCAGGGGCTCCACGATAGGGAGGGGGGTTCCGCGGTCCTCCTCCATCATTCTCAGGTCCTCTGGGGACCCAGGCAGCTGGGCTGTGGACACACGTGCCTTGGGGAGGCCTGCCCCCGCAGGCTGCATGTCCATATCCTCGGCCTCCAGGGCAGAAAGGGCCCCGCTGGCAGCTTTCCGGACAAGGGCTCGGGTTCCTGACAGCGAGTCTAATAAGTGAACTGAACTCCTGGACTTCAGCCTGTGCAAAGGCCGGTTACAGGTCATGTGACCCAGGGAACAGTCGGTGAAGCTGTGGGCGGAACAGCCAGGGGTATCTTCTGAATCACCATCAGGATCTAAAAACTGGTAACAGACGTTGGAGCTGATTAGCAATTCCCAGCGGTGGGGCCAGTGCAACACACTCCTCATCTGCACAGGCTATTTCTTCCATCACTGGCGTTGGCAAACTTGGCACCATCTGCCTTGCAAATAAATCTTTAAAAATGCATTTGACGGGCTGGCCCGGTGGCTCAGGCGGTTGGAGCTCCGTGCTCCTAACTCTGAAGGCTGCCGGTTCGATTCCCACATGGGCCTGTGGGCTCTCAACCACAAGGTTGCCGGTTCAATCCTTCAAGTCCCGCAAGGGATGGTGGGCTCCGCCCCCTGCGACTAAAATTGAACACGGCACCTTGAGCTGAGCTGCTGCTGAGCTCCCGGATGGCTCAGTTGGCTGGAGCGCGTCCTCTCAACCACAAGGTTGCCGGTTCAATTCCTCAGGTTGCTGGTTCGACTCCCGCAGGGGATGGTGGGCTGCGCCCCCTGCAACTAACAACAGCAACTGGACTTGGAGCTGGCTGCGCCCTCCACAACTAAGACTGAAAGGACAACTTGACTTGGAAAAAAGTCCTGGAAGTACACACTGTTCCCCAATAAAGTCCTGTTCCCCTTCCCCAACAAAATCTTTAAAATGCATTTGACAAATAGCCCATGGCACCCAGAAAGCCTGAGGGTCCAGCAGTGCTGGGGGCCCAGCCTGAACCCTGTCGTTTAAAGGTTAGCTCAGCTGGTTAGAGCGTGGTGCTAATAATACCAAGGTAGCCGGTTCAATCCCCGCATGGGCCACTGTGAGCTGTGTCCTCCTTAAAAAAAATAAAAAATAAAGGCCTCATCCACACCGCTCCACCCACCACCGGGGGTCTGACATTCCTCCCACATCCCCTTCAAGGCGCCACGTCCCTGGTGAAGGCCCAGCTCGGCTCTGTCCTGCTCCCTGACCAGTCCTGCACACACTGTGCCTCGCACATATGCCCAGAAGAAGCTGAAATGAGCCTTGAAGTCCAGTTGTTCCCCACTTTCAAAGGTCGGTTCGCGAAGGCCGCGTGTGCGTGTCTGAGCAGCAGCCCCCGACCCCCACCCTCAGGGCAGTCAAGCACCTCTCACCTCTATGACCACTGGCTGAAGGGGGCTTAACACCCTCCTCACCCAACCTTTGTGCCAGGATTTCCTATTCTTTCCGCTGCCTTTCTTTCACCTTACCGCGTCAGTGCTCTTGACTTGAGGGGGTCCGCAGTAAAGGTACCCACAGAAAACCTAAGGCTCTGCGGCTAATCCCGTCACCTCCTGCACTTCCCGTCACTACTTCCAGTGCTATGTTGAGACATCCTCCCAAATACACTAAGAGGACCTGGTGAAGTCTGAAAGCCAATCAGGTTTATCAATGCGACTAGACGTCCATACGTCCCCAGTGTCCATGCCTCACCCACACCAAGAGTGGCTACATGACAACCAGAAAGGACCCAGGACCAAGTCAGTGCAGGGACCCCCGTGGGTAGTGAAAACTCCCGATCACTCACTTCCTCTGGACAGTTGATGCTGTTGTTTATTCCAGAAAAAAGATAAACATGGAAATAGTTAAACACCATAATCTGTAGACAGCTGTAATCATTTCAGATTCAGAAACTGGTCAGAACGGTTGGAATTCACAAAGCCGGCACCCATTCTGTGACACCGCCCGCCCCCCAAAATACCCCCCCACACACACACACAGAGCAGCTAGCATCCCCTGCCCCAGGCTGGGGGTGCATGTGTGGGGTGGGTAACCATCTCACACTGCAAATAAGCCAGCAGGGTCAGTTCTTACAAACCAAGAGGTGCCAGGCTGGGACATCTATCTATTCACTGGGTTTCGGTCAGAATGACTGGCCAGCATGCACACCTGCTCTTAAGACACAAGGTTACCTGGTGTCTTAAAACACCACGAGACCAGGTATTAACCACACCTCAACTGACTATTGAGATTGATTTCAGGTTTGATTGAGATTAATTTTGAAATTGACTAATTGCAAACCAATGGTCTTGTCAATACTCCAGGCAAACTACTTTCAGTCCTTTTCTTATTTAAAAAATTTGTTTGAAAGAGAAAAAACAATTTAAATATCAAAGTGAAGTTTTTTTCCAACACCACTATGCAGAGAAGACTCCACACAGCAGACCCGAGACAGCTCTCCTTAGAAAGTTCTGCTGACTAACTGGCCCTTCGCTGGCCCCTGGGGACTTGGATCTCGGGAGGGCTCCCGTCATTCCCTACATCTGAGTGGCCCCTGGCTCATTCTGGCTGACTCTGTAACTTACCTCTCTCCAGATACCTTCAACGAAGTCCATGTGGTTTTTTTTGTGATAGACCTGGGGAAAAAAAGGCTTGAATAACCTTTCTCTCTAGGAAGGCAGCAGCTTAGTGTTCAAGGGCAAGAGAACAAGGGCGCCCATGCCACCGGACTCCACCACACTGGACACTCGAAGGACAGTGGCCCTGGCGGGGTGGGGGAAAACAAAGAGAACCTTCTCCCCGGAGCCTGAGCAGAAACAGAGGACCCCTTAGAGGTTTGGCTTGAGGGAGTAAAATGGAAACGTGGGCGGCTGCAAACAGGGATGTGACAAGGAGACAGACTTGGCAGCTGGGTCAGTCCCCATCACACTGGGAAGAGACAAGCGTGACCCATGGATCCTACAGGCCCTTCCATGCCAGAGGCAGAAGCAGGCCCAGAATGCGGCTGGGCCTTGCTCAGGGCCCCTCAGAAGAACCCAGGGCTGGCATCAGATATTCTAGAACCCTCCCCACTAAACCCAGGCTGTGGGAAAAGCAACTCTTCTATTTCTTCTTAATTAAAAGAAAGGCTCCCAAAGGACGGGAATGTGAACACCTCTAGTTTGGGGGAAGAGAGAAAACACCTGTAAGGATGACACCAGGGCAGGGCCTTCTGGTCTCAGGCACACAGGGTCTCCCCCCACCCCCACGAAGAGGAAGAGGACTGCAAGCAGGAGAGCACTTAGAAGCCATGGAGCGCGCCCACCTGCCTCTTCTGGAAGCGGGCCCTGATGCGGGTCGCACTGAAGCAATGAACGCTGACCTGATGCAGTTGGGTTGGCCGTGCCGCAGCCCAGGCATGGCTCAGGCCTGTTACGGACTTGTCACTAAAAAATACCAAGTACTTGGGGGACAAAGCACAGGTCAGTGGTCACGAGGGGTTGGGGGAGGGGCTGACCACAAAGGAACAGGAGGGAACCTTCTGGAGGGTTCTCTCGTGACTGTGGTAGTGGTTGCTCCCCGGGCTGCATTTGTCACAGGTTACAGCGGTGGCCCAAAGAAGTGAATTTTACTCTAAGTTTTAGAAGACGAATCTAGGGAGTTTTCAAAAACTTTTTTAGTGAACAGAAAACCCACAGGCATCTGGGGGCGTGGCAGTGTAGCCCAGGATCAGTATGTCAGTCTGGGAAAAGCCCCTTTGCACTGACATGCTCTGTCTTACACACGCTCATTGGGACACGGCACACGTTCATGGACACTGAAAGTTCTAGAATGTTAGCCTGGGGAGGGGACCACCATCCAGCCCAAATGTCCTCCCTGCTTTTTGTTTTTTAACAGATAAAGAATTTTAAGCCTGGGCTGGGGACTGACTCGCCCAAGTTGACATAAATTCTAAGAGCTTTTCCTAAGAAGTTTGAGGTTGTTAAATACGTACAATTTTAAAGCCATACACCCAAAGAACACAGAACATCCACACTAAAAACAAACAAAAACAAAACTTACTAAGAGAACAAGAGACTACAAACTTCCTTGGAATTTCACATCACTTGCTTTCCTCAAGGACCCTGTGGGAAGGCACCACTGGGCCCTGTTGGAAAGTGCATGTTACCAACACGCACTGCCGTATGACAGGCTTTTCGTGAGCAACTCAGGCTTCCCAAACGGCTCCCTGGAACACCAGTTCTCAGGCCTCTACAGCAAAAGTTCAGAAAAACAAAACTCTACAAACCAGACCGTAAAGAATCCTGCCGTGCCCCACACATGCTAGCATTTTAAAAGCTAGAAAGGTCCCGGCAAAAAGCAACCTACTTTTTTTTTTAAAGCTAATTAACTAAAGTCTGTACTTTATTTGGATTCCCTTAGTTTTCAGCTAAGGGCCCTTTCTGTCCCAGGATCCCATCCAGGACCGTACATTACACTCAGTTGCCACGTCTCCTGAGGCTCCTCTGGGCCGTGGCGGTTTCTCAGAGTTCCCTTGTTTTTGACGACCTTGACCGTTTTGAGGAGCACTTTGTAAGATGTTCCTCAGTTGGGATTTATCTGATGTTTTTCTTACCAGGAGACTGGGGTTATGGATTTTGGGGAATGTTCACAAAGGTGAAGGGCCCTTCTCCTCGCAAGTATCCAGGGCACGGCTATCACCATGACGCATCACAGGTGAGATGACCTTGAGCACCTGGCTGAATGGTTTCTGTCTGCTTTCTCCATTGGAAAGTCACCTTTTCCCCTCCCTTTCCCTCCTGCCCTCTCTGGGAAGAGGTCACTGTGCAGCTGACACTCAGGAATGGAGAAGGAGCTGCCACGTGAAATGCCGGCAGAGACCCCCATCAGCCATTCACGCCAGCATGGACGCGCCTGTGTCTGTACTTGGGCTGACACCACACAATTTATTTCGTTCCATCTTTGGCTGGAACTTGTTCAGTTGGTTCCCACGTCCCTTTGACGTGCCCAAACCACCCTCATTTTGATCTCCGTAGGAGCACATCCTGTGCGTTACTTAGTACTCTCGCTAGGCCGAGTTTAGACACAAGTACCAGAAAAGTAAAATTATAACCAGTAGATGAACCGGACGCCCCTCTGTCCCCACCGCCCCCCGCAGAGGTTTGGGCCAGACTCAGCACCAACAGACATTTTCTAGACCAGCTGCACCAGGTAAAGCCTCCTCATAGACTATTCCATCAAAAGGCATTCCACACACATGGTTTAAACACACTATTAAACGACACGCAGCAAACATAGGAGGCCGCAGCCCCACTGTGCACCACCCCTGCGCCCCCAGGAGTTGGCTGTGCGCGTTCTCCACAGGCTCCTTTGTACTCAGCGCAGCATTTACACCGGAGGTGATTTGTAAAGTGTTTCCACGTGGGATCAAAGACTCAAGGGCACATGCCCTCCCAAGAATCCTCACCAACGTGTGGTTTGGGGTTAAACGAAATGACATCTGCGTAGGGACAAGTGCCGGTTTTGACACCAGCAGGAATTCAACCAATTAGCTGATGGAAGCTTGTGGATGGCATGAGGGTGTTCCCAGGTTTACAGCTGGGGAAACTGAGGCTAAGAATACTGAATTTGCCCAGAGCCATGGCCAGAAGCCGATTCTAACCCCTGCCTGTGGCTGTGCTCTGCACACACACACACACACGCACGCACACACACACGCACACACACACCGCCATCTCAGGGACATTTTGGGCCCCAAGGCACCAGTGGCTCAGCCTCACCGCCCGGAAGCTTCTCAAGCAGAGCAAAAAGACAAACTCGAAATTACCCAGGACTTTCCCCCTCCTCCCCACCCCACCCCCCACCTCTTCACCATCAAAAATTACAGAAAAATGCTCCTGTCATGCAGACTTACTGGAGAGTTCTTTGAAATCAAGACTATTATTGAAGTCACCCTGTTACACAAAACTCTGCCATTCTTCCTGGCCACTCCAAGGTCAAGCTGGCCGTAGGGAGGCCCCCAGCCCTCTCTCTTCCACCCCTGGAAGCTGACTTTCTGCCTACAGAATCCCTTCTGCCTTGCACACTGCCTCGTCTGGCCTCTTTATAGCCACCCTGCTCCGCTCCAGCTGAAAGTCCTTGACCCCAACGGGCTACAGCTGTCCCCCCACACACACACTGGCCCAGGGCAGCTCCACCAAGACCACAGCCTCGGGAGCTGAAAATTCCAGGGGGGCACTTCCGGCCTGGTGAGGGTGCTGTGGCTAGAGCTGAAAAGGCCCTCCCTTTTAAGAAGATGCATGAGGCGGGATGAAGCAGGACTGGCCGGGTATTATGGGTTCTTGAAGCTGCAAGAAAGTTCCACGAGTCCCTTCTGTTCTATGTTTGAAATCTTCCTAATGAAGAGTTTATAACGGCTGGGGCGGCTGGTTGACTCAGTTGGTTACAGCGCCGTGCTCATAACACCAAGGTTGCCGGTTCGATTTTCATATGGACCAGTGAGCTGCGCCCTCCACAACTAGAGTGAAAACAACGGCTTGACTTGAAACTGATGGGTCCTGGAAAAACACACTGTTCTTCAATATTCCTCAATTAAAAAAAAAATCAAAAAGTTTAGAAGTCACCGCCTCTGCCTGAGCGCCACCAAATCTCTACCTTCAAGCTGGTCCTGTCCAGGAAGCTCTGACCCCGAGTGCCCCTTACCCATCTGGCATCTGTCCAAGCACACGTATACACACATATGCACACACACCCCGCACCCCATGTCATCTGGCCCCAAAGCCCCACCCACCACCTCCAGTGACCTGTTTCCATCTTCCAGCTCCACACCCTCAGACCTCACTGCCCAGCCTCCTCTGGGTCTCTAGTAGGTTCTTCCAACTTGACAGTCTGACATCAAACCCCTGATCTTCCCCAAAGGACTCCTAGTCCTCCTGGCTCAGGAGGGCGACACCCTGTGTCTTGTTGCTCAAGCTAAAAACACTTCACATCACTTTGACTCCCCTCTTCCAAACCCACAAACAGTTATCAGCTGTTGTTGACTCTGCCTTCCAAATATGTCCAGAATTCTCCCCACTTCCGGGCCCGGCCATTCTCATCTGGCCGCCCCCTGCCCTGAGCCCAGCCCTCGTCCTCAGCCCAGAGCAATGCCGCTGAAGCTTAGCGGAATCAGGCCACAGCCCTGGAGAAAGCCCTCGCTATGCCCAGACGCCCCACCAGACAAGCCCACCCACAGCCCTGCAGCTCGGCCCACACCGCCCTCCCAGAGCACTGGGCCTCCCCTGACCATATCTGGCTGTCCCCTGTTCCATCCTGTCCTCACTGAAAGGCCACCCTCCATTGGGCCTTCCTAGGGGCCCCTTATCGCACATTTCAACCTCTCCTACCTCACACTGCCATTCCACGCATGCAAGCTCCTGCCGGGGCCTTCTCATTCTCTAAGAGTCTCTGTATCCTCCTTTTTCTCAGGGTTGGCATCCCTTCAGGGGACTCACGCCCTACCACCCAGGCTCTTTGCTTCTTTCTCCACAGCCGTGCCCCCACAGCGTGGCATGGCACCAAGCGTGTGGTTGGGGTTCAACAGATATTTACTGGGTGAGTGTATGCGGGCAAACTTATTCCACAGACCTCGCACCTAATTCGTCCCAAGCCAAATGCGTTTTCCCCAGGATGCGCCCCTTTTTGCAGCCTCCACTGCAGCAAAACTGGATCCACCACCTGCCTAGACCACCCCGAGCCAGAAACCATAAAGATTCCCCTGGAAACTGAATAGCTGGCAGGTCCAAAGCCAGACTTCCTGCATCCAAACCCCTCGTGTGCTGCCAACCTAGCTGTATGGCTTCAGACGTCTAAAGTACCATTTCCTGGCCTCAGTTTCCCTGGCAAACGGATGAGGTGTCCATGACGTGACACCTGAGGGGGGTCAGCATGCTGGTTTATTATTTCATCAGCTACTCCAAGACAAACATGTCATTTAGCCCACTCCATGCAAATCACCGCCCAAGGGTGTCAGAAGGCTCAAAGGGCATCCTGCCACTGGAAGAGTAACATTTAAATCAAAGTGTCACCATCCACAGGGGTGGTGGAAGTCTATATGCTATACAGTGTTTTCTTATTTGATGGAAGGGTCTTGTCCAAAATTCTCTAAAAAAATAAAATATAATTCTCTCTGGAGGCCCTGTGTTATGGGTTGAATGGATGTGCCCCAAAATATATGTCCACATTCTAACTCGTGGAACCTATGACTGTGACCTTATTTGGAAAAAGGGTGTTTGAACATGTAACTTAAGGATCTCAAGATGAGATCATCTGGACTTTCGGGGCAGGCCCTAAGTCCTATGACAAGTGTCTGCATAAGAGAAAGAAGGACATCTCTCTCACACACATACATACACACACATACACACACACACACACACACACACACACACACACACACACACACGGGCGAAGGTGATGTGAAAAGAAGGCAAAGGCTGGAGTCATGTGACCACAAGCCCAGGCATGCCATGGGTTGCCGGCCTCCTCCAGAAGCTGGACAGGGGCCTGCAACACATTCTCCCTCAGAGCCTCCAGGGGGCACCCACCACCTGGATTTCCGACCTCTGGCCTCCAGGACCGTGGGAGAGTAAATCTGTTGTTTAAAGCCCTCCAGTCTGTGGTCATTGCTCCAGCAGCCCCAGGAAAGTAACATGTGCCCTGGTAAGTACAAGGGTTGCTACTCTGAGAAAAATGACATGATCTTAAAGAATTCTGTTCTTTTCATTTGAACTTCAAAAGAACAAGAGCAGATCATGGTGCTGTTTACTCTGTAGGAAGGGGATAAACAGCAGTCTGGCGGCATCTGTAGTCCCACGTGAACACCAAGGATGGGCAAAAGAGCAGGCTAGACACGAAAGCATCCTGAATTCAATTATGGTCACCAGAGCACCAATCATCTAAAGTGACATTACTTCCAGTATGTGGGGAGAAATACCCCAACTCTTTGCCCATCTTGGCCCCTCCCCTCATCCATCCTGGCCCCGCCTCCTTGCTCATCTTGACTCCCAACCTCACACAGCTGTGGTTATGAAGCTGGAGGATAAAAAGCCGAACAGCAAAACAGAAATGGAAGACAAGAGTGTGCATTCATCCCTCAGTCTTTTGCTGGTTAAGGGTACCAGCTGGCAAAGGATCAATGCGGTAATTTGACATATGTTAAATTTGAACACTTGGAAAATTTTCCTAATGAAGCTGTTAAAAAAACATTTAATGAATGTTTACTGCATTAGAAAAACGCTGAATAGAAAAAATTTATTTTAAATAATACAAATTAAACGCCTGCCAACAAGGCAGGAAGAGGAAAAAGATAGATGACAGTCAGGACCTTTCCCAAGCAGCCCAAATCCCCAGGGACTAGGGTGGCCTCCTAGATCCAGGGGAGGAAGGGAGCGGTCTGGCAGCAGCCCCTTTTCGCTCCTTCCCTGAAGCCATGCCCAGGATGACTGGCCCCGGGAGACAAGCCAGCTCCCCTACCAGAGCTTCCTCTGAAAGTTCTCACCTGAAGTCGGGCAGGGAGCGTCCAGGAGCAGCAGCTGCAAATGATAGGTACAAGTGAGTCCAGAGAGCCAGCTGCTGAGAGAAGAGGAGTCGGGAGACAGAGACACTGGCCTGGAGACAGGAGGAAGGAAAAAGAGCAGATGCAAAACAGTCTTTTCACAGAGATGAGCTTAGCAAATCTACTCTAAAGACCTGGAGCAAAGAGGAACTGGTACTGAGAGCCGCCTCTTTTTTTCAAAGAGAAAACTGTCCAGTTCCCACCCTGTGGGAAGAGGCCCAGTGGGAGCGTCAGGACTCAGAACAGGTGACCTCTAAGTTGGCATCAGTGCTTCTCAATTTGCATTTCCTCTTTAAAGAAAAAACATCTTACCAATACTCAACAATTCACCATTCGAGTTCAAGAGCAGACACCCTTTCCTTGCCATACAATTTGTTCCGAAAGATTTTTCAAACTCCTCTTCCCCAGAAGTGGTTTCTAAGAGGATTCGCTTTATTCCAGTGTAGACACAACAGCACTGAAATAGCCGGTGGTTTCACAGGATGCTGTGCTTTTATTGTCCCTCCACTTGCAACTAAGATCTGGTTCAGCCTTCAGATATCTGAGCACCTTCCCTGGACCAGGAACCCAGACAGCAGGAAGCCTGTGAGGGCCACCTTTCCGAAGATATACCCCATGTACATTCGACATCCTTCAGACACACTTCTATCAAGAACACATCCTGATGTGAACACCTTCCAGGGCCCATATCATCGTCTCCACAGCCAGGCCTCTGAGCCAGGTCAGTGCTCAGGAAACTTACTCCAGCAGAATTGTCCCAGGGAAGTCAGGAGACTAAACACAATCCCCCTTCCTGACTGCAGATAGAACAAGAATTGACACCCCAAATACGTATGTCCCCCTTATATGGGAAGGTTGGTTCTGTAGGGGGACATTAAGGCCCGTATTTTGGTGCACAAATCACAAGGTCTTTTTCTTCTTTTTTTTGTTCATTTTTCAGACAGACATCTTCATACCATACTTGGTATTATTTTGAGCACTTTTTCTACCATTATTCTGAGATATAATAAATTAAAAAGAATGACAGTGGATCTCCCCCCTGCCCCAATTTTGCAATCTCCTGTCCCTATGGCACCTGAAAAAAGGGTAAAAAATTGTAATTTATGTTCCAGACAATGTTGACCAAGTTTTAAAAGGAAAACTACATTCTGGATGCGGCCTCTTCTTACTTTACCTGGTGTTTGTGAGTCGGCTGCTCCAAGGGGCCTGGGCTCATAGCTGAACCCGTGGGATCACACAGTTCTACAACCAAAAGAACATCGGTTCAGGCTAAAGGAATCCACGGAAAGCATGAGCACAGGACCATGGGGACTTCATTTCCTATTTTAAGTCACTTTGCTTTAGAGGAAACCACAGCTTAAAATAGTATTTCGGAGAAAGGCTGTGTAGCTTTGGGTGCAAATGCTAATTACCCCCAGGTTAACTCCCAGGTGCCCTAGACTTCTCCTGGGCTCTTGGGGGAGGTGGGGGGTCCACACAACCCAAGCACAGGCTGGTTGCTGTCTTAGGGCAGAGCAGGGTCAGCCCCCAGGCCACCTTCCCACCTGCCCCCTGGGCAGGCCCAGGCCACGCCATGTTGGAAGCCTGCTGCAGGGGTGCCCCTCAATCCCTCCTCATACCTGGGGCAAATGAAGGAACACCCCCCCCCCTCCCCGCATCGCACACCCCATCCCCGTCATACCAGTCTCCCCCTGCAGGCCTGACTGACTCCTCGGGGAGGGACAGTCCTCCACTGGGTTAAATAAAGAAGGGTCTCTGGTCAGGGGCCCCTGCCCGGAGGGTGAGGCACCATCCTCACTCCTTACTCACGTGGCAGGACGCCCCTCATAGAGCGTGGGAGTGGGGAGTGGGGTTGGTGATGTCCTTGTTCCTGAAGGGCAGGGACCACCGCCCTTGGGGGACAACGTCCACACTTCCACTGGGCAGGGACCCCCCCACTTCACTCCCACGGGGCAGCTCCCCCACGGGGCTCGCCCGGTTCCTCACCACCACGGACCAGGGACTCCCATGTAGGATCTGGGGTGGGCAGCCTCAGGCTCCTTCTTGTTGGGGCGGCACCTTTCCCCCACGAATCCCAAGCCCGGCGCAGCTTTAACAGCAGCTGCGGGAAAGGCGCCACAGGTGGCAGCACCGCGCGCAGGGTGGGCGCAACCAGGCCTAGACTGGGGCTGGGCAGCAGCTTCCCGGACTCCCAGAAAAGCATCCCCCATTCAGCCTCGCGGGGTGGCAAGGAACGTGGCAAGGAGCGTGAGGGTGACTCCGAGTAGGGGTGTTGTGATGAAGTTGGGGCCAAAGGCAGTCGCTCATGTGAGGCTGGCCCCGGGTAATGCTTATGCAGAGCAGCATCGGAAAGCAAGGGTCGGGTGCGTAGGGCACAGACTGTCACTGCACTTACCTTCTGAATGGCATGTTCATTTTGTGCCCAGAGTGATCATCCCTGGGTCAAGAAGGAAGGTCCTGCGGGCCAGACCTGTGTGACGTCACAGGCATCTCCATGGCAACGAAGCACGCGGCTCGGGGAGCCCAGGTCCCCGCCCCGCGCCCAGGGAAGGAGACGGTGTCGTCCGCCGGTGGCCGCAGCCCAGCCTCGCCCCTCCAGCCGGCCAGCCTCCAAGTGCGGCTCCCTGAGGCCGTCTAGCCGCCCTGTCCTTCCAAGAAGCTCCGGATCCGTCCTCCCACTAGGCCCCTCCGTCCGTGCTCCACTCACGGCCAAGGAGGTCTTTCCAGTCATAATTTTGCCACGAAACCTTGAGTGACTAACCTTGATTACTACCCTGGGGGTAATCCCAAACCTTGAGTGACTCCCTTGGGTGACTCCCTTGAGTGAAACCTTGAGTGACTCCCATCCATCCCTGTGGCCTGGATCGACGTCCAAGCCCTTTCACGTGAACACGCCCTCCCCTCCAGAGGCACCCTCCAGTCCCCACCTGAGAACTGCCCAGCCCCACGCGGAGGCCACTCCCACTGCTCCTAATTCTGGAAGGCACCAAGCCCCTCCCCTCCCACCACCCACATCTCTGACTTCTGCCGGAAATGCGCCCCTCACCCCGCCCTCACTTTTAGCTATCTTGACCTTTGCGGCTTAGTTTGGCACCTCCTCCGGGAAGCCTTCCTTGACCTCGGAAGTCCAGGTTAGGAGCCGCTCCTCCCTCCGCCCAGAGCAGGCCAGACTGATTTCTACGTGGCTGGCTAGACTGTCCTCAGCCCAGGGACTTTCAATCCTAAACTCCCCGATGGTGCCCACAGTAACCGCTCAAAAATATATTTTGAATGAATGATGAAATGAACTGGCGAATTAAAGACGCCACAAAGAATGTTAGCTGCTCAGTCACTTTTATATTTTTTGTAAGTTTTGAAGTCAGGAGCTTTGTCCTTTTTCAAGATTGTTTGGCTCTTCTGGGTCCCCTGCATTTCCATGTGAATTTTAGAAACGGCTTGTCAATTTCTGAAAAACAAAAACAAACAAACAAAAAAAACCCAGCTGCGATTTTGATAAGGATTGTGTTGAATCTGTAGATAAATTTGGGGAGTATTGCCATTTCACCAATATTATGTCTTTCAAATCATGAGCATGGGATGTCTTTTCATTTATTAGGTCGTCTTTAATGTTTTTAAACAATGTTTTGTAGTTTTTAGAATGAATCATGCATTTCTTTTGTTGTTTATTTCTAAGTATTTTTTGATATAACTGTAAAAATAATAGTTTTCTTAATAGTTTTGGATTGTTCATTGTTAATGTATAGAAATACAACTGATTTTTGAATATGATTGATCTTGAATCCTGAAACCTTACTGAACTTGTTCTAATAGGGGTGTGTGTGTGTGTGTGTGTGTGTGTTCCTTATGATTTTCTATATACAGGATCAAACCATCTACAAATAGAGATAATTTTACTCCTTCCCATCCAATCAGGATGCCTTCTTGTTCTTGAACTTGATCTGCTCTGACTCGAACCTCCGAACCTCTGGAACCAGAACCGTGTTGAATGAACATCCTGTCTTGTTTTCAGTTGTGCATTTAATCGTAGTATCAAGTACCTGAGTCTGTCTGAATTACAAAGATTTGTTAAGGCATAGATGAAGGACTGATGATGTGATAAAATCCAGGAGCTGCCTCAGAAAGCCTTGGAGAGGGAGGAAGGGAGAGAGGGTGCGTGGGGTGTGGTTCTGTTCACTCATCTATATGAAAAGCGGGTAGCTGTTTTATCAATTCTTTTTTATTCTGATTTGTTAGGTTTTTTTGTTTTTTTTTTTAATCTGGAAGTTAAAAAAACAGCAGCGCTTCTTGTTTGACCACATTTCCAGCTCTAGAATGTTCACTGGTCAAGTGTTGACGCCCTAAAGTAGGTTCGTAAGAAGGTGATGTATGTTCCAAGGAGACAGAGGCACTTGGCAGACGGGAGGTTCAGCTTGTTGGCTCTGCATCTCATCATGTAATCTTTGTTCCGATTTCAATGGTGCTATTAATACCAATGACTCACTGAAAGCCCCTGCTTCCTGGAATGTTCTTCCCAGGGAGGTGAGGCAACGGTTCCTTCCTACAGAAGAGTAATCTGTAATCGCACTGTGAAAGGTTGGAGCAGATCTGGACGGCTTAGAGAAGGGACAGAAGCTTCCTAAATTATACAAAATTATTTAAACAAAATGCCATCCCCACAGGAAGGGGAAAACTGCCAGTTATATGTACCAGTTATTCATTCAAATCCACAAATACCAGGTGTGACAATTAAGTTCGCGAACTTGTTTCAATGATGTTGCTAACCTTTTTTGCTATCAGAGGGATTATTCATTATGAATTTGTACCAACTGGACAGTTAACCAAGTTTACTATTTCGAAGTGCTGAAAAGGCTGCGTGAAACAGACGACCTGAACTTTTCACCAATAATTCATGTCTCTTGCATCACGACAAAGCACCAGCTCACACAGGACTGTCTGTGAGGAAGTTTTTAGCCAGTAAACAAATAACTGTATTGGAACACCCTCCCTACTCACCTGATCTGGCCCCCATGACTTCTTTCTTTACCCGAAGATAAAGGAAATATTGAAAGGAAGACATTTGGATGACATTCAGGACGTCAAGGGTAATACGACAACAGCTCTGACGGCCATTCCAGAAAAAGTTCCAAAATTTCTTTGAAGGGTGGACTAGGCACTGGCGTCGGTGCATAGCTTCCCAAGGGGAGTACTTCGAAGGTGACCGTAGTGATATTCAGCAGTGAGGTATGGAGCACTTTTTCTAGGATGAGATTGCAAACTTCATTGTCCGACCTCGTATGTCCCTGCCCTGGGCTGGTGGTGAACAAATGCCTTCCTTCCTGGGCAGCAGGGAGGCAGGATGAGGACTATACACATCACAGGACAGTTGTGAGAAATGCTGCAAAGAAAGGGAGAGGACTGAGCAAGGACGGTGTTGCTGGGGCTTCTCTGAAGAAAGTGACATGCAAACAGGCCAGGTCATGGGAGGGCTTAGCCTGGCCCCAGGGACGTGAAGACTATTCCAGGCAGGTAATTGCTTATTGGCTAGATTTCTGTTTGGGATATGAGAAAGTTCCGGAGTGGTGATGGTTGCACATTTTGAATGTAGTTAACGCCCCTGAACTGTACACTTAAAATGGTCAATTGTATGTTATGTATATTTTACCACAATTTTTAAAAATGACCAGCCTTGGGAGGAGGTCTGGTGCACGGAGGGTCTTTCGAGAGGGGTGTCTGTGGGTTTTGAGTTGCTGACCTTGTTCTGGGGCTCCCCTACCTACCTCAGGAGGCTTGGTGGGAGGCCAACGGAGTTTCGGAAATCTCCAAAATAAAAGTTAAGAAAAATGAAAGAAGAAATTAGAGACTGTACATTAAACTAAAGTATTTGTAAACTGAAATGGCTAATTTATTCACAAATATTTGAGTACCCACCATGTGCCAGACACTGTTGGAAGTATTTGGGATATATAAGTGAGCAAAGCTAACATGTCTGTTCTAGAAACTCAGGACGGCTCCTTTCAGCTATTCCAAACCCCACCTTTGGAGGCAAGCTGAGCCTCAGACGTTCTTCGCAGCACTCAGACCCCAGCCCAGGGGTGCAGGGGAGACCACTGAGTGGAAGTCGGGGTGCTGGCACCCTCCTACTGGTCTCCCTCAGCCTAGGTGTCCCTGTGTTTTCCTGTAAGACAAGATGGGGTGGGCTAGAATGGAGTAAGGCCACCGGGCATGACGAGACAATTTCACGGATCATGATGATGGAGCTGACTTACCAAATCACTTCAGTATTCCTGGCACTGAAGACATTTTTCAGGGGTGGGCACAGGCCCCACTATTGTAAGAGGCCACCTGAACAGGCCACGGGCCTTCCCACCACGTAAGTTGCTGAGCAGTCCCCAGTCCAGGCCCAAGGCCATAGCTGTTAGTGATTTTCACTCTCCAGCTTTCTCTTTCATCACTCAGACTCCATGTGTTCCTTCCCAAAACAGAAACCTCCCGGATCTCAAGCCTGGTGATGCCCTCTCCCTCTCCTGGGAAGGCTTCCCCCACTCCCCTTTATTGAAATAAGGTCAGCTTCATTCATGTCAGCAGTCACCCCCTTCCAGGAGCTTCCCCAAACCCTGCGCCTCCTCGCTCTGTCCTTCTGCCTCAGCTGGGCCTCCAAGGCCCGCAGTGTAGCTGCCATGGTTTAGTTCTGCTCTGCCGTTTTGGTCTGTGGCCCGCCGAACTGTGCTGGGCTGGTTCCTGCTGCGTGTTCAGTAAAAACTTGATGAATATATGCCTGGTAGGAATTGCTGAAAGTTCAGAGGACTGAGACAGTGAGGGCGGAAGTAGTCTAGGAAAACTTCCTGGAGGAGGTGAGGCTTAGACTGGGGCTTGCAGGCAGTCAGTCACACTGTGGTAGCAGTGAGCCTAAGTCAGGTGACCTTGTAGGACAAGGAGGAAGGCCCCTCGTGCGTAGGTGTCTTTGGAGGTAACAGCTGTCACTTACTGAGGACTTAAATGCCAGGCACCTAAGCCCACTTACCTAGAAAATGGCACAAGAGCCCTCAACGTATTATCTCTTATTTACAAATGAGGCACAGACGTCCAGGGACCTGCTCAAGGTCACTTTTGAACGCCGGCTGACTGCATTCTGTACCTTTGCTTCTTTTCCGGTTTGTTCTTTAGGTATGGCGTACCGTTAAATTCACCCATTTTCAGTACATTTTAAGCTTGATGGATTTTACTAAATACATATTGCCAGGCAATCATTACCTCAGGTTTTGGGAACTCTCCGAAGTTCCCTCTTGGCACATCAACCCCACTAGGATGCCTGGACACAGGAAACCCACTTCTCCGCTTGTTTTGTCCTGTCTGGAATTTTATGAAAATGGAATCGTGTAGTACGTAGCTTTGTCTGGCTTCTTGCACTTAGCATGCTTTTGAAAATTCCCATCTTGAGTCTTCCAACACTGACCTCGTCTCCAGTCACCTAGATTTCTAACTTCCCTCAGCAATGTTTAGTGCTGCCGAGGTCTTGCAAAACCTTTTGTAAAATTGATTTCTATTTAGTATGCTGTGAATGAATTTTTAAAGATTTCATTAACGACTGTTTATTGCTGACATAACTTCAATTGGTTTTCATATATTGATGCCGTCCTAGGACTGCTGAATTCACGCCATTTTTGTTGCTTCTGTACTGGTGGTCTACAGGCAGCCTTGTAATCTGTGAATGAAGCTTCTTTCCCAGCCTGAACCGGTCCTGGTTTTCTTAGCACTCATCCCCCTCCTCGGCAGGCAGGACGGGACTAGGGATGGAACTCATCATGAGACTTGTTGGCTTTCGGAGCCGGTGAGGGACTCCCGGAGGTGTCTGTCTCTGGTGGGAGGACAGAGCCAGCATGGTGTGTGTCATCTAGCTCGAATTCTCACCCACTGGGCTGGGAAGTCCCGTCCCCAGCACAGGGGTTACTGGTGACAGTTCCAGACAGTAAGTACTCTACTTGCCATAAACGCTCTCCCAGTAACTGAGGGAGGACAGGTTCAGTTGGGGGACTGTTTATTATAAAGGTCCTGTCTGCTGACTCCAGGTACCTGCTGCTGTAGATTAGAACAGTCATGGGGAACCAGAACGAGACATGGGGAACATGGCAATGTCCCGTGCCCTTCAATTCCTAGTCCTACCATGTAAACCTGTCACCCCAGCTGGTAACATCTCCCAGTAAGCCGAACAGCAGAAAGGCAATGGGCTTTGGAGTTAAACTGGGCCCCAATACAGACACGAGGTAACCCCGTGCTTTGTCTAAAGGGGTGAGAACTCAGCCTGAGGATTTTAAGGAGTAAATGTTATCAGCATGCACCGGACTCAGTCTGCTGAGCACTAGGGCAGTGACCTTTCCCAGTAGGGTCCTGTGTCCTACTCCTGCCACTCCACTTCTTATCACTGTCACCTTTTGGAGGTGGTCTTAGAACCCAAATCCTGTGTGCTACCATTTTTTTAAAAATGAACTTGAGCAAATATGTGATAATGGAAGCAGTGACTCTAGATGAACGCATGTACTCACTGATACATGATGTACTACAGAATTGTACACCTGAAACCTATGTTAACTTTACTAACAATTGTCACCCTAGTAAACTTAAAGAACTTTAGGATTGACTTCAGCCATCATAGTCCCAAGACCAATGTCACCCTCCCTCTCCCACCATGACCTGCAGCTCACACCCATCAGCAATCCCCTTCCCGTGCCTCTTGCCTGAGCCTCAGTCAAGAACAAGGCGTCAGGGGAGACAGCATTAAGTAGATCTGGTAGACTCTTGAGATGAGGATTCGTCAGGCCAAGCTATGAAGGGGTTATTATCTTTCGCGTGTAAGGTTTTACTAACGCAGTCAAAGGCAGTCAGGGCCTGGAAATCCTAAGGATTGGTTGGTTGCTTGTCAGAAAATGTAACAGAAGCAGGCAGTGCATGCTGTCTGACAGCCCCCTTCTCCTTGCCTAGAATATGCTCATCACCCACACCTGCCACCTGACTGTCACCTGGGCAGGTCACGTGAAGACAGGGCAGTCAATGTGAACCGCATTTGCCCACGAATTCCCTCCCAGACAAGATGTACATGCCCAATACTTTTAGGTCTGGGAACTCCCAATCATCTGTAATCCCCAACTCCCAAATAAAACACTTTCACATAAAATGTTTTTTCATACATCTGTATTTGTCACCTTTTAAAGCAAAATGTGACCTGGGCACAATGTTTCCATTCACAAAACTTGCTCTGGTTCCTTCCCAAGTGCCTTTGAGAGGCAGGCTTACAATTCTGCGACTCTAAACACTTTTCTTTGGAACACAAACCCTATGGATAGTTACTCCCATCAAGTTGGTTCTGCTTAATATACTATTTTCTAGGGTTGGGTACATGCAGTTAACAACTACAGGGGTGGAAGGGTTACAGCGGTCCTAGGAGATTCAAGTTGTTTTAAGCGATACTCTTTTCAACAGAGGTGCAGCTCAGAACTTCAATGACAAAAAATTTGGTACACTAGGGAATCCGCTTTATAACTACCTAGATCACAAAGTTAACATAACATTTAGGTCAGACATTTTACAACAAAACGCTATGTCTCCATCAGTTAAAAAAACCCAACATGAAACGAGAAAGGAAAAACTAGCTCAGCTTTAGTGCCTAAGGTATCACAGTAGCAGACACTTAAAAGTTGAAAGAAATCTTATCTTTCCTTTAAGTATGTGTTGTCATGCCATACGTTTTCAAACTAACACAAAAATAAAAAAATCCTTGAAAATATATGGAAGGGAATGAAGGTAAAATATTTAACACGTGTACAAGCCACCCTTCAGGCAGAGCTCAGTCTACTTCTTCCATGCGTGATGTGTCATCATCCCCTTCGAGGGGCGGCATCTCTTCAGTGACAGTAGCACCGCTGTCGTCAGCAGTGGGGTCATCTTCATCAATACCTTTTTAGAAACAAAACTCAAGTATTAGATTCTTAACACCGAGTTAGCCTAACACTGTTGGCTCCTCACCACTTTCAAGGCGGGGCAATTACAGGTACACGAATCTTTCACTTTTAGCCCTTATGAGCAGAAGGTATACTTATCCCTTCCACACATGACTTAAGTGTCTCCAGAGCCAAGTAAGATAAGCCAATTTGCTCCAAGTAGCTGGCAGTTACCCCTCCCTTTCAACAGCCCCACGCAGACATTTCTTTTCCTGACAGCACAGGCTTACCTAGACCGAGTTTGATCATCCTGTAGATGCGATTGGCGTGGGTCTGGGGGTCTTCCAGACTGAAGCCGGAAGACAGGAGCGCGGTCTCATAGAGCAGGATGACCAGGTCCTTCACAGACTTGTCATTCTTGTCGGCTTCAGCCTTCTGCCTTAAGGTCTCGATGATGGAATGGTCAGGGTTGATCTCCAGGTGCTTCTTGGCCGCCATGTAACCCATTGTTGAGTTGTCTCTTAGGGCTTGAGCCTTCATGATTCTTTCCATGTTTGCTGTCCAGCCATATGTGCTAGTGACAATGCAGCAAGGGGATGTCACCAATCGGTTTGACACAACCACCTGCAATCAAAGCATTAAGTGATGACTGACAAGGCCTAGAAAGACTGTTGTTCTAACTTCTCAGGACCTGTATCAGCTTTCTTGTGCAATGAAACCTAAGGAAGCAAGTACTGAGGAGTCAGAAACTGTAGCGGCACATTTAGGCATGCAAAGTTTGCTTTCTGTATGTTCTCCTCCTCTCAGGCCCTTCAAGCATCACAAGAGCTAGATCCATCACTGAACGAAAACGCTAGTTTTCTATTTGTAAGTTCAGAGAACTGATGAGAAAGGGGCCGTGTGTGTGACTTGACTTCAATAAACACAACACGGCTTCTGGGTGCCAGTAATTAGGAATCAGAGGTAGAAGGAAACACATTCACACACCTTTTCTACTTTTTTCTCAAGGATGTCCTTCATGATTTTACAGAGGTTTTCAAACTTTGTTTTTTTCTCCTCCTGTTTCTTTTTCTCTTCTTCATCTTCTGGAAGTTCCAAGCCCTCTTTGGTGACTGACACCAAAGTCTTGCCCTCGAACTCCTTTAGCTGCTGGACACAGTACTCATCAATAGGCTCGATCATGTAGATCACTTCCAGGCCGTGCTTGCGCAGCCGCTCCACGAAGGCCGAGTTTGCCACCTGGTCCTTAGTCTCACCTGTGATGGAAAAGTTACTGTTAGACCTTTAACAGGAAGAGGCTTCATTTCCTTCTGGCTTTTCCCTCCTGTCAGATCTAACCACCACCAGACACAGGCTGGTTCACCTTCACTATCTTGCCTGGACTAACACCTAGTGTGTACCTACAGCCACATGGGTAGAAAACACCCGCAGGTGTTTTCCGTGAGGTTACAAGAAGGGACATGAATTTAACACGTCTTGTCCCTTACCTGTGATGTAATAGATGTGCTTCTGGTTCTCCTTCATTCTTGTGCAATAGTCCTTGAGAGAAACCATCTCATCACCAGAAGCAGATGTGTAGTATCTTAACAGCTCGGAAAGCTTCTTCCGATTTTGAGAGTCTTCATGTATTCCAAGCTAAAAGATAACATTAGCTTTAGAAGGACTTACCCACAAAAAGAAAAAAAAAGAAAAATCCCTGAAAATTTGAGAAGCCTGTTCGATTATTGCTAATGGTCAAATGTGTTTAGACCTACCTTAATATTTTTAGAGAACTGCTCATAAAACTTTTTGTAGTTCTCTTTATCTTCTGCCAGTTCAGTGAAAAGTTCTAAACACTTTTTGACCAAATTCTTTCTGATAACTTTCAGAATTTTGCTTTGTTGCAACATCTCCCGGGAAATATTGAGAGGGAGGTCCTCAGAATCCACAACACCTCTGATGAAATCTGAAAAATTAACAACAAATGCACTCGGTCATTGCAAAGACAAAATTAACAACACAAAAACTCAAAAAAACCGATGGTGAATGATCCCCCAACCCCAATACTTAAGAATTCGTGGAGCCCATAGCATGAATTTCTCTAACCAGTGACCGTACCATTCTTTAAATCTGATTTCACTTACTCAGGTATTCAGGGATTAGCTCCTCGCAATTGTCCATGATGAAAACTCTGCGAACATACAACTTAATGTTGTTCTTCTTCTTTCTGTTTTCAAAGAGATCAAAGGGAGCACGTCTTGGGACAAAAAGAAGGGCTCGGAATTCCAATTGTCCTTCAACGGAAAAATGCTGTAATAAAATGCACACGAAGTCAATCCATGTAAGATCAACACTTGCAGTGACACAACTTCAAGCACTGTGTGGGAGGTACCAGGCTGGGGGCTGGGCTGAAATGGCTGCCAGCAACCTCCCTCAGGCCCCCGACCTGGACAGGGCACCCTGCTCGGAGCCCTCGGCACTCACGCACCTTCACTGCCAAGTGATCCTCCCAATCGTTAGTCAGGCTCTTGTAGAATTCCCCATACTCTTCGTTACTAATGTCGTCAGGATTTCTGGTCCAAATAGGCTTTGTCTTATTCAGTTCTTCTTGGTCAATGTACTTCTCCTTGATCTTCTTCTTTTTCTTCTTGTCACCATCCTTCTTTTCTTCTTCTTCTTCATCAGAACCAACATCTTCTATTTCAGGTTTGTCGTCAGACTCCTTTTCTTCCTTTTCTTTCTCTTCCTCTTTATCTTCCTTTTCTTCAGCCTCATCGTCACTGACTTCTTTATCACGTTCCTTCTCCACCTGCAAAACACATGAACCACATCACTGCATTCTAAATAATGAGCACAACCGAGGGTGCACACTTTATTCCTAAGTCTAAATTCACTGAGAGGTATTAGTATTGCCAGAACACTTGTCAATGTTTGATGGATTTACAGCCCTGGATACCCTGAGATAAGAACAAACTTCAGACTAATCATTCCAGTCATTACTACAAGTTTGGGTCTTTCCCTTCGCAGCTCTTCAAGACACCATGGATTTTAGTTCAATTACTGTTTATCTCCACACAGAACACATAGAAACTCACAAAAAGAGTAATGGGGTAGCCAATAAACTGAGAGTGTTTCTTCACAATCTCCTTTATTCTTCTCTCCTCCAAGTATTCAGTCTGGTCTTCTTTCAGGTGCAAAACAACCTTTGTTCCACGACCCATAGGTTCCCCTAAAAGGAAAGTAGGAAAACGAATTTAATTTCAACCTCAACAGCCAAGTCTAGGTAAAAAAAATTACAATCCAGTCAGCTCTGAACTCCATACCCAACATTTTTTGACCAAGTCTGTAAGACAGGGTTTACAGTTACTACAGATGCAAACAGTCCCAGCACAGTGAACTGCCCTGCCCAAGATAAACAACCACAAGGCATGCCATTACTGTCACCAGCTCGCTCCCAAACATCAATTTCACAGCATCCCCAGGGCTTACAGCTCCCCAACTCCACAAGACTGATTCACCCAAATTATTTTATCACGTGCCTACCTGTGTCAGTCCTGACTGTGAATGAACCTCCTGCAGAAGACTCCCAGGCATATTGCTCGTCATCGTTATGTTTGGTGATCACTGTCACTTTCTCGGCGACCAAATACGCTGAGTAAAAGCCAACACCGAACTGGCCGATCATAGAGATATCTGCACCAGCCTGCAAAGCTTCCATGAATGCTTTGGTACCAGATTTGGCAATAGTACCAAGGTTATTGATCAGATCAGCCTTGGTCATTCCTATTCCAGTATCCACAATAGTGAGGGTTCGATCCTGTTTGTTTGGAATGAGGTTTATGTGCAGCTCTTTCCCGGAGTCTAGTTTACTGGGATCTGTCAAGCTTTCGTATCTGATTTTGTCCAGAGCCTATCAAAAAAGACGAATTGTTAAGCAGAGCCCCTAGGTGGTGAAGTTATACTGACACCAAAACCCAATTTTCCGTTACTAGGAGACTTACATCTGATGAATTTGAAATAAGCTCCCTCAGAAAGATCTCTTTATTCGAGTAGAAAGTATTGATGATCAATGACATCAACTGGGCAATTTCTGCCTGAAAGGCAAACGTCTCAATCTCCTCCTCCTCCATTGGCTGGTCTTGGGTCTGGGTTTCCTCAGGCATCTAAAAAGGACACCGCGCCAGTTAGGACCCCGCAGTCCGTCCACAGCAGCGCCACAGGACCCAACTGCGTTCTACTAGTATTTTTAGAGCTTTTAAAAAGACACACGCGAAACTGAATAATCGGAACCCAGGAGGCCGGCCGACAAAGGGATGACCTCATTCCGAGTCGCGACAATTAAAGGAGCGTGCACGCGTCGCGGCGGCCGGGCGCCAGTCACTCGCAGGCCGTCGGTAACGGGCGCCCGCCTCCCTGCCGCTCGGCCGGCGGCCGCACAACCAGAGCGGCCCTACGCCCGGCCCCGGCAAGGGCCCCGCGAGCGAGGCCTTCTGCGGGGGGAAGGAGGTGCTGCCGGCGGGCCCCCCACGTCGCTTCCCCAGTGCAGGGGCGAGACCCCGGGCCTCCCGCCCTTCCCAAAGAGGGGCAGTGTGTGAGGCCACAGCAGGCCCGAGGCCTTCGGGGGGACGCCGCAGCTGCGCCAGCTCGCGCGGGCTGAGGGGCTTCACCCCGCACCCCCGCTGCCCACCGCTCTGCAGCCGCCCGCCCTCTAGAGCCCTCCGTCCCTCCGAATCCCCCAGGGGCCCCACAGCCGCCCCCTCACCTTGGCTAAAGGACCGCCGGAGCTGCGCAGCAACCGGACGCAGAAGCAACTGGCGCGCCGCCCCCGCGCCTCCCTTATATAGAGGCGGGCCCGCCCTGCGCGCGGCGCCTTTTCCAGAAGCCTCCCGAACCTTCCGGAAGAACCCTCCCCAACTGCCGCCGCGGCCGCGCGCTTGCGCCTGCGCTCTGGCCGCCGCCCGCGCCCCCCACTGGTACGCGTGCCCTTCCCCCAACAGCCCCCGCGCGCGCCCCTGAGCCTGCTCCAGTGCGCTTGCGCGCGCCCGGAATTCTCGGGAAGGTCTCGCGCCTTCTGGGCCCCCCCCCCCCCCCCCCCCCCCCCCCCCCCGCCTCTGTTCTGCCTCCTCCGGCCGCCGCTCCCCGGGCCTGCGTCCCCTGCTCGGCGCGCGGGTGGAAGGGTACCCCGGCCGCCTCAGGCCCGGGGAGTCGGGACCAAGGGCCCGCGCTCGCGTTTCTTATGAAGTCTGCCAAAGTAAACTTGTAATTCTTAGAGTGCCCTCCTAGTGTGTCAGCTGCGTGAATTAGAGGACAGACCCTCAATTACGTGCTGGCGCTCCTCGCGCTCTGTCCCTCCTCGGCCTCAGAACCGGGTCCCCAGCGTCAGGGGCCAGTGCCAGCGACTAGGGCCCGGGGCTAGGTTCAAGGCCTTGAGGCCCTGTGCAGGGGTTCAAGGCAGGGTGCAGGGCAGTGAGTACAGGCTCCCGGCCACGTTAGGGAGCTTGGGGGACCACGGCAACCACAGGGAGTCTAGGGCTGGGGTTGGCGGTACGGGACCGCATCTGTTCGCCCGGGCAGCGATTGTGGGTTTACGTCCCTGGAATTGGGGCAACAGGTGCCAGCCAGGGCCTCGTTATTGTGGGGCCAGTTCATGATTGCGTGTGAGGGGTGACCGGGACACGTGCACAGGAAGGCAAGCGGACCCCTGGTTTCTGCCTTCATGAGAAGGGCGCCCCGGGAGATGTGTGTGGGGGTCATGTTTAGACAAGGGGAGCCCCCCCCACTCGGGGTTTGTTGGGACTCCGGGCCGCTGGATGTAGGACAGGGAGCTGGAGGGCCAACAGGTAATTCTGAGGGTCCTCCGCAACCTCCTAGGGCCCCCAAAATGCAGCCACTGCCCGGATTTCGGGGCTAGTCCTGTCCCCAAGCCCCATCGTGCACAGGGGCAAATGATGAAGCAGACACGTACCTAGTCCCCAATTCTCCAAACCCAGGGATTCGTACCTGCCTTTGGTTTCCCTAAAACCACATCCTTCACACTGAGGGCCCCTTAGTCCGAAATTCCGGCATTTGGTGAACAAATGCGTACTCCCCCAGCTACATCCCTCACGATTTTGTAAAGCCCATCTTTTGTACTTATTTTACATAATTCCAGGTATACATATAAAGTATCTAATTCATGGCTAGGGCGATTAAATTGCACCAAAATCCACTTTCTAAATGGGAATTCCCAAAGTGTTTTGAAAATGCCACATGAGAGGTGTAAGGCTCTTGCGGGGGTGGGCGGGGTGTCCGTAGACTTCGCCAACTCAAAAACCTGGGAGTTTTACGGGTGAGGAAACATGAGCATCCCTCCTCCCTGCCAACGACTACCCAGTAATCCATCCCCCACTCCCGGCTCTTTTGTCTCTAGCTCCTCCCACTGCCCCTCTACCTCCCCCCCCCCCCCACACACACACCGAGCCTTCGGGAACGATCTGGAAGCTCCTTACGATGTAAACAAACCTGACTGAACACTCCCTCCCCCGCCTTGTCTCCAGAGAAACCCAGCTTTTCCAGAACTAGGGTTTTCAAACTGGGCCTTGAGACCCATAGGCAGTGTGTGAAATCAACGCGGGCGTCCTGACTCGCGATGAAACAGGAAAAATAGGATGGAAACCACCACCCACGTACAGGGGTGGTGAGGGTGGTCAGGCATTTACTGGGGCACGTTGCAGAATGTATTTCTGACCCCAGCAGAGTGCAGACGGAAGCTCTCAGCCTGGCTTTCCCTGCGGCCTGGGCTGGGGTGCGGGCGGAGGGAGGTGGGGAGAAGGAGGGAGGTGGGGAGGGCCATTAATGCTTCGCGTTCCCTGCGGTCGCTGTCAGCAGCGCGAGGTCTCCACGCGTGGCGGTGTCGGGCGCCTCTTCCGCCTGTAGTCCACTAGCTGCCCTCCTGACATGAAGGCCTGGCCCACTTCTTCCTTCCTGCCCCTCTTCTGCCGTGGCCCAGGAGGTTTAAGATTTCTTGTAGACCGTAGACAAGCCATTCAAAACCCCAGCGGTGAGGGCTCTGTTCTCAGCCCCATCACCTCCCTTCCCCTCCGGAGAACTTGCCCTCAGGCCACCCGGGGACCACATTTCCCAGCAAACTCCAACTTTGTGGTCTGGTCCTTCTGTCCTCCAGCTCTCCTCTGCCTGCATCTGTTAACTAAATCCTAGGACAATCCTAGGACGTTTTCTGTCCTGTCCTTTGACCTCTGGGTAACATGTCACACTAACCACCACCTCCCTCTTGGAGACCTCTGGATGAGATCCACCCTCCATCCACTGGCAGCTCCTGTCTCCTCTGCAGGCTTGTCCCCCTCTCCCCTGCCACGGGGAGCTCCTGGAACAGTACATGTGTGTACGGTGATCCACAGAAAAGACCAGACCAGGCCTCTACCAGCTCCAGACCCGGACGCTGAGTCACCTGGCTGCCTTCCAGGTCACCGTCCAGAACCCCAAGCATCCCAACGGATCCTGCATGGGCCCTGCCGTTTCCATCTCCGAAATTTCTCCTGAGTCCATCCATTTCTCTCCATTCTCGTCCCCCACCCATGTCCCCAGGCCTTTCCCCAACAGCTCACCTGGAAGACCTCCGCAGCCACCTGACTGCCTCCACTATCTACTCAGGTCTGCCTCCACCCTATATAGGGGGGGGGGGGCTGTGAGAACACAGGGCTGACCTTGTCAGTCTCTTCCACACCCTCCCCAACCCCTCACTGACACGCCATCACTCCTAAGGGACAGACAGTCCTAACCAGGCCTGAGCGCCCTGCAGGGCACCCCACCTACTCATTTGTCCTCAGTTTCCACAGTGCTCCCACAAGTTGTGTACATGCTGTTCCTTCCCCCGGAACACCATTCCCTCTCTTCTAATTAATGTCCCCGTGGCCCTTCAGGTCATTTCCTTAGGGACCCCACCTTGCTTTCCTACCAGGCCCGGGGATGCCCTGACATAAAAAGGTTCTCAGACGTGGGTCCCTTCCCGTCAGCATGAGCCACAGGCCCTCACCCACTTTACCCAGCCCTCCAACCCCTGCTTTTCCAGCCCCACTTCACTTCCTTTTCTACCCAGTCTCCTCCTGCTCCCTCAACTCTGCATTTCTAATGCATCTCCAAGTCCTGCAGATTTAGCTCCTAATTATTTGTTGAACTCTTCCCAAAGTAATCTTGCTGTCAGAGGAAGCTGATCATTTTCCTGCTCCATTTGAAAACTTTCAGTGTCCCTCCACTAAGTTGGGACACAAGGCACAGACTCTGGATCCAGATGCCCTGGATTCAAGTCCCAGCTCTGCCACTGCCCTGTGTGACCCCGGCAAGTCACTTATCCTCTCTGTGCCTCTGGTTCAGCATCTGTAAAATGGGCATGAAAATATCTTCTTCATAAGGTTGCTAAGAGGCTTAAATTGGGAATGGCCCAGGACACGGTCTGGCACACAGTAACTGTTATATACATATTTGTTAAAGTAAATAAATAACTTTCTAATTTTCCTTTTGATTTCTTCTTTGACCCATGGATAATTTACAAATGTGTTCATTTCCAAATATTTGGAGGTTTTCCAGATACCTTTTTGTTACTGATTTCTAATATTTAATTCCATTGTGGTCAGAGAACATTCTTTGCATGATTTGAATTCTATCAAATTTATTGAGACTTATTTTATGGCCCAGAATATGGCCTATCTTGATAAATGTTCTGTACACAAAATAATTATGCTGAGGGAAAGATGCCAGTCATTTACAGGGCATTTTAGAAGATGCAAACTAATCAACAGTGTTGCCCTTGGGGGCAGGGCTGACAGAGTACAAGGGAGAGGTGGGGGGGCAGGAGGACACTTTGGGAGATGCGGCTGGTCACTGGCTTGTTTGCAGTGATGGTTTCACAGGTGCACGCTGTGCTGAAACGTACCAAACTACTTTAAACGTGTGCAGTTTATGGCATGTCAATTATACCTCCTAAAGCTGTTTGTTTTTTTAAAAATAAATTTTATTGGGAACAGTGTGTTTCTCCAGGGCCCATCAGCTCCTTCAATCCAGTTGTAGAGGTCGCAGCTCAGCTCTAAGTCCAGTCACCGTTTTCAATCTTAGTTGCAGGGGTGCAGCTCACCTTCCCATGCGGGAATTGAACCAGCAGACTTGTTGTAGAGAGCTTGCGCTCTAACCAACTGAGCCATCTGGCTGCCCCTAATGCTGCTTTTTAAAAACTGACATCGTTTAGCAAAGACCTAGGAGAAATGTTCAGAATCAAGTTGTATAGGAAAATTCAGGGGTTCATGCTTTGGCACAGTTGGCTCGGAGGAGGCTGGTGTCAGTTAAAGCGTGGGTGGCAGTGAGATTGTGAGTCCTGTCCCTGCCATCGCTGGCTGTGTGACTTTGAGCAAGCTACTCAGCCGCTCTGTGCTTCAGTCTTCTCACCTCTACAATAGGGGTGATTGCAGTTAGGGTGTGGGAGGATGCCATGAGCTAGTCTCACAGAAGCCCTCAGCACCTGGCATGTAGCACGAGTGCTCAGAGCATGGACACGCTGCTGTCTTGACGGAGAGTGGGGAGCCAGGGTGACTGTGCAGGCAGCCGAGAACCACTGGGATGCCATCCTGCCCTGGCGCCCACCTGCCAGGACTGGGCTTACAGCTAGGGAGGGAAAGGAAGGGCTGAGAACAGGCCGAGAGGAAGTGGTGAACTGACAGCGCAGGAAGGTGGAGTGACTGGGCCAGCCCTCTGTTTCTGGCCATGTGTGTTTCAGAGACGGCCCTAAAATGGATTTCCCCAGAGCAAACCAGTGTTCCCACTGACTAGCTATAAAACGGGATACTCTGGTACCCAGTGTGTTCTCTGCCTGGCAAGATTTTTTGTTTTTTTTTTAAGACACATTTATTCAGCGTCATGATCAGACTATGGCATTTAGCAATCCACAGCACGCGTACAAAAAAGAAAAAGTCTACATGAAAACCCTTTGCTGGTTTGCTGTATACTTTCCATAGAACAGAAACTAAAATAACCTGTTACACAATTAGTCACAAATACAGTCCTCGAGTGTTTTGCCCATACACATGAGTATTGTCTAAAACATGGCTTCTTTGTATAATAAGAGCTAGGCTCCACCAGCACTGTGCTTGGCTGAGTTCACAAATCTGCTGTAACCTGTGGCTTCCCTGTCACTTCTCTGGATCTCCTCTCCGGCTGCGCTTTGTTTCCTGGCAGCAGTGAAAACCTTCCGCCACTGCCATAGCTGCTGCTGGAACCACCACAGCCACCTTGGTTTCGTGGTTTGGCAAATACTGGCCTCCACCACCATAGGGGCCAGAACTTCTGCCTCCAAAGTTTCTTCCTTTCATGGGTCCAATCTTTGAAGATTGACTGTTGTAATTGCCAAAATCATTGTAGCTTCTGCCACCTCCATAACTGCTTCCATCGTTACCAAACCCATGATAGCCTTCCCCATTGTCACCATATCCTCACCACGACTGCCATCAAAGACACCTCGACCACTGAGGTTTCCTCCATGACCAAAGTTGTCATTCCCACCAAGAGCACCACCGAAGTTTCCGGAACCACTTTGACCTCTGGCTGGATGAAGTACAGCCGTCTCCTGCTTAGATAGGGCTTTCCTACGTCACAGTTGGGGTCATTCACAGGATGGTTTCTGAATTGCAATCGTGTCTACAGAGTCACGGTCATCACGGGTCACAAAAGCAAAGCCTCCCTTCCTTCTTTCCACAGCCTCGATCAGTCATGATTTCAGTCACTCAGTTTTCCCACACTGTTCAAAGTCATCTCTTAGGCGATGTTCTCCAGTGTCGTCTTTAATACCACCAACCAAAATGTTTCTCGTAAACTGGGCGGCAGAATCCAGAGAATCTCTTCTTGAGACAGCCCTCTGGTTCCACAACTCTTCATCCCCCTGCTTGGCCTTGAATTCATGGCTGTACCCGCCCCCTCTACGGTGGCATAGGTGACAAACCCGAAGCCTCTGGAGTGTTTGGTGTTTGGGTCTCTCATTACCACAGTCTGGGAGCTTTCCCCACTGCTCAGAGTGGCTCTTCGGACTCCCATCGGTTGTTTCACACTCAGACCTCTGAAGAAGAGCGTCCACAGCTGTTCAGGCTCTTTGGGAGACTCTTAGACGTGACCACAGGGACATCTAAGATGCTTACTCAGCGGCATCCACCAACAGAAAGATGTGATCTAATGAATGTATGGCCTTGCTTTTTGATCTGCCTGGCAAGTTGTAACCCATGCTTTAGGGCCCAGCTTGGGTGGCCACTCCTGGAGGTCCATCAGCTTACCATATGCTGCCAGGTGAACACTCCCCCTCTCCTCTCCCACTGCTACCAACACTGAGTGTGGCAGAAAAAAACGTTTGGCTATTTTGACAGAGGAAATGGTGTCTTGTGCAACAAGCACCATTCATTTAATGCCTAGTTCCTGAGGGCCCGTGTCCAGGACCTGGAATGCAGTGGGCAAGAAATTGGGGCAGTGTCCTCACGGTGGAGATGACGCCACATAAATGTGCAGGTTTGTAAACTGACTAGTGCTGGGAGGGTGTGGGGTCCTGCTCAGGGTAGGTCTCCTAGAGGCGTCTCTGAGAACTGACAAGGTATTAGCCACTGGGGTGGGGGAGGGCATCCAGGAGAGAGAATGGTGTTTGCAAGGGCGAAATCTAGAAGGTATACTAGGAGTCAGTAGGGAGGAGTGAGAAGCGAGGTAGAGAAAGAAATGGAGGCTGTGGAAAATCCCCTCTGTGTAACTGGTGGGGTGGGGAACAGAGCCCGAATGGGCAGGGGTGGCTGGTGGAGCCAAAGCAAGAGGCAGGCGCGGTGCCAGGTCCTGCAGTGCGCTGGGCCAGGGGACTCCATATGTGGCCCAAAGATCATAGGAGGCTTCAGGGTCTTCCCAGGAGCCCCCGTCAGACCTGCATGCCCTCTGACCACATCGTGGATGAAGTTGGGAGCAGGGAGACCCAGGGAGGTCCTGCACCTGCAGAGCTGGTGGGTGGAGATGCAAAGCAGGCTTGGGAGAGAACATGGAGTCATCTTGGGGTAGCAGGTGGCTGGTGCAGTCACCTGTGTTGGGCCTAAACGTCTGTGGAGCACCCAGGTGAACTTGGTGGGAGGATGGCTGGGACGCAAGGGAACCAGAGGCTCTAGGACAGGTGCAGGACATCCTGAGGACAGCAGTCTCCTACAGCCCAAGAGCTGGGAAGTGGGAGGGAGAGGGAACCGGGGACAGGAGGCTGGCCTGCGAGGGGCTGCAGCGTGGGGGCCTGCGTGATGGAGCTCTCTGTCCCCCTACTAGCCTCGCTCGTCTCTCTTGCAGAAACCCCTGTCTGTGTCTCAGGCTCTGAGTCGCGCAGTGGATAGGTGTGCACTGAGTCTCTCCCCCCACAGCAGGAGGAATCTCAGGCAGCACCTTCAGGAGCTTACATTCTGGGGGGTGGGGGATGCAAACTGTAAACATGCAGACAGGAGTGGGACCAGTTTAGGCCGGCTCTTCAGTCTTAAGGGAACCAACAGTCTTAGCCGTGAACTTGAACTTCTTCCCAGAAACACCACCATTTACCCTTGAACTCACCTTCGAGCCTTGTGAGTCATCTGTGACTCATCCCTCAGCGCCCATATTCTGTCAGCTGTGGAGTCTGGTGCATTCTTCCTTTAAAATGTCCTTTCTCTCCATGATCCCTGGCCCCCATATCGTGGCCACCTTCAGCTGGCTCTTGCTGGATTTATGTTCTACAGTCCTGTTTTCATCTGCCCACTTCCCAGTGCAGAAATGCCAGGGCTCCCAGGACACCAAGCCAGCAGTCCCTCTCGGGGTGACGAGCCCCAGGGCCCAGCAGCCCAGCTCATCCTACCGCTGGGCCCCTAGCTTCTCCCCATCTCCACGCCTGGCGTTGGTCTCCTAGACCTGGAACACTGGCTGCAGACACCTACCAGCCCTGCACACAACCCCGCTGTCCCCAGGAGGAGGCACCTGTCAGCCCTGACCAGGTGGCCTGGAATTTAAGAATCTGTACAGCAGAGAAATTGATAGGGAAGGAGGCAGAACAGAGGAGGAAAGTGTGGGGTGGGGGCAGGGGGCATGCACCCAGAGCCAGCTGCCCTGCTCTGGGGTTTTGCTCCAGCCCCGCCCCTGCACTCAGTGCCCCCTAAGCCCAGGCAGCGGGGATGTCCTGTTCCGCCAGAGCCCTCGCCTAGCTCAGGCATCTTCACAGCACACTTCCATTCATTCACTGTGCAAAGACTGCGGCAGCAACTCAAGGGCTTTACGGTCTGGCCCTGATCTTCTCTCCAGACCCTTCTCTGTCCACTCGCAGTTGTTCCCCAAACGTGCCTGGAGCCTCAAGGCAGGTGCTCCGCCTGGAACACCCTTCACCTCTTCTCCAGGTTGACACTTCTCTACCAAGCTCAGCTCAACTTGGAGGTCACCCCCAGTAGCCCACGTCACTCTAGATGCCTCCTACACAGCTCTTAGTCCACGGGGCCAAATGGAAATTACACTTTATATTCCTTACCTCTTTAGCCCCCAAACCTAGTTCAAGACCTGGCACATGGCAGGAGGCCACCTACGTGGAGAATGAATGACTCTGTACAGGAAGTCCTCACTTACTGATTGGAAACTGTGACTTGAAGTAAAACAACGCAGTATAACGAAATCAATGTTACCAGAGGCTAATTGATATAAACAAGAGTTAAGTTCCTTTGGCTTTTTTCTGGTCACAAAAACATCACCAAGCTCCTAAATGAAGCCCCAAAACACTTCTAATACTCAACATTGAAATTAATGTGAGCTATACAGACACTTACGCCAGATCAATAAAAACAAGTAAGATAAGCTTATTCCAGGTCAGGGTCACAGTTGGTTGGAGCCAGTCGCTGGCAGCTCAGGGCACAAGGCGGGACCACCCTGGACAGGACGCCCTTCTGTCACAGGGCCACTCACACCCCCACCCACTCACACACTGGGACAGTGTAGACACGCCATTCACTCACGGGTACATCTTGTAATGGGGGAGGAAACTGGAGTCCCAGAAAAAAACCCACCGAGACCTGCGGAGACCATGCACACTCCACAGACAGGGGCCCCGTCTGGGAATCGATTTTTATTTTCTCATCAACGTCAAAATGAAACTGTATTGAACGAAACGACCGATTGGAGGACCTGCTGTATGTTTGAAGGCACAGCGTGGAACCCCTCCGGCGAGAAGGCAGTGGTTAACCTTTGGCGCCTTCTAGTGGCCAGTTGTGTTTGGGACCTCCAACTGGAAATGGCTGTGATATTTAGAGATTTCATGTTTTCTTCTCATGAACAGGAGAATTAGGAAACAGATAATTATATGAACTCCAGTCTAGATCACCACCATTAATGTCTCACCTCGAAAACTTCATGGCAAAGCTTCCAGCCTTTTTCTGAGTAGGAACAAAACTGTCTCTACAAGAGAACAGAAAGAGGCAATTTTTTGAAATTATGTGGTGTGGTAGTGGTGGTGTGTATGTGTGTTTCACTGCTAAAACCTCACACACGAATAAAGACTAGAGGGCGAAAATGCAAAATTTGAAATGACCTGAGTCTTAAGATGGAGAGTTAGGGGTGAGTGTCTCTTCTTAGCCTCCTTAGGATCTCTCCTGGGATCTCAGGGTGGTCGCCACAAAGTGGGGGACGGGGGTGCCCAGAGGGGCTGTTGATCCTCACAGACACCCGAGGTGGAGCGAGGTGGGTCAGAAACAAATGGTGATTGGGGCTTGGGGAGAGGGGCTACTGGAAAGGTAGGGGGATGAACAGGTACAATGTCTCTGTCTGGCCTAGGAGCTGACAGTTTCTTTCCATCTGAGCTGAGCCAGGGGTCTGTCAGTTAGGACTCTGCCCATGTTGCCAGCTGACCACGTGTGGGAAGCTTGGTCTGGCCACCTTTGCCACAAACGGGGTGCTATATTTGGTGCTGACTCACTTATAGGCTCCTGAGCTGGGACTCCCAGCCCTTCCATCACCTGGTCCTGCTGCTCCCCCTCACCTGCCGACCCTGAAGTGAAGCCCCCTGCCCCCAGCATCCTGTTAGCCTCTGCAATTGCTCCTGCCTTTGCTTTCCAGACATGCCTGGAAACGCCTACTCCTCTTTTAGGAGCCAGATCAATGTTACCTCTTCTCCGCCACCCCAGCAAGAAGGGGTGTCCGCTTCCTTGTCCTTTTGTTCCTCCTCGGCCAACTTTGGGGTGTTACTTCTCTTTAAGCCTCACTTTCCTCATCTGGAAAATAGGGGTAGGGATGGGACAGTTGGATGAGGTTCCACCTGTCATAGTTTGGTTCTAAATTCTCTCACTCGAGCGCAGGTCAACTAGGGTCGAAGTGGGTTATTAAATAGAACTGAGCAGTGGACGAGTTACCAGAAACGTGCACACATTGCAAACACCGTGCACCTTCTCCGAAGTTAGCGCAGAAAAGTGTTATGTAAATGTTTTAACTGACTGTCCCAGTGAGTACGCTGGGTAAATCATAATGTTAAACTAAGGTATGGTTCAAGTTGCCGATGGATATATAATAACCAATTTTAATTTCTAAGCTATTTCAGTGTAGTATGCTGACTAGACGCTGCCTAGAAATTCAGAACCCTTTCAGCAACTTTGCATTTCATTTAAAACAGGGTAAGTAAATCTAACACTACGCTTCAGTCAACATTGAGTCTTGTTATCCAAAGGAACACAAGTAGTGGATTAAACCTGACAAGTGCGTGAAGGGGCTGGTGAAGGATGAGGTGGCGTGCACGCACTACTCTTACAGGTCCTTCACCGTGACCTCTGTGTCCACCACTCCCCCTGGAGGCCCAGCCTGTCCTGCCGTTCTCATGGGGGGCCTTGGCATTCAGTCATCAATTCTAATTTCTACTTTAAAAATCTATACATAAAATGATTTAAAAATCCCCCCTATGAAACAGAAGAGCCGGCGAGCCACCCAGCTTCTTTCCTTTTTGAGGGACGGCAGCAGTGAGGGGAGTCGGGCCCACAGCGAGTGAGCTCAGGATGCAGGCTGATTGTTTCTATTACCCACAAAGAGTGATGAGAATCTTACTGGCCCCTGTGCTTTAGATTCGAAACATGACCAAATACGTGGGTGTGCTCTGCTTTACCACACGCATGCGTGTGTCCTTACATGATGGATGTGTCTGAATCTAAATACTTATCACAGGTATTCTGTGACTTTTTTTTTTTTTGCTCGACACTACGTTTGTGGAATTTATTCATACTGACTTGCATAGCTGTAGTTTACTCTTTTTTCCTGCTGCATAATATTCTACTACATGACTGTACGACAAGTCGTGTATCTGCTGTTGGTAAATATGCCCAGATTTTTGCTGTATAAACAACGCTGCTGTGGACATTCCAGTAACTTTTCAGTTTTAGCAGATATAGCCAAATCGTTCTCACAATACTGTTCTCAGGCGGCATTCCCAGCAGAAAATGAGCGCCTCGCGTCCACTGTCACTAACACTTGGTATGCCAGATTGAAACAAATACATTTTTTTCCATCTGGTGCGTGTGCAGTGGTAACTCACTGTGATTTTAATTTGCATGTCCTTGATTTTTGTGTCTTCACTGGCCATGGGTTTGAAGCCCGCTTCATCATGGGCTATGTGACCCTAGGGACATTACTTAACTTCTGTGTGCCTCAGTTTCCTCACTTGTAAAGTTCCTCTCTAGAGAAACTAACCAGCTTAGACTCTGACACTGGGGGGGGGGTTTTCCAAGAAACTGCGGGGTCCTTACCCACAAATCACAAAACTTAAATCAGCGTATTAGTACCCCCCTTCCTCGTCCAAATTACCACGTGCTGGACACTGCACTCGCTGGGGGCTGTGACACAGAGATGGTTAACAGAAGGCCAGTGACTGCTGGTCCATCTGTTTCCCACCATCTGAAAAGGGGTTCACATCCCTCTCCTGCTGCTCCTCTCATTCTCTTGTTCTGTGGTTGCGTGAGATACACATGTATAATCTTTACTGCCATATATGTGGGGCTCCGGAAGGAACAGATGTGAGTACAAATGTCCCGCTTACGTGTCCAACCACAGGCCAAGGCACCAAGTGTGACTCTGTCCCTCCATGGAAGAGCCATGGTTCATTCTGACGTTCGGGTCAAGTGCAAACCCCTCAGCACAGCCCGCCCGGGCCCCGCCTACATGTCCCCTCTCCTCTCCTGCCACTTTCCCAAGGGCCGGTCAGTCCAAAGCCCTCCTGCCCCCGCCCGTGTCCTTTCACGCTTTTGCTTAGGTCTGCCTCCCCGAGCTGGTCCCCACGGTGTGGCTTGAGAACCTCTCTCCCGGGGCGCAGTGAACGGTACTGTATCCTCTTTTCTCCACAGCACTTTTTCGTGATGTGCTGCGGCCCTGTGTAGCGGTCATCTGTCAGGTGCCCTCCAGGCGGGACCCGGTGCCCTCTTGGGCAGTGCTGGGGCCCAGCGCAGTGGAAGAAGATCGGGCAGACAAGGGTGCGAACAGTAAAGAGAATAGCCCTGCTCTGCTGTCTGCGGCCCGCCCAGGGCTGCTGGATGGCTAGTTACCTTTGGCGGAGATGTTTAGGACGGTAATGTTAAACCTTTCTACTTACCACTAGCAGTGTGAACAGTACGCATGGTGGCTGACACGTGTGGAGCATGGTGACGCCAGGACAGAGCGCAGGGACATGGAAGAAGCGCTATTTTCAGAGACAGACTGGAGCGGTGGATCCAGACATACAGGTCTGTCAGACACTGGGGATATGTGGGCCTTCTGGGTACCAGTGAACAAGCACCCTGCTGAGAACACAAATACAATTGAGCCCCAAAACGACCTGTGAGGAAGGCAAGGCAGGTCCCAGTGAGGTGGTGCCAGGGTTTCTCCAGGTGTAAGGAGCCAAGAAAACAGCAACAATGGGCGGCCTACCTTGGGATGGTGGCACGCAAATCACCCAGACACAGCTGGCACCAGCATGGACAATACTGGCTGAGGGAAGGGGTGAGAACAGCTTTGTGGGGGCCTCTCCTGAATGAGGCAGAAATCCGTCTAACACCACGCACCCACACCTGCCACGTGCCAGCCCAGTGCGGGCAAAGGACAAACACAGACTTGTCCCCGCAGGGCTTGCCGGCTTCCTTAGACTCTCCCTGTAGCTCTCAAGTGCATGAAAACACGAGGCATGTTCTCCTCCTATGTGCAAAGCCAAGTTGGGAATCTGAATGAGGTCTGAAAGGTGGATGGAGTCAGTATACAGGGAGCTGGGTGACCTGAAGGACGTCGTGGGTTCATCCGGACTCCTCTGCCTGGGGACGGTGGCGCTCACTCTGGGCCTGGGAAACCTAGCCCAGGCTGCTTTCCAGGCTCTTGCAGTGCTGCCTCCCCACACAGGCGGGGGCACTGGAGGGGCTCAAGTTCTGGCTGGCTTCCAGGTGAGTGTCTCGGCAGTGCCCCTGGAAGCCCCTCAGGAAGGTTTCTCACTGGGGCCTGACAGGTCCCCTCTTCAGAGATCGGTCCCATGGGTTTTCCTGCAGCTGGAACTGGACTTGGTTCTTCTCTGAGCATCGGATGGGACAGTTAACTTGATTTTAGGGGCCAAGTTGTACGAAAAGCAAGGCTCTTTGCACACCGAGTCCCAGAGTCCGCTGAGGGCGTGGCCGACGAGGACCAGGGCTCTGGGCATGGTGGTGGGCACGATTCCTGCACGAGCCAGATGGCACGTGTGTGCATGTGTGTATATGTGCGCATGCAGACCTCAGTATGCTCAATGCAGCAGTGATGTGAGCCCTGTAAGTCACAAACTTCTCTGCTCTGTAGGGAAGGGCCCTGGAAGCAGAAAACCTGGGTCACATACTTGCCTTGTGAGGGTTTCTCCTCATCAGTCAAATGGGAACAATAATAGTTGCTTCCTGCGATTATTTGGGGATCAAATTAGATGAAGCTCAGGAAGTGGGAGTGGATTTTGAGTTGGTAATGTGCCACCCTTGGTGTGGTCTGAGAGTCCCGTGGTCTCGAAAGCAGCATGATTACAAACAACCTCTTAGGAAGGGCCATCGCTTCCCATCGTGAAGGAAATTGCCTCTGTGGACAAGCCACTGTCACAAGGTGGGGTTTTCCCCAAGGAATGAAGGCAGGCTGCCTGGAGCAGGAACTGGAGCTGCTTGGGCCTAGGAGTGGAAAGGATGGCTTCCGCTGTGGGGTCCAAGAAGGAGTTCCTGGGCAAGTGCTGGCTCTTGGCCGTGGGACATGCCTTGGAGAAGGACGGCATGTATGTGTGTGAGCCAACAGAGCTGTTGGTGAGAAGCAATGTGGCGAAAGCATGGCTGGGAGGTGTGGGGCTGTGCGGGAAGGTGGCCTGTGGAAGAGGCACGGATGGGTCTGGAAGGCCTGGGACTGCGTGTGGGGAGCGTGGTTCTCCAATAGGGACAGTGGCAGCCAGGAAGGCCATGTGGAGAGCTGTGTTCTAGGTGAAGCTCGGTGGCTCGGTGGACGTAGGATTTGAGGGTGACCAGCCTGGGCACAGGGAGGTAGTTAGAAAGCTGTCGCCAAGGTTTCCGCTGAGCAGGGAGAGTTCGTGGATTAGGTGCCTGGCATGCATGTCCATTTACATCACATCCCTGCACGGCGTGAGTGGAGTCTGGCTGCGCCAGCTCCTTATTTAGAAACAGACCTTCCAATCAATGCCTCTTGACCTCTAAAAGCATCTGACCACAGAACCAGTCAATTGCTCCTGGAAGTTTTTTGCTATTTTCATAGCAATGGATATCAAAATTCATTTTGGTCAAAGTAGTTCATTGGCTTTTGACTTTCAGAGCAGAAATGAGCCACCATTTAATCAAGAACCTTTTGTTCTGTCAGCTAATGTCAAGTAGGGAGCTTCCTTAAAAAGAAACCCTGATTATAGCATCATGAATAACCATGATGGAGAGGAAGTGCAGGAAACAGTCGTGGAGGCTGGCTTGCCAGCCCGAGCTTCCCACGCAGCTCAGTATTTGAGAGGATGGACAAACTACAGGTGAAGGAAAGCAGAATCAGGGACGCATCCGGGAAAACGACACAATCCTGAAAAATAGTCGGAAGACTGTGCTGTGGTTTGTCAGACATTCTAAGGAAAACAAGAAGGTCTTTGAAGTTATTCTTAGAGACAGAAGAACAAAGACGGGACAGGTGCACTGCTTCGGGGATGACACAAAGAAGTGTGACACTAGGAGGCAGAAGTACGCACCTTCCTAGGCAGAAGGGCTGCTGCCGTTCCTAGTGATTCCCGCAAAGGGCAGGCCGTGTCTCCTGCTAAGCTCAGCCCTCTGAGGGCCTGGGGACGGGGACTCTGAAAACTAAGGTGACACAGATAGGGGCAGAGGAACAACCAGTCATGGCACACACACGTTTCCATGTAAACGGACTTCAGCTTCAAGAACTATAGGAATTCTTATCCTTTTGGATGTAATGCTTTCCTGTGGCTGCTGTAACAAATTATCCCAAACCGGGGGGTAAGGGGAGGACTTAAAACAACAGAAATTTATTCTCTCATGGTCTGGGGGCCAGGACTCCAACATCGAGGTCTTGTCGGGACCTTGCTCCCTCCAAAGACTCCAGGGGAGGGTCCTTCCTGGTCTTTCCCAGCTTCTGGTGACTTCAGGTATTCCTTGGCTTGTGGCTGCATCACTCCAATCTCTGCCTCCATGTTCACATGGCCTCTTCCTGTGTGTGTGTCTCTCCTCTGTGTCTCTTTAAGGACACCTGTCATTGGATTTAGGGTCCACCTGGGTAATCCAGGATGATCTCACCTACAGATCCTTAACTATATCTGCAAAGACCCTTTTCCCAAATAAGATGACATTTGCAGGTTTCAGGGATCAGGATATAAACGTATCTTCTTTGGGACCACCATTCAGCCCAGTACAGGATCATAAACCACTTTCAGAATCTGAGGAGAGCTAATGAACCCTGAACTGGGTCAAGTTTTTGTACAAATGACTTAGGGAGGGAGTGCTCCCAGGAGAAAGGGAGTGCGAGAGCAGGCTAGGGCAGGGGAGCAAAGCTAAACGAGAAAGTCTTAACTCAGTGTGGGCCCATGAGACGGCCCTGCAACATGGACGGCACTACAGAATTGTTCCCACTTGAGGCAAGGGGGCGGCCTTTGTACCCCAAGTCAATCTCCCCCGGGGTGGGGGGGGCAGGTATAGCCTCTCTGGCTGGGGGCTCCCTTTGGGCCAGGAAAAATCATCACAGAAGGGGCATCTGCCAGGCAACACTCACAGCAGCTCTGGAAGGTGGGTTACAGGTTCCCACACTTTCTGCAGACTCTAGAAACACACACACACACACACACACACACACACACACACACACAACTTCAATTTCAGGGACTTCACAGGCCCTCAGAAGCCATGGACTGCAGGTTAAGGACCCATGACTGCTAACCTAACACCTTTGGGCTCACATCCTACTTTGCACCTTTTCCTCCTCTCGTAATGACCGGTGCGGTTTGGGAGCAGGATGGAGCACCCTCAAATCAATCCTCTTCTGATGGCTTACCTGCAGAGAGCGTGCATCCTGGCCTGCTCTCTGCCCCAAGGAGGGACCTGCCACTGTCCCACCAGGCTGCGACAAGGTGGGGGAAATGAATCCTAAGGGAATTTGAATTTAAAGGGAAGTCCCCTTGGCCACAGATGTATAACCCTTCTTTCTAATCAGCTTTTCAGTGATAAAGCTAATAGCTTCAGCCCCACCTGTCCAATTCTTGTCACTCTCAAGTAGTTCTGAACTCAGGCAGTGAAGCAAGAGGTTATTTACAAACCTCCTAAGACCCCAAATCATCTTGTAAAAGACAGAGCTGCTAAAAGTATCGTCTGTGGACTGGCTGCCAATTCAGTTATCTGCCTGCTTGCCCCTAATCAACACATGCTTCCTTCACTGATAAAACTGGCTACGAAAAAAGTCAGCTGAACTCAACAGGAGGCGCAGTGATGGAAATGACTTGTTCTCAGGGGCAAGCTCATCTCTGTGCAGACCAGCCCTTTGAGCAGCACCCATGGGATCAACTACTGACAAACCTGGGCTGGCTGAACCCAGAGACACTAAGAGAGAGGTGGGAGCTCTCGTTTGAAACATGGAGGACAGGATAATGACGACACTTAAAAAGAAACAACATTTGACTCCAAATAGTGTAATGGTAACAAAAGTTATGAATGGGTAGGTGTTCCGAGCCTTCGCTGCTGCTGCTGCTGGGGGCTGGATCCCGGCATGGAGGGGTTCTGTCTTGGGGAAACAGTGGCTGCCTAGGGAAGGCTCTAGAGGTACCTGTAGGGAAGAAGAGAGAACAAAGTGGATGGAAGGGAGGCGGCTGAAAGAGGAGTCCTGTGGGCTCAACGCAGGAGTGGGTTGATTGGGAATTGAGTAGGGGGCTAGCGTGTTTTGGAGAGCAGCTGCCATTCACAGGGGGAGAAATTAAGCAGAGGTGGACTTCCATGAAGGGTCCCTCACTTTCACAGGCTCCCTGGATGGTCCTACAATGTGTTCATGCTCTTGTAAAGTTTGAAAAATTAAGCTATTTCACCACAAATGGTTAAGACCACTGTCTCTTTCTGCTCCATTTCCACTGTCACCCTTCTCCTTCTGTTAAATAGTTACATTAAGTTTGGGTTTAGCAGGCTACGTTGGCGCAGTTGTTGCTTCTCTGTGTGGTCAACGTGTCGCAAGCTTGCCCAGCGAGTCAAGGGCCAGCAGTTCCAAGCTGTGAACGTGTCCTACTGTGCCTGGCAATGGAAAGATGTGTGAGCGGGGAAAGAAGCCGGGTCCGAAGTACCTGAAGCCAGGAGTGGGTGGAGAAGTCTTCCAGTTACCAGACGGGAGAGACGCAAACAGAGGATTCAGTTGTCACCCATGCCTCATCAAAGCAGAAGGTCTCTTCTGTTAGGAAAATACTCATCAACGCAGTGAGCATGATTCTAAGCACATCACACATCTTTCTTTCTTTTTTGATAGGAATTACATGAAATAGACTTGATCAGACTTCCTGGGTCCTATGCAAGACCAGCAGCAATACTGCAAACAGCCAAGTGCATCTGTGTATGAAGCCACGTGTTTTCTACATCCCTGTCTACTGGAGCGCAAATTTGAGCATCTGATGCATTTTAGCAAAACTGTTCCAGAAGCAGCAAAACAGCCTCAGAAATAAGTGTTCCTGTGATGGCATGCTCACCATTTCCATCAATTGGTGGAAGTGGACGTATGAAGTATAAGAACATTTGATTACAGCAATGTGACACAATACAACACAGCGACCGAAACCCATTTGAATTATTTGTCTGAATTTCAGATTAATTTCATATATTCTTTGCGAATATACGAACAATCAGATGACAGTGCTGATCTTTTGATCACACCAAAATTGAAATAGATGAGAATGAGGTGATCCAACGGGAGTGCAACACAAAGTGAAAGAAAGGAGATGAATAGAAAGTTCAAAACATTAAAAATTATCATTATATCACAACACACTAAAAATTCTTATGGTCAAAATCATGAAGACAAGGAAAAGAATCATGGCAACCAAGAAAAATAGATAATGAAACTTAAAACAGTAGAGATAAAGAAGATTATGAGAATCAGCACACTCCCAGACATGAAACCAAAAAGCATTAGAAACAATAAAGAAGTTCCATACATTCCACAGGAGCTACACGAGCTTAGCAGCAGCCTCTTTTGAATGAATTTGCTGACTTCCATAAACACGATCACCTTTCATCGTGGCCTGCTACAATGAGCAACTCTACATTTTAACTGGGCAGTTATGCCTTTTAATTTCCAAAAGCTCTTCTTTACACCTAGGTGTCTGACCTGAGCAGTTATGTGGGGGATGGTGCTGTCATTTATGGAGATGCAAAGGACTGGGGAAGAATAAATTCAGAGGTAGAAATCAAGAGTCCTGATTGTTGGAAAGAGAGCTGGCATGGCAGCACTATTGAATTATAGGCCGTTTATACAGTTCTAGGTTGTCAGATAGCGCACCAGCTCTCTATGCCTTTCATTATCTTTTATATTAATACTTCTGCTATCTTAAAAGCTATCTTTGGAAGACATGGAGCTATGCTGCTTAGGTCCCCCTTCGGGGAAGGACTAGTGCCCAGATGCAAGGAGAGTGCTATCTCCTTCAGGGTCCATCTCAGCTTTCACACAGGTCATGCCCTTTTCGGGGCATCTCCAGCCAATGACTGACAGGCGTGGTAGCCAAGCGCACTCTCTTTCCTAAGAAGTCCCCAGTGAATGACTGAGCCACATAGCAGCACAGGGGTCTGGCCATTTTCCTGACGCAGGACGCCTGTCTAGCAATCTGTACTCTGGAAATCCCTGATGAACTGTTGAACTGGCCAAGACTTTGCCAGGTCTGCACTGTCATCTGATGGCAGCCTCTTTCCTTCACAGGTGTTAGGCTTTAATAAACCTTTTGTACTTTTAACTCCCATCTCATAACCTGCTTCCCGGAGAACCCAACTTGTGGCACTGTCTACTAGAGACCAAAATACAATTTGGTCCCAGTTTTCAGCTCTGTGCCATGTAGTAGTGAGATGATAGGAAAGATGAACTTGGAGTGTGTATTAGTCAGACACTGACCCGGTAATGCTGGGTAACAGCAACCACAGCAGCTTAGAAGTGTAAGACAAGAAGCGTTTATTTCTTACCCATGCACAGGCGAGTCAGCTGGGGCAGCTCTGCTTCCGGCCACTGTTCTGTGGGACAGCTCATCCCACGCCTCATTCTGGGACCTGGGCTGCAGCCATCACTGGGAAGCTGTTTTCCTGGTGGATCACCAGAGTGTAAGGGCAAGCCCAAACACCCACACACAAGCACATTCCAGCCTCTGTTCACATCATGTACCCTAGCACTGACCAAAGCAAGTCACGTGGCCAAATCTGAAATGAAGGGGTAAAGAAAAACTTGACCACCTTGAGACCCTGCCAGGGTTTGGATGCATACAATTCACCTGTAGTTATTTCACCAATAACGGTTCTATTGGGTTGGTGACAGACTCGACATAACCATGGTCAGCTCACATTTCCAGGTTGTACATCCATTCTGCAAGAATGCTAATCTCACTCGCAGGGTTTTCTCTGGGTTCCGGGCATGTTAGGGAGATCTGGATAACAGGATCTTTGGGGCAGTCCTGAAGATTACTCCAACTAAAATGTTCTCTGTACATGCAAAGGCAAAATCTAGTGCTCCTCGGATGTGGAGAAAAGGGAACGCTTGTGCACTGTTGGTGGGATTGCAGATTGGTGCAGCCACTATGGAAAACAGTATGGAGGTATCTCAAAAATCTGAAAATGGAACTACCCCATGATCCAGTAATTCCACTCCTAGGTATCTATCCGGAGAAATCCAAAACTCCAATTCAAAAATCCTTATGCGCCCCTATATTTATTGCAGCACTATACACAATAGCCAAGACATAGAAACAACCAAAATGCCCATCGGTAGATGACTGGATTAAGAAAATATGGTACATTTATACAATGGAGTACTATGCAGCCATAAAGAAGAAAGAAATCTTACCATTTGCAACAACATGGATGGACCTAGAGAACATTATGTTAAGTGAAATAAGTCAGAGAAAGATAAGCACCATATGATCTCACTTATATGCGGAATCTAAAGAAAAGAATAAGTGAATGAACTAATCAGAAACAGTTTTGGAGACAAAGAGGAAAAACTGAGGGTTGCTAGATGGGCTGGGGGGGGTAAGCGGGAAGGTGAGGGGATTAGAAAACAGTCAGTAACCACAAGATGGCCACGGGGTTTTGAAGATTAATCTGGGAAATGTAATCAATAATGTTGTAAAGATTTTGTAGGGTATCTGATGGACACGTGTCCCATTTGGGAGACCACCTCAGGGAAGATGTAGATGCCTGATCACTGCACTGTACACTTGAAGTTGAACAATAATGAATGCCAATATTATACATATATATGTATATATATGTATGTATACACTTACAAGAGGTGGAGTACAGCATTGGGAGTGGAGACAGTGGAAATGGGATGGCTCAGTGAGATGTCAGAGAGATAGTGGATGGGGGGAGGGGGGTTCACACAGTGTGAGGGATATAAATGATAAACGTCTAAGTATTACTTTGTCTTGTGCACCTGAAACTAATAAAAAAAAAACCTAGTGCTCCTCTATTATCAATGTCATACAAAGATCAAGAGTGCTTCTTTGTTCACTGAAAACTGATTAACAGTTTTGGTGGAATATACACCGTGAGTCTGTATTGTTAGTTATTTCAGAACACTGAAATAACAGTTTACTGAGGTCTGTTTGCCTAGAAAGTACTGTACTTATTTAACATATACAACTTGACATGTGTTTCAGGATCCGGATGGACATTTTTCTAATGGTAGGCTCGGCCTACTGTCAGTATGAAAAATGTAGACCTCTAAACTCTCATCTTCTAATTTGCCTGAGTCTGATCACCGCACGGATCACAAACTCCTTCTTGAACCTCTGTTTTCCACGTTGATAGGATTATCAGAATGTAGCAGAAGTTGTTATTGCCTTCACAGTTCTTAGCACAACCTAAAATTATTTTTCAAGTAATTTTCAAAATAATATAGAATTTAAAAATACAATTGTTCTAAAAAGCTTATAATGAAAAGTAACAGTCCGCCGCCGATTCACTGCCCCTTCTTCCCCTCTCCACCCAGGCAATTACTTTCAACTCTTTTAGCGGTTTCCAATCGTAGGTCTGTACAGCTGTTTTCAAAATTTCCAATAGGTACTATTGAGTTCTTGTTATGACAGATGACGATTTAGCTCCTTTACCACCAACAACCCCTGCTTCTGCTTCCCCATCCTATCATTAGAGTTCACGATAAACCTTGGTTAAATGAATAGTTTTTACATTATTAAGGCTATGAAAGAATGGCTCAATGATGACCCAAGAAGTGTGCCATTACGTGCCCCCCACTCTGGATAACTATTAGTTATTCTGTTAATAATTGCCTTGTATTTATCTGTTTGCATTTTGTTTTAGACTTCTTTTCCCTAAAGTCTCTATCAGATCCTTCAAATACCTAACAGTATAACATTTTCAATACAACTTAAGTGCAGCGGGTCCCCTGTTAACTTCCTGGAGTCCTCCCTCCTGCAGCCTTGACCTTCTGCGTCAGCCTCGGCCTGCTTAGAGCCTGGGACTCCTTTCCCCACTTTGCTCCATCAGAATCCTTGTTTCCTAGATCCCATGTCTTCCTCTTTCTTGGTTTAGCCTCTAGTTTTGCACAAGCGCGTTCTCAAGGGGACATGGCAAACACTGGCGAGGACGCTGCTGGTGTGCCTGCTGGTGCAGCTGTTCTGAAGAGCCATCTGGCGGTTTCAATCAAATGAGCACATGAGCACGGGGACCCTGCAATCTGCTCCGGAGCACATACCCAAGGGAAGGCGCATGTGGGCCCCTAAAAGGACAAGTATGAGGATGATCACCGTGACGCTGCCTTTGTATTTGTGTGTGTATGTAAAGCCTTCTGATTTCTGGAGAGAACTTTATACTTTATCACTTCACTAAATTCTCTTAATAGCAGTGTTTTTAGTTGATTCTCTTGGGTTTTCTAAGTATTTGATCGTATCATCAACAAATAGAAGTTTTACTTCCTGTTTTCTAATTTTTATACCTCTAATTTCTTCTTGTCTGATTGCTTTGGTTAACACCTCCAGTACAATGTTAAGTGGTATTAGAGACAATGGACATTCTTGTCTTGTCCTGACTTTAGTAGGGCTTTGTGCATTCATTTCATTTATTTTTTATTAGACAGTTGGATTTCTTTTTCACTTTTTCATTGAGGTATAATTTACATAAACTACGAAAATCCTAAGAGTAGAGCTTGATAGTTTTACATATGCACACATCCAGAGCAAAATATAGAATCTCCAGTACCCCGGAAGGTTCCCTATGTTCCCTCTCAATCATTATCTCCCTCAAAGATAATCACTAGCCTGACATCATTGATTAGTTCTGTTTTTGAATTTCACATAAATGGAATTATACAGTAAGTACTCTTGTGTCTGGCTACTTCCACTCAGCATTATGTCTGTAGGATTTGCCTATGTTATTGTGTGTAGCAGTAGTTATTTTTCACTGATATGTACTATTCCACAGAATTGTATGCATGTACCACAACCTATTTAACTGTTCCACTGCTGGTAGAAATTTGGACTATTTCCAGGTTTTGGCTTTGGCTCTTATAAATAAAGTTATTATGATCACTTTTGTATATATATATATGTATATATATATATATATATATATACATATATACATATATATATATTTTTTTTACGAACATAGTAAAAAATGTTACGAATGCATTTCAGTTAGATATATACCCAGGAGAGGAACTGTGAGGCCACAGGGTGTGTGTGTTAAGCTCATACACATGCTTAGTTTTAGATACTGCAGAACCATTTTCCAAAGTGGTTGTACAGGTTTACTCTTTGAGTCGCTCCATTACATCACCAACACTTGGTTTTCCAGTCCTTTCAATTTTAGTGATCTAGTGGGAATGTAAGGGTGCTTTTATTTTGTATTTCCCTGAGGAGTGAGGACACTGAACACCTTTTCATATGATTATTGGTCACTGGAATGTTATCTTTTGTGAAGTGTCTATTCAAGTCTTGCCCATTTAAAAAATGCATTGTCTTTTTCTTGTTGATTTGCTCTGTGCATTTAAATTTTTCATAGATATTGTAAAATTATACTCCAAAAAGTTGACATCAATTTACATTCTTACCAAAATTTATGAAGATGCTAGTTTTGCCACACACTTTCCAATGATGGATATTATCTAACTTTTTAATGTTTGCCAATACAGCAGGGGTCAAATGATATTTCATTATTACTGCATTTTTAACTTTCATTTTAAAAGTGTGGAGTGATTCATACACACATATATATGTGCACAAGAGTGCATGTAAGTTACATACATATGCTTAAAAGAATGGAATAAAACCAATACCACCGTACCCATCACTCAGCTTAAGAAACAGAACATTGTCAAATCTTAGAAGTGCCTGCATGCCTCTCTCTCAGGCAGCTACTGTCCTGTCTTTTGTGTCATCATTTTGTATTAGCTGTGGGGTGTGGGAGGGACAAAGTGCCGTAACAAAGACATTCAACATTGCACTAAAAAATGAACTTTTTCCCTCATGTGCTAGTCTGCTGTGAACAGTCCAGGTTGGTGGGGCAGCTCTTGCTCTACATGGTCACTCTGGGAACCTGATTTGTTTTCCACGGTCACTAGGGCATTTCACTGTCTGTGTGGTTGAAGCTGCATCACTGGCCAGCAGGAATAGGAAAGGCCCCCTAAAGTCTAAGACCCAGACTCAGATGCAGCCATCCGTTCTACTTAGGCTCCACAAGCAAGACCTTAGTCACATGGCCATACTTAACCTCAGGGGAGGTAAGAACTGCAGTCCAACTAGGCAGTCATGTGCCCAATCACAACTGTTTCCATGGGGAAGGGCAGAATGGGTTTTGTTTTCCCTTGCTTTCCTTTGTGGTTTGCCACCTTGGTGTGTACCTCTCAACAATATCTTCCAGTAAATAAAACAAAACAAAAACAAAATGGTAAGCACCTGCCTACCTGTATAAGGAAAGGGCCGTATTGCCACTATCTGATTGGCGGTTGTCAGGAAAACAAACTCAGCACAGGTTGTACGTCACTCTGGCTTCAGTTTCCCTAATTGCTTACAGGAGCTCCTCTGGGCAAGATCACTGGGCAATTGTGCAGAAGACAGTTCACGCAGCAGGCCCAGGACTGGACTCCCCAGAAAGGCCCACCTGCAAGGCTGGTCATAGCATTTGATTTCAGGTGGGCTCCCGCCATTCCCTGAGTGGTAAGAGTGGGTTAAATGTGCAGACGGTAAGGTTTATCTTGAACACCTGCTTTCCTTCTGAGACTCTGGAAGTTTGGTAAGTGCTCGGCAGAGGGTGCCATGAGCAGCCTCCAATAAAAACCCTGGGTGCTGTCTCTACTGAGCTTCCCTGGTTGACACACTTCACATGTGCTGTCACAAATTTGATGTGACCTGTGTGACTCCACTTGAGGAGGACTCCTGGCTCATGCCCGGTTTCCTCTAGACTCTGCCCATCACCTTGTTCCTTTGCTGATTTTGCTGTGTGACCTTTCACTACAAAAAGCAAAGCCTTGAGTACAACTATCTGCTGAGTTCTGAGTTCTCTGGGCGAATCGCCAAACCTGGGGGGTCTTGAGAAACCTTACACAACAAGGTTGTGAAAGTATGCTGGGAAATGCAGGGGTCACCACAGTGGGGGCATTTGGCTGGAATGCAGTGTGGATCAGGTTCAGCATGAGTGGGACTTGCTGTATCTTCTGCTTCTTATATTATCTTGTCCTACCTCCAGCTCTCAGGAGTCGGTCCGAGCAGAATATTTCCGTGAATGCTCTCAGTTAATTCAGGTGCAGGGGATGGAAGGGAGGGTAGGAAATTCATTAGCACACGGTCCAGGAACTAAGTTCAGATGAGAATCTGGGCCAGGATAACCAGGGCAGTCTGTTCTTAGCAAATGGTATTACATGGCCGTGGGCATCGGTGACCACTCAAATCTGAACTGGCTGCCGCCATCTAATGCTCTAATGCAGATGTTATCCTGGGCTATTCTGACCATCTTCCTAGGGGTTCTCCATCTCTCCCCAGCATTAGACTTCCTATTTCCGGTACTGCTGGCCTGTATAGGAAGTAGGAGGTTACTCTCCCATTTTGGTAGAACATCTCTCATAGCTTCCTGAGCAAGAGTACATGGAGGGTAAATTGCTTGAGACCTTGACTGTCCAAAAATGTCTTTCTTCTACCCCCACCTCTTGACTGACATTTTGCATAGGTTACTTACAGGCTGGAAGAAGCTGTTTCTCAGAATTTTGAAAGTATTGTTTTCTTTCATTCAATGGATTTTTATTGAGAATCTAATACAGGCCCGGCACTGCCTCTAAGCCCTTGGGATACATCAGTGAAGAACAAGACTAAGATACATAGAGACAAAGAGCTTACATTCCAGCTTGTGTTCTAGGTCTTGATGTCGCTGCTGAGAAGTCTGGAGCCATTCTGGTGTCCGATCCTTTGTGCGACTTTTCCTCTCTCTGCAAGCTTGTAGGATCTTGTCTATTTCAAGTGTTCAAAAACTGCACGATGTTGTGCCTTGTATGGGTTTGCTTTTATCTATTTTGTTGGGTACTCAGTGGGCTCATTTACTCTATAAACTCATATCTGTCAGTTCTGGACATTTTTCTTGACTATTCTGTGGGTGATTTCCTTCTTCCTTTGGATGCTGGACCATTTAGGGTGGTCCTTTCTTACCTCTTATTTTCCTGTGATTCCTGTCTTGTTGCTTCTTCAGGAAATTTTCTCACTTTACTCTTCCACCCCTTCTAGTATTTTAATTCCTGCTATCATGTTTTTAATATCCAAGAGGTCTTTTTTATTTTCTCAAGTTTCTTATAAAACATGTCATCCTGATTCCATTTCATGGATGCAGTATCCACTTACCTGTCAATATCAGCATTTGTTCAAAAATTTTCATCTCTTTGCATAGCTTTTCTCCAACATTGCTTTTCCCCCATTTATTTGTTTTGATCTCTAAACTCATTTAGAGGCTTTTCTCAGATGTATGGGTAATCCTTGGTAGTCTGCTTATGATTAAGAGTTGGGGACTAAAAAGCTGTTTGGAAGATCTGAGCACATGGTTTTTAGGACTTTTAGACCTTAGGGTTCACTGTAGGGTAATCTGCATGGACCATCTGTTGGGGAATCTCTTCTGGCTATATCTTGGGAATTGTCAGACTCTCCAGAAAAGAATCTTCTAAAATTTCTGCACGGAGAGTATGGGTTTGGTTGTCAGTATGTTGGTTCTGGGAACCTAGTGGGGAGAAAAGGATGACCATCCCAGCATTCAGTAATCACATGCACACTTAATCCCCATTTTCAAGATATTACTTACGACCTTAGTTCGGCTTAGTACCCCTGTACAGAAACTCTTTATTTTGCCTTTTCCAGAGAATAAACTTTCAGACTTCTGCTAGGATGGGGAATCTGGATTTGCAAGGACACACATAGGATAAACTCCAAGAAGTGGGACTGCTGGATCTAAATGTACACACATTTTAGATTTGTACTAGTTATTACCAACTCATTCTCTATGGAGCTTGTATGCATTTACAGCAGCAGCAATATACGAGAGTACCTGTTTCCTCAGATCTCATAAACAGTTATCAAACTTTCTGACTGAAATAAGGTGGAAAACATTTTATCTACGCTATTTGACTATACATTTTTCTTAAGTTTAAGATTGAGCATCCTTTCATCGTTGAGAGATATGTTTCCAGTTTTCTCCAAGTGTTTGCTCACATCCTTTGCCTACTGGATTGTTAGTTTTTCTTTGATTTCTAGGACCTCTTTACTTTTTCCAGTTTCTTATTTGTTGATTTTGCTTATGGCAATTCATCAGAAGACATTTTTGTTTAAAAAAAACAAACACTTTTATTTTCTATGCAAAGGTGATTCAGAGAATTTATAAAGGCGGGAGAGGGGCAGCGAAAAGGGAGCATCCAATGTTGCATGGGCCACACAGCCGGGGAGCAGAGCCAGGGCGCACCCACCCACAGGCTGTCAGCTGGGCTTTCCCTGACAGGATGTGGCTGACTGGGCCACAAACTTCCACTGTGCCCACTTCCCTTGGTGCCCAGTTAGCGGGGCTTTGGGCATAGCCTGAGTTCCACCACATCTGAGTTTGGGAGTGTTAGAAACAGGGGAGCAGAAGTAGAAGAAAATTGCCTGTGCTGAAACATACATTTCCTTGTTTTTCTTTTTTGTTTTGTTTTGGAGGAAGAGGTCCCTTCCCAGGCAGGGGAGGGGCCAAAATGCCATCATGGTTATAGGGATGACAGTGTCTACAAGTAATAAGGGGGGACATTTTTTAATGTGATCAAATTTCTTCCATGGCTTGAGTCTTGGGTCATATTGAGAAACACCTTCTATAGTCTGAGATTAAAAATGTCTTCCCTTTCTGCTTCTATTATTTTTTCATTTTTACCATCTTTCATCCATTTGGAATTTCTTTCCCCAGATTGTTACCCAGTCCTAATCCTATTTATTAAACATTCAATTTTCACTTACAGATTTTAAGCAACAAAATTCTTAAAAGTATATTTGGGCTTATTTCCAGAATTCTTGTTCTGTTGATCTGTCTATTCATGTGCCTGTACTACACTATTTTATTTTAATTTTGTCATATCTTTTAATATATTTTTTAAAAATTTTATATTGAGGAACAGTGTGTTTCTCCAGGGCCCATCAGCTCCAAGTCATTGCCCTTCAATCTAGTTGTGGAGGGCACAGCTCAGCTCCAAGTCCAGTTGCTGTTTTCAATCTTAGTTGCAGGGGGTGCAGCCCACCATCCCATGCAGGAATTGAACCGGCAACCTTGTTGTTGAGAGCCCACACTCTAACCAACTAAGCCATCCGGCCGCCCCTCCAGCAGCTCAGTGGCACCTCGTTGTCTTCAGTCCAGTTGTGGAGGATGCAGCTCACTGACCCATGTGGGAATCGAACCGGCAACCCCACTGTTTAGAGCTCGCGGTCTAACCAACTGAGCCATCCAGCTGCCCCATATCTTTTAATATTTGATAGAGCCGATTCTCCATTTATTTTTCTTTTAGAACTTTCATGGTTCTTCTTGTTTGATTTTTACTTTTTCCACTTTAACTCTGAAATCATCTTGTCTAATTTCCAAACATAGTTTAGTATTTAATGGAATCAAATTAAATTAATCGATTAGGAAGACCTAATACCTTTATGATGTTGAGTCTTTCAAGACCATGCTATGCCTTTCCACTTGTTTAGTTGTTCTGAGTCCTTCTGTTGTGTTTTTAAACTTTTTACCAGAAAGTTCTTGCAGTTCTTACGAGTATATCCCTAGGTGTTTTTCTATTATTCATAGCTACTGCAAATGGAGTCTCTCATATACTTGTTTATCTGCTAACTAGTTGTGGCTTATATGTATAAAGTATATTGACTTCTGTAATTTTGTACCTAGTTACCTTACTGAATTATCTTATTGTTTCTAATAGTTTTTCTGTTCATTCTCTTGCATTATCCAAGGAAACAATATCATTTACTAATAATGATAACTTTACTTTTTCCAATTTGCATATTTTTCAGATCTATCATAGAATTCACCTGGTTACCTATAGCATCTATATTAGTTTCTTAGGGCTGCTGTAACAAAGTTCCACAAATGATGTGACTTTAAACAACAGACATTTATTCTCTCACAGTTCTGGAAGCGAGAAATCTGAAATCAAGGCACAGGCAAAGCTACACTCTGTCTGAAACTTGTAGGGCAGACCCCTTCTTTCCCTCTTCCTAGCTTCTGGTGGTGGCTGGCGACTTTGGGTGTTCCTGGCTTGCACCTGCAGCCTCTAACTCACATGGTGCTCTCCTCATAAGTGTGTATCTTTCTTCTTATAAAGACACCAGTCATGTTGGATTAGGGCTCACCCTATGATGTCATCTTAATTTGAGTACATATGTAGAGACTGTATTCCCAAATATGATCACATGTACAGGTTCCAGGGGCCAGAATTTTAACATATCTTTTGGGGAACACAGGTTAATCTGTAACAGCATTGAACTGTTTTACCTTCTTTATGCATCTTGAAGATTATAATTTATAGCAGGAATCCATGGGAGTTGTTGAGGAAGTGTTTATGAAACCCTTAAAGTTATATGTAAAATGTGGTATGTGTACACATTTGGGTTGGGGAATGGGGCTCAAAGCTTTCATGGGGTTTTCAAAGGGGTCAGTTACCCACTAAAAACTTAAAGAATTGCTTGTTCAGACCAAAAAGATAATAAGCATTACATTATTAAATCAAGCTCAAAAAACACAATTGTAGGCCTATTAGCCTTATTAGAATATGGGTGATTATGGAAGTCACCTACATTTAATGACTTTTGTTTATCATGTATTTATACGGTGTATTTCCATTTACAAAGAGCTTTCATATACATTTTGTCTTTTGAGACTTTTCATGTACATAAGAGGTATGTAGTACTTTAATTTTAGGAACAAGAAAATAGATTCAGAGAGGTTACTGTCTAAAGTGAAAAAGTAATGAGGTCAGTTTTCAAATGCAGGGCTTGAAATACCCGATACGTGCATGTTTTCAGAAATAGATCATATTATACACACTCATCTGCAACTTATTGCTTTTCATTTAATGTATTTTGGACAGCATTCCATGTCAGTAATACGGGTTTATGTATTTATTTAACATCTGCGGTGTACTGCATTTCTATCATTTATTGATCCAGCTCCTTATTGAGGTATAGTTAGGTATTTTCCAATGTCTCACTATTAAGGACAATGCTTCAGTGAAAATCCTTATGTACATATACTTTGTCCTTTCTGAGGGCAGATTTCCAGGATTGGAGTCGTTGGGTCAAATTATGGAACTACAATTTGACAGTGATGATCAAGTTGCCCTCCAAAGAGCAATTTACATTCTGATCAGTGGGGAAGACAAAAATGCCTGTTTCTCAATACTTTTGCCAACACAAAAATCTGTGGCAACAGTATTATCAATTTTATATTAATAATTGATATTTTCAAAGTGATAGTAAATTTTTTTTGCTTTAATTAGCATGTCTTTCATTAGAAAAGTTGAGTATCTTGCAGTGGGAAAATTCTTCCTCGGCATGATAGGAAACTCAGAGGCCATAAACAAAAGGTCTGATTAATGCAGCTTGTGTGAATTGCTTATGTTTTTTGTGAATTACTGGGTTATTTTTCCTTTCTAATTGATTTAGAGAAGCGTTTTTATTTTTAGGGATATTATTCCCTTGCCACATGTGTTATAAATATTTTTTCCAAGTTTGTTGTCTTTTTAAATGGTGTTTTATGCCAGGCAAGATATAGAGTAAAAATATCCCACGGCTCCTGAGTTTTGGGCTATGTTTAGAAAAGCCTTCTCCATTTCAAGATTACAAATATACTTATTCAAGTAGTTTCTTTTTTGGACTCTTATGGTTAATTTTTATATTTAAATCTGTGATCCATCTGGAGTTTATTTTGGAATGAGGAGGAAAGGAGTCTATATTTATTTTATTATAAATGGCTAATTGTTTCATACTTTTTATTAAATTAACCCTGCCATCTTTGGCATATGTCCATTTTTAGTGGTGTCTAATTCTGTAATTCATCATATTCCACTGATATTTTAATTAAAGAGATTTTATAATACGTATCAATATTTGGGAGACAAGTCATCTTCCAACATTACTTCTCTTTTTCAGAATTTTCCATACTGATTCTTAAATACTTATTCTTCCAAATGAAATTTAGATGAATTTCAACAAGTTCTGTTTTTCCTGGATACATTTATATAGCAATATGATTGCCATCGTAGCGGTAACTAACATTTGTCACATAACAATCATTTTTTCTAGTGGAAGGAACAATTAAGATCTATTCTCTTAGCAGGTTTAATGTGTCTAACACAGTTTTGTTGTCTATAATCATTGTACTCTGTATTAGGTCTCCAGGACTTATTTACTAGTTGCAACTACATACCGTTAAATAACCTATTGCCCCAGATGCGGTAACCACCATTCCACACTAGTTTTTTGAGTTCAGTTCTTTTTAGAGTCCACCTATTAAGAGATATCATACAGTACTTGTCTTTCTCTGACTGTTTACTAATTTCAACAAGTTCTAAGAAAATGCCGTTGATTTAGATTTGGATTACCCTGTTTACACATTGCTTCAAAAAGAACTGGCATTTTTTACAATGCTGTTCTTCTTACTCAAGAACAAGGTCTTTTCATTTAGTTATTTTATTTAGTTTCTTCATAGAGTTTTATAGCATTGTTCAAGTAGTTTCTGAAAACTAAGTATACTCAGAGACATTGTGCAGCTCCACCCCAGTGGGCACCATTCACACTGCAGTCCACGAGAGTAAAGGCTCCTACTTCTCTATGTGATGGGTACTGGCAACCGTAAGTTTATTCCTCTCTCTTCTGTTGTTATTATGAGTGTGATATTTTCTTTTGTTGTATTCAGTTACTATTTTCACAAGAGAAAGTTAATGATATTTAAATATTAATTTTATAACCTCCTACTCTATTATGCTATCATATTGTTTCTTAAGTGTTTCAGTTGATCCTCTTAGGTTTCCAACATATACTTATAAATCATAATTTCACCTTGAACTTCCACTTGCTGCACTGGCTCGCACTTCCAACACAATATTGAATGCTGCAATCATGAGAGAACTCAAGTCATGGCTTTAGACCTTAAATCCAGTGCTCTGTGTTGGGTACATGTTCAATCCATTCAACAGTGACTGAGCACCAATTACCTATAAAGCATTGTTCTATGTGAGAAAGATACAGTCAAGAGAAAAACAAATTGTTCAGTGTCCAAATTCATACTCTTTTCTCATCCCAATAAACAGATCTAGAGCCACAATAAATATCCAGTTGAGAATTTTTATGCTGTTAAAACCTCACCAACAAATTCAATATTCTATCGCACTAAACTGAAATGTGACCCTACATAAAGATTAGGACAGTTTTGTTTTTTGAGGAGAGGGAATTGTAATGAGCTGGGACTAAGGACACTGAACAACGGACATGCTAAGTACTTACCTGAGAGCCAAATACATAAAACAAGGGGTGGAGCCCCCCAACCCCCAAAAGCTGAAGCAGCGCTATCTGTAAGGTGCTGTGACCTTACAGCAGAGTTTGACCTCAGGGCTAAGGTATGAGAAAGGAAAGCAGGAACGAGCATGTTTTCAAGTATGTGGGCAGCAATCACGCGGTGCTAACAATCTGGTGAGATGAGGCAGGATGTAACCGATGCCTTAGTAAAGTTAAGTATTAACGCTAAGTGCTCAACGCTCGTGGGTGATTCTCAGAGGAGGGGAGCCAGTCACCGGGCAGGTGTATGCTGAGCACCCAGTACAGAAACAAAATGCCGAACAGAAAAGATAGGATCCCTGTTTTTAGAGCTTACAGTCCACTGGGGGAGGCACGCGCTACTTGGGTACACATAGAACTACGCGTGGATATGTAATGAATACATTAGAAATTGTGGTAAGTGCTATGAAGGAAATAATGCTGAGAAAACAATAATGACATCGTTTAGATCTCACCGTGTTTGGGGAAGCCTCTCTGAGAAAGCAGCCTTGGAGTTGAAATGTGAGGGATGAACAGACAGAGAAATGAGCACACCAAGCAGAGGTGACTGTCTGCTTAAGGTTCAAAGGACGAGGCAGCGTTCTATCCCCTCTGATGAACAGAGTGGGAAAGGAACTCGAGCTTATTATGCAAAGGCACGAAGGCACAGGTGTGACAGGTATGAGGAACTGCAAGTCCTACAGCTCAGGAAGGGAGCATGTGGAAATGGAAAGAGAGAAAAAAAAGATAAAAATATGAGGAAGATGGAAAAGGAGAAAACGAGAAATTCCTTTCCGTGTGTGTCGAGCACGTGCTTCCCGATGTGTGAGGGGATTCTAATTCTGAAGAGTAGAAAGAATGGTTCCTCCCTCGTGAACTCAGAGCCTACCTGGGCTGATAACAGAAACTTTTTCCTTCTAAGAGAATCTTCCAGAGATTCCTCCCTACCCTGTCCTAGACTAGATCTTTTTAATATAAGCTGTGTTTTTACTTTTCCCAGTAGTAACTCCTAATGAATTTTTAAGTTAACACATGCATCTTGCTTCCCGTCGCAGGTCCCACACTGCTTCACAGAAGCCTACGCTAGAAGTCACCCAGCTTTACTGCAGTGTTGACAAGGCAGGCTTCCCAGAGAAAGCAAAGTACTGTGCTTCTCATGGTGAAAGCAGCATGACACTTTTTTGTTTACACACAGCATACCAATTCTTTTCCTCAATCGCCTTTCCTCCCTTTCCTGTTTAAGGTTCTCAGAATCGAAGTCAGAAATTGGGTGGAAGCTATTAAGCTGGAATGTCCTCGCCGTAATCTCTAAGGAGAGAACCCACAGTATATACTGGGCTGCTTGAACAGGCTGTCATTGAGCCAATAACTGGAGGTTAACAACGAAAAACAAAGCCAGCACAAGTTCTGTCTACAAAAAGAGCTGTCCTAATTCAGGTGCAGTTCAACTGGTCCTGCGTCTGTGAGTGACAGAATGTCATGGCCTTGTGACAATGGATTCTCTCATTTTCTTCCTTCATTACTATGGTTTGGAACCCACACTTCTGTCTTATCCCTAGAGTCTAGTACAATTAAAACAGCACAAATGCGTTGTATTTCTAGGAGGGTGTGGGACACAGATGAGTCTTAAGGCTGGGACCTGAGAGATGGAGCAGTAGATAGAGGTGTTCTGCTTTCAATTGGAGAGAGCAATTCTATTGACAACCACTAGCGCGACTGCCACACTCTCAGGCTGACCTGCCCACCGTTTCCCCACTGCTGCCACTGTTCCTTGTTCAGTTTGTCTACATGGCATGGGGAGAAGCAGTGTGGGAGTTTGTCCAGGGGACCTGGTAAGTCATTGCTGAGCGGTGTCCTAGAGGAGACCAGAGGGACTTATTACAAGAGCACAGTAGAGACATTAGTTTTGAAAAGAAGAGATACCTCTTCCTTTGATCCTAGAAGAAACATGTAAGAAAGGGTTCAGCTAGAGATAAAAATGCAGGTATAACTTGGAAACTGAGAGAGGTTCAGGGCTTATGGCAGAGATTCCCAGACTGTATGGTTTTCAGAGCCCGTAGCATCTCAATAATTTCTTCCGGTCACGCCGAGACCAAAAAAAAAAAAAAAAAAAAAAAAAAAAAAAAAAAAAAATGTACCTAACAGTTCCATTTACTCGGTAAGTCCAAACAACCTAGTATTTACTATTCCTTATAATTTAGTAGCTGTTTGAGGAATAAATAGGGCACTATGCAGAATTTCTTCTAGTTCTGATTTAACAGCACATACAATTCGCCCATTTAAATTGTATAATTCAGTATATTTAGAATTGTGCAAATATCCACACAATCAGTATTAGAACATTTTCGTCACCTGCAAAAGAAACCCTCTACCCTTAGCAGTCACTCTCCCTCCCTCCCCGCCCCCCATCTCTAGGCACCCCCTAGCCTATGTTCTATCTCTAGAGATTTGCCTGTTCTTGACATTTCATATAAATGGAATCATACATGTGGCCTTGTGTCTGCCTTTCATTTGGCATAGTATTGTCAAGGTTTATCCATGTCGTATGTAGCCTGTGTCAGTATTTCATTTTCATGATGAATAATGTTCCATTGTGTGGATAGTCCACATTTGTTCATCCATGCATCAGGTGATGGACATTTGGGTGTTTTCTACTTTTTGGTTATTGGGACTAATGCTGCTGTGAACATTCATGTATAAGCTTTTGTGTGGACATACTTTCACTTCTCTTGGGTGTATAGCTGGGAGTGGAATTGCTGGGTCATATGGTAACTGTTGAAACATTTGAGGAATGCCAGGCTATTTTCCAAAGTGGCTGCACTGTTTAACATTCCTACGAGCCTTAGACGAGGGTTTGAATTTCTCCACATCCTCCCCACTTATCCTAGTGAGTATGAAGTGGCATCTCACTGTGGTTTTGCTCAGCATTTTTCTGATGAGATTTACGTTGAGCATCTTTTCATGTGCTTATTGGCCATTTGTGTATCTTCTTTGGACAAATGTCTATTTACATCCTTTGCTCATTTTAAAATTAGGTTATTTGAGTTGTAGGAGTTCTTTATATCTTCTACATAAAGTACCTTATCAGATATATGATTTGCATATATCTTCTCCCATTTTGTGGGTCTCTTTTAGATGTGAGTTTTAAAAAAACATTTGAATTTAAAAATATACATTTTCTTCACTTGAATTTCCATTCTTCTACTTTTGGTAACATAGTCTAAAAATATTTTTAAACATTTTACTACAAGATGTTTCCCTTTTGAAACCTGAATTTAAATTTTGTTTCTGCTAATATCTAGCTCTTGGGTAGTAACTTAGACAAGTCATTTCATTACTCTGACACTTAGTTTTTTCATTTGTAAAAAGAGAATAATGGTTCCTACTTTCTAAGTTTGTACATGGAAAGGAGCACGTGTAAGCACTTAGCATGAGGCCCACGTAGTAGGATCTCAAAAAATGCGCCAGGTTTGAAGATCTTCAGAGATCTTTAAGAAGCACTTATAGTTCACGATATGTGTGAAATATTAAGTACTGCATTCACTTAATGATTATTTAAGAAGGAATAACATGCGTTGTACATGATCAATTCATATCTAAAAGCATGTAAGTAAGCAATTCTGATGGTACGTCATCTTTACCATTCTGCAAATTTGAGGGAAAAAGGAGTGCTGTGTTTAGGACACTGTGCTATGGGATGTTTCCCAAGCTTGTTTTCAAGTTCCATGTGGTTTTATAAGGAAGTACCGAATCCTAACGTAATGATAGAACAAGCTCATGCAGTAAGATAAATCTGAGAGATTGGTTACTTCACACAGTGAGTCAGTAAACATTTCCAATATCCTAAAGATACCCATCGATGCCTATTTCTCTTTAGCAGGTCACTGTGGCAAACTCCTCAAAGTTTAAAAAACAAACATGCTTTTCATTATCTTACTGGATTAATCTCTGAATCTGAAAAATAATGACAAATTTGACCTAAAGTAAATACTCTTTATGTGTTAAGTTGCAAAATATTGGTATGCTCTTGTCCCCAATCTCCTGGATTGTGCCACTGTTCATACTCACTTCCTCAGTGATAGTATCCAGGCTTTAAACACTGTCTATCAGCTAATGCCTGCCAAACACACGTGGGCAGCTCAGACTTGAGTATTCTCTCCACACTTGATTATTGAACTGCCTCCTGGACATTTCTTCTAACTGCCTAATAGACATCTCACACCCATCATGTTCAAAACTGAACTCCTGGTCTTCCTTTCAAATCCTGCTCTGCTCCACTCTTTTCAGTTCAGTTAATGGAATGGCATTTCCATCCTCCAGTTGCTTATGCTCACTTTGCATTCATTTTTGACTCCTCCATTTCTCCCACCAGCCCTTTCTAACCTGCTGGGAAATCCTACTGGCTTTACCTTCAGAATATACCTAGGACTCTCTAACGTCTCTCAATCTCAACTGCTACCAGCCCTAGTTCAAGCTTCCACTGCCTTTGGCCTGGATTGCTACAGTTAGCCTCCAAAGTGGCCTTCCCTTCCACTTTTGCTTCCCTTAGTCTACTCTCAAACCAGCCAACAAATGGATTCGTAAACCCTGCAATGGCTTTCCTGCTCACTCTGCTCCAGCTACACTGACAGACTTGCTGTTCCTTGAACATGCTAGGTAGGCACACTCCTGCCCTGGGGTCTCTGCCATGGCTTTTCCTCTGCTTGGTCAGCTATTTCCCAGATCTGCCCACGGCCCACTCCCTCACCTCTTTCAAGTCTTTGCTGAAATGCCACCTTCTCAATGAGACTTACCTTGACTACCATATTTTAAATGGCAAACCACTCAACACACCCCCAAGCGATCCTCTTACTTTACTCCACTTTTCCTAGCACAATCGCTAGTCGGTTTATTTGTTTGTTTATCCTGTCTTCTTGCAATATAGACTCCATGATTGTGGGATTTTTGTTTGTTGATGCATCCCCCAGGCTAGAATTAGTGTGGCACATGGGGACACTCAAATAAATATTTGAGGATACAAATAATTTTAACGAGTTCCCTCACATCCTTGAATGTGCATATACTCCGGTAGAAAGGCAGCATATACAAACGAAAAGATAAGTATCAATACAAGATAATTAGCATATGCTGACAAATACCAAAAGATGGTAATGTTTTAGGCTATTACATAGGACAAATGAAAGCTCGGAGGAGTGCCACAGAAGTTCAGAGAGGTAATTTTTAAATTTGGCAGGAAGGTAGTCACACCTCTTTGAAAATCTGATGAAAGCTATAGACTCCCATGATCCAATGAACATGTACACACAATTTTGAATATAATTACAAGGAGTTCAAACCCGCCCTGAAGCCAGCCATGAACTGGGAATTGAGAATTCTTGACTTTAAACATGGTTTTATCACCCAGGGCTTGGGACAGGCTTGGTGAAGATAGAACTTAAACTAATTCTTGAGGAACAGGCTATGAAAAGGAAAATAAAGGAAAGAAGGTTCTTTTCAAGCAAAAGAAAGAGCTAAGGGTGACAGCAGAACAGTTTGACTGGAATGAGGGATTTATGCAATACTTAACAGGCCAAGAACTGCTTGGTGTATAACTTAAATACGTATATGAATTTTGCAAATCACTGAAAGTGTTTGGGCAAGAGAATATATGTCTAAAGTATTGTTTCAATAAAATTAATTTGGAAGTTGTTTATAGGAGCAAAGTTGAGAGAAAAAGTGAAATTAAGGAAATCATTCATAAAGCCATTTTATAATGATTCAAGTTTGAAGAAAAGGAAAGTGAACCGATAAGGTTTAGAGAATAATGAATTTGAGGCACAAATCCAATTAGAAATGCCTGGTTTGAAACTGAAAATCAGAAATGAACTTCAGATCGGGCCCAGTTATATAAATTCAGGTGTTATTTACTGAATCTTTGAGTGTGGTGGAAAAAAAATTACAAGAGAAAAAGTATTAAGAATACAGATTATTCGGGGGACGGCCTGTGGCTCAGGCGGTTGGAGCTCCGTGCTCCTAACTCCGAAGGCTGCCGGTTCGATTCCCACATGGGCCAGTGGACTCTCAACTACAAGGTTGCCAGTTCAACTCCCGCAAGGGATGGTGGGCTATGCCCCCTGCAACTAGCAATGGCAACTGGACCTGGAGCTGAGGTTCGATTCCCACATGGGCCAGTGGACTCTCAACTACAAGGTTGCCAGTTCAACTCCCGCAAGGGATGGTGGGCTATGCCCCCTGCAACTAGCAATGGCAACTGGACCTGGAGCTGAGGTTCGATTCCCACATGGGCCAGTGGACTCTCAACTACAAGGTTGCCAGTTCAACTCCCGCAAGGGATGGTGGGCTATGCCCCCTGCAACTAGCAATGGCAACTGGACCTGGAGCTGAGCTGCGCCCTCCACAACTAAGACTGAAAGGACAACAACTTGAAGCTGAACGGCACCCTCCACAACTAAGATTGAAAGGACAACAACTTGACTTGGAAAAAAGTCCTGGAAGTACACACTGTTCCCCAATAAAAGTCCTGTTCCCCTTCCCCAATAAAATTAAAAAAAAAATAAGAGGAGAGATCAAAAGATACATAGAAACAAATGCAAATGAAAATACATCCTACCATTAAAAAAAAAAATACAGATTATTCAAAGGCTTTGGATGAGACAAAGTGAACAGCCTATTATTGTAATCACAATAAAATATGTTGAATTTATATAGAATAGAACTTTAATAGGATGCTCGAGGTATACATGTATTATGGGTAATTGAAAATTGTGGTTGAGGGCTAATAAAATTTTTTGTTTTAATTTTTGCTTGCTATTTTTTCCTCCAAAAAGTATTATTATGCTTTTTTCTTCCTTGATAACTAGGGAACGCAGCTGAATTATTTTTAGATGATTCAGGATGTCACTATCCTATAAGGTGATCATCATAAATACTATTTTCAATGTAAAATCACTATAGAAAATTGGGATAAATCCTTGGTGACCACAGAAGACATCCAGGTATTTAAAGACTTCTGATTATCTATTTGACTTTTAGGTAAATGCAGATAGCATCAAAACAATACAAAATTTAAATATTTAGGGATCTATTGAGTGGGATTTGACTCTCGCTTTTTTGCCAACGTGCACAAAGGATACAGGATGTTAGTGTCAAGTGCATTATTACATCATTGGTAGAGTTTCCACTGGCATCTACCTGCTTTGTAATACATAAGATGTTTATGATCTGGACTCTTCTTACTTTAGAACTTACCTGCTCCAGTCTTTGTGACGCTCCAGCTATGATTTGAACTTAAAGAAATAGTTCATTTTTGGTGTAACAAATGTTGGAATGCCCGCCCCAAATTCTATCAGAATGTTTCTGTCACATTAGAACCTTCCTCATTCTAGTGCAACATGCCAAGAAAACCAGGTATAAAATGACACTTGTTTAATCTTCAACACGTACACCTGTCCTTATATATCTAGACAGAGTGCAGTATATGCATACAACTATGCCCAGTAAACAATTTCGCAGATTCCACTTGAGTCTTTTTTTTTTAAATCGATGATCTCTAATTTTATTAAGGGCTCTTAATAAAAGATTGAGCAAAAGAAGTGAATCCTGCTTAGAATTCCTGCTCTGGGTCCCAAAGCCATTCTCCTCCCCAACCCCTTTTCTCTAAACACCTGGTGAAGACAGACTTAAGAAACAAGTGCTCACAACCCACTTTCCTTAAAATTAGCCAATGCTCACTATAATAGGTATTCAGATATTTAACTGCAAACACATATTCTCTCTGTGTGTATATACTGTATTCCTCTCCCTCCACCCCGCCTAAAAGAAATGGTGAAGCGCAAAACTAAGGTCTTTCGGTACCTTTTCGGAAACTGACTTAGGGAGGTGCAGAGGGGATCCAGACGATTGTGCGGGGTGTCTGAAGGGAGGCCCCGGCGGGGGGGGAGGGGAGACGGGGAACCGGCCCTCGCAGCCTCCGGATGCTCCTGCACCCTCCCGAAGGGAGAACACCGGGGCTCCGCCCTCCGCTCTCGGTACCCCACGTGCTGACTCCCTAGGGGGCAGCTGCCGAGGCGGCTCTCTTTCTTTGCTCTTCTGGGTGCCGGGGCCCCTCAGAGCAGGGCCGCAGGCAGCTGAGGAGGCCACTCACTCCGAGTTCACCTCAGCGTTCCCGACCGCGGCTTCTACCTACCAACTCGGCCCTTGCCGGGCGGCGGACACAGCCACACGACTAGCCCGCCCCCGGGCGGAGCCTGGCCTCACCTGCACCGCGGCGGGGCCGCCCCAGGCCGCGCCCAGAGGAGGAGCCTGCGGACGCCCCGCAGCGTGGAGCGCGCCAGGTGAGCACGCCTGCGCAGTCAGGCCGTAAACAAGCCCGCCCCTTCCCCTCGGCCAGCCTCCGCTGGGCCGGCTCGCGAGTGGGAGGGGCCAGGAGGAAGAGCTGGAGGGAGAGGAAGGCGCCTGCGCGGTGGGCGTGATCCGGGCACTTGGGGCAGGATGAACGCTGCTTTCCAAGATGGCGACGGAGGGAGGAGGGAAGGAGATGAACGAGATTAAGACCCAATTCACCACCCGGGAAGGTCTGTACAAGCTGCTGCCGCACTCGGAGTACAGCCGGCCCAACCGGGTACCCTTCAACTCGCAGGGATCCAACCCTGTCCGCGTCTCCTTCGTAAACCTCAACGACCAGTCTGGCAACGGCGACCGCCTCTGCTTCAATGTGGGCCGGGAGCTCTACTTCTATATCTACAAGGGGGTCCGCAAGGTACCGACCCGGGCGTCACCGGGGCCACCCAGCGGCGTGGGCAGAGGCCGGGAGCAGGGCGGTGACAGCGGGGGCCAGGTTGACCGATAGGGGTGGCCGTCGCTCTTACTTCTGAGTGGGCCGGTAACTCCACTGGGGTGCCCCTGCGGAAGGGGGATTCGGGAGTGAGCCGGCTGGTGGCGGTGGCGTTTCGAAGGTATGGGGGCGGTAGAAAGGGACCGTGGGGTGCGGGGTTCGGTCTGGGAGGCCCCGGGAGGGGCCGTCTGCCTCTCCTCTGGCAGGGTCCGTCAGGCTCTGACACGGCCAGGGAGCGGGCCTGCGAGTCCCCGGAAGAGGTGGGGTGGCCGACTAGTCTACTTAGGTTGCCTCGCCTCCCGGGAGGGTTGGGAGTCTCGCTCTGGGTTAGAGAACAGGCGGCTTGGGAAGGTCTGTAAGGCGGAACCCGGGCTGGGAAGGAGAGGACTTGAGACTAGGTCAGAAAGGACCTGCTGGGCACGAAGGGCCACTCCACCTGCTGCCGCACTGACACTTCCTAGGAGCCTCTCCTGGTGTTGACACTCTATTTACAAAAACACCCGAGGGAGGACTGCTGTCACTGTCTCTGCCGAGGGAACCTTCTGAGAGGTTGTTAAAGAGGGTCATCTTGTCCCTTCTAGTATGGGAGGGCTGATTACTACAGTTGTGAGGTCGAAAGGATGTTGTCAATGAACTAAGGTGGTTCATAAGGGTTCGGTGTGAGCGTGCCCAGATCAGTCTTGTCCAACAAGTCAGACTATGTCCCAAACAGGGAGGGCTATGCCTTAAAAGCTACTTTACCAGAACCATTCTTGGCAGGCGACTTAACAGTAATTCTGTGAAGCATGTAATCATCCTTTAAAAATAATCTCTTTAAAAGAAGCAACTTATTAGAGCTTTTCTTTCATTGGCAACATAACTTTGTTCTCATTGAGAACTGTTTTTGAGATATGCGTTCTTTGACTTGACTCTTGGAAGAGAGGAAATTAAAATGTACTCCACAGCACCTAGGCATGGGAAAAGGTGATAACAGATTTAGAAATGTTCGGTTAGTGTAAAAATAAATTGTATATACTGAAGAGTGAACATTCTCTAAGTGTTAATAGCCAGAACAGGTTGCTTTTGCTTGGTTAAAAAAACTAGGGAATGACAGTGCTATCTAAATGACAGTGGTAGCAAGTTGTCTCATTTGTTCAAGGTGAATCTTTGTTGTTAGTGTTTGTGATAAGTGTACCATTCACTGTCTTTGAAGTATGCTGTTATAAGTTACTGAAAGCACACCGCTTGGCCTTACTTTTTCTCTTTTGGAACTAGGAAAGTGAAGTCATTAGACTAGGAGCTGAAGTTTTAGTCCTACTCCCAACTTTGTCACTGACTTGCTGGGTGACCTTGGACAAGTTATTTAACTTCTTTCTGGACCTTTTAAAAGGAGAAATGCTGCAGTACGCATGCTGTGATGTATAACATAAAGACTAATGAGCTTTAAAGCCCTGAAACAGTAGATGTAAAATATAGTTAAAATAAGCAGTAAGAGTAACTGTCAAGCGGGAAGCTTCTATCTTGACATTGGTACTAGGACCGAAAGGATCAGCTTTTTCTCTGGAAATAAGTTTGGAATTTTAAGTTAATAAATTTTATTTATATAAAGATACAAAAAGTGCTTAAAAACTAAATTTACTAGTAATTACTAGTGTAGGCATCACCATTTTTTAAAAAAGTTTTCTTTGAAAGTATATTATTTCTGGAGCATTCCAGTAGCAAACCTTATCTGGATCTGGCAGCCCTGGTTTGCATCATAAAAACAGGCCCCTTGCCTGAAAGTATCACAACAGTGTTCTCCTTTAGTGGGATGCTAACAGTGAAGGGTAAAACTTAGGGGAGCCTTTCAAAACCACCAAAAAATGATTTTGAACAAGACAAAAATCTTAAACATGCAAATTTGCGTTTAGTTGTGTAATGTAGTTGAGCACTTTAATTTTTTGGTGACATTTCATTTTCATGTGGTAATATCTTGTATTAAATACATTTGTATCTTGTAGATACACATGGTGGACGTTGCAACTCTCTTCTAGCCATTGTAATTAAAACATTTTTTTCCCTATGAACGAATTGGTTTATTAGTTTTGAGTACAGATGATTGTTTTTGTGACTCTGTTTTCTGATTTTAAAACAGAGCACATAATTTTCCTTAATCAGTAACCCAAACTGACTTTTTGGAGTTAGGCATTATACAGCAGATTTTTTTTTTTTTTTTTTTTTAAGATTTTATTGGGGAGGGGGCGCAGGACTTTATTGGGGAACAGTGTGTATTTCCAGGCCTGTTTTTCCAAGTCAAGTTGTTGTCCCTTCAGTCTTAGTTGTGGAGGGTGCCGTTCAGCTTCAAGTTGTTGTCCTTTCAGTCTTAGTTGTGGAGGGCGCAGCTCAGCTCCAGGTCCAGTTGCCGTTTTCTAGTTGCAGGGGGCATAGCCCACCATCCCTTGCGAGGAATTGAACCTGCGACCTTGTGGTTGAGAGGACGCACTCCAACCAACTGAGCCATCCGGGAGCTCAGCGGCAGCTCAGCTCAAGGTGCCATGTTCAATCTTAGTTGCAGGGGGCGGAGCCCACCATCCCTTGAGGGAGTCGAGGAATCGAACTGGCAACCTTGTGGTTGAGAGCCCGTGCTCCAACCAACTGAGCCATCCGGGAGGCAGCTCAGCTCAAGGTGCTGTGTTCAATCTTAGTTGCAGGGGGCGGAGCCCACCATCCCTTGCAGGACTCGAGGAATTGAACTGGCAACCTTGTGGTTGAGAGCCCACTGGCCCATGTGAGAATCGAACCGGCAGCCTTCGGAGTTAGGAGCATGGAGCTCCAACCGCCTGAGCCACCGGGCCGGCCCCTATACATCAGTTTTTGACAGTTGGTCATTTTGACTATTTTTTTTCCGTTTTTCTTCGGGGCATATAAAGTTTTACAACAGTTTTCAGATCATTCAGAAGATCAAATTTGGATGAGTATATTCAACTTAAACCTGCATGTAAAATGAGTGAGAATAGCCTCAGAAAAAACTGAAATCATGAACTCTGTGCTGCCATTCCTGAGAGGAAGTAAGGAATCATGGGGGAGTGGAGTAGATGGGGAGGTAGCCTAACATCTAAGTCCAGGAGAGTAATCTTGGCCCTTTTAAAACATGTACAGGTCAGTTTCTAGAGCTCAAACGGACCTCAGAGGTTATGCAGTCTCACCCCCTCAGAGAAAACCAAGGCGAGAGAGCATGTGCAAACCTGTGTTGCAGCGTTTTCTCACGGAAAAATGAAGCACACCGAACCCAAAGACCTGTCTTAATAAGAAGAGACTGATCAAGTTTTTTGGTTGCACAGATGCCATATACTTCAAGTATTTCAGAATTTACGCCAGCATTCTGCGTATATTATCTCATTGAATCTTGGTGGCACTCACAATCAAAGTTTGGAATGGAGTTTCTTATGTGAGGAGATGTAATTTTATGAATTTATTTTGCTCAACTCAAGATAATGTGAACATTGATTTAATACTGGTACTAATCATTTCAACAAAGATTTGAGGGACTTATGATACTTATACTAGGCAAGGAGATACGGGGTTTCAAAAGATGAGTAAGACCCTGCTGCTCCCCAAAGGACATTCATTCAGCTGCTAACTTTCAAGCCTCTTTAGAGCATACTTTGCTTTCCTCTTTTTAAAAAGGTTGTTTTAGGATAAAGATGCCAAAGGTAGCTGGATTATTGGACTTACCTTTCATTTTGTGGAGACCTGTTTTAACATAAATGTGAATGGCCACCATTCAGATCTCAGCTGAAACATCACTTCCTCAGCAAATCCTTCGTTGAATTCCCAGGCTAGATCAGTTGTTTTCTCTATTACGTGTTCTCATAGCATCCTGTACGTTGCTTTTCTAGCACTTTTTAAACTTTGTGATTCTCTGGGTAACCGTCTCTTCTATAAACAAAGCTCCCTTAGAATAGGGACCACGTCTTTTCTGCTTTCTCTGTCTTCCTACTGCCCAGCAGTGACCAACACAGAGTAGGCCCCTACTATTTATTTGTTGAGTAAATAACTGAATAAACATCCATGTCCATCTATGTCATACTTTAAAAAGATCTTTAGAAGCTGAAAAACCTATTCAATTTGGGCCCCAAAGTAACAGTTATTTTTAGTAGCTCATATCTTTTTAAAGACATTTAAAATTATTGTTAGTAGGTTACAAATTTAGCTTTCTTGCAACTGGGAAATTATGTAGCAAGAGACAAGAAGTGATGGAAAGGAACCCAGTGGCGCAGATCACTTTTGATCTACTTCTATCCAATCGTGCTACCTACCATAGCTGCGTACCAACTAACAACTTTTTAAAACTATGTGTACTCAGAATTACTTGACATTCAAGTCAAAGAGCCTTACTCCCTCCCCCAATCTTAAGATTCTTGGCTGCAAATGTACTGCCCAGAGATGTTATTGAAGCAATTCCTACAATAGGTGAGAAGTAGAATTAGATGGCTTTCCAAGGCCTTTTCAACTCTTAAGGTTGTGTGATTCTGTGCTCAATAATTTTTAAATAAAAATAAAGTCATCTTTCTGTTGGGAAGATGTCTTCATGTCTTGGACTCGTTGCCTTCTTCTTGATTAGGAATTGAGGAGAGTGGAGTGTTTGTGAAAGCAAGTTGAACACATTGTGATTCTAGGTCTTTATGCTAGAAAAAGCTTTGTACTCACCATGCTGAGATGAAGTTGGGGCCAGAAGAAGAGTCGGTTAATACTAGCTAAAATATTTTTAGAGCCAGAGTTATCCAGGAGGGTAATGGGTTGGCCTGGGAGAGAATGAGTATTCTGTCTGGAAAATATTCTGTGTCTTTGGCAGTACAGCAGGACCACCTGTTGGCAACTGAGGAATTCATGATTTGTGTGGGAGGGCGAACTAGATGCCTTTTAAAGGTTTTTTTCCACAGACGAGTTTTAAATACTGGATTGCTCCAGAGAAGGTCATGTTCACACCCTTCTCCCCATTTGTAATTTTCACACCTCTCTGCTCCCCATTTATAGTTTAGAAAGAAGCTTAGAAGTCTAGAACTTTTTATGTCAAATTTACTTTGAGAAATTTTGTACTTAATTTAGTAGGGCACGTGGAATTGAGTGGAAATCTGTATTTTTCCATTGAGGGTTACTTAATCACTTCTGAAATATTAATAAAGATATAGTTATTTGACTATAGAATCTTATAACCGAGGGAAAGCATCTTAACTACCACTTACAGTAGGCTTGAGAAACTTTCATATGATACCTTGGTTCTGTTGACCTTGAAGCAGAGGGTGGTGATGAGATTTTGAAAGACTCCCTGGGTGGATATCAGCAATGGACAGAATCTCCCAGAACATGTCAGTGAAATCCACGAGATAGCCATGAATGTCATTCTTTTCAACAAATATTTATGGGGCACGCCCACCAGCTAGGAGGTACTGTTCTAGATGCTGGGTGTAGACAGTCTCTGCCCTTCAGAAACTTGTCACCTATATTTATTTTCATTGAGTTCATCTAGAGTGACTTAATTTATTTAAGTATTTGTTATGCTCTGGTAGAAAACCTGAGCAAGAATCAAAACATAGTTAGTGGATTTTGTTACTGACTGGTTTGGCTGTATGCCTAAACAACCTTGTTTTAAAAATAAATGTGAAGGTTTTTGTAGTCTGGTATTTGATGTCTTAGAGAACAATTTTATTTATATATCAAAGAGGTTAGTTTGTGTAGAAATATAAAATGTGGCCTTACTTGGTTATTTAGAAGTAGACATCAAAAATAGAAATAACTTTAATTGACAGACATACTCAGGTTTAGTTTTCAGGACATTTTAAGTTGTCTGAGAATATCAGTGACAAGTTACCTTATCCTCTAAACATTTGGCATCTATTTTTCCTAATAGAGTACAAGGTACAAGATATGATCGAACAATATAGTGAATGTTTAAATAAAAACAAATTTATTACAGTAAAAGACACATTGCCATTAGTCCCCCTCAAAATACTCTCCCTCCACTTCAAACACACATCTCATCATTCTTGCCCCTTTCTGAAGCAGTTCTGGAAGTCCTCTTTCATGAGTGTCTTTAGTTGCGCTGTTGTGGCTGCCTCAGTGTCTTGAATCATTTTGACTTTGGGGAAGAGCCAGAAGTCACACGGTGCCAGATCCGGTGAATAAGGTGGATAAAGACACACTGTAATGTTTTTATTTGACAGAAATTGCCACACACCAGAAGCAATGTGTGACACGGAGTGTTGTCATGCTGGAGGATGATTCACAGCACACTTACAACACATCTTCTCACAACCGTAGCTCACACCCGACTGACTGCACCGAACAAGTTGAAACTTGTCACACACTGTTACTAAGGTTCCATGCGCTGCTTCTTATATTCAAGATTCCTGCCTTTCCGTTGGATGACTTTCGGCAGCAGCATTCACCATATTTCGTGATCACAATTGAAAGGCTCTGTGTCACACTTCGCTTCTGATACACGGCAATTTCTGTCAAATAAAAACATTACAGTGTGTCCTAATCCACCTTATTCACCTGACCTGGCACCGTGTCACTTCTGGCTCTTCCCCAAAGTCAAAATGACTATGAAAGGTAAACGTTTTGAATTGATTCAGGACATGAAGGCAGCCACGACAGCACAACTAAAGACACTTGCGAAAGAGGACTTCCAGAACTGCTTCAGAAAGTGGCAAAAAATGATGGGGTAAGTGTGTTCGAAGTCAGGGGGATTAATGGCAATGTGTCTTTCACTGTAATCATTTTTTAAGTTTAAACTTTCACCTCGTAGATCTTGCTTTAAAAACATAATCCTCATTCATGAAGTGCATACTGCAGAACTGTTGCGTACAGAGTACTGCTGTCTGTTGTGGATGACGTGATGGTGCACTAACGTTTCCAGTCGGGGAGGAGCTTCTGTGCTGATCATTGTAATAGGAAGTCGAAGGCTTGTGCTGTGCTTGTGCATAAGTGGTGCCAGAAACGGGGGATTAAGGAGTCAAGGTGAAGTGGAGAAGTGGTTCTCTGCTAGCAGCGGAAGAACACTCGGGTGGATTTCAAATAGCTGTTTTGCCTCAAAATGCTGTGTCCAGAACACATTTCCGTAAATTTTAAAACTTGTAGCCTTATGTTTCTAATTTCAGAAATGCTTTATCTTCATTTCTAATTGAACTTCAGTTGGCAATTGCTCTTTTGGCAATAGCATTTTCTCAACTTCACAGCTTCTCTACCAATTGGTAATTTGTAAATTGAGTAATGTTTTGCATTGTCAAATCTATTTTGTAACATGGATTTTTAAAAAGTAGGATTTATTGTACTAAAAACAAGCCAAATCAATCTGTGCCACACTTTATCTTGTTTTGTAGCAGTAGGAAAATGGGCTTGAAACTATAAATTTTATAGGAAAGAAGCAGTCATTGTTCATGAGGAAGGAATTTATAAGGTTTTTATATTTTAAAAGTAAGAACGGGAATATTTTAACATATTCTGAAGTAACCATGTTGTAGACGTTTCCTGTGACCTGGGGCTGTTTTTCCTCTGGTTGGCGCACAGCCTGTTCACTGTTGTGCTTGGCTTTTTTTCCTGCTGCAGCAAAACTCGTCCAGGTAGTCATCCTCTTCTTTTAATCTGAATAGAATTTGAGGGGTACTCCAGCCTAGATGGGAAAGAATGTTTTACGTCTTTATTTTTACAGCCTCTAACTGAATTTTAACATGTCCTTCAATTGTGAGTTTAGGCAACAAATCACAGTAGTAACAGACCTGTGACTTTTATCACCAATAAAATTCACAGATGTTTGCATATCACATTATGGTTGTTGCAGATATATCAGATATCATTTATACTCATCACTGCTTTGAAATTACAGTAGCTTGGGTCTGCTACTAGAGCTTGTTATTTTTTATGTGAAATAAAGACACTTTTAAAAATCCTAAATTTGTTGAAATGGTATAACCGATTTTAATATAATTGATCTCCTTTGTAATCCTTTGTATTTGAAAACATTATTGTGAGAAGGAGTTCATGGCACAGGAAGTGTAAGCAGCCTGGTTTTAGTGAGTCTCCGCTCACTTTCTTGAGTATCGTGCGTGTGACGGAGTGGAAAGGGGGGTGCTGGTGTCTCCTGCCCGGTGCTGAAGCGTAGCGCTGAGCTCCAAGAAGGTCGCTCTGAGGGGCCTGTGGTATTTTCGTCCAGCAGTTGATTCTCTAGAATGCTGAGTTGGCCATGCCATGTGCTGCTTTTCTTTTTCCTCCCGATTGATCCTTCTTCTGCCTGTTGCTGCGCTTAGAGAGGGAGGAGTACAGGGTCTGCTGAGCCAGGGGTCGCGCGCCGTCTTCCCTTTGGGTCAGGGAGTAGAGGATTAGAATGCCAGGTGTGTCTCAGTTGCAGTGGGAACTTGAGGGACTGTAACACCGGGACATTTGAACTGAGTGCTGTTGGGCGTGTGGGTGGAAGGGGGCGAGAATTCTAAACCAGGAGGAGCAGAAGCCCAAGGCCTAAGGACGAGGCATTTGAGGCGCCTTCCGAGAGTTGTGAGCTACGCTGTGAGGGTGAAAGCCCGTGCAAGGCGTGCGAGGACGGACTGCCTTCCTGGGTGGATATTATTCCAGCTTCGGCTGTAGCCTCGCTTCCAGAACTCCTAGCGTGCCTGAGAACTGTCTCATGTATTTTCTCTCATTTGGTACTGCTTCTGAGATACGCACTGCCTCAGTGTATTACCCGGCCTCCTTTGGGACTCCTGCTGTCTTGTCCTCTGTCAGGACTCAGGTCATGAGATTGTATCAGCCCCCGCCCCCATCACTTCTTTGCTCAATGTGCCACATCGCCACTGTGTCAGGCACACCCCTGTTGTCAGAGCTGTAGTTACTCACGTCGGCCCCCAACCTGAGCACTCACTCCAGTTCTACCCCTGCCTGAGTCTAATCCTACAGCACAGGCGTTGTTCTCTCCTTCATCTTAGAAAGGCTGGGGGAACCCTGTCTGGCCCCCACTCACTCCCTACGGGTCCTTTGCTCGGGCAGCTTCTATTGCCCCCATCTCTCAGCCACTCCTTAGAGCAAAGCTCCTCCAGTGCGGTCCACAGACCAGCACCTCAGCGCTCAGCGTCTTCACCTGGGGGCTTGTTGGAGGTGCAGAAGTGGCCCCAGTCCAGGCTTAAGGAGTCACAGTTTGCACTCGCAGAGGGTCCCCGGCGGGTCCTGTGCTCGCTGAGGTTGGACAGCGCCGATCTTGACTCCTTCCTCTCGCACGCTCTCGGCCTCTGCAGACTTACTCCCGCCAAATTGTTGTACCTTCCTACTGTCTATTGTAAGTGTACAACTCTATGGTTTTGAGTAAATTTACCGGTTTGCACAACTATTATCATAATCCGGTTTTAGAACACGAGGGATTGTTTTTAAATTTAATTTTGTGTAAGTTTCAGTTATGCCCGATGGATAATTTCTCAAAATCTGCTGTAAACATAGTGCATCTCGTTAACAATCTGGTGTTGTGCACTTCCACGTTTCTTAGAGTAGATCTCGTGTTACGTGTTCTTACCACAAAAAAACAAAACAAAGGCACGCAAGGAAACTTTGGGAGGTGATGGATCTGTCTGTTACCTGCTTGTGGTGATGGTATCACGGTGTATGCATGTGTCCAGACTCACCCAATGTGTACCTATAATATGTGCAGTTCCTTGTATGTTGATTATATCCCAAAAAATACGTTAAAAACCAATTTAGTTTTGTGTTTAGTTATATAAAATATTTATGTGGTTCCAGCCACAAACTATAAAGCTACTCAGAGAGGTCCAACTTCCGTTTCTGTCCTCCCCTTCAGTTCCCTTCCTCTCCCTGTAATCATTTTATTTGGTTTTAACTCATTATTCTGTTGTGATAAGAATAAGATGACATTTCAGCAGGGATTTGAAAGAATTGAGGGAGCATCCTATGTATGGTATTGGGCACTTTTTTTGCTGCTTAATGATATATTGTTGGAGGTCTTTCCATATTAATTAGTAAATGGAGAACTTCTTCATGCTTTCTTATAATTGCTTTATAGTCATACTATGGCTGTATGACTATTTAACCAGATGACTCTTGGTTGTTCATCTTTTTTAAAAAAAATACAAATAATGCTGTAGTAAATAACTTGGTATGTATATATTTTGCACAGAGACAGGTCTGTCTGTAGGATGTACTCTCTGATCCAGCAGTACCTCCAAGGTACTGCTGGATCAGAGAGTACTGCTGGCTTGTATGTACTTTTGATAGATGGCATCAAATCACCCTCCATAGGGAGGACCTGTACTAGTTTGTACTGACAGGAGAGCAGCCTGTCTCACCACTGCCTCGCTAACAGTGCTGTCAGACTTTTGCATTGGATCTGATAGATGAGAAATTAGTGTAATTTGTGTTTGTTTGTTTTTCCCTTGTAACGAAAGAGGTTGGAGCATTTTTCTACATATTAAGAGCGAAATGTAGTTCTTTTTCTGTGAACTGTTTTATATCCCTTGTCCATTTTTCCATTGGATTATTGGATAGCTTGATTTTTTTTTTAAGAAGGAGCTCTTTATGTATTAAGGAGATTAACCCTTTGTGATATGAATTACAGATTTTTTCTCTTCCCAGTTTGTCATCTGTCTTATAACTTTGCTTAGGGGTGTGTGTATGTGTGTTCATTTTTGTCATGAAGAATTTTATTTTTGTAGTGAAATTTATAAATTTGTAAATTTTCTTTTATAAACTTTTATAGATAATTTTGAGACAGTTTTATTTAGGTGTTAACCAGTTGCCATTCTCCAAGGTTTAAATAACAGGGAAAAGATTTACATTTTAATGTTCGAGACTTTGGTTTAACAAAGACTTTTCTGGAAGGAAGAGCTGCACGTTGGAATGTGCTATAAAAGGAGCTGGTGGATGGTGATTCACTCATGGTTCTTAAGGTTCAGCATATCTTAAATATGTTATAGTGGAGGGGTGTGTGGGTTTGCAAGTAACAGGAAACCCAGTTTAAACTGGTTTAAACTTTAAAGGGGATGCATTGGATTATGTCATTGAAAATTCCAGGGGTAATGTGGGTTTCAGGCACGGTTTGATTAGGGTGCCAGCTCTTTTGCTGAGATTCTCTTGGTTTTGCTTTCCACTGTGTGTCAGCCTGGCTCATGTGGCAAATGGTGGTAGAGGTTGTAGGCTTCACATTTCTGTGCCAGTGGGCCAGAATGAGAGCCAGTCTCCAGGATGAGAATGAACAGCTCTTCTTGTGACTTTCTCAGAAGAATAAGGACGCCCCCAGCAAATCTCTGTCTTTGAGTCATTATCCCAGATTGGATTACCAGCCAGTTCCTGAGGCCAAGGAATTTTGCACTGGTTGGCTGAGTCTTGGCCAACCCACACCTTTAACAAGGGGTTGGATTATCCACATTATATGATTGCTCTGGAGCTGCCCCGTGAGCAGATAGATACCAGACAGGAGAATAGATCTATAGATAGTTACTGGGTAGGAAAACAGGACGCGGACTACACTGAGGGGCTCACGCTGGTAATAGACAGAGTTCCATTTTACAGGAATGAATTTGTTGAGATTATAGCCCTCTGAGGACTTCCTTGAGTAAAGGAGTCTTTCACGTTCCTCGTCGTAAGCCAGACGTGGTCAGTGGTGATTAGCAGCGCTCACAGAGGCAGGCTTGCCAGCCCTTTTGTGTCGGTTGAGAGGCTCGTAGAAGTTACAGCTTCAGGTCTTGTGCTAGTTCGCGTCCTGGGGTACCCCACGAGCGGGCTGTGTCCAGCGTCTGGATCGCTTGGAGCTCGCTTTGTTTAGAAGCTACATCGTCCTTATCCTGGTGTCCTGGGAAAAGTGCTCACACTGTCCTTTCCCATCCCTTCTTACTTTCCGCTTAATTAGAGGAATTGCACAACTTCCATTGCTCTTTTGTTCCCTCTGCATTTGGGAACAGGTGTACATGTAGCTAGTGAGACTGAGGGCAGTATTAGCTTAGCTAATTAAAAAACGGTGGGTGTTATGCTCAGGGCTTTCCCTGATGTGGCAATTTGTGTTTCCCAGAGGGCTGAGAGCTGGGAAAGCTTCATGGAGTCCTGTGCGGTGCGGCCCAGCCTCGGCCCAGCCTCAGCCAGGTCCGTTTGCCATTCCCTGGCATCCCTTTGGAGCCTCTGCCCGCAGACTCAGGCCGCCTTGCTCTTTCTCTCTCACGACTTCCTGGCCACCTCTGCTCATTGAAGACTTTGGTACCTACCTGCCTCCCAGCCTTGCTTTCCACTGCAGTCCTGCTGTCATCTCACCTGGCTTCGTTTCCACGGCATGACCCATCAGGCACCTTGGCTCCTTGGTGTCTTGGTTTCCGTGTCCGCCCCCAGTGGCCTCCTGTAGTCTGACACGCTGGGTGTTCTTCTCAGCTAAAATGGCTTCAGCTCCAAAATTGCTTGTAATTCAGATAGAAACAGTCGTCGTCCTGCTCTGATGTACCCGCGGCCCCCACTGCTCTCATTTCTCTGGGATGCTGGGCACCCAGCTTCCCGCTGCAGATCCACCAGGCTGACCCCGGGCGGCCCACAGCTTCCTCGGCGTCTCAGCAGCATCCGACCCTGCTGCGCATCTTCTCCATTGAAACTCTCCTTGTCGGGACACTTCAATCTTGACTTTCCCTGGCCATTCACGCCTTCTGCCTTCGCCAGTTCCTTCTACTCTACCGAGTCCTTCCCTGCATTTCCTTAGGACTCAGCCCTCTTCCCTTTTCTCACTCCCATCATAAGTCTTTACTGTATCTGTATCCTTTGTTCCTAAAATTGTTTTTTTATGCCTTTTCTCCTGACCAAAGGAAAAGATATTTATTGCAGTAAATTAATCCAGAGGGCATTCGGTGAAAGTAAGAATCCATTTCTTAGGGCAGTAGAACTTCCATCACTTCCTTCCTGGTGGTGATTTTGGCCAGTTCCTTTTCCCGCTTCTGTTGCCTTTTGCTTTCTGGACCATCGGTCTGTGATCGTGGACGTGGGCGACCCGCGTGGGGACTGTGGCCCTCCTCTGCAGAGCTGGGACCTGTGCCTGAATCTTTGGGGCGCTCAGGGCTCTGCCGCTCTAGTCACCAGCGGGAGCGTCACTCATTCATATTTTAACTTTTTCTTGAACAGATTTGCAAGAGTTTGTCAATTAAAATTTTGTTTCATGGAACCAGCTACTGTTTTGTCGTTTTCTGTTTCTGTTTGTTAATAGTGTTGTTATGTTTATTTCCTTTCTGTTTTCTTTAGGTTTGCTCTGTTCTTTTTCTAGCTTTCTGAATTGAAAACATAGGTTTTCAGCCTTTCTTTTTAATGATGTGCTCAGGCTGTAGAAGTATTGCTTTAACACTCTCCCATAAGTTAGATGTGTGGTAATATTGTCATTAAGATGTAATTATTTTGTTATTTCCATTTTTATTCCCTCTTTAACCCTTGAATTTCTAAACAGGCATTTTTTCTTTTTTTCCTAAGCAGGCATTTTATAGTTTCTATTCATGGTGTTTAATTTTGTTCTTGATTAACTTATTTGCATTACATGGTCATAGAATATGTTTTGTTTTTTATTTCAGTTATTTGAAATGTGATGAGACTAGTTTAAATGTGCTCTGTATTTCTAAAAGAATGTATATCTTCTGTTTGTTAGGCTCAGGGTGATATCTCTGTGTGTCAAGTTTTTAATGCTTTTCACGCTGTCCTTAGCTTTACAATTTTTATGATAGTTTTATTTATCAGTTACTGAGAGGTGTGTTAAATATGTCACTGTGATTCTGGACTTGTCAATTTCTCTTTTTCACTTTTGCTTTATATTAAATTCAGAATTGTTAATCTTTGTAGATTATTCTTTGTTTTGGTATGCTACACTTTTCATTATCTCTGTTTTTGTCATAAGTTCTATTTTGAGGACTGGAGAATCAGTTTATTTTTGTTAGTATTTGCATGAAATGTCTTTCTTTTTTTAAATTAAAGTTTATTGAGGTGACAATTGTTAGTACAATTACATAGATTTCAGATGTACAATTCTGTATTACATCATCTATAAATCCCATTGTGTGTTCACCACCCAGAGTCAGTTCTCCTTCCGTCACCATATATTTGAATGAAATGTCTTTCCCTTATTTTCAACTTATTTATGTAGTTTTTGTTTTCTGTGTGTCTTTTTGGTCCTCTTAAATGTTTTCTATTTCGTTATTATCTGTGCCACTTTCTTCTCCTCTACCTCCCCCCGGACCCCCACACTCATCTACTTTCCCTCCACCAGGAATTCCTGTTGATTTTATCTCCAAAGCAGATCTTGAATACGTCTACTTTTGTTCTCACTGCCCTCACTCTGGGCACCATGCAGCCCTCTGATTGGTGTGCTTTGCTCTTGCTGCCCTCTGGTTTGTTCTCTATACAGTAGCCAGAGTGATCTGTAAAAATGTGAACCTGATTGTCACTGCCAGGCTTAATGTCTTTCAGGGGTTCTTGTTGCTTTTAGCTTTAAAGACAAAGCGAGGAACACGGCCTGTAGGCCTCCATGAGTGGGCCCCTGGCTACCTTCTCGTCATCCTCTCCTCCCTTCACCAGATCTTCCTCACACACTGGCTTCCTTTCATTCTTCTAACGAGCCTTACCCTCTTACCACAGATTCTTAGGTGCTGTTTCCTTTGCCTGGAATGTACTTCCACTCCCCATCCCTTACCTGTTTAATTCCTACTCTTTCAAATCCTAGCTCGTGTGTCATTTTTGCCCAGTCCTCTTATTCTGACCCTAGAATAGGTCAGGTCTCCTGTTACTCCCTGCCAGGCTGTCTCTCTAGCACATGTCACGATCATAATAAAATACTTTTAATTTGAAATTTAATGCCCCTCTCTCCCCATCCCCTAAACTAGATTGCCAACTCAGGAGGGCTGATGCCATCAGACTGATCCATTGCTGAACTCCCTGGTCTCGCTCAGCACCTTGGACGCCTTATAGGCACGCTATAAAGATTTAACTCAGCGGATAAATGTATAAGTGACTTTGTCATTTGTTTGTTGACAGTGGGTGGATTACTGTGGTAAGCATATTGTCTTGAATGTAGTTGGTATTTGATTAAATATTTCAAAGAATCAATCTGATCCTTCTCATCTGTCTTGAGATGATGTTCTAAAGAACAGCAAACTATTATGTGTACCCCATTTCTCTTACTCCTCTCTTTCCCCCCTTGTCCCACACGTGCATTTTACCTCAGCACTGGCAACAGGTAGATGCGTGAAAGAGAGCTGAGAAATCTGGTCAGTTTAAAAGGTTTTCTAGAAGGAAAGTCTGCCAGTCATTCAGATCACTGATAAGTTTGCTGTGTAGGAAGTTTTCTTTCATTGGTGGTGGTAAAAGGTAGATTTCCCCCCTTAAAGTTGAAAGTAGGGTATGACTATGGCAGTAAATGTGGAAAATTAAAGTAAGAAAAATCCCATCTCTCACAGCTGTTAGTATTTTGGTGTTTTTCCTGCCAATCCTTTTTCAGTGCTCAGGTACATATTCTAAGCACAGTTTAGGGCCCTAGTACCTAATATTGTGCCGGGCGCTGTGTAGATGCTCATTAAATAGTTAGAGAAGGAGCCCAGGTACATGTTCTTTTGTCAACTTGAAAATCTTCCGCAGCTTCCCAATTTAGTACCTAGATAAGCACTGCTTTTGTCGATGGTGTTCATAACCTATTTTAGAGTAGTTGAGCTTTACATGAAGGGATGATTTTTTTTTTTTAAATGAACCTATTAGATCATTGTAGAAAGTTTCTGGGGCTAAATACCTTGGAGTCACTTGTGAGTTCTTTTGTTCTCAGTCTACTTCCAACCCTTCAGTAAGGCCTGTTGGCTTGGCCTTAAAATAGATCCAGAATCTGACCCCTCCCATCGCCACCTCCCCAGTTTAAGGAAGCATCAGCTCTCACTTGGATCATTACAGGGGTCTCCAGATGGGCTCCCCGCCTCTTACAGCCCCTCGCCTCTTACATCTTCTGATGGCAGCCAGTGATCTTTTAAACAAATAGGTCAGATCCCATGTCTCCACTGCTTAAAACTATCACTTAGAATCAGATCGCATTTCCTTACCATGATGTGGTGCTATGCCTGTCCCCAAAGCACGGAGTGATTTGCTGCCACACTCCCTCTTACGCCTCCATTCTGTTCCTTGACGAGGAGTCCTCCGAGCACATTCCACCCTCAGAGCCATTGTGGGTGCTGTTCCCTCTGCCTAGACTCTTTTCCCTGAGTTGCCCCCTTCCCTTCTTCACATCCCTGCCCAAATTATCCTGCCGAAGAAGCTTTCTGTCGCCCCTCCCCGGAAAGGCACCCCCGTCACTGTCCATGTCAGTCCCTTGACTCCCTTTTCCTGACTGATGTTTCTGCACAGACCTTACCTCTCTGATTTTCCCCAAGTACTTGGTTCCTGGCCGTCTCCCTCCTGCAGTCCCCGGGAGGACTGATGTCTCTGTGGTGCTGAGACCCAGTGCCTGAGACAGTGCTGGGCGCACGTAATAGGACTCAGTAAATACTGAGTGCTTTATCGCCAGTAACTTAGTGAGAAAATCTTCATTTAGGACACAGGTATTAGGACTTCTCACAGGCGTATTTTATTTCTTAAGTAGGTAATAAATTCACATGGTTCGAAATTCAAAGGGCAGGCAATGACAAGCCTGGTACGCTGTCCCCTAGACACTTGTTTCCCACAAAAGTAACCAGTGCTAAGTTCTTATGTGTATTTCCAGAGACAGCCTATGGTTCTACACACAAAATCAGGTATAGTCCTCCTGCCATTAAAAAAATGCAAATTTTAGTATCTGCACTGTTTTGCACTTTGTTTTTGCTTTGTTTCCTAAAATACATTTTGAGGATTATTCTTTGTCAGTGTGTAAAGAGCTTCTTTAGTTTGTAATAGCTGGACAATATTCCATTGTACAAACGTCCTGTAGTTCCCCCTCTTTGATTGACATTGAAGTTGTTTCCAGTCCAGTGTTTAGCTGTAAAAAATAATCTTGTACATATATCATGTTGCCATGTTGTTAGTATGAGTGGAATTGCTGGGTTAAAGAACATGTGTATTTGTCATTTTGACAGACACGGTCCGAATGCCCTCACAGGTTGTACCAATCTCCGCGTCTGCACAGCGTGCTATTATTTGATCTTTGCCAATTTGACACGTGAAAAATGGTATAACACTAGTTTCGTGTTTCATGTACTATGAGTTAAGTAAGCATCGTTCCATATACTTAAGAGCCATTTGTATTTTCTTTCCTGTGGGTTGTTCCTGTCCTGTACCCATTTTTCTACTAGGATTCTGGTCCTATTTTCTTTTTCTGTTGACTTACAGGAGCTCTCTTGTATGTGAATTAGCCCTTAATCTGTGATCTGAGTTGCAGGCATTTGGTTCCATTTGGCAGTTGAGTTCTGATTTTGTTCATGGTGGTTTTTCTACATAGACATTTTATTGTATTTTGTTTTATAGAAAAAGTACTAATTTTTTCTCATGGCTATGGGTTTTGGATCATACTTAACCTTTCTAATTTTATTTTTTAAAAATCCTCATGGTTTTTCCTGAGGTTTCATTGTTTACATTTGCTATCTCCTTGATGCTGCTGAGATTTATTCTGGTACAAGGTATGAGATGGGGTTTCAGACCCCCCTTTTGGGGGGAGCAAATAATCAAGATATCTTGATCTCTTATTTCTTACATGGGAAATAATCTGTCATCAGTTTTCTGCTGAACTCAGTGGTGGAAACCAGTGGGCCATGTCTGGTGTATTTTTCAGTATGTCGTGGTTATCTTACCAATGTTGGCCTAAAAAGAGTGATTGAAATACAACGTACTGGTGAGCATTGTGTTGAAGCAAATTTTATAGAATTTGCATTTGGTCAATATTGGTAAGATTAGTAATGAAAGATGCAATGATAGCTAATTAAAATTATGTACTAACGCTGAGGAACATGTTTAGTACATTATATAAAACTAAAGAAATAAGGGGTTGTCCTCTCTCATTTGAGTGACTTCCTTGATTAATGCCTGGTAATGCCAATTAATAAAGAGGAGAGTGTCATGGGGCTTGATTCTCAGGTGACTATTTCTTGTATCTAGTAGATTCCCTCTGCGGGCCATCATCTTGCAGGTCTTGGCTATAGTGACAGAGGGTGTTTGGGGTCACCTGCATCAGAATCAAGATGGTCTTTCGCTGCTTTTGCTCTTTTGTTCCCCTTTCCATGCCACTTAACCTGACCTTACCTATTGTCCCATTTCTGCTTGCAGTGCCATTTTCACCATGGGGCTGACTTTCCCAGGCTTTGTAATGGCTCCCTTTCCTGAAACCATCAAATCCAGGCTGAGCCTAGTAAGCAAGTTAGCCTACCAGTGGCCTCTTCAGAATTTCTCTGTGCCCAGTTCTGTGATGAGGTGCTCCCACGCAGACATTTCACAGGCCAAGTGCACACCTGTCTGTCTGCTTGACTCTGCTCGCGTGCCGCCTCGTGTCCTTGCCCGTGCCTAATTACCTGACTTCTTACATTTACAAACACTGGCCCCTCTCGCTTCTCTCTTCCCTTGTAGCAGTGGTTCTCTTACGTGTGATCCTCCACCAGCAGCACAGCCCCTGCTCAGAACTTGTGGAAATGCCAGCTGGTCGGTGTGCCGGCCGGGGATTCTGATGTGGTGAGTTTGAGAACCACTACCTTATAGGGGCTCATCCAGGGCGCCTCACAGCAAACACTCAGTAAACGCTGAGTGGCTATTTAATTTGTAGACTATTAATAGCCATTGATTAATTTGTACATCATCACAGCTACCGTTTATTCAACACCTACTCTGTGCTGGGCACTAACGGGGTGCTTTCCCATACACTGTCGTCCTCACAGACACTTTGCAAAGTGGGTGGTGGTGTTTCCCACTTCATATAGATGAGGGAGGGGAGGCTCTGGGATGAAGCAAGCAGCCAGGGCTACACGGCAGGTAGGCAGCAGCATCCTTTCTAGAACCCCACACTGCCTTTAGTATAAACCTTGTTCCCAGAGAGTGCGTGTGAGTGTGTGGCAGTCTATGGTCGTGTAACAGATGGTTGTACTACCCGTATTTTCCGATTTCCCCCATCATATTCTTACCCCATCCACTAAGCAGCAACCTTCTAGCTTTTTAAAAATAGAAGCACAGACTATTTGATTTCATTTACTTATACTATGTCATAGAAGTGGGAGGTGAAAGAGGCTTTGCGATTCTAGTCCAACCTCTGCAGTTTCACACATCTGGCCTTCATGTTATATGTGCTACTCAGTGTATTTGTCTCAGAAATGAACTCATACTTCCGTTGAGGTATAAACTGCTATACTAGACAACTCTGGCCTCTGAGCTTAGATTATTTTTACAACTTTAAAAAATTATGCTACGTTGCTTTAGTAAAATCTTAAGTGGCTGGTAAGAGTAATTTTGCTGGCTTTGCCTTGGTCCAACCGTGTTATGAAAGTGAGGTAGACAGGTGACCCCAGATGGAGCACTGCTGGGTCCAGGGGACGGCGTCATTTCTGGTGAGGAGAGAGCCTGGCATGTAGGCTCTGTGCTTCCTCTTACCTCTGTGATCTGACCCCTTCTCACGTTCAGATCCCCCCATTTATACACGTATTTACACAAACTTTTCTGGACAGGTAACTAAATAGATAAATGTAAGTATGTTTTAAGTGCCTGTGAGGAATCAGATGCCTTTTTTCATGCTAACTCCTGTGCCTCCTGTTTTGAGTGCATCTAACAAATGTAAATTGGTGTTATTTACTTAGTAATGATGATAACTGACACATAGCACTTTGTGCTGGCACTCTTCTAATCACTGCACATATTTTAACTCCTTAATCCTTAAACACTGTATATGGGAGAACTATTTTATTACAGTTGCTCCCCCACTTCTCTGCAGGAGATACGTTCCAAGACCCCCAATAGTTGCCTGAATCCACAGATAGTACCGAACCCTCTATCTAGTATGCTTTTTCCTATACATACACAACAATGACAAAGTTTAATTTCTAAATTAGGCACGGTAAGAGATTAACAACAATAACTGATAATAGAACAGTTTTAACAATATACTGCAGTAAAAGTTATATGAATGGGGTCTCTCAAAATATCTTCTGTGCTGTATGACCAGAGTGGATGTGCTGCACAAAGGGAGAAATCGTCCCAGGCAGGACGGAGCGGGATGGCCTGAGATTTCATCACACTACTCAGAACGGCACGCAATTTAAAACTTATGAATTATTTATTTCTGGAATTTTCCAGCTAATATTTTTGGACCATGGTTGACCATGGATAACCGAAACTGTGAAAAGCGAAACTGCGGGTAAGGGAGGCTGCTGTGTGTCCATTTTCCCATTTCGTGGAAAGGCAGAACACTTGTCCACGCTCACAGGGCTAGGAATGGCAGAACCGGGACAAGATCCAGGCATCCTGGCTCCAGGGTCTCTGCTCACAAGCACTCCTCAAACTGCAGTGTAGGTTTTCAGCCAGTGCTTTCTCTAAAATGAGTCACTTCACACTTTTGAAACAGTACACTGTTCACTGTTTTTGTTTTCCTGGGCTGGGCCTGTGTGGAGGGTGGGATTGACGTGGGAGTTCACACAGAAATAATTCAGGTCCTTTAAAACTGTTAAAAAATTGAGTTGTTTTCCAGGGACTCAGGCAGAAGTGTACCCTGCCACGAAGGCAGGTGGCCCCCCGGAGTGGGGCAGCCTGGGCTCGAACACCGCGTCACTGCCTGCCTTTCTCAGCCTTGTCGCTCGGGACAGGCCCTGCTGGCCCCCTGCACTTCACCAAGCCCTTCCTCCTCTGGCTCCCTGAGTGTGCCTCACGTTCTCACTGCCTGACGTGCCTGTGTGTGGCTTGAAGTCCAAGAACTTGGTGAGAACAGGGCAAGTACTCGGACTTGCTGTGGACCAGAAAGTTTGGGGGTGTTGTGGGGTGTCTCTTCACATTTAAATACAAATCCGGTTGCAGTCCTCTCGGGGAACAGAGCTCAGGTCTCTGCACAGCCTGCAGACCACAGGGGCTGCCTCTGGGCCCTGCTGGGCCGTGGAGCCGCCGCCTTGGTCCTAACCGAGTCCCAACCCAGCCGAGCCGCGGGCCTGCCTTTCCTCCTTCCCGCCTCTGCAGCCTTGCTTAACATTGCGGCCTGTTTCTGCCATCCTTCACCTGTTTGCGTACGTCCCTGTGGGCCCGAATTTTATTAGTGGGCATTTGGCTCTGCTGCGGGGAAGATTTTCCCGGGGCCGCAGGAGCTTCGGAAAGAGCTGAGGGAGCGGCCTTGGCCTTAGTTGTTCAGCACACAGTCAGCTCTAGAGCTTTGAATTAGCAAGAGGCACCTGCCTGCTCCCCACACAGGTCTCCCTGCTCCGTTCCGCTTAGAGAAGGCTCGCCATAGTTGGAGCACACCTGTGAACTTTGCACCCACTAAATGAGTGTCCTGTGGTTTATGTGATGCTTAATGGGTGTTGCAAAGTCTTCTGTAGTTTATGTTATAAATAATATAATTTTAAGGTCTGACAACTAGTTGTTATCAAGTGATGTAGAAACAAGAAGATCACAGGTGAAAGGAAAGGAGACTGAGACATGAGGCTTTGGCTAGGTGACCCTCGTGCTTTTCCGGAGTGCACTGGGTTCAGTGCCCTTAATAGGGAATAAGACCCGAGCTCCAAGTTTAGTTGCAGTTTGAACTGATTGTATGATTTTAGGCAGTTGACTTCTTTGGTCTTAATTTGCAGCATCTTGAGAATAAATGCGCCTCCTCCCCCTTTCTTAAAGCTCTGCTCCCGCTCTGTTTGTCCAGCTCTGTCTGTCGTCTGACCCTCGTTATCTGTATAAGGCAGCTGTGTACAGACACGTATCACAGTTATTCGCACTGGGAAGTGAGTGGCTGCTTGTCCACTTCTTTGTGAATAGCTTTATATTTAACTTTTTAAGCTGGTAGTTGCAAGTTTTTAATTATGTACATTTTATTCCATGAGATAACGAATGAATGACAAGTGCTTAGAATGAAGCAGTTGTTGCCAAGTATTAACTTTTGGCTTGTGGTTGATTTCTGCCTTCACTGTGGAGCTTCTGACTCAGTCCCACGCTGGTCGGCCTGCTAACCTACATTTAAAATGCAGCACTGTCCCCACGGAGACTCGCAGGACAATACCATCCCTGGTGAGCCTAATATTTTATTTCAGGCCTCAGGATTTTAACTTTTAAATGCTAAAATATTACTGACTGCAGAAAGACAAAGTCTGCTGTGTGACCCTGTTAGCTCTTTCTTCTGGACTGAGGATAAGTATTGAGTTTTCCTAGGATCTCTAGAGAAGTATGGGATTGATGATAAATTCTCAGTGCAATTCTTGTGAGAAAGTGAGAATTCAATTTTAGATTTACTTTAGAGAAAATTGGGAGGTAAACGTGGATTTCCCAAAGACGGCTGTGGGAAAAATTATCTTTATTTGCCACTGTAGCAGATCAAGAGCACACTGTGACCCTTCTAACACTGTAGTACTATTTGAAGAGAAACAGTAAAACCAGCCATGGCCTCCTTATCTGTCCCCTGAATGGGTGGCTCCTTTAAAGAATTTCCCTGTCCTTTCTCATCCCATTGAGTGACATCATTGGTGCCACAGAAACCTTCGTAACAGACTCCAGCGGTCCTACTTCATGTGAAACTTATGATTTGGCCAGTTCGAAATCTATCATCACCTGTTGGTGATATATCTTCCCACTGGTGCATTTACCTGATGGAACAGTAAGCTTCCTTTTATGGCAAATTTTGCTGTTCCCAAGCCACAGATGTTTCTGTGAGTCTGTGCCAGGCCATAACATGCTTTTAAACTTCTAGAATAATTTTGAAATAGCTTTAGTAGTTTTTTGGCCTGTGTTTCTTTTTTTCCTTTTTCTATTTAAAAAATTACAAAAATAATAATTGTTGACAAAAAGTTAGACATTAAGATAGGCAAAAAATTGCTGCCTAAATACTATCCCCTCTATTAATAACCACTTTTAATGTTTTGATGAATATCTTTTCAAATTGTTTTCTTTGCAAATATATACGCATAAGTAAATACATGGTCCAAACAGAATTATACTTTTTTAATTATGGAAAATTTCCCAACTAACACAAAAGTAGAGGAAATGGTATAATGAACGGCCAAAATACCTGTCTCCCAGTGTCGCCGTTGTCCGCAGAGGGCTCGTCTCATCTCCTGTCTCACCCTGGCCGCGTTCTTTGAAAGCAAATCCCAAACATCATTTCTTTTCTTCTGTAGTTTTTTCTGTAATACATGAACTGTTTTGGGAAAATAAAACCGCATTTTCACGTGTAAAAAATTTACATTTGAACGCATTCTGTTTTTTGACAGATTCACAAATATTCTTTACAGTTGGTTTCTTGATTTATAAGGATCTCTTTATTAACTTTTTTGCTTTATTCTACAAGACATTCAAAATAACAGTACACTGTTATTACTAACAATATGATTATAGTATGAGTACAGTTTTAAGATTTCTTTGTAATTATTTTTGTCTTTACAAGCCCATTTTTTATTGTTGCAATTTTCATTTAATAAATAGCATATACCATTCTTCTTTGCTAGTAAGTAAATACCTTCATTTTTAAATGGCTTCATGATATGTTTACCCATAGCCTTCTTGGAACACACAGCATATTAAAAATGTTTTGTTACAAACAGAGCTGAGTTGACTGTACATGTGTTTGCTCATTAAATTTTTTAAAAATATAAGATAGCATACAAACAGGAATGTGTATAAGTTTAAAGCTCTATTAACTTTTCACAAAGTGAAAATTCCTCAGGTTAAGGAACAGCTTTCCTGGGCCCCCCCAAAGCCTCCCCTGTGGCCCCTCCCCACACTCCCGACTTCCAGCCTCACGGACTAGCTTTCCTTATTTCTGAACTCTATATAAATAGAATTATTGAGTATATGCTTCTTTCGTGCCTGGCTCCTTTAGCTCAAGGTTATTTTTTGAGATTTGGCATGTTTCTTCTCAGTGCATGAGTTCTCTGAGGGGCTCAGTGGAGCCCCCTGTTTATCCGGCCTGCTGGAGAGGGGCATCTGTGGTGCTAGTTTGGGGCTATTACAGATAGTTTACACACTTGAAAAGTATTTTCTAAAGATAGAGTCCTAGGAGTTGACTTTGTGTTTAAGGAAAAGAGGCTTTTGTTGCTGAGATGTTGCCAAATTGCCCTGCATAAAGGCTGTGCCAGTTCACACTCCCACGGGCCGGCCCATGGGGAGGCCTGCCCTGCCCATTCCTGTGTGTGCCAGTCTTGCTGGTCCATGGTTTGAAACTGGCTGCTCTTGCGTTATGAGAGCTATACCAGTGCCTGAGACATTTCAGGTGCCTAAAAGGGCTTTTTAAATCTCGGAGGGAAAACAAGTGCCAAAGATGTTTAAGTGGCTGTTACTGAGGTGACCTTGTGCCCTAAAAAATGTTGGGTTCGTTGCGGAGATAAGACGTACAGAGCAAATGCCCAACAGCGCAAGTGCCAAGTGAGCCGATCCCGTGAGGCTGTGAGACTGCAGAGGAAGGAGAGAGGAGAGCTTTTCCTCCCGTGACGCTGTGAGACTGCAGAGGAAGGAGAGAGGAGAGCTTTTCCTCCCGTGACGCTGTGAGACTGCAGAGGAAGGAGAGAGGAGAGCTTTTCCTCCCGTGACGCTGTGAGACTGCAGAGGAAGGAGAGAGGAGAGCTTTTCCTCCCGTGACGCTGTGAGACTGCAGAGGAAGGAGAGAGGAGAGCTTTTCCTCCCGTGACGCTGTGAGACTGCAGAGGAAGGAGAGAGGAGAGCTTTTCCTCGCACTGATCGGAGGCAACTTTCTTCAGCGAGGCCTGCCTGCAGCGGAGACTCTTTGAATTACAGAGGCCAAAGCCACTGTTTTGGCCACCTGCTGTAGTGGCTAATCTCCCTTCATTGTGTAATTCAAGTTTGATGTTCTGTCTAGCTCTCTTGCTCCCTGTTCGAACATACAGCAGCATGCTGCCTCCAGAACACTGTCATTGGATGTAAAATCACTGGTACACGTCAGTGTCACCGGGAAATTTTGTACGGTACAGAGTCAGCAGTTCATCGTCCCAACTGAAGTTGGGTGATTGAAAAAAAGTGGTGACAGCTTCATGTGGTTACAGGCGCGGTCCTCTGAAAGCGTGGGCAGGATACCACCCCCCTCCCTGGGCCTCAGGGGGGAAGAGTGCAGGGCCTGCACACAACGGGGGATTGAGGGCACGTTTCACCTGGTTGGGAGCTCCTCTCAGACTCCTGATGGTACTCAGCACATTCCAAGGGCTCTGTGTGCTGTGCCAAATGCAAGCTTGAGAGGAGTCGAAATGCAGGGACTCAATAGTGCAGAAGTTAAGCTACATCGAGGCAGCCTGCCGCAGACTGGCCTCTAGTTTGCCAGGAAGTCATAGAATCCCCCATCCCCACCCCCTTCAGGGGGAACTTTTAAAACTTTTCTAAAAATTTCACGAGTATCTTTTGCAGAAATGAAAGCATCTTGCCTTGTCTTCCATTTGAGATGTTGGCATTCCCGTAGGAATAGGGATGCGTGTTTTATGCATATTTAACAGAAGGACTTAACAACAATAGGTCATTCGAATATGTCAGCATTTTGATGTGATGAGAGCTGGTGTTGGTATGTGTGCAAGTGAGAGTTACCTGATGTTTACTCATACTTTTTCTTTAAAGAAGAAATCGGTATTTCATTAGCCTAAAGGCAGCACCAAGGCAGCCCAGTTGCCGCGTGTCGCGTTCTGATGGGGATGAACCTGAACCTGGAGTGCAGCTTCAGAGAATGAAGAGATGGCGGAGGTGTCGCAGCTTAGGAGCTTCTTAGGTTCCTTTCTAAAAAGTACTCCAAGGGAAGAGGAGTAGATTTTACATCGCAAAGGGTTTTACGTGACAGGTGCATTGGGGGAAAACGCGCGTGAAAACAACAGAAGCCTGGGAGTTCGCACACTTGACTGACAGACAGTGCTGGGCTGGGGAGAAGATGCTTCTCCTAACACAGCCCTGCCCCCCACCCGCGGGGGCCACCCCACCCTGCCCAGAGGCTCCCCTGGCGCCTGCAAGAGGTTTTCTTTGCTGAGTAGCAAGCAACTCCACAGACTGTGGCTGTGAAAATTTCACTGAGCACATTTTATGCATTTTGTAACTGCCGTGTATTTCCCCTGAAAATAAGACCTAGCCGACAGTCAGCTCTAATGCGTCTTTTGGAGCAAAAATTAATGTGAGACCTGGTCTTATTTTCCTATAATGTAAGACCGGGTCTCGTATTAATTTTTGCTCCAAAAGATGCATTAGAGCTGGTTGCCTGGTTAGGTCTTATTTTTGGGGAAACACGGTATGCCCTGCTTCCCATTGTGGAGTGACATGAAGGTGGCCCCTCACAGCTCGCCTGTGCTCTGTGTCACCTGGCTCTTCGTCCTTCCCGTCTCTCGCCCTTCACGGAGTCCCCTGCCTCACTTCTCCTGGCCTTGCTGCTGCTGTGCACGTGAGAGGAGCTCTGGAAAGTGCGTGGTGGGTGCTCATTCCAGGGTCAGAGCCATGAGAGAAGCATGGCGACATGTGACAGTTTGTTTTTAGTGAGGAATGGGCCTGGGGCGCCCAAGCACGCGTGGGCTGGAGCTAATGTCTGAGAAGGAAAGAGGAAGGGAAGGTGCCCTCTTGTGGAAAATTAGATTGGAAGAAAACATGCCCTAAACTTGGGTTTCGCTGCTGTCTTCAGGAAAGTTAGGGCAGAAAGAAATATTCCTGTTTTTCCTTGCTTCTATTTCTTTGTAGGTGTCCGTGAATAATGAGAATTGTTCAAAGCCTAGATAAGCCGCGAGCCCTTCTGTATTCAGAAGGAGAAATACAAGTTTAAAAGAGGGGAACCATCGTCTCTCAAGTGCCTTTTTAAGTGCTAGGCATTATGCTTGGGAATTTGGTATGTTACTCCATTTTAATAAAACAGCCCGGTGAGGTAAACGTATTGAGAAGGTAGGTCTGGAATCTGGGCCAGATGGAGCAAGGCCGGAATTCTGATTGTCACTAAGCATAGGACATGGTGTCACACAGTGATGGAATTTTCGAACTAGGTGCTGCCTGAGAGGTTATCTTGTCAGCTTCCTGTCAGAGCAGCGTGGGGCAGTGGAAGGAGCACAGGCTGGGATTTAGACAGCCTGCCCTCCACTGCCTGCCCTCCACTGCTGACTCTCACCCTTTTATAAAATGGGCGTGGCGATAGTACTTAGGGCGCAGGTTTGTGACCGGCTCAGAGCTGCTGCTGCTGCGGCGCAGGTGCTTTGTAAACCGGAAAGTGACTTACAGATGTTCGCTAATGGAGGTGGTTTTCTTTCCCAGAGGGGCACCCACCAACGCATTAGTTGTTAGTTAGGATTTTGGTCAGCAAAAGGATTATAATTTGGTTTTATATATCCCTGGGTGTGGTCTCTTCTGGTTCTTAACACTTCTATTTCCGTAATTGTTTCACTTCTACAATAGATATTTAATGGTGCCTCCCATGTGCCAGGCCTGTCACAGATAAGTTTCTGTCCTTTTCAAACACTGAAACTGTACAATTGATTGACAGTTTTTTTCCTACTGGGATACGTGACGCCAAACCTAAGTGACTTTTTAACACCCTTGGTGTCTTTGTTTAAATACGCGTTAGACTCTTTAAATACCATAATGCCAGTTATGCAGGTGTTTGGGACGTACCTGTTGGCCTGAAGGAACTGCGGAAGATGGATGGCACGTGTGCGTGTCTCACAGGTTAGCCTGGGTTTGTTTCTGCCTCCAGGACAGCTGGCTGGGCTGGACACTAGAGCCTGTGCAGTGCCTTACAGCTGATGTCACCCGTGTCACACTGCTGACCTGCGCGGGAAGTGTGGGCAGTGAGCTGTTTGAAAATGACTCTGTGGTATTTCTGTCATTAAAGCCAGGTTATTTTCCACTATGTTGGAAAAAATTTTGGTTGAATAGTACATTGGACTTCGTTTTCGCAGGGACTACATGTCAGCTTTGAGTGGTCAGCCTCGTTTCATTCAGCCTGTGACTTAGGGGGCTCTGGTGGTTCCCCGGGGTTCAGCCGGAAGGACCAGCTTGGTGTGGTCCAGCCCCAGGCTGGACTCCTCCCTCGCAGGCACTAGAGACCCCCAGCCTGACTGGGTGAAAAGTCTCCCCCAAGAAGCACCGTGGAGCGGTCCTTGTGACGTGGCTTCCTTTGGATCCCAGGTTTTAAGGTAGGACGCCCGTGGTTCCCTGCTGTCTGAGGAGGTGAGCCTTTGTGGCCCTGGGAAGTCACCCCTTGTTCACTTTTGGCTCCTATTTCTGTGGTCTGGGAAGCGGTCAAAGGAATTATAGTCGAAAGCACAACACCGGTTCTCTCCTGATTGTAGAGGGCACTCTGGAGACGTCTGGTGCACGGGGGCTGCTCCGGTCTTTTGCATTAGTCTGTTCAGGCCGCCAGGGACTCAGCAGCCTCCTCGTGGTTTTCAGAAGGAGCTGGACTTCCATGATACTCGGAATGCAGTTAGCAGTGGCACGGAGTGACAGGTGACGGCTGGGAGGAAGTGCTCTGTGCTTCCCGGGGGGAAGGCCGGGTGGGCAGAGCACAGGCAGGCTGAACAAGTGCCTTTGGGGCTAACGGGTGAATGGAGGGGTGATGAGGCCCATGTAGGAAGGCCTGTGGGTGTCCAGCTGGGGAGGCCAGCCCTTGCTATGTTATGCCTGGCAGAGCCCAGGAGAGCTCAGTGGGAGGGTGACCTGCGGCTTCGTGAAGACTGATCCGGCACAGTGCGTAGAAGTGGGTGGAGGGAGCCTGGGGCTGAGCCAAGAAGGTGGGGGCTGTGGAAGGACAGGCCCGTGAGGGCTCTGCAGCTGTCATTTGGGGAGGGGGTGCCATACAGGGGACCTGACTTGAGGCAACAGGCTTAAAGCTTGGGAGAGGGACTTGGAGGGAAGACAGGTGAGCTTCTGGTCTGGGTTGGGTATTTGGCAGCTGTTAGATATGCCAGTAAAAGAACTCGTTTCTGGCAAGTTCTGTGAGACTGGTGCTCTCTAGGATGATTCTCGGATGAGGAAGGAGAATGTGAAACTTTGGGAAAATAAAGCCCACTTTTACTACCTACATCGCCCCGTGTATTATCATCCGACATGCAGGTTTTCAAAGAGGCCTTTCTGAGATATTTTCTGTTCCACATCAAGTGCTTCTGGGCCTCAGGACTATCTAGTAGCAGGTTCCCACGAAGAGGCCTCATAGGCCCACGGGCCTTCTCTGACCTCCCCTAATGGCTGTGACAGTGTGCCGAGGCCCTGGCAGGTTGAGCGGGCCCACTGAGCCCAAGGCAGCGCTTTCCCTTGGTGGGCTAACCCCTCAGGTTCAACGCCCTCTCCTGCGTTCCTGTTGACTCAGCAGCTTCACTCACCTGGCCTACAGGTGGGCTCTGGGGTCAAGGTGTGAGCTGGAACAGGAGCGTCTCTTGCAGACCTTTGTGGTGCAGGAAAGATAAATGCTAGTTAGTGCCATGCTAAACCGACCAAGTGACACCATATTTCAACAGTATTTGTCATAAAAAGAATTCCAGGGATATTAAGGGTCAAAAATCCAAGGGAAACAGGAGCATGACATTTTAAAGTTGGTACTTACTGATCAAGGTTTTTGGTAAGTAGCTGTTTTTGTAGTAGGAATTTTCAGCCATTTAAAATTTTTCTATGAAGTTAAGAATGAGACTGACGACTTATTTATAATCAGTAAGTCCTTATGCAGAAACTGATGAGCATAACAATAAAATTTAATCTTACCCTTGAAAAAATTCGAAACAATTTTAGTTTCATTCATTCAGTGGATATTTAGCATTTGTGACATACTGGATACTCTACCGGGGCTGCATAAGCAAATACGATCTAATTCTTAAAATTGGTTAAGACATTTTAAAAACTTGGTTTGCCTTTAATTCATACTTAAGAATTCAGATAATTGGCAGTAATCAGAATGCAGAAATATTAAAAATATCCCAAAATGCCTGAAACTCATCTATGCAGAATCCACCAAAAAGCTGAAAAACAAAAGCTAATTTTATGGAACAATACAGTGGTGACTGTTTAATAAAGACCTTCTGTCCTTAAAGGAGTTTTTATTGTAATTTTTTATCATCATTGTAACTGTATTGTAATTGATGATAACAGCCATAACACGACGGTGTTATGATATAAGTGATTAAGTACTAAATTTTGTGGACCGAACTAAGTAGTTGAGAATTGAGATCAAGGAGCCAGCCCAGAGAACAGCTGGTGGGAAAATGCTTGCTGAAGGTGAATTCCTGGGGACGGGCGAAGGGGACCCCCAACCAAGAGGGCCCTGCGTGAGGCCGGGCACCCCACAGGAAGCTCACTGTGGAGGGCAGGCCAGGAGTGGCGCCAGGCAGGCTGAGGGGGGCGCACAGGTCTTTGACCCTGACGCCCCCCAGGTTCCTGGCTGTAGAATGCTGGAGTGTTACTGCCGACGTGGAGGCATGACTGAGGTTCGGTGAGATGATGAGGGTAACGTTCTGGGTGCCTGGAAAGTGCTCCATGGACGGAAATGGGTGCTGCTGTTAGGGAGGACGGAGGGGGCCAGGCCACGAGGGCAGGACTGCCGGGCACAGCATCCTCCTCTGTTGGGACGGGAATTAGGAAGCCAAGTGACCCGAAGGGCTGAACTAGTAACGGTAGCTGCCTTTTGAGTGCTCCTGTGTACTCTGTGCTTTATATCCAGTATCTGCCAGCCTCACCAGCACCCTTCGCGGAGCTGGGGGCGCTCAGGGAGAGGAAACAAGCACCTTGCACAAGGTCACCTTGCTACCAAGAGGGAAGGCAAGGCTTAACCCTGTGTCTGCCTGCTTCTAAAGTCTGGACGCTTCGCCTAGCAGACTGCCCTACCTGGGAAGCTGTCTGTGGGGCTGCTGACCCCGCGGGGAAGAGGAATGGCAGGCTCCTGTTTTGGCAGGTAGTTAGTCCTGCTGCCAAAAGAAAAGGGGTGTGCGTCAGAGGCCATGTGGGCACACCCCACCTCACCCTGCAGAAAGGAGGAGCAAGAGGAATGAGGGCAGCAACCATGGGTGGAAAAGGAGACTGACCTAGAGGTCGCCTGCAGAGGCAAGAGGCCAAGGTGAGTCGGAGATGCTTGTGTGGCGCTAGGCCCCAGAAAGCCCAGGCACCAGTGGTGGGGTCCATCCACGCGCTTCTCAGAAGCAGTGTTTCCCGTGGGCACACTGAGCCATCACTCAGGCTTCCCAGAAATCCTTGCTTAAGGGAGGTCACGCGTGGCCTGGCCAGCCTTCTGCTGTTCTAGTAGATCCGTGCCGTCGGAGGTCGGAAAGGCGGGTACCTGAGGTGCCAGTATTCTCAGTGTCCCCTTGTGCCGCCTAGGACAGTGCTGCTCCTACCCGTGTTGAAGTGGCCGTTTTTAAAATGTCCAGTCTATCTGGACTGACACTTTTGTAAAATAAAAGAATTACTCGGAAAAGAAACTGAAAAAGGCACGCAGAATGCAAACTCTAATTTCTTGTTATTAGACCCTACAGATACAAAATTACTCTGTCATACTGCCATAAAAGTTTCCAAAGCTTATTCTCAGTTTCTGAATTGAATTTTGACTGCAGACAGTTCAACTCTTCAAGGGCTGGGATACATCGAGAGCAGTGATCTAGGAAGAAGGTTTGTTAAGCAAATCAGTAAACAGGATGTTTTCAGAGTGTTTACAAGGCTTAAGAGTAAAACTAATCACATGGTTGGCACTTAAAATACTTCAGGTGTTTGTTCACATAGGATGTCACTCTAGCTGACGCCTTTTCAGTGAAGTTCCGTATTAGGGGGCAGGGATGTAAAATCAATAGGCCTAGAACTGAGGCTGACGGGTTCCTTTTGCACCAACCTAATAGTTACTTTAAGGGATCCCTTCGTTCCGACGGTAGCAGTCCTTGGAAAGAGGTGCTTCTACCTCCTCTGTTGTTTCTGCGAACCATTGTACATTCCTTTGCTCATTCAACTTAAATTAGTATGTTTTGTCTGTTAATTTTTGGTTTGCCTTTGAATTGATTTTTGTATTTGGTGCATAATTTGAGGTGTATTCTTTTAGGGATAAGTTCCCTAAGCAAACTTTTTAAAAAATCTCCTACGAGTTATGTATGCTGATACAGAGATCATGTAATAATTTAATCTGTTCATATTTCAACTCTGATTTTTGTACTAGCTGCCAGTGTGTCTTCCTTTATATTTTGAGCTATTCTGCTGATGTCTTCCCGCTCCGAGGTGATTTGTTGTGTTGTTCCCTTAGCCTAGAATTCTTGCCCCGCCTATAGGGCCCAGCCCAAGTTTTCCCTCAGGCGGCGCCTCTGGCTCCTTTTCTACCCTTTCCACTGCAGGTCACCCTCCCCCTCTGCTGCCTCCAGCGCAGCTGCCTCCAGCGCAGCGTCCTCCCTGCCCTCTGGCCCCTTTCTCCTCGCTCCAAACTGTCGGGCCTTCCTTTTGTACCATGCTCTCTGTGTCAACGCCTGTCGCGGCTCTTCCGTGTACGTATTCTCTTAGTTCGTCCTGCAGACCACCATCCCCACTTTTCCTGCCTGAGGCGGGACATGTGCTTTCATTCCTTAGCCTAGAGCTCCCGGAGTGACTTGGGCCACTCACGTCCAGACTCCCAAGTGCTCGGGTTTTGAGTTTGCTCACAGAGGCCTATAATTTTGGGGTCATCTTTTCTACTCTGTGTGTTTATTTATTATCTGAAGAGTCAGACAGAATCCTCAGTACAATGTCACAGGCCTGTTTGGAAGGAAGAAATCCTCAGAACCTGTGCAGGGGTGGCCAGTGCAAATCGGGAGCCGTGAACCCCAGAACACGCACAAGCCGAAGCCATGTTTTAAAGGACAGGTTCAGCAGCATTAGTTGTCTCCACCTGTGATTCTCCAGTGGGACCGGGGCTGGGGGTCGGAGGGTTTCCTTTATTTCAACAATAACAGCCCAGCGAATTGGACCACACAGAACATTTCCCACGAAGAAAAGACTCCTGCTTTTAAAGAAGGGAGGCACATTGAAAAATCACGGTTAGCTCAAGTCAGTCATTTGCTTTTGACTTTGGGGTGTGTGGGTGTATGTTTTCTCCCTGTCCCCTTTATGGGCAAATAGACCTCGGTTCCAAATCCAGCCCTGCCACGTACTAGGTAGGTATGGTGACCTTGGTTGAATTATTTAACTTCCCTAAACTTGTTTTCTCATCTGTAAAATGGGGAAATACTGTCTGCTTTGAAGGAGCATTGTAAAGATGAAAGATGATGCGTGTACCGCACTTGAGTGTGGGCCCGGTGGGTGTAAGTTACCTGACAGTGAGTGCGGAATGGGGGGGGTGGGAGCAGTAAGGGAGTGCCTGCTTACAGCGGGGCAGCACTGGTTCTCAAACCCGAGGCGCCGGCAGAGTCAGCCGGAAAGCTTCTTAACGTCCACATGTGCGGCCCAGCCCCCTCCTTTCTGGTCCATTTGGTCTGGGGTGGGGCTTGAGAATTGGCCTTTCTGAGTTTCCAGGTGACGCTGCTGCCGCCACTGCTGGTCTGGGGACCACACTGTGAGAACCTCTGGGCTACAGGTAACACCCGTGAGCATGGAGGTGTCGTAGATGTATTCGAAAGCTGACTTATGTGGTTAGAGGTACTCAAGTTAGAAAATGCTTGGATGCATTTTGCAAATACTGAATTTAGTATCTCAAGGATTTTTCCTCCTGAAGTTCAGGAGTCCTTGTTAAATATATTTGAAGCAGAACAAGTTGTGAAAGTAACAGTTAAAACATATAATGGATAGTCTAACAATATCAAATTGGCTAAGGTATGTGAAAGTGCTTTTATAAAATGCTAAAGCTGAAAAAATATTTTAAAGACTTTGTAAGATTGAACATCGTAGCGGAGAGTATAAAATAGTGTAACTTAGCTTTCTCGTCTCAACGTGCTGTTTACCGTATGTATTTTTCTCTTTCTCCTCCAGGCTGCTGACTTGAGTAAACCAATAGATAAAAGGATATACAAAGGAACACAGCCTACTTGTCATGACTTCAACCACCTAACAGCCACAGCAGAAAGTGTCTCTCTCCTAGTGGGCTTTTCCGCAGGCCAAGTCCAGCTTATAGACCCAATCAAAAAAGAAACTAGCAAACTATTTAATGAGGAAGTAAGTAGCATCCTGTCTTAGCTGTTAAGACTCCCTTTAAGAATTGCTATGTCCTTACCCAGGGTAGTGGGCTTTGGTCCACAGTTTGAGCTAAGCCCATTTTCTCATTCTCTCAGCCATCCTACCTAGTATTACCCAAGTTGAAAAGTGGTGAGTTAACTTGTTGACGTTTACCTGTTCTTCTTTGGGGCAACTGTTTTGTGTGTTTTTTATGGAGCGTGCTCAGGTGTTTATAGCAGGTGCTTTAAAACTCTTTTAGAATGGAGAGAGGGGTGAGGCTGTAACTTGAAATTTATAATTTAAATAAGAAAATACAGAATTCCAAACTTGGTTCACATCACCAGAAAATTTCATGCAGACCGAAGAACTTGGTGACATTTCTTTAGGCTGTTTAAATTACAGTTAAAGCTTTTGTGGTATATTTGACAGGCATTTGGCTAAGGAGTAATTCTCTAGCTCTTGAAAATATTTGCTGTAAAATCACCTTTGACATAGTTAGAAATCCTGGCACTTCAACTTGGACCACATGCCCTAACTTTTGCCAGTGTTGTGGTCTGTGCTGGGTTTCTAGTACCTTCAGTTTCATTCTGGAAGGAGCTGAGATTCTGAGCCATCTGCTCAGGAACACGTCAGGACTATTAAACGTGGCAGGTAGAAGTTGCCAAATAGATTATATTTGTTAAAGCTCTGAGTGGCCTTGCAGCCCTGAGAATTGCTGTTACAGAGTTGATGTCTCCTTCCTCTTTCCGTAGGACTTTCCTAGCCAATGGGAAAGATGACGTGGAACTTGCCAACTTAGAAGCCCTGAGTCCACGCTCTGTGTCACATCATAGACCTCAGCCATGATGTGACAAGGGTCAGGCCATGTGGGATCCCTCTCTCAGGAAGGACAAGAGGTTTTGCCCTTGCATGATTTGAACGTCATTAACTTGGAACAGAAGCGCAGTACAGATTCTGGCTTTTAAGAAATCATTTGGGGAAGAATATTCGTCTTGACGAATTGCAGTTAAAACTCTGATTCTTTTCCAATCTTTATGGTCTATGCTGCCGTGCGTGTCCAGACCCCACCCGCCCACGGGGCTCCTGTCTGACGTCGCCAATGGACTTGGCGAGATCTTTTGAGCCATCATGCCATCTCCCGTTAGTTTCATCTGGGTTGACTGGGAACAGAACTTGCCCTCTGGATTGATAAACTATAGAGAAAAAGTAGTTAATCCCATTTTTCATTAAAAAAATCTTAAGCAGAAAATTATTCTATTTACCTAGATATTTTATTATCATCTGATAAAATGATTTCTAAGTAAGCTGGACAATTTTTGTTGTTGTTGGGCTGAGTGGAGCCACAAAACAAGCCTTCTTTGTACCATCAATAGAAATTGTGAATTTGGACTCCTGGTGGGGTAGTGGTGGTGTTGAGGTAGGGGCGTGTTATGAGGGGGAAGGGATTGGAACCATGTGAAGGGCTGTTGGTAAACAGGATCAGGAGGCGGCCCTGGCTGAGGATGGCACAGATTGCCACTTAGAGAACAAGGAGGGTTTGTGTGTCATTGCTGCGGGAGGGTGGAGATGGGGAACCGGAGAGTATAGGGCCCTGGAGTCCCGGGCCTGAGAGCACTCAGCGCGTCAGCCAGACCCGTCCCTGCCCCTGCACAAATGGGTGTTGCAGGCGGGAAAGCCTCCTCGCTCTTAGTAATTGAAGCATGAGTTAACACATACTCTCTTCACATTTTATTTGAAAAGTTCAGAATGCTAGCTGTTCAGAATGCTCGGACTGTGTACGGTGTGATGCCATCTTGGCATTGACAGCTCGAAACTGAAGTTGATTGCCCTTCACAGTAGGGAATTCGTTGGCTGTGTGGATGATATTTTTATCAGATTTTGGTCAGGATGTCTAAGAGCAAGGGTCGTCAGAGGTTTGTTTCTCAGAGTGCCAGGAGTTGGGACTGATGCAGTTGTCATGCCATGCTTTGCATTGGTATGAGAGTTAGAGGCTGCGGAATGTTTTATATATTCCCTCTGCCCGGGACGGTGTGCGACTGTTGCCATTTTGCAGCTGAGAAAATTGTCAGAGAGAAGGTAAGTGAATTAATTGTGCAGATCAGATGCAAATTGATGATAGAGTTGGAACTAGGAATTAATTCCAGAAGCTCTTATTTCTCACAGGCTGTAAGCCCATGTGTGGTTGCAAGATGGGTGGGCCCTTGTCTTCCCAGGAGCTCGCGGTCTAGTAAGATGGACACACAGAGTATGGGGGCATGTGTTACCACAATGCTATGAACAAAGTACCCAGGGATGTGTGTTAACTGGATTCCTCAGTAGGTAGCAAATGCCGTAAAATTAAAACGGAAGTGAAGCTCGGTGGAGGAAGTCCGAGAAGGCTTCCAGAAGGTGACATTTGATATCTGGGTCTTGAAAGATGCGTAGGAGTTGGAAAAGGATGAGAAAGGCCGTCCGCGCTGGAGAACACAGCCTGGCGTGTGGAGGAATAGCTCGGAACCAGATGTGGCCAAACGTAGCGTGTGGGCCTCGGGTGGCAGGAGCCAGAGCTGGACAGAGAAACTGGAAGCAGATCGTAAAAGCCCTTTCATGACACGCTAACAAACTTGGATCTGACACTGGAGGCTGTGGGGGAACTTTGGGCTTTTCCTCAAGGGAGTGACAGGATCAAATGTGTTTTTTTAGAACTCTTGTCAGCACTTGTGGAAGGTGGATTGGAATGAAGAAAGAGAGAATGAAGGTAGCAAGACCAGTGAGGAGGCCCTAGTAACTGTCCAGGTGAGAGCTGAGGGCTTGGACTAGACTTGCGGCTACTTTTCCGTTCATTTGACAGACCTTGATTACCTACCACACGCCTGGCACTGGGTCTGCAGTGGCAGGTAACCCCGCCCTGCTGTCACCCCCTCAGAGAGAGGGGGAAGGGTGTAAACGGCAGCCAGACACATACACACATTGACACCTTTGGCAAATGGTGACGTCAGAGGAGACAGTGGGCCTGAGAGAGAGAAACACGGGGCCTGCTTTAAACCGGGAGGCGGAGAACATCTCTCAGAGGAAGGAGTGTACTTTCAGCTGAGCCTCGCAGGGAAAGGGGGCCATCCGGGTAAGGAACTGGAGGTAGAGCACTCCGCAGGAAGGAGAGCAGGGGAAGACCGTGGGCTGGGAGGACGGAGAGAGGACAGTGTACCCGGGGCGGGTGCTGAGAAGTGGGGGCATGGCCTTGGAGGGCCGTGCCAGGTGGGGTCGGGCCCAGCTGTGTGTGTGCCCCTGAGCTGTGGGATCCCTGAGAAGGGAGCAGGAGCACGCAGCAGTCAGGCTGGCATTTTTTAAAATTACCCTGGCTGCTTCGTGGAGAGCAAATTGGAGACAGGTAGGAGCAAATCTTGGGTTTCTGGCTGTCACCTACTCCCCTGGGTAAAACGGAGGAACGAGCAGGTGTTTGGGGTGGAGGGAAAGGTCAGAGTTCCATTCTGTACTTGTTAAACTTGGCAGGACTGTAGATGGTCGGTTACATGGATCTGGAGCTCAAAACTAGAGGTGAAAGTTTGGGAGTTGTCAGCATGTAAACGGTGAGCACATCCCTGAGATTAGAAGAAAGGTCTGTGGAGACAGTACAGTAAGCGTAAGAAGCGTGCCGAGGACCGAGCCCTGATTGTACCCAGGATTCTGGCCGTCTCATCATACTGGCTCCAATGGGGCTCTTCAAGCAGTCAGCTCATGGCCATGAACGTGCACACTCAGCCCGATGGCCTGGAGGCCGAATGCCTAGGGTTCCGACTCGAGCTCTGCCCCTGACTGACTGCGGCTGTGGGTCTGTTCCCTCACCTCTTCTCCTCAGCTGGAAGATGGTAAGGACAGTACCCGCCTGCGTGTGGTGAGGATGGGCGGCTAGCACAGGGCCTGCAGTGAGCCCTGGGCCGCGCTCAGTCGGTCCCGGGTGGAGGCGAAACCCAGAGGGCTCCTCCCGCCAGGGCGTGGAAGGAACAGCTTCTGGGAGGTGAGGAACCGGCAGGTTTGGAGGAGAAACAGAAGTGAGTTTCCAGAACATGAAGGTAAGAGCAGGGCACCCCAGGCAGAGTCCACGCGTGCGAGGCTGAGGATGGGGGCTGCTTAGCACTGTGCGGTGGGTGTGAGCAGAGCGCTTCTCCCCGCCACCGTTGCACACGTGTGCACACACACCCACTGCTGGTTATTCCGATCTTTGCTTCCTTTCTGGGGATGCCTGGTACATGAAAATACAGTGCACGTTTGGATGGCGTGGAATTGCCATCAGTTCCAGAAATCTGCCTGAGATTAAAGATAGATGAAAACTTCTGTGTGGGACTCGAGTATATCTTAAAAGGTGATTTTTCCCATTAATTAAAAAATAAAAAAAAATTGAAATGCTTGTTGATAGAAACAGTGGGACTTAGAGAAGTCCAGAGGGAGAGTATCACTGATGAATCTTAGGGCTCACTGTTAGTTTCATTGTTTTGTAAGACGAGGACTCACCTTCCCTCCGCTAGAGATGCCGGCCACCTTCACCTGCCAGTCTGGCCCCTCCTCCTCTCAGGTCAGGTCACAGGCTGGCGAGCTGCTCCTGGCCCATGGCCGTCCCGGTCACACTGGAGACCCTGGCTGCTGTACCTGAGCCAGCCCAGGAGGAAGGAAAGGCCCTGGTGCTTGGTGGCCTCCCTTGGGGAATGATGGCCTTAGAGCCCCACAGCCTCTGCTTTCTCCCGTCTCCAGGAGTCTACTGTAGGTGTCTATTTGTAGCGCTCTGTGCATGTTGCACTCTACTGAGAGTGCTTTGGAGCTACGTCCAGGAGGCCCCACACCATGGGGCCGACCTTCCAGTAAGGCACCTGGGACGGAGAGTTGCCTCGGCAGCACTCAGCCTTGTGTGAGCACCCCAAAGGGATGAGGGGTTCACTTCTCTTACGTGTGGTTATGATGTATTGTAGAAGAGGAATTATAAAGGGAGGGTTTCTATATGATGATGAACTCAGCCTTGCTCATCTCTTTAAAACTTCTCGTTATTTCTGGGTTGTAGCCATAGAATAGTAACGTCAAAGGATTTTCAAGTATGTTTTGATTGTTGGGTAAGATGTAAAATTGAAAAAGAACTTGTCATCCTGGCTTCTCTCATTACTGACGTGTAATGAGACCCTCTGTTCCAGACTCTGCTTCTCGCAGGTGGGAGGCTCCCCCAGCACGTTGGGTGGGCTCCAGTCTCCTTATGGTCGAGATCATGTCTGAGTGAAGGGCGCGGGAGAAGGCCCTGACCTTGACTCGGGGCTGCTGCCCAAGGTTGGGAATTCTCTAATCCTACCAGCTGCAGGCGCCGGCCTCCTGGCCAGTGCCCAGCAGTGGGGGAGGGGAGTGAGACCCAGCTTTGCAATGTTCTGTCTGTCCAGCTCTGCAACAAAAGCGTGGGTCTGTGCATTTGGTTAGTTCTGTCTCTGTCGTTGCTTTTTTTAATCGAAGGGAAGAGATGAACACATGGTGATCTACTCCGTAAAGCTTGAAAATGTTAGGATAAAAATGGCATCTGGTCTTCGCTTCCACCGCCTGGAAGTACCCTTCCCCATATTCCTGTGGGAGCCGCTGTCTTTAATGTGTTCCACAACCAAAGCCTTTACTGCCATTTTAGCCTGTGGCTCCCTGGGGCTTTTCCAGCAGCTGCTGTGGTTTCTGAATTTAGTATTTTTGTTACAAGTTAATATCTGCATTTTAAAATGCATACCCAGACCCCCAAAACACCCTTTTCCTGCTTGTCATGTTGCTAGTAGTGCAAGAAAATAAAAAGAAAACTAAGTGCTTTAGAAAGCTTCCTTTTAGTGTCCTTTAATGTGGGTACAGGTTGATTTGTATTCTTGCTTCTTTGCAGCTCGTCCAGTGCAGTTAGAAAATCCTGTGTATCAATGCCGGTATGATGGTGGTTTGGGTATGTGTCTGGTTTCCACTGGATCGCTATTGGCAATGGGCAGTTTCTTTGGCATTCAGAGTGGGATCCGTGGGGGGAGGCATGGGTATGGGGGCGCACTCCAGGGTAGGTGTCTTGACGTACAGAAATGGCATGCTGATGCCCAGATTTGGGGTTTGATTTTTTTTATGGAAGTGATTATTTAAAAAGGCCTTGGATCATCTTGGAATTTGACTCGTCTTTAATGGAAAGCCCAGTGGCGGTGCCAGGCGACCTCACAGGGACTGTCTTGTTCGCTGCCTCGTCTACCCTGTTGCTCCCCCCGCCCTTCCCTTCTCCTGCGCGCTCTGCGGGTTTGTGGAGTGGGACGCAGGCCCTCATCGGCTCCTTCCCACCGAGCGTCCTCACCGCTGCCTGGCAGGGTTTCCCCTCGGCTTCTCCGTGCCAGCTGGGAGCAGGGGCTTTCTTCTCCTTGTTCCCTCCCCTGCCCTCCTCCTGAGCCCCAAACTCGCTTTCCTGTGCTCACCTGAGGAAGCCTTCACCTGCCAGCAGCACTTCCTGTCTCAGCCTCGCTTCCGAGTGTGTGACAGCAGACCTCAAAGACCCTGTCACCTGATGCCCAGAGCACAACTCCTAGCCTGTTGTGGACACAGCGTCAGCTCCTTCTTCTCCTCATAGGGCTTCTGAGTCGTTTTCTCTGCTTCTCCCTCTGCTTGTGTCCTCCGTAGAAGTAGGGTTTTTCCAGCATTTCACATCGTCCTTGCTACACCTTTTCCCTTGGAGATCTTAGGATGTCGCAGACCTGGCTCTCCCTGTTCACAGCTGATTTCCTATCTTCCTGGTCGTTTCATTTGACACCTACTAGATGAGGGCACTTGGATTTCTCCCCAGCTTAGTCACCCACGTCCCATTCTTTTCTGTCACCGTGTTCCCAGTCACTCGGGCTAAAACCAAGGAGTCCTCACATGCCCCCTCAGCACCCCCCCTACCCACCACCCTGCCCAGTGCGTTGGGAAACAGCCCACCCTGCCACCGGTCAAGTGTAAGGCTGTCGTCCCTGGCAGTGGTCGTAGCCTCCTCACCGGTTCCCCACCCACCCCGCCTTCCATTCTGTACAGATTGCTGGGGGATTTCACACGAATCTGTCACTTCCCTTTTCAGAAGCCTTCGGGCCCCCACTGCCTGCAGCCTCGCTGCCAGGAGAAATACACTGTGAGCCTCACAGGCAATTTCAAACCTTCTCATAGCCCAGCAAGTGAGGCAAAGTAGGTGAGATTAAGATTTTACTTTATCCAATAGATCCAAAATATTATTTCAACATCCAGTGTCGTCAATGTAAAACTTATGAATGAGTCTGCAGAGTCCAGTGTGTATTGTACCCTCACAGCACCGTTCACTTCAGAGCGGTCACATGCCAAGTGCTGGGGCTCTAGGATGGGTGCGCAGGGCTTCAGGCTCGCAGCCCAGCCCTTTCGCCTGGGACTCCACGGCCCTGAGTCCCAGCTCCCGACTCCAGACCCAGCTCAGGTGCGCCCGCCAGAGAGGTGTGCTTCCCCTCGCCCAGCCTGCTCCCCCTGCGCCGGTCCTGTCTCTCTGGGATGTCTCGTGCGTGGTTTGCTCCCCCTCAGCATCCGGCTGGGTGTCCACAGGTCCCTGTGCCCGGTGCGCTTCCCCACACTCTCTCCGCCCGCCCTCTGCCGCCCTCCAGGCTTTGCTCAGCCAGTCCTCGCTGCCAGAGAAGGGCCTGGGCAGGCCGTCCTGTGTGAGGGCACTTGGTCTTCTCTCCCTGGCTGGTGGTTTTCCACAGCACTCATTGCCATCTGGTCTTGTAATTTCATTGTCTTCCCTTTCCACTTGAATGTAAATCCACGCAGGAAGGGATATCTTGTCTGTTTTAATCAGTGCTGTATCAGTGCCTGGTGTCTGGTATGCATTCAGTAAAGGATGGATGGATGGATGGATATATGGATATATGGATATATGGATATATGAATACAGTCGTCCATCGGTATCCATGGGGTGGTTCCAGGACCCCCCTTGAGACCAAAATCCATGGATTTAAATGAAATGGTATCATTGGTAGGTGACCTACGCACATACCCCGTGTGCTTTAATTCTTTCACATTAATTGATTTCAAGTTAATTGAACTCAGTCTTTCACATTAATTGATTTCAAGTTAATTGATTTCAAGTTTTTTTTTCAAAATTTGTCAAGAAATCCACAAAAAACAAAAAGTTGATATTTTGACTATTTTATGCATTTAATAACAATTTGAGCTGCTTTGTATATAAACGACATTTTTATGTATAAAAATTTCCTATTGTTACTCATTCTTGAAAAACACAAAAATACAAAAAAATATACATATGCTTTCCTAAACTTCCTTTCTGGAAGTTTTCATCCACAGTCAACGGATGGAAATACTCATTCGGATGTATCTGACCGTCGTGGCAAAAAGATTTTAAACTATCCCTAGATTACTTATAAGACATAATACAGTGGAAATGCTGGGTAAATAGTTGTTATGATGTATTGTTTAGGGAACAATGACAAGAAAAAAAGTCTGTACGTGTTCAGTCCAGACGCAGCCAGCAACCACCGTAAGCCTAACGACAAGTAGATGTTGTCAGCAGCAAGCGGAACTTTTTTCAGTTATTTTCAGTCTGCAGCTGGCTGAGTCCTTGGGTGTGAAGGCCCACTGTGCGTGAACACGAGTGAGTGGGTGAGTGTGTGAGCAGATGGGACTCTGAGTGAGTTCTCCATCTCTCTGAGCCTCTGTTGCCTCCTGTGGGTAGTACGGCAGTAATACCTGGCTCCCTGTGGAGAAACAGCTGCTCTTACTTACTTACACTGTTGATGGGAACAGACGTGACACCGTCCACGGAGGTAACCTGGCAGTATCCGTAAGCTGACCCCACTGTGCCACTGGGAATTTATCCTGCAAGTGATACTCATACAAGTGACAACTGCCGTGGGTGCCAGGTGATTACTGCTAATAAATGTCCGTCGGTTGGGGCTTTTAAACTAAAGTGCAGTGCGTTTGTCTAGCGGAATACTCGCAGCTTTGGAGAAGAACGAGGAAGCTGGGTCGGTGCCCGTGCAGACAGGTACGGGACGGATTACTGAAGGAGAGAGCAGCGGTGCGGACAGCCCGTGGGGCTGGCTGCTGGGAAGCAGGATGGCAGGCACATGTCGTGTCCTGGTCCAGGCAGGAAGTCACCCGGAGAGAGAAACAGGAGTCTGCTAGCAGTGACTACGGACGGCATCTAGAATGGAGGGTGGGGGTGTGAGTGAGGCTTCTACTTCTCTGAGTGATGAATGTGTCGCCTGGTCAGAAAACGTGACAGCTTACCTCGCAGGGTTATGTAAGGACTGAAGAGCACGTGTGCGGAGCCTCTCGCCCGGTACCTGGCATGCACAGTAGGTCCTCAGTGGAAGCTGGTACCGCTGTCCTGATGTGGTCACCACACGCCCCAGCTGTGGTGAGACCCGGTCCCCCAGGTGAGGCCTACGTTGTCCCTGGGCCTGGGCACATGGTGCGGGACAAGTGAGAAAACCTATCCATGGCGCGCGGTCTCCACGGTCCTTTTGTGTTTGGGGTTTGCAGTTGCCCAGTTCACGGGTGCTAGAGTGGGACGAGTGTCCGTGAAGGTGCCCTGGCAGGGTGCGGAACGTGGGCACAGCCTGTGTCTGCTTTTAATATGGAGTAAGGTCCTTATGTGTGTTTTGTCACCGCAGTGACACCGAGTTTAATAACGGTGCTATAATTATTCAGCTTCATTCCTCAGTTACAAAGCAGGCTGTTTTCACTTGACAGTATTACAATGTCGAGTTATAATGGAATTATTTTTGTTGTGTTTCTTAAAGCCAAAAAGAAAGTTTTCTCCTAACCATAGTGCTGGAGGTTTTTATGTGAATGTTTTCTGCACATGGTAGAGTAACAGTGGAGAGCCCTTGGGCACACTGACGTGGCTGTGGCGAATGTGGGGTGCAGGAGTTGGGAGCCACAGTGCAAGGAGGAGGACCGCAGTGCGGTCCCCAGCTGGGGTTAGCTGCGGCAGCCACGTGACAAGGCCACCAGTGGGTGCTGAGCCTGGCGCCCCAGCAGGCCAGTCAGCTTGGGGTCAGGAATGCAGAGGCAGCCTGGACCTGGTGGGTACAGCAAGGTCTGATGGGTTGGGGATCAGACCCCCAAAAACACAAGCCATGATCTGGCTTTGCAAGTTACCTGTGACATCCTCTGGGAGAAATGGTGACCGGCTGGTGAGGACCACGCCGCAGCGGTGCTGGGCTTCTTCAGCTGCTGGTGTCAGTGTAGGTCAGGTGCCTGTTAGAGCCCTGTCACCAGGCATTCTGGGAGGAGGCGGGGCATGAAAATGTGGATTGTGTCCCCAAGGCCAGCAAGCCTGGTCTCTGTTCGTTTAAGAGGGTCAGCCGTGCCATCTTACGGCTGTGACACCTGCTGTTGAGTGGCCTTTGTCCAAGCCACTGTCCCCGGCCCTTGGGCCCTCCATGCTGCACAGGACCAGACCTCCTGCTGTCCCCACTGGGTTGGCCACTTGCCTTCTGGGGTCGAATTTTCTGCAGCAGCTCGCATGGTTCATTAATCTCTGAAAAGACTGCTTTTCATTTTCTGTGCTTTTCTGTGAAAATGCAGCACACACAGCAGACACAGCACAAAGCTGACGAAGCAGAAGGCGCCCTGCTTCTTGGCGGGTTTGGGGAATCCCAGCCCGTTGAGGGTAGCAATGGCCTTGCTCACCCGATGAGTCTGCTGGGCTCCAAGGTGGTGGCTGGCGGTACAGTAGGCGCGTCTGTGAAGAACTTGGGACCTTCTGGATAGTTTCTGGTGATGAGATTTGGGGACCAGGCAGCCTAGAGAAGGCCGCTGTGTGGAAGGTGCCGTGCCTGTGCCCCTGGCACGTCTGCAAGCCGGGAAGGTGCTCGTGCCCTGGGGCACGGGTCTCACAGGGACGCTGAAGCACAGAGGGACCTGGGAGGACGGTGAGGGTCTCCTGGGTGCTCAGGGAGAGGAGGCTGGGTGGAGGTGCTGAGGATCGTAGGCGCACACCCTCCTCGGATGAACTGACACGTGCCCCAGGGCTGTCCCTCTCACCAGTGTCCCAGCGCCGGTGCCGGTGCCGTGACTTCCTCAGTGAAAGCCAGGGGCCAGTCTCCACGGTAACGCTCCCGGCGGCCAGAATGGCCAGAATGCTCTTGGCTGGCCTGGCTCGCTGCGGGGTGGAAAGCGGAGTGCCCGGGTGGACTGTCCCTCCTCACCGAGCCACAGACAAGCTTTCTTGCTGGAAAGTAGACCCACTGTTCTCCATTGTGATAACTTGTTCTCTTTGTCTTCACAGAGACTAATAGACAAGTCACGTGTAACCTGTGTCAAATGGGTTCCCGGTTCGGAAAGCCTTTTCCTAGTGGCCCATTCGAGTGGGGCCATGTACCTGTATAACGTGGAGCACACTTGTGGCACCGCAGCCCCCCACTACCAGCTTCTGAAGCAGGGGGACAGCTTTGCCGTGCACACTTGCAAGAGCAAATCCACGAGGAACCCTCTGCTTAAGTGGACGGTGGGCGAGGGGGCCCTCAACGAGTTTGCTTTCTCCCCAGATGGCAAGTTCTTGGCGTGCGTGAGCCAGGACGGTTTCCTGCGGGTGTTCGGCTTTGACTCGGTGGAGCTGCACGGCTCCATGAAAAGCTACTTTGGAGGCTTGCTGTGTGTGTGCTGGAGCCCGGACGGCAAGTACCTTGTGACAGGTGGCGAGGACGACCTGGTGACAGTCTGGTCTTTTGTAGACTGCCGAGTGATAGCGCGAGGCCACGGGCACAAGTCCTGGGTCAGTGTGGTGGCATTTGATCCCTATACCACGAGTGTAGAAGAAAGTGACCCTATGGAGTTTAGTGGCAGCGACGAGGACTTCCAGGACCTTCTCCACTTTGGCAGAGACCGAGCCAATAGCACACAGTCCAGGCTCTCCAAACGGAACTCCACAGAGAGCCGCCCTGTCAGCGTCACCTACCGGTTTGGCTCGGTGGGCCAGGACACGCAGCTCTGCCTGTGGGACCTCACAGAAGACATCCTTTTCCCTCACCAACCCCTCTCGCGAGCAAGGACACACACAAATGTCATGAACGCCACAAGCCCTCCTGCTGGAAGCACTGGGAACAGTGTCACGACACCCGGCAACTCTGCGCCCCCGCCCCTGCCGCGGTCCAACAGCCTCCCGCATTCCACTGTCTCCAGCGCCGGCAGCAAGAGCAATGTCGCCGACGGGGCCATCGCTTCTGGGGTCAGCAAATTCGCGACCCTCTCACTACACGACCGGAAGGACCGGCACCACGAGAAAGACCACAAGCGGAACCACAGCATGGGGCACATTTCCAGCAAGAGCAGCGACAAACTGAACCTAGTCACGAAAACCAAAACGGACCCCGCTAAAACTCTGGGGACGCCCTTGTGTCCTCGAATGGAAGACGTGCCCTTGTTAGAGCCACTCATCTGTAAAAAGATAGCACATGAGAGACTGACGGTGTTAATTTTCCTTGAAGACTGTATAGTCACTGCTTGTCAGGAGGGATTTATTTGCACATGGGGAAGGCCTGGTAAAGTGGTAAGTTTTAACCCTTAACGCTGCGCCAGATCGAGAACGTGACTAGGTAGACATGTTTTCCTTGCGGGAGGGGTGGGGTGTACAATGAATGTGAATGACACTTCTTCTAAATGTAAATCTAAATGCATCAGAGCCATAATTTTGGATACTGCATGCCATGTAATTCTGAATCATTTGATAATTCACCTTAGAACGTTTAAAAAAATATAATCAAGCTATTTGCCAGCCAAGTCAGTCACCCTCCTGGGAGTATATAGAGTCCCAAGGTTAGCGTTCCCGTATTAGACTATTTCGATTTTAGGAAAATCATGACAGTGTGGGAAAACAATGACTTAAAATGCTAAAATTAAAATTTCTGCTTTAACTGGAATATTTTTGCCTAACTACTCAATTAGAATATTGTACACCTGATCAGAGCGTGTGTTCAGTATGGACGGCCATTGTCATTTATAGTCTGATTTTTTATCTTAATCATAAAATGTTTAGGAATCTATGAAATTTAACTTTAGGAACAAAGCGTTCAGCAGGGTTGATTGATATTATTTTTACATTGTTCTGGCAATCCACAGAAAGAGAAGAGCCTTAATTTTTAAAACCCATTTTAGTCATTTTATGACAATTAAAATTGTTTAATAAACATCTTTTTTCAAAGAAGCAGTTTGTGCCACTTTGATTGAGATTCTGTGCCCTAAATAAACACCCACGCCACGTCCCTGGGCAGTCCCGGGGCCCGCGGGCAGAGCGCGGCCGCGGCTGTCGGCGTGCCTCTTGCCATGTACGCCCAGATCCTTCGTGTCGAATGCGCTTGGCTTGTGTTCTTTTCCAATAAGGAAAAGGAGGTTTTGTTTTCCTTTGCTTTTTCCGGGGTGGGGGGAGGGTTGTTTTGTTTGTCTTGTTTGTTTTGGTCCAAAAGGCACTTGACTGGAGGCCCCAGGCAGGCAGGGGCCCCAGGTCCGGCTTGTCCCACCCAGCGTGAGCACAAGTGCAGTCGCCCCGTCTTCTGGTTGGATGGCAGTCATGAATCCGGGATTGTTCCTGGGACACTGATGCTGGCCTGGCTCTCGGGCTCTGCCCTCAGGGACTTCCACCCAGCCTGTCACCCTGGGCCCTGGTGGTCTTGGCTGCTCGGGAGCAGTGGGTGCAGACCCCACGGGACCCGCTGTCCCCTTGGGAAACTGCAGCATTTAATTGGAGTTTCTTATGCCCCTGTCGGCTGTGTGAGGAGTTTCCAATCCGCGTTTACATGGATGACATGTTCTTTGAGCTCTGTTTTGTGTCAAGGTGATGGTCACCTCATTTGTTATTTCGGTCAGTTCGGTTTGTTTTTGTTTTGCACACCTCTGGAAATATGGACGTACTGACCATTCACACGGGGCGGAGCAGGGAGTGCGATTCAGCAAGTGAAGACATGGGACCGGCTGATGGAGGCCTCCTCGGGAGGCTCGGCCTGCCCCCCACGGCCCCCTGTGTCCGTCAGCCCCGTAATGCCAGCGGTTTCTGTTACCTGTGACCGCAGTGGCGGCCCGCAGCAGTGGGAATGTCCTCCCCACTGAAGGTGTGGTCCTTTGTTCCTAATGTTCACCCGTCTAAGGCAGCGCACACAGCAGCCTCGCGTCCTGTCAGCTCCGCGGGCTGCAGGGGCCGTCGGGTGGAGGAGCGCTTAGCACCCAGCCGCCGGTGCAGTTTCCCGTGCTCTGCTTCAGACACTCCCTTCAGATGCTCCTGAGGCGTGGAGTGTGCCGTTTCCAAACTCAGGACTGGGCATGTGGCCTGAGCAGAGTGGCGCCTCCCGGGTGGTGGCCTTTATGGGGACGCATCTGTGTCCTGGGGGTTCTGGTGCACTGCTCGCTGCATTGCTGCGGGGGGAAAGCTGTGGGGCTGTGCTCCCCTGGAACCGCACTTGAGTGCCTGGGCACCTGCCATCTGGCTCATTCTGCCCTTTAGCTGCACCTGCTGCTGGCTGCCCTGAGAGAGGGGTTGCCCAGGTGCGCCAACAGGGTGACCTACCTAGGAGGCAGCCTGTTAGTGGAGGGTGGGGGGCCTCCTTACAAAACCAGCTCTGACAAGCCTGTGGTGCTCATGTCCTCCCCCACACCTGCCACCTCCACCTCCGGGTTTAAAGTCCAGGTTCGGGGCAGTTTGGGATTGGGGGCTTGGTCCCAATCTTGTTCTTCCGGTTGCTGCTGGTGAGGCAGGTTGTCAGGTGCTGGGGAGGCCCAGGCTGGCTCCCAGCCCTGCAGGCCACCCTGCTCCGCCTGCGCTCTGCCCCTTTCTTGAACAGTCCCCAGAGCCCTTGTCCTGTAGTCAGGAGGACAGAATGCGAGGTGTGGTCCAAGACCAGGACTGAAGCTGCTGGCAGCTTGAGGAGCCAAGGGCTGGAGAGGGCGGCTGGGCGCCTCCCTGCTCCCTCGGGTTTCTTCTGAGGCCTGCTCCACAGACCTGGGGGCAGGGGGACGCGGCTGGGTCCTGACCTCAGCTGATGGGGCACAGTGCCACTGAGAGAAGCCTAGGGGTGGCTCGTCGTTTTTTTCCCCAAGCTCTGAGCTTCCTCACTGTGATTTTTCAGAGTTGGTCAGCTTAAATTATCTCGAGCAAGAATGGCTTTTCTAACCTACACTCTGGAACCCAAGCGGTGGGAAGGGGCGGCGTTACTGCTGCTTTCCTGCACGGAAACTCAGCGGTGGGAAGCAGAGACAGAAACCCAGTACTGGCTGGCCCTGGAGTCCGGCTCCCTCTGGGGGGGTGGGGGGGGGTGCAGTGTGGTCCTTCAGTCACCGTGCCCTGCCTCGCCTCTCTGAAACCCGCGCGAGTTCCAGAGGCCACCACATTTGTGCTGTGCCTTGGGTGAGGCGGGCTCGTAAAGCCACTGGCCAGTGCGGTCGCAGCCCGCTCAGGTCTGCGCCCGAGCAGGGGAGTTAGAACCCCCGAGAGGGCTGGAGGTGGACGGCTCTGGAAAGCCTGGCCTTCTTCTCAAAGCAAACGTGTCAGAGGGAGGAGCAGACTCGTTAGGTTCTAAATTTTGGTGAATAAACAGTGGTAAAGAATCTTGTTGTTTTTTGTGCTGATTGAACCTCTGGCACTTTTGAAGTGAGCCGCTGGCTTGAGACTAAGGATGAATGCTTTACGACAGAAAATCGGAGGAGGGGACGACAGAAAGAAGCTATGACAACGATTACTGTCTCCGTGAGGACAACATGCCCTGCCACTGTTCCAGTTTCTATGGCAGGACCACATCCCTCCCCGCTGGGACGCTGTCCGTGCTGCTGGCCTAACCGCCAGGTCCTCGCGGCAGCCAGTCAGCCACTTCTCCCCGACGCCTCTACTTCTTGGGCTGTGTCCTGCATTTTGAAGAAACTGTCAAGGACTGAATGTGCACTGGAGTTGGTGAAGCCATTGGGAACCGAGAGGGAGATGTCTGCCTTCCTCGTGGAGGAAGCTCTGTAAGAGGAAGCCACAGGGTCAGCCAGGGAGGGCTAGAGAAGGCTTTGGACGACCCAACCCGGAGGCCACGTCTGTGTCTGTGACTGAGGAAGAACGAGCAGCCGACTGGGATCGGACGTCCCAGGAAAGATGCCTGGAGCTCAGGTGCTGTCCTGGGTGGGCGGGCGGCTTGGGCCCTGCCTGTCCCCACGCGCAGGTGGGCAAGGGAAGTGGCTGGCCTCTGGTCACTGCCCCCTTGTGCTGGGCCGGGCACCTCTGCGTGCACCTGTAGGCCTGCGGAGAGACCTGGAGAGGCTGCCATCCTGGCAAACGCAGGGACGGTGGCAAGGTCATCCTTGGCCAGAGCACCCCGCTCGCCAAGGGGCCCAGCAGGCTGGGCAGGTGTGCCCGGGCCCAGCTGTGCCTCTGACACGCACCAAAGTGCCCCGGTGGAGGGCACTGCCCGCTGGGTTGGCTTCACCCACAGCTGCGTCTGTCACACGAACTCGTCATAGTGAAATTGCTTCTCTTAATGTAGAAGTGTAAAAAATGGTCTGCATTTCTAATTTCTGTATACCTAAGTTTCATAAAAGTATGTTAGGTGACACTATAAAATTGTACGGATATTTTACTGTTATTGAAAATCACAAGCAAAATTTATATGTATTTCCTTTTTATATTTTCATCTAATTTCTTGACAACTTGAATAAATTTCATAAAGAGCCTTCTTAATGTGAAATGTTGGTAAATTAAGTTCTTAACTGTTGCGATAATTAATGGAGCTTTAATACCAGTATTATTACGTAATAGGTTTAAGATCATGTTTCTGTCTCACTGCCTTGGTTTTTAGGTGTCCCCTTGTCACTGTCGCAGCTAGAAACTTACCACATACTTGACATTCAGAAGAACTTTGGGGTTGCCCTCTGTGTACTGACAGGAAATAAACGTGTGAATGAATTATAAATGTAGGTAATTTTCCATAATCATTTTCACATCGAAGATAAGGTTTAAGAAAAGTCACAATGAGACAAAAAGGAAAAGCTCTGTAATGCTGTAAAATTAAGGGCCTTGTTAATATTTGTACAACAGACAGACACAGGCATTGCTACCTCTTATTACCTCCGCGGAGTTTACCATCATCAGAAACTTACAGATGAAGCGTCTGTTCTGTGTAGCGAAGGTACGGACTGTTTTGTGCCCCTCGACGATGCTGAGTCCGCGGGAAGGACTGTGGCCCGACTTCAGCCGAGCTGTGAAACGGTTTGGTGAGGATGCTGACCCTTGGGGCGCCCTGGGCTGCGAGCGGCTTTGGTGAGCACAGCCTCCGTGTCCCCGCCACAGCTGGGAGAGGAGAAGCGGGCCGGCCGGTCCAGGAGCTCCTTCCGGGCCTTTCGTTGCTTTCCTGCCCGGGGCTTCAGGTGTGCTTGGGGCCCTGGAGTTGCTGGGGGCTGTCCTGCGTGGGGCTTGGGCCCGCTGACAGAGGGAGCAGCGGTTTACACTGTCCCGCTGCGTGATCTGAGGTGCCCGGGCACCTGCAGCCTGAATCAGGGTCAGAAGTGCAGCCTGGACCTGCCAGCGCCCCAGGGGTCAGGTGAGGCAAAGGTGAGCTGGCCAAGACAGCCCCTTGTCAGGCCCTGGTCTCCCTCTTCCCTGTCACGTCTGGGCCTGGAGCTCCCTCCTGTCAGCCCGCGTGTCTCAGCGACTCCAGAATCTTCCTGAGCGCGCTTCCTTCCGAGCCCTCTGCACCGAAGCCTGTGTCTTGCCTTCAGCTCAGCTGCCAGAGCACAAGGCGCAGACTTCGCACCCTCAGAGCCGTCTCCTCGGACCTCCTGCCACAGGAGCAGCACGTACGTGTCCCTGCAGCCTTGAGAAGCTCTAAGTCCGTCTTCCACGTTTGACTGCCGTCAGTGGGTCTCATGGAAAGGACATCTGGAGGCTCTCGGCGCCTGCATCCACCTTTCAGTGTTGGTGGCCGCAAAACTGGCCTCTCTGTGGGCTGGTTTCAGGGGGAGGCTGGCCGGACGGCCGGCATGGGCGAATCCTGGAAGTGACTTGGGCTACAAAGGCGTTAGGACAGAAGAGGGGTCCAGTCCTCCTGCCCGAGCACAACGGGATTCGGCCGCAGGGGCTCGTGGGTGAGGGCCCGAAGGGAACTCTGTCCACACGGTTCTCAGAGGAACCTTTATCTGGCTGTGTCCCAGCGTCTCCCCCAGAAGCCTGAAAAGAGAATGATTATTTTCTCCGGGTGACTTTTCTCTTTAGAGACCAGGTGGCGTGGTCTCTTTGGGGAAATGGGCCACCTTCAGTGTGACCTGTCACTGAGCAGGTCAGGGCTGACAAAGGGACATGGTCAGCTGTCCAGCAGGGACCAAGGTCCCACGCCCACTATGAACAGTGGGTCTGGGGCAGGGAGTGGCCCAAGGAAGTGCCATGGGGTGGGCACCTCCTTTGAGCCCCACAGCCTTGTGGGGATCAGGGGACCAAGGCTGTGCCCCACCCACTGGCTAAGCCTGGCTCATTTCATGCGAGGATGTTGGCTCCCACACCTGAGTGTGAAATGGTGGCTCCTCTGTCCAGGTCTCTCCTTCTTGTATGTGGCGCTGTGGGTGCTGGGAAGATGGGGTTCTCGTGGATGCGTTCAGGGAAATGTATCCATAGCTAGAAACGTGCCTGGAGGAAGCCGGCCTGGTCACCTTTCTCATCGTTTGGTACCGTCTCTAAAAAGCATCGCTTCACAAACGTCTACCAGTGAGATGGGAACACGGGGGCACCTAGCCGGAGCCTGGAGCTAGTCTCATGGTTAACCGCTCTGGAAGGTGCTGGGAGCAGGAGCCACCTTCCAGGGGAGGCCGACCCGGTGAGCTCCACGGCTCCTGAGCCCTCGCGCCCAGCGCCAAGCCCCCTCTCATGGCATTGTCTATGTCATCTCCTGAGAGACGCCTGCAGTCAAACCTGGCCAGGCTGGCATGCACGGCACTTTTGTCTGGAGTGGGGAAGGTGGCTTTTTGAACAGTGCCGGGGTGTGACACTGAAGTCACACGCAGCCCAGACATCCTCCCACTACTTCACTCACTCCTGAGGTCCTGAAGTCGCAGTCACAGGCTGGGTGGGGGGCGGCGAGGCCCGGGTGGGTCCCCCCCAGACTTCGGGACAAGGCTTCTGACGCGGTCTCTGGCCGCTGGCCCCCACGGTCTTGCTGTCAGGGTCTGTGATCTCAGCAGCACCCCAGCAGACACAGGTTCCTTTCCTGTAAATGTTTAACCAAAATACTGTTTTTCTTACGTTTCTTGCGAAACAAAGCTTAATGAGCTTATTCTAAATTATAATCAAGCCCAAACCAGGTAAGAGCTAGATATTTTATCACGTAATTTTCAAATGAAATCTCCAGCAGGAATAAGATGGTAACTGGTAAGAACAGAACAGCTTACTGAGTATGAGATACAAGATTTGTCGCTTGTCCTGTAACAGCCTCCTCCCTGGGGGCCAGCAGGACATGACGCAATCTCGGAGGGAGCAATCTTGCTTGGTTGGTATTTGTAAGGCTCTTACTTGGCAGCCGTCCGCTGTCCGCTCAGACCAGCCGTGACCACGCTGCTGAGCGCAGCCGCGAAGGGCAATGCTCGTCCTTCCCGTGGAGTAACTGAGGAGGATGCGCGCAGTGGATGCGGGCGGGCCAGCGCCTCCACGCTGAGACGCGGCCCCTCTGTCCTTCCGTCCACGGGTGCAGCGGGGCTTCCCCGCCTTCTCCCCGCCTGCTAACCTTCAAAGCTCAGGCGAACAGGAACAGGCTGACTGTTCACCTTTCGTTTTCTTTGGAGTTGGGTGTTGGCCCGGAGGCCTCCCCTGCCCGTCACGGAAAGCGACCCCACCTCCACCTCCAGGAAGTGAGGGGTCAGCCCCACGTTCCCTGCCTGCCACAGGCTGGACGGTCCTGCCTGTGTGCTATGCTGACCCTTGGTGTCGCTGCTTCCCGGGCAGGTTAGTCTGGGCTCACCCTTCTCCCCTGCTGCCCACCCACAAAGACCTTCCTGAGGCCACTTGGTGGACGGGCTCCTTGCCTGGGCGCTTGGGCTGCCCTTGGATTTCTTACCTGACATCCAGGCTGCTTGCCGGCTCAGAGCCCCGGGGTCGGGTCCCGGGCGTTGGGCCCAGGGCGTCTTGCTGCAGTGTCTGTTCCAGAGTAATTGTCTTCCAGGGTTGGCATCGAAAGTCTAAGCCTATTAACCAGAAGCCCTGATTCCCCGGACGGAGTAACTGAGGGCTTCTGAGTATGGGCAACAGGCTGAGAGAGGGTTGGGGGACCAGGGCTTACTTTGATGACCTTCAGGATCTTTCTAACCTGGGCGTCATGGACAGTAGGGGGGCAGGGTGGGGGAGGGGTCCTGGTTGGCCCCCCGCTGTTGTCACTACTGGGATTCGGGCTTCAGCCAACAGAGTACATTTGTTTTGAATAGAAACAGTAGGGGTCCTTCTGCAGCCTGAGGATTGGGTGGCTTTTCAGGGGTGGGGGATGGTCAGCTAGTAGAGACTGTCCCCACTGACATTAGGTCCCATGTCACCTCTGTGCCTCAGTACCCGCCTTCCCTTGGGGCTGCAAAGAAGGGCCGAGTCCTCCAGGGCCATCACTCTCAGAAGTGGAGAAAGTAAGGCAGGGGGAGGGGCCTGGGCGGGCCAGCCAGACCTGCATTGTCCACCGCTACATAGCCTGCCCCAAAGGCTTCATCTAAAAAAGGATGTAAAATACGTCACTAGTAACTTTTCCATTTGTTACATACTGAAATGATAACATGGCATATATTGGGTTAAATAAAATATAAAAACTAACTTCACCTGTTTTTTAAATTGTTCAATGTGCTACTGGAATTTTAAGTGTCACGTGTGGCTCGTCCTCTACCTATAGCGGACAGTGCTGTCCTGGTGATGCGACCGACCCTCTGGGGCCGGGGGGTGGGCTGGGGGGTTCCAGCGCCCCTCATGTCTATGTACCTGTGTCACCGCTGTGAGAAGTGCTGCGGTGGGGGTGGGAAAGGGAGGCCTCATGCGGGGTGGCTTACTGCTCCCCCTTTGCAGGAAGGAGCAGAGTACTTTTCTCTCGGCCTCTTCCCTCTGTAGACCTGACAGTTTCTGGACATCCCACAGCTCACGGAAACCACATTCTTTAAGCGCAATCACTTTCAGTCTTCAGGTGTGGGTGACTGTGGGCCGAGCACTCGTGTACCGACGGTGTGCCCACTCAGACTGCCCTCGTGGGCCTCGCTGAGGCTCTCGGCACGCAGCCATCACCGAGGCGGGGCTGGGACCCCAAGAGCTGCCATCCGTCTGGATTTCAGTCTCCATGGGTTTGGGTCACACGGTGCGCCCCGGGCCCGAGGAGGAGAGCCACAGGTCTGAGCAGGCCCAGGGCCACATTCCACTGGCTCCGTGCATGCTAGTCTAGCCCACGCTCACAGGTCTGTTTCGGGGGAAGCAGCAGGCTGGGAAACGACTCGCAGTGGGACTGCGCGTCTCCAGCTGCCCCCAACAAGGCGGGCAGAACTGAAGGCCAGTGTCAGGTCGGCAGCCCTCACCTGTCTCCACACACGCCCAGGGACCCAGGGGGCCAGCAGCGGGTTTGCTCCGAGTTGAGGCTCGTCCTGCATAAACAGCACTAACCAACTGCAGCATCTTCGTGTGTCTGCAGACTGAGGCTTCGTAGCTTCCATCAGCACCGTGCTATGGGAACCTTAGAACAGTCACAAACAAATGCCAACGGCGGGTCTGCACGCCCCAGGGATAAGCCACAGAAGTGAGCGCCCCATCCTCGGCCTTGCCTGGGCTCAGGCCTGTATCACCACAAGACAGTGAGCGCCTCTCAGAAGGAGCTCCCAAAGGGGCACACACCACCTCTTAACTGCACCAGCGTCCCTCCCCAAGTCCCCCGCCAAGTGGCAGGACATGGCCCAGGGCCTCTTTTCTACCCTCTGGGCCTGTACGCTGGCGCTCAAGCTGGAGGGGTGCCATCCTCACAACACCCAACCAGACAAAGTGAGACCCCTTAGGAAGGAAATGCCTTTCACCAAGTGCTACTAAACTGTCGCTGGAGGTGGCCCAGCCCTGGACGCTGGGTGTGCAGTGCTCTGGGCCCCTCTGGCGAGCTGGCGTGGGAGTCATGGGGACCTCTTCTCAGCGAGCTGCAGCCTTTGGGGAAGGCAGTGAAGGACCCCCCTGGGAGGTGCCCCTCACGTTTGGGACAATGATATCCCAAAGAACCCAGGCCCCGAGGGCTCACATCGTCGCCAGCTAGCCCGCCCAAACAGGCAAGCCGAGCCCTGTGGGTTCTGATGAGGGAGGAGTATCAGGAAGGAGCTGGACAGGGGTTAAATAGGTGAAATGGAGGATTTGTTAGCACTCTGGTCCAAGCCAACAGAAAGGGAATTTCAATCACGTGAACCCGCTGAAGGACACTGGCTGTGACCTTTTTCAATGTCCTGTGTTTTGCTGGATTAATGTAAACTGCTTTGTTTGCAGGGTCTATTGTCATCCCCAAACCAGGCAAGTTCTCTGGGTGGAACTATAATGTAGTGACCCCAACTACTGCTCGAAAGTTCTCACCCTGGACACGGTCTTGAGGGAGTGATGACGGAGCCACAAGCAGCAGACACTCGCAGGAGGCAGATGTCACCGGAGTTGTGAGGGGAAGTCCCTCAGGGCAGGGCTCGGCATGGCGCTCACTGCTCACCCAATGAAGTTGTTTTCATTCTAAATCATTCTTCTGGGGCTGCAGTGAAAAATAAGTGAGATTTTCTTGCTGTTTACCCTACAATTCAATGTCATTAAAATCTATTATAAGATATATACATATATACATAGTGTAAATTAAAATGTTTCTTACACAAGAAATCCCCTTACATCCAACTGTTAAGAACAGTCCCTCAGTCTGGTTCTGCACGGATTTTTTTACCTCAGCCGATCAGAAGACAACCTGGAGCGCACCCGAGTGACCTTTGGACTTAAATGTAGAATTCAAGGGGACAGATGCTGCAATCACTGATTTTAAAAAATTGTTGGCACTTAAAATAGTTAAATGCTGTTAAAAAATTACTTTGAATGTGGCTGTAATGGACCTCCAAGGTGTGGAGTGAATCAACTCTATTGTATGTATAATAGGAAATGGTCACCTTACTAGTAATTTTCATCATTTAAGAGTGATATTTCTAATTCACAAAAAAATATTAAAACAATCTTGCATATACCGTTTATCTTCTGTTAAATTGGCTCAATTTCTAACGTAAGGTTTGTTGAAGTAAACGTTTGGTAAAACTTGTTTTGCACTCTTTAGACCACGCCCCGCGAAGCCGTCTCGTCAGTCGGTCTGGTCCGAGACGACTGCTCAGGAACGTGCCCCTGTGTGCAGTCTGCAGTTTCAGCCCGTTTCCTTCCAGCTCCAAGTCCAGGAAGCCATCCTGTGTCATTGGAAGCCTGTGACCACATGTGACTTGGTCACTGCCGTGTTTTGTTAACTACTCGGTGACGAGAAATGGCCAATGAAATCACGTGGCCCTTTTGTTTGATTGGAACCGCTCATGTTAACCTGAGCGGAGGTCATGCCCACACCTGCCTGCAGACGCTGCAGGTCGCTAGAAGCGCAGGCCAGAAATCCTCTGCCATTGGACCGTGTGAAGCGCTTTGGTTTGGGGACTAAATCATGAAGTGTCTGACACTTTTCTCTAAGTGATCATTAAATTTCGGGCATGGCTAAGTGATTGAGGCTAGACAAGGGGCGTGCACACCTTCCGAGGGGTGCCATTTATTGTCACCATTGATGTGACTGGCAGCAGGGGGGTGAGCCTGTGTCAGAACAGTGCTCATCAGCGCAGCTCTTGCTTGTCCCCAGAGGAGAGGCTACAGCCGACTCCGTCTCAGCCACCCAGTGGGAGGGCTGCGCTGTGGGGTGAGCCTTCCGGAAAGGTGACTATGAAACACTAAGACATGCCATTGATTTAAGGGAAAGAATCAGAATTTACGGATCATACACGTTCCAGATGGCCTCATGCTAAAACAGAGTGCCAGCACATTTTAGGGGGTTTGATGTGTGGCACTTCTTAGTCAAAGCCCGGCTGTTCGGGTGCTGTCAGTTACATGCAAGAGCCACCCCTGTTGGCCCGAAGTACTTACCAGGAAGCCACACTTCCTGGAGACCAGAGAACCGAGTCCAGGATTCTGAGTGGGGTCCTCCTGGGCCGTCGCCTTGTTCTGCGCACCTCCCGTCTGTTTGTAGAGACAAGTGGAGGTGCACTGGGCTTCATGTGTTAAAACCCCAGCAGTTTGCTCAGGTGACCCCGCGGCTTTCACTGGCCCTGAGATTCACGTGGCCCGAGGCCACCCTCTGTCGGGCTCTGGTGTGCAGTTCACCACTGACAACAGCTATACTGAAGATGTCAGGTGTATCCCCATTTGTGGAGATGCATCTGTGCTGGGAACAAATCTTTATTTTTATGGCTCTGTTCCCAAGATGGGTCCCTGGCCAACTGGCCCGAGACTGTTTCCCAAATCAAGCTGTGCTATAACTGTCCCCCACCGCCACCACCACAACACGCAGCGTTCGCACCCAGCCTGGCCTCCCCCTCCCTCAGAAGCCTGGATGGAGCTGAAGTCGCTCAGCTCACCTGGTACGGTTGGCTTGTGACGTGTCCTCCTTGCCTTGAGCTTTCTTCCACTTTTGGAGTGGGCAAAGGCATGCCCCATGCGTGGGGACAGGTCCAGGCAAAGCCGAGAGGAGGCAGGGGCTCCAGAGAGCGGGGTCCAGCTCAGCACCCCTGTGGCTGCCCTCCTGGTCAGCGGTGGGGCCTGGCCAGAGAACACAGGCCCAGCTGTGCCCTCGCCCCGGGGCGGCAGAGCCCAGGTCACTGGAGCAGGTTTATGCCATCACCGCAGAGTGGCAGTCCCGGGACCCAGCCGTCCGCTTCCACGCCCTGCCCCCGACCAGCACTCCAGCCCCGTCTCGGGAGCAGTTGGGCTGTGCGCTTCGGCCCAGGACGTCCTCTCTGGCGGAGCTCAGGAGGCCCAGCACCCGGCAGTGCTCAGGAAACGTGAGGAATGAGCGGACTGGACAGGGTGGTGGTGGAGGACGTGACACTTCGGTCCCCTCCCTTTCTGGAGTTCCGTGGTGACAATTCAAGTGGTTTGGGAGACATTTAACAGCGTTGCCCTAAAAGACTTAAGTGGCCTCACTGCTTTCCTCGCTCTCTTCCCAGTCTGGAGTGGGCAGAGACTCTGCCAGGGCCCTGGCAGCAGGACGAGGCGGCCTCCTGTGCCCTCTAAGCCCTGGCCACCAGCACTGGCCCATAGACAGGCACAGGGAGAGCCAGGCGCCATTGCTGCCACCCAGCCATGCAGGAAGCCCTGCTCTCCACCTCTGCGGGGAGGCAGACTCGCCCCTGTGAAGCTGATGTTCAAGCTGGCGTGGGACAGAGAGCCCACGGCCCCTGCACGGAGGCAGGCACGGTGACTTTCCCACTGTGGGGCCTGGCCCTGGCTGCGCCTGGTATGTTAGCCCGATAGTGCCGCAGAGACCAACATGAAACCAAAAGGGCCTCATTTGGTGGACAGGCCATGTCCCTCTGGGGCCTGGCCTGCCCCAGAGAGCACCCCAACCCCACTGTCCCCACCATGGGGTGACGACTGTTGGAGAGTAAGGGCAGCTGGTGTCCAGAAAACCAGCATCCAAAGTTTGCTCTCTGAAGAAGCTGTGCAGAAAAGCTTTACAGATTTCCTCTTCAAACTGTCTACACTGATCGGTAAACAGTTTTCCTAAACACACAGATCCTTGTTAGTTCTTACATGTGCCCTCACTTGGAGCCAGTCCTGAAGGGCAGAGTATGCCCTCTGAGCCAGCCTCCACCCCTTTGGGGCTTGCTTCTCCGGTGGCCTCACCCACCGGACTCAGAGGTTGGGCCCTCCGCCCTGCAGGTAGCCCTCCTCAGGCCCAAGCACTGGCTCCCAGCACCCTGTCTCTGGCCTCTTCCCTGTGACACTGTCTTAGCTCCCGTGTGACCTGGAACTCCCAAACCTTCTGCAGAGGCAGAACGGGTGCCCATCCTGCCCCCCAGTGCCACTTCAACAGTGGGGCGTGCCTGATGGCCCCACCAGAGTCTCAAATGGGTTTAGGAGGAAGCTCTTCCAACCCTTCCCCATGTGCACCCAGCTCCGAATGTCATTGTAAGCCTCACTGCTGGTCTTGAACCTGCCCTTCCTGGGCTCCTCTGCACCATCTCTGTGCTCAGGGCACCTCCCTCTGACCTGGGCAGTAAAACGCGGGTTTCAGCCTGCCCCTCCTGTGACTGCCAGTCCACCCTCCCACGGCCCAGCTGTGCTGTCACTCCTGGTGCTGCTTCAGCACCTGTTAGGTGGGCCGGAGGTGGTGGCCACCAGTGAGCATATGGAAGGGTGTCACCGATCTGTCTTAAAAGAGGGAACAAGAAGATGAAAAACTAAGCCAGGGAATTTGCTTTGGGCATTGTTAAGTTGGGGAAGATGAGAAAAAGCAGCAACCTCCATGATTAGGTTATACTCCAACGAAAAGGAGCTTAGTAGGGCCTTTCTTCTGCCCAGCAGCCTGGCAACACCCTGTGCATCCCAGGGCCACCTCCCCGGGAAACTGCTGTCTTTTTGTGCTCCACTTAATGTTGGCACCTGGAAACAAAGCTCAGCTTGCCCGCAGCCCGTCAGAAGGCAGCGCTGTGTACCCCCAGGAGAAAGCTGGGCCTCGGGAGCTAAACCCATGTAGCCACCTCAAAGCCTGGTGCTCCAACCTGCCCTCGTGCTGGGAGCCACCTGGCCAGCTGCGGCTCCCTGGGGGGCAGTGAGGGCACCGAGCACAAGCCTGTGTTCATCCATCAATTGTTTCTCAAGTGAAACCAAAGTATGTCCTCCCAATGCGATCATCCCCCTAGGATGTTCACAAAAGCTAGAACAAAGGCCTGAATAATCAGGACCCGAGTAACTCAGACGACATTAAGAGGGAACACTGCAGCGACGGCTTCTTTGATAAACATCGCGTAGTCACGTGCCACAGTACCAGGTCATGAGCTAAAGGCGCAACACGCAGAGCAAGCGGCGAAACCAAGCCTAAATAACATGTAATATCAACTCGACTTTCTGTTGGGATTCATATAAAACATTACAAAATACTCCTGCCCCAAATGTTTACATTACGAAAGTGAACTAAAACCTTAGAATGAGGCGGTTTTACAGACGTAGTCGAGTGGAAATACATACAGTGCGGCTGCTTTCAGGGTCCATTTCCTGCGGCCTGGGGGCTCCAGGCCGGGTCAGTGACCGCTGGTGTGCTCCACGCTGCAGGACGCCCTTGGGAAGCCCACCTCTCTGCCTGGAACCTCCATCCATGTCTCAGGTGGCAGGCGGGGCCCAGCGCCTGCTGTGACACTGTGGGGTGGGTGGCACGTGCAGTTCAGCACCCCCTCCACTCCTCCCTATGGCGGGCAGGCGGTAGTGCTTCACGTCAGGCGTCGCGTCCTTCCACGCGTCTGCCTGGTGAGGGAAGCGGCGACATTCAGTGGGGGCCACGAGGGCTGTAGGAGCAGCCGCTGAGGGAGCTAGTGAGGTGGCTACCTTCTGGCTGGCGCCCACACACTTCAGGGGCCTCAGCACCGGGACCTTCCGGCTCCCTCCTGGAGCGAACACTGACTGCAGCTCTGGGCTGGAGTATGACAGCTTCGTCACGCCTGGGAGCTTCAGTTTGGGGAGTTCTGTCAGGCAGGCCTGTCCTTGTCTCTTGGGACGGTCCCCCTCTTGCTTTAGGGGCTGTTGCTTGAAACAAAATACAGGTCAGCTGAGCCACCATGGTGTCTCCTCCATGGAAAGTAGGAAAATCAAAGGAGGCCCTTTTATGCCACTTCTGCCTAACACAGTTACTGGACCCCGAGTGCCCCAGCCACCCAGAAGGGAGGTGACCACTCACTAGAGTCCCATAGCGGAAGGCAAAGGCTCAGCACTTCAGGCCCCTGCTAAGCCCAGTCCTGGGTTGCCCCCTGGGCCTGGCTGGACCGCCTGGGAAAGGCGCACCGTGACAGCACGTGCAGCACTCCAAGAGCCCAGGCCAGGGGGACACCTCCTGCTCTGACTCCCCGAGGTCGGCCAAATCCGCCTGCCGCTTGCTTCTGTGCAGCTGGGGAGCTAAGAATGGTTTTACCTTTCTTAGTAGTTGAAAGTTTTTTAATGGCATGTGAAAATTACATGAGATTGAAATTTCAGTGTCCACCGTTTTATTGACACAGCCACACTTTGGTTTATGTACTGTCCATGACATGGGCCCACAGCAGAGTGCGCAGTTGTGACAGAGCTTCTGGGCCACAAAGCCTATAATGCTCACTCCGTGGCCCTTCCAGACAAGCGTGGGCCTAGGCTCCGACTGCAGCTGAGGCTTTGGTGGGGACCGGCAGGAGTGACGGGGGACAAACCTGACTAGCTGGGAGGGGAGGCTGAGCAGGGACAGCAGTTGGGGAGCAAAATGAGGGCGGCTCAGGCCAGGGGAGGGGTGTCCACATTTGGGGCCTGAACAGCTGAAGGGGAGCTAGCCGCCTGTGCCTTTGGGGGAAGGCGAGGGGAGAAAAGCAAGTTTGGGGGAAAAGGCTGGGAGATCGGGTTTGAACAAGTTTGCCCTTTAGAAACACGAGTGGAGCCTTCACACAGACGTATGAGCCCAGATTTCTGGAAAGCAGCCTGGCAGCAGATGTATCTGCATCCTCAGTAGTGACACTCAATAAATATTGGGACAAATGAAAAATGAATGCTAGAAGGGCACAGTTATCACAGTTTGGTGCCCCCAGGACTGTCATGGTGGTGGGACTGAGGACATGCTACGTGCAAAGGAAGGTGAGGATGTTGCCAAATGAAGCCATCGCCTCTAAACCCACGTGTGTGAGGCCATCTGTGGTGGGACAGAACGCTTATCTGGGGCCTGCTGGGCTCACGGCATGGTGGCTGAGCAGGCAGCATGCACTGCCGGGACTTGTCACTGGCCTGCTGGGACTGTGTTTAGTGTCTCTGTGCCCCTGCTAGGGTTGGTCTGAGGATACAGGAGGTGACATCTGTGAGGCGCATTGGCACAGAACCTGCACCTGAGCTGGAAGAACCCCACTCCCCTCATCCAGCCTGCTCCCACGGCCTGTTGTCCTTGACCCTCAGTGAGTGAGTGGAAGTGGGGGGGGGGGCAGGCAGAGCCAGGCTCCCTGCGTCCTAACACCTGGGGATGGCGTCTGGCGTGGTGTCAGGCCTAGACCCTCACAGGCGGTGTCCTAATCAGTCACAGGCCACCTGAGGGCGTCCCACCCGCTGTGACCCCGTGTCCAGCTGAGTGATTCAGTCAGTACCTGCTTTCTGCCCTCCTTTGAAATCCACCACCTGTTACCGAGTGGGTCCGGCGCCTCAGGGCACTCTGGGAAGAAAGCTTTTCCGAGGCTGCCCAGAGCCTGCCTCTCAGTTGCCCTAAAGTCAGGGAGGAAAAGAGAATGGGACGTCCCTGAGAACCCACAGCACCACTGCTTGCTTGCTTTGTCTCCAAGTTTGTCTGTGATGTGCGTTGTCACCTCTTCCTTTCCACATGACCTACGCTGAGGAGCCCTTTCCTTCTGCCCCAGCCTGACGGTCTGGGCCGGGGGCACAGGGCTTGGGGGCCGCAGGCACAGCCCTGCCACAGGCCCCTCCCCTGCGCAGTGACCCGGGGTTTGGATCACACGTCACCTCCCCAGTCACACACACAGAGGCGCCCTCAGGGCATTTACTTCCAATGCCAGGTGCCCCCAGCGTGCTCTCAAACCTCACTGTGAGTCCACCCGTCCACACTTAAGGACCAGAGCAAAGTCACGCCCTGCATGCAGCCCCAGAGCCCTCGCCACACACTGCCTGCCCTGCCGTGGGGCCACCAGCTGCCTCCTTTGGGGAGGAGACACCAGATAAGGGTGAGATGGGGGTTCCGAGAGGCACTACCCGGTACAGGAGCGAGGTAGCTGTTCCCACACCCGCCTGACACGCACGGGCCAGGACGCCTGGCCTGCCTACCTCTGTCCTCGGAAGCAGGGGTGCTGCAGGGCCTGCTGGGCCGTGACTCTCTCATCAGGGTCGTAGGTCACCATTGCGTGCAGGAGGGAGAGGCATTGCGGGGACAAACTGGCTGTCAGTAAAGGTATTCCTGACCCCTTTTTAAAAGGAAAATCAAAACTCATAGCTCTCGACCTGTATTAAAAGCCCAATGACAATAAACAATCATGCCACTATGCAAGCGGGTCGCCATCATGACTCTACAGGGACCTGACTGAGGGGGACGGTTTGTGATCTAAAGGGGGTGGGACTACAGTTGTCCAAACCCACAGAACGGACAGCACACGAGTGGGCCCTCACAGAAAAGGGACTTGGGGGGATGACAACGTGTCAGTGCAGGTTCTGGTGCCAAGGCTGGTGGGGGGCAGTGGGGGGCCGGCGGCTTACAGGGAGCCTGTACTTTCCGCTCAGTTTTGCTATGAGCCTAAAACTGTTCTAAAATAAAGCTTATTTTAAAAAAGGGGGGAGTATGTGAAGTCTATTATGACATAAATAAAACGATTTTTCCTCAAAAGGACTAATATCACATTCCCACCAGAGAAAAATGAAATAAAATTTAAAAAAAGAAAGAATCCAAAATAGTTACCTGCCCACCCCCTTTAGCTCACGGGGCCCTCCCTTGGAAGCCCCCACTGCCTGGCCTCAGCTCCATCTTTGACCAGAACAAAAGCCAGGGGAGTCCTGGTCAGGTGTCCGTGTGGCCAGCAGTGCGGGTGGCCAGGGCACAAAGCCCTCACTGCCGGAGCCTGTGCCTGGAACCAAAGGCCTCTAAGCCTTGTGTAAGTATCCCGGTGACCAAAGCGGACTGCCCGGCCCTCAGCAAGGTGCTAAGAGCTCTCGTGAAGCTGAGGGACAGCACCCCCAGGCCCCCGGGGTGCCCCAACAAACTGCAGCCCCTTCAGTGGCAGCGGGGACCCAAGTGGACTAAGGGGCTGCAAGGGGGACAGAAGCACCGCCTGGCCCCGCCCGCCCTCGGTTCCCTTCTGCCACCAGCCCCAGCAGGGGGACAAGTCTACATGGGACTCTTGGGAGCACAGGTACTTACTGTTTGAACTTGGTGAGGGTCTTCTCAGCAGGTGTGCCGATGACGTCATGGATTTTTGAGATCTGGTCCAGCTCATTGGCGCCAGGGAAGAGGGGCTGCAGACTGGAAGGGTGTGACAAGGGGCTGTGGTTAGGACAGTCCCCTTCGTCCTGGCCGGCTCTTCACCTTGAAGTCCTTTAACGCCTTTCCAAATTAATTCAAGGGGTTTTGTTTTAGCACTTAAGAAAGGACTGTCTGTTGGCACTTTTAGCTTCAGTGAAACTGCCACTCAGCTTTCCAAAAATAACAAAGTCAATTATCAAGACAAATGATCTAGAATCAAAAGGCACGTCCTGAGTGAGCACACGTCTGGTTTACAAGGCAGTCAGTCAGTCGAGCAGGTAAGAGCGGCCCACCTGGGTGCCTGCCTAGCTGGGCTCTCACGTTCTGATGCATGTCACCCAGATGTGAAATTCACCCCCATCCTTAAGGATCCATGGTGAGCAGGACGGTGCTGCCTCACCCCCTGCATGGGCTCCTTCAACCTGACACCCTACTCACCTCCCCGCTTTTCCCTAGGCCCCTGCTCTGTCCAGTGGTGAAGCCGAGGCTGGGGGTGTGGGGGTCGGGAGGATGGTGAGGACTGGGGTTTTCTAGAGTCTGGCTGTGCCAGGAGGTGGCTCACCCTCACACCTTGGTAGACTGTACCTCTTAGGGTAAGCCCCAGGGGCCACCTGCTCACCCCTCCCGTGGTGGGCCCCATGGGTGGCAGTAAGCACGTGTCTATTCGATTCCTGAAGTCAGTAATCAGTCGTTTCATTGATGAAGCCAAGTGAAGAGCCCATTGGCCCAGGCCTGGGCGTGTCAGGAGGAGAGCAGTAACTGGTGGCGTTCTGTTCTCCAGGATCAGCAAGCAAGGAAAAGTGTTTAACAAAAAGTCCATTTTCTGTGAAGTCACACCCAACCACAGCACCAGCTGACTGTAAGATCTGCACTGTAAAGGCAGGGCCAGGCGTGAACCCGCGCTGTGCGACCTGCCTGAGGACACGGGGCTGGCCTCAGCTGTACCTGGCAATCTCGAAGAACACACAGCCGGCGCTCCACACGTCCATTCTGGAGCTGTAGAACCCATCGGTGAGCAGACACTCGGGGGCCCGGTACCAGCGCGTGGAGATGTATTCTGTGTACGGCTGCTTGGAATAGACACTCCGGCAGGACCCAAAGTCCCCTAATTTCAGGACATCCTGCTGCTAGTGGGGAGAAAAGAGGTACAAAGGCTATCTCATCGAGCAGCTGTTGTAATACAAGACATTTCAAGTATTTATGCACTAACAGGAAAATTACTACCATCTAAACTAGCTCATAAAGTACCATTACTGGCTTTGTAAACACCCGTGGGTGTTTCTAACAGGAGGAAATGGCCTTTCTAATCAGTGGCACATGTTTACGAATATCCTGGCTGTTTTACAAATGTTTCCAAATGTCTACAGATCCTGGAAAGTTTTAAGCCACAGTGTGTGTCTACAAATGAACTATGCACCGCAGCCACACGCCCTGTTCTACCTCACTCTGCCCACTGCCACTCAGGGCTGGCTCACACCCGTGGGCTCTTTGGAGCAAGTCAAACCAGGGAAACGGGCTTCCGGATATTTCTTCCATTTTCTTTACCCCTCCCATTCAGGTAATAAAATACAGGCTGTCAGTGACTTCGAAGCGTCTGGTACCGACAGCCACAGCAAACGTCAAACACAGCACATCTCCGGACACTGTCAAGAACCCCAGTCCACTGGCCTTGGCCTCTGTCCCCACGGCCCAGGACATCACGCTGGGCTCTCAACACAGATTAGGAGGCGTGAAAAGACAAGAAAAACACGGTCTGAAGAGACGAAGCAAGCATCAGAACCAGACTCAGATATGGCACAGATTTCAGAATTTCAGAAGGATCAGACAGGGCATTTAAAATAACTATGATTAATTTGTTAATTTGCAAGTTCAGATAGGAAACAGCAGAGAGATGAAAACTCTAAGAAAGAATCAAAGGGAAATGCTAGGAATGAAAAAACACTAACAGAAATTTTTAATAATGACTTTGATGGGCTTATCAATAGACCAAACTCAGCCAAGGAAAGAATCAGGGAGCTGGAAGATATGCCAAGAGAAACTCCCCAAACTGAAGCGCAAAGAGAAAAAGAACATCAGAAATAGAACAGAACATCCAAGAACTGTGGGATGATTCATAAAGGCATGGCACACACGACGGCAAGTCCCCAGGTGAGGGTGCCGAGTCAAAGAAGCCAGATCAAAGAAGAGGCCATACTAGCTAATTCCATTTACAGAACATTCTAGCAAGTGCAAGCTAATTCTATAATGACAGAAAGTCAGTCACTCTTTGCCTGGGGACAAGGGATGGGGAGGGAAGGAGCACGAAGGGGCAGGAGGACACTTTCGCGGTGATGCTTGTTAACTTGGTTGGGATGGTGGCTCCGTGGGTGAATACGTGTGCCCAAACTTAGCACGCTGTGCGCTCAGACACGCACCGTGTGAGTGGCTGTGGAGTGACCCAGACCTGAGCTCAACTCCGGACTCCTCCACTTTCATATTCAGAGTGTTAACGATAATTTGAATCGTGTTTGTATATAGTATGAGAAGGGTGCCTAAGATTATTTTCTTCCAGATGTACGGTTATAGTGATCGCATTTTTTAAATAAAAAAATTTTCCCAAACTAGGAGAAAAAAAAGTATAACCAACATGGTACCCAGATATCTGGGACTGAAAGCATATCCAGTGAAAAGTTTTTATATTCTACCTTTATTCTGATATCAAGTTTTCATAGAAAAGTCCTTACCTTTATTAATATATTTTCTGGTTTTACATCTCTGTGAAATATTCCATTTCTGCATTCAATATAAAAGAAAGGATAGAATTAACTGTACCTCATTCATTCAAATTCTCGCATTTGTACCGACTGTGAATACACTTTATTAGAGAGCACACCTGTGCATATGATCGAGGGATCTGCATAGCTGGTACATATAGTGCATAATTTTTTTTTCTGGTAATGGGTGTCTTCTCCCTGTGAATGAAGGAAATAGCCAAACATGGTTACCAATGGTACTTAGCCACTTTTCTGAAATCAAAAACAGAATCCGTTCTTATTTAATGATGTGTGAACATCTAACTTCTTCTGTGAAAAACAATCTGAAGTAGTTTTATAAGAAATATGAAGCATACGTAAAAGTATACCACTTAGAACTGTACGTACTGGCGTGGTTCTGCCTGAAATCACACAGTGCACGCGTTCCGGTCACAGTGAGGAAGCACAGGCAGCTTGGTCTGACAGACCTGACTCCGGCCTGGGCCTTCCCTAGGTCACCCCCTTCAAACCGCTGATTCTGAAACGTTGGGGTCACCTGTAAATCCAGTGTTTCCCTCTTTCCATTTACATGGATTTCCATTTTAAAGGGGGTAGACCCCAGTTCAACAGAAGTACCCTGTTTTAACCCAAAAAGACATCACAGCCTACTCTTCTCTGACAAAAAGCAGCGCTCCTCTGGCACCGGCTGAGCACTCTGCACCTACACCTTCCCTCCTGCAGCTCTGGATCATGTCCTAACACTTCCCACACCGCAGCATCAGTTATCCTTGTTCCAGATGTCATATCTCGCTTGATTTTAATTTCAAAGGTGTGTGTTTTACGCTATCAAGTTTCAAATCTGTAAAATAACCATTCTCACCTAACAATTCTGAAAAACCACTTCCGTTGCGTGAGCATATATCCCCTTTGATATCGTTGGTCCTGCATTTCTCGGCTGCCTTCAGTTCCCAGTGTAGAAGCCCTCCTCAGGGGCCCCCTTCCTTTCCCCCTGGGTACCCCCAACCCTTCCACAGCCCTGAGGGTAAGGCCTAGGCACGCTCCCCTCCCCCTCCGTGAGCATCCTACCTGAGGAAGAGAAGCCACTGAGGGAGCCAGGCACCCTCGTCTCTTTTAGCTATCCTGACCAAGTTGGTTATTCCAAGTTAATTTTCACCAAGTATTCTCATCAAAAAGATTCTAAAGAATGTCACATATAATACTAGTAATGTAAAAATGTTTAAGTGAACACAATGATAAACTATGGCATTCCTTCTCAGTACTCACTGAAGGAATATGGCTGCCAGTGTAGCCTGCGCTGTAACAGAATATCCAGTACACACCCCCGTCCCACCAGAGCCCTGTTCCCAGGCCTGTGCCTGGCTTTGCTGCCCAGGCTCGGAGGTCCCCCCAGCACAGCCAAATGGCCCATTGTCTACGCCTTAGCCCAGAGGCTGCGCCCTGTGGCACCACGCGTGTACACCTGCCATCGATCGGTACTTTTCAAAGGAGAACCCTGTTTATGGCACTGCTCTGAAAGAGGTTAGAGACCTCGAACGGCAGAGGCGAGCAGGTGGGAGGTCAGGCTCAGTGTGGAGCCTAGGCCATCAGCAGTGCCTCACCCTCCAGGTGTCCCTCACCCTCCAGGACAACACTCAAGGACGGGGTCCCCTGCTCTGTGAAGCTGGCTCATTGTAGGCAAGTGCTGTAACTTCTGTGAAATTCAATTTCCTCACTTCTAAGATGGAGTTGAGCTCCACCATAAACTACAGAATAGTAATAATAGCAATCAATGTTTATTGAAGGCTGAGAGTCAGGCACTGCTTTAAGCACTTTACACACACGAGGTGTGATCAAACAATACAGTGAATGTTTAAATTTAAAAAAATTTATTACAGTAAGACACATTGCCATAAATCCCCTTCAAAATATTCCCCCTCACTTTGAACACACTTATCCCATTGTTCTTGCCACTTTCTGAAGCAGTTCCGGGAGTCCTCTTTCGTGAGTGTCTTTAGTTGCGCTGTCGTGGCTGCCTCGAAGTCTTGAATCATTTGGGGAAGAGCCAGAAGTCACACAGTGCCAGATCCGATGAATAAGGTGGATGAGGACATACTGTAATGTTTTTATTTGACAGAAATTGCCGTCCCAGAAGTGATGTGTGACACAGAGCGTTGTCACGATGGAGGATGATTTCCGGCACTTTAAAACACATCTCCTCTCAACCACAGCTCACACCCGATTGACTGCACAAAACAAGCTGAAACTTGTCACACACTGTTACTAAGGGTCAACGCGCCGCTTCCCATATTGAAGATCCTGCCTTTCCATTGGGTGGCCCTCAGCAGTAGCATTCACCCACAGATCACAACAGAAAGGCTCCGTGTCACACATCGCTCCCAGTACAGTAATTTCTGTCAAATAAAAACATTATGGTGTGTCCTCATCCACCTTATTCACTGGATCTGGCACAACAGCATAACTAAAGACACTGAGGAAACAGAACTTCCAGAACTGCTTCAGAAAGTGGCAAGAACGATGGGATAAGTGTGTTCGAAGCGAGGGGGAGTATTCTGAGGGGGATTAATGACAATGTGTCTCTTACTGTTATAAGTTTTTTTTATTTAAACATTCACTGTATTGGTCACACCTCATATTATTTTATTTAACCCTCACAATGACCCTCTGAGTTAGACATTCTGATTACCCTACTTTTATAGACAGGAAAGGCTCGAAGAGCCTGACCAGGACCCAGCATCATTAAATACACAGGGCACCATACGTGAGCTCTGACCCAGTAAGCTGTTCTATAATATGGGATGTTTGTGCTACATCAACAGAGCCAACCTAGATGGCCCCTCCCAGGAGCACCAGTGTTAAAAGTGACAGGATGTCAAATATATGGTGACGGAAGGAGAACTGACTCCGGGTGGTAAACACACAATGGGATTTATAGATGATGTCATACAGAATTGTACACCTGAAATCTATGTAATTGTACTAACAATTGTCACCCCAATAAATTAAAAAAAAAAGTGACAGGATGCTGTCACTGGCTTGTAAGAAAATTCCAGTGACAAAAATGTTATGTCACTCACTCTGAATGACAAAGAGACTGACCGTAGGGAAAGCAAAGACATCATCACGGCATCAGCGTGTTTCAGTGAAGTGTGAAGAATGCTGTAACCAGTTCTTTCACTTCAATTTTCCTTTGTACATACGCACAGAAGTGACACGGGAAGACTGTCTAACTAGACATACAAGAGCTCTTTCAATGAGAATAAAACTAGAATTGCTAAGTGGTAAGAAAGCTGTGTGTCACAGCTGAATTGGTGGTGTTTTCTTCTTTGTTGGCACATAAACAAAGTGGGTGGGACCGGATGAAATATACGGATACAACTGAATCTGGCTGACAGTCACATTAGGCAGAACAGCCAGCCTTAGTGCCCGGTAATGAGGCACATGGCCCGAGCTTTCGTGGACATGAACTGTAGGTAATGCTGCGTTTACTGTTAAACCGAGCTTGTTTTACTTTTTCCGACTTGGTTCCTCCCCAATACCATGGATTTATTTAAGGATGCCTGCTCTACCCACAGCCTCTAAAAGCTATAACCCTTGGGCCGGCCCGGTGGCTCAGGCGGTTAGAGCTCCATGCTCCTAACTCCGAAGGCTGCCGGTTCGATTCCCACATGGGCCAGTGGGCTCTCAACCACAAGGTTGCCAGTTCAACTCCTCCAGTCCCACAAGGGATGGTGGGCAGCACCCCCTGCATTTAAGATTGAACACGGCACCTTGAGCTGAGCTGCCGCTGAGCTCCCGGATGGCTCAGTTGGTTGGAGCGCATCCTCTCAACCACAAGGTTGCCGATTTGACTCCCGCAAGGGATGGTGGGCTGCGCCACCTGCAACTAGCAACGGCAACTGGACCTGAAGCTGAGCTGCGCCCTCCACAACTAAGATTGTAAAGGATAACAACTTGACTTGGAAAAAAGTCCTGGAAGTACACACCATTTCCCAATAAAGTCCTGTTCCCCTTCCCCAATAAAATCTAAAAAAAATAAATTAAAAAATAAATAAATAAAATAAAATAAAATAAAAAATAAATAAATAAAAGCTATAACCCTAAGGTGACAAGGCCAGCCCGCAGGACCTGGAACAGCCCGCGCTCCAGAAGGCACCTGGTGGCTGGAACTTCTGAGCCGGGCCCCTCTGCTGCCAGTCTAGAGCCTCGGGGGGCTGGGTGGCCAAGTGTGCCGAGAGGAGGAGGGGCACAGGCAGAGGTGCCAAGGCAGGATATCGTGTGCCCCAAGGCAGTCAGTGGTGGCCTCGGCAACCACAGCTCCTGGGTCCACTTCCCTGGAGGCCTAGCTGAGCTTTCTGCGAGACACCAATGGCAGTTTTACAATAATCTCCTTCCTCTGTGTGTGAACTAGCTGAATGGCATGGCTCCTTGCACTGAAAACAGTCTAACTGCGACACTCAATGTCCAAACACATCATCCAGGCGGACGACTGACACCTATACCCACAGGGCTACAGGTGGGCTCTAAGAGGACACCAGTGATGGAGCCGACAGGGTCCCCACTGCCAGAGGGCTGACACTCTAGTGGAGACAGTCGAACCAACAATGAAGCAGCAGATCTATGTCAGGGAGAGTGCGTGAGAATAAGAGACAAGACAGGGATGCAAACGGAGGACGGGGACGCGAGGTGAAGGAGCCACCACTCCCTGGTTCCACAGGGGAACCGGCCACGGAGGAGGGCACCACAAACCAGCATTCGCCAAAGCTAAGTAAGTTGACACCGTTAAAAAAGAGAGCAGGACCAGCTACAACACAGCAAAAGAGCAGGTGCCTCTAATCGGTTTATACAGTCCTGACGTCCCTCACCCCGGACTGCGGACAGTGTAGCCAGTCCTGCATCCACGCCCTCCTCGCTCACGCTGATGGACAGCATGAAAATTCTTCCCAAGTGACTGGCGGGCACAGCACCATCTCCGTCTGTCTCCCCAATGGCACTCCCGCCCCCACGCACACCCGCAGACGCGTCCCAATCCCCGTCTACCATGCCAGACTTGAAAGCCAAATGACATTCTTCAGGTTGTGCTGGAGGTGGGTGTTCCCGATGTGGTTTGGGTCCTACTATGTCGCTCCACTCGTGACCGATGGTTTGGGCCCAAGTCCTGGGGGCAGTGAGAGGAGGGAACAACATCCACTCCGAGGGCGCAGATCACAGTGGAGGCGGCGTCCGACCCAGGTGGCCGTGGCCATGGTGTGGGTCTAGAGCTGGGGCTGCAGCAGCCTCGGTCTCCCTGTCCCTACTTCCTAGAAGCTAAGCCTGGAGTCTGTTTTTCAGTCCTCCCTGCGATTCTGTCCGCTCCCCAGGCCACGTAATAAAACCCCTTTGGTTAAAATGTGGGAATAGAGGCTGCTGTCTGCAACTAGAGGAAACACCGCCACCCCCGTCGGCCCTTTAGTCTCGGAGCAGCAACCAGAGAAGTCCTCAAGCTGTCGCTGGGCCTGGGGCTGTCTGTCTTCTGAGAGAACACGACAGAAATTACGAGTTACTATTTGGAAGCTTGTACAGCAATTCAGCATTACTGTGACATCCAGCGCAATGGCCATTTCTCTGGTAATCAACCTTTCTTGTCTTTTACAAATGTTCTGGCCCACAACAGATTAGGAAAACAAAACAAACCAAACCTGGTCTTTCACTATTGATACACTCTCTGGTCTCAACACCAATCGAAAGACACCTTTCCCTGCCTTAAACCCCTCTAATGGCTTCCTACGGAATTCAGAATAACCTGAACTTTTCCCAGGCCCTGCGAGCCCACTGGCCCCCGCCTACCTCCTTTCCTCCAGCTCTCCTTGTGTTCTGGCCACAGTGGACTCTTACCTCATGGTGGCCGCAGGGCTTTGGCACGAGCTGTCCCTCTGTCTAGAATACTCTGCCCTCATCACTCTCTAACACTCATAGCCATGTGGAATTCTTGATCCTTTGTTTTCTGGTCTCTCTCTCCTCATCAGAGTGTGAGCTCCACATGGCTGGGAACCGTCTGTCAGGTAGGTTCCCCACTGTGTCCCCACCTTGCAAACAGCCCATGGCAGGTAACAGTGAGTGGGACATCCCCTCCTGCATTTGTCCAATTCTACCGTTTTCCAGTGAGCCTGTACTGCTATAGCCCACGACACCTCTGCCTCCCCTGACACCTACCAGACAAGGAGAACACTACCCCAAGCTATTCATTTTCTCTCATGATTTTACTTTCATATAGTTACCTCTACACCAGCCTATACATTCTGCTTTAAAAAAATGCATCGTCTATGCTTCTTCTTTACCTTCACCAGACCCTGAAAAGTGCTGTGTACGTAAGGGGACGACTCAGCAAAGACTGTAGGATCATTCTCTCATTGCATGCACTGGTTCTTCAGTATTTAACAGTGCTAGGCAATATTCTGATGGACCAAGAGAGGAGTAATTGAGTGAAGTGAATTCTTATTCTAATAGAAGAGGCTTCAGTGATTGATTTTGTTTTCAATAAGTCAGCATCACTAGCAAGAACAAATAATTAGTGTCTGTTCATCTGAGGCACTGGCTGGGGCCAGGCGTGGAGGCCCCTGGGAGCAACAGGGCATAACGGTTAAGGTTTCAGGGTCAGACTTGAGTTTAAGTTCTGGCTCTGCTATTTAGGAACAACTTAGCTTTGGGCCATTACTTAACCTTCAAGCCTCACTTTCCTCATCTGTAAAAGGGGGTGATAATAACAGTGCCAACCACTCAGGGCTGACAAGAGGCAGCGTGTGTGGTGCAGAACACGCACTCAGGTGCCTTCAAACCCCAGTTCTACCACTTATGAGGTACAGAATCTGGGCAAGTTACTATCTCTCTGTGCCTCAATTTCTTCATCTTTAAAATGGGGACAGTGACAGTATCTGCCTGCTAGGGCTATTGTGAGGGTAAAATGAGTTAATTCCTATAAAGTGCTAGGAACAGTTCCTGGCATGTGGCCAGCATTCAGGAAGTGTCAGCTGTCACCACTGTCACTGTATTTCTTCAGTTCTAAGGCAGACAGACTTTTTTCTTTTCACAGTCTAACAATTCTGAAATCAGGATGCAGAGTCCAATATTTAGTATCTTACAATCAGTGTCAGCATTTTCCCCACGTTTTAACATCTCGGAAACGAGGATGCCACCTGCCACGAACAGCATCTCAGACTCAGTGCACTGAGCACGCACCCGGCCTGTGGATGACAAGCAGCGTTTACATAACGGACAAATGTCCACTGATCTCTAATATCAGAGTCTGTTTACCAGTCTTCTCTGTGGACATACTGAAAGAAATGGATGCGGTTTCTCCAATTATACCATTCCCCCACTACTGAAAATTAGATACGTATTTCTAAACAACGCTTTTTCAAACGTCTAAACACACAGAAACTTGCCAGAAATTATCCCCTCCTGAGTTTTGAAATATCGTACTCTAGGAAGCAACACTCACAATTCTAATACAGTGGTACCTCAGTTTTCAAATGTAATCCATTCTGGAAGACCGTTCGAGTTCTGAAACACTCGGAAACAGCCGACAGCTAGGCCTCAGGATCTTGCACTCAGCGGAAGCCGCGTGACATGTTCGACTTCAGAGGTGTGTTCAAAAACCAAAGCACTTACTTCCGGGTTTATGGCGTTCAGAAACCGAAATGTTCGTCAACAGAGACATTCGAAAACCGAGGTACTATTGTATAAGACACGTTTTCCACCAAGAGAACTGTTACAAAACAAAGGAAGTGATTACATAGGTTTATTAAGAAGTAAAATGTTGGCTTAGTGGTAAAAGATTATTGTAAGGGAAATAGTAGAGTGCTTTCTTTTGCTTGTATCCAGCCCCCTAGACTGCTGCTCTGTGACACACACACACAGAGGACACTGGACGAGCCTGCATCGGACACGACATGGGGACACGTAATCGCGCAGAAATACCTTATCGATGCTAATCAAGTGAGACTCCCAGGCAGTGAGTTTACTCCTTAAACATGAATTCTTCCTGTTGTAATCATTTTAAACAGGACTCTTTTAAGAACATTTGCTTCACTTTACTACCTTTCCTATCCGTATTTACGGAGGCGGCGGGGTATCCCACCCACCCACCGTGGCTCTGTCCCTCTAACCTATCTTGGGGACCCGGAGACTTGTGGCCGGCTGCTCAGACCGCTCTCGTGTGTTTTCAGTCTCATGTAGTGTTTATATTCTGAGTCCCTCCATGATGAGACTGTCACTTGTCACGTTCTGCTACTGCTGGTGTGGCAAGTTCTAGAAGTTCCTTCTAAGAGCTCTATTTTTAATAGGTTTTAGATCAAGAGACCAGATAAATTTGTTAGAAATGTAACTTAAGGGACAGCCTGGTGGCTCAGGTGGTTGGAACACCGTGCTCCTAACGCCGAGGTCGTCAGTTCGATTCCCACATGGGCCAGTGAGCTGCGCCCTCCACAGATAAGATTGTGAACAACGGCTCTCCCTGGAGCTGGGCGGCTGTGAGCAGCCGGGGTCGGAGTGGGCTGCCATGGGCTGCCAGAAACCGGCGAGAGCTGCCATGAGCAGCTGTGAGCGGCCGACGGCCTCAGCCCAGGAGAGCGCAAGGCTCATAACACCAGCACAGGCCAGGGAGCCGTGTCCTACACAACTAGACTGAGAAACAACGGCTTGAACCGGAGTGTGGGGGGGGGGGAGGGAGGAAGGCGGAAGAAAGTGGGGGCGGGGGAGAAATGTACTTAAAACAAGATTAAACCTGAGGGCCGGCCTCAGGCGGTTGGAGCTCTGTGCTCCTAGGCTGCCAGTTCGATTTCCACACGGGTCAGAGGGCTCTCAACCACAAGGTTGCTGGTTCGACTCCCGCAAGGGATGGTGGGTTGCACCCCCTGCAACTAACAATGGCAACTGGACCTGGAGCTGAACTGCGCCCTCCACAACTACAATTGAAAGGACAACAATCTTACTTGGAAAAAATCCTGAAGTACACACTATTCCCCAATAAAGTACTGTTCCCCTTCCCCAATAAAATCTTTAAAAAAAAAGATTAAACCCGAGTTTACCTATGAGTTTACCTACAAGGTCGGTAACTTATAAGAAATACCATATATTTCCAGATATAAGGCAATCTCCTATTTTTCCAAAAAAGATCCAAAAGCTTTTGGATCCAAAAGTTTTACATCAGCTTTTATGGATGAAGAAAAATGAACTAAACACACATATTTTAAACTACATGTAAAATCTATTAATTTGATGTAAAGCTTTTTTCCATTCTCCCACTTCACAGAAACAATTCTATGTGCACTCTTCACATGCATCTTCCACGTCCGTGTCTTCTTCATCACAGGAACAGCCTGTGGATCTGAAAGTTCTCCCTAGCACACCATCTTCAGTTCTTAAATCATGTGTGATGCTGTCACTAAAATTCTATCCCAAGTCCTAAGTGGTCATTCACGTGACATTAAGGAGGGTGGTTTTTTCATCTATCCGAGAGGCATAATGTGATCGGTAAAATATAACACTTCTCGTGCTGCTTGCTCATTTGTCCTGACACCTACACAACCGTGAGGTCACACGCCCAGGGGCATCTGCTAAATGTGGGCTGACCATCTGCCTCCTTTCCTCCAGTTCCCTCAGGTGACCTCTGTAAGCCTCCAAAACCTGGCTGAAGGAGGTCCGCCCAGGCCACAGTGCGTTCTGAAACAGCGCCTCATTGTTCAAAAGAAAGTCAAGAATGAGCAGCCTGTACTACGCAGTCTTTTAGGAGGGTCCCTCTCATCTGAGGGTTATTTGGGAGAACACCCTGCCTTATTCTGAGGCATGGAACAGAATGCCCATCAGCAGCCGAGCCTGGGAGGACAGTGACCCTCGGAGTGGGACAAACCTGTGTGCACAGCCCCCGCCATGGGGATCACAGTGAGGAGGGCCTGAGCTGGCCTGTCCTCTGCACGTCCTCATCCATGTCACGGGCCACTCTGATGGCCTGGTGTCTCTGCTTCTTGCAACTATGTTCCGAGAGGACGAGATTGCCAGAAAACTCCCTCCCAAGGTGACGGAGCCTGGCACTGCCTGCTTGCACACAATACTACACTGCAGGAACTGAGGATTCTGAGAACTAAAAGTATGTGTTAACCACAAGCTTTAAAAGATCATCTTAGATTAGCTTTCAAATTATTCTACGTACCTCGTATTAGCTCATAAATATTCATGTCCATAAGTTCACAAATTAGTGCAAGAGAACCAGATTTTCTGTCACTGAGGAAGAAAGCAGGTTTTTAAAATGTTTTTTCGTTTCTTAATCAGAAAACAATCAAGTATTTAAATTCATTTGTAAACATTTCTAGTAAAAATAAAGCACTCCCACATCAGACAAAGACTGAAGTATAATGATTGAAACAGTTTTAATTTTAAATCAATATTTCACGTAAAGTTAATTTAAAATAATAGTAAAACCCTACTTTAAGCAAAGATTCTAAAAGCTACCCCGTTTTTTAAAGACATGTGTCTTGGAAATATAAACTCTCAGCAGAAAGAAGAAATGAGGTTGGGGACCAGGCTAAGCAAAGAACAAGCAAAGAAAGGGGAATTTAACTCATGCCCATTGGTCGCAATTTTCATTTTAATTTACCTAAATTACTTCCATGTAATTGAGACACATTACAATAGGGCAAGAGAATCCAAAAACCAGTCAGGGAAAAGAGAGAAAGGCAAGTGACGTCACCCCAGGCGATGTCCAGCCTTGCACAGAGTGGGACAGAAACCTCTGGCTGAGCCACCAGCTTCCCCTGAGTTCAAACACCCTTGAAGGGATCCCCGAGCCCCGAGCCGGGCAGCCTGCGTCACCCCAGACCTGGCTCGGAGTGCCTCTGGGGGAGCTGGAAGGGGTCTCCACTGTCTGTCAGGGTGTTAGGAGGCCCATGTGCAATTCTGGGCAAAAGCGCTTTGACAAGTGCATGGAAGCACCTTCCACGCAGGCAGCATTGTAACTGTGACATGCCAACTGCAGGCTCTAGACCCAGCCCAAACTGACGGCTCAGAAACACCACAGGCCAGGAGGCCACACAGCGGTGACAAGACAGTTCATTCTGAGTCTGAAACTGCCCAATCCACTGATGAAAATCTGCACATTTTAGTTGCAGAGAGGGCCGTTGCTGGCTAGTTAGAAAGGCCCTGCGCGCGCAGCAGGGAGCCTGGCGTGTGCGTCCCCTTCCCGGGGCTCAGCACTGCGCCTGCCACCGACAGGCAGGCGGAGTCAGAGTGCAGGGCACAGCTACCAGAGCCTGGGGTCCAACTGTGGCCTGCCTTCCTGACTGAAGGTAAACTTTATGAAAACTGTTCAATAATTAGAACAGAAATGAAAACTGCCTCCAAACCATATCAATTACTTTAAAAAGAGCTACATGAGACTGCAGAGATGGCAACTGACCATGAAAAGTCCCATCCCTGAGATGTGATCATGGGTCCAGGCCTCAGGTGCCCAGAGCTGCCACCGTCCCCACTGAAGCCTAACTGAGCTCCTATAGGAGAGGAGCCATGTCACTTATGTATGCTTCTGTGACATGAGTCACCTAAATGAAGGCATTTCTGCATTAGGAATCAAGTACATATCTGCCCAAATAAATATGTGGCTTAAGATAAAATCAAAATTATTACTCTGAGCTACAAAGCAAGTATCTCAAATGTCTACGATACCTTTGTCTCTTAAAAAGAGAGTTAGTCATTATCATCAAATTCAGATTAATTTTTAAAGTCCCAAATATACTTACAAAACCACTTCATGCAACGTAAGAATGTTCGGGTGTGGATTCAGGCGCCTCAGTGCTTGTACCTCTCGTAGATTGTTCACCTGCTCAATACTATTATGTAGGTAAAAATAAATAACTAATTTATAATTTAGGTCAATTGCAAAATGACGGTTATTAAATCATTATTTGTTATCCATAATCCCAACTGAAAAACTCACAAATATTTCAAGCAAGTTAATAGGTTTTAGTTCTCCCATTAGCAGTTGAAATTAGGCATATCACATTTCTGTTTTTTGTGATCAAGGCTTTTGATCAAGGTTTTTATAGCTTTGGACATATGTTCAAATTTTCCCATCCAAGCTCCTGAAAGAATACCTTGGCAGTTTCTTTTAATAAACTTAGACACAGATATTAAAATTTCCTATTAATCAGTTTATGGGACCTAACCAACTGAGCAATGTAAATGCTGTCTAAAAGTATCTTAAACCACCTTTCCCCAAAAATAAGACCTAGCCGGACCATCAGCTCTAATGCATCTTTTGGAGCAAAAATTAATATAAGATCCGGTATTATATTATATTATATTATATTATATTATACCCAGTCTTATGTTATAAGACCCAGTCTTATATTATAGTAAAATAAGACCAGGTCTTATATTAATTTTTGCTCCAAAAGACGCATTAGAGCTGATTGTCTGGCTAGGTCTTATTTTCAGGGAAACACAGAATGTCCACAAACAGACCCACCCTTCCTTCTTATCGTTACTGTAGGCTCTGCATTGTTTCAATTTCATTCACCTGGTGACAGATGTTCTCTCAGCAGGTGTGTATGACTGCAGGTTTTTCTGTAAGACCATGCTGCCTAACAATGTTCACATCCAGTATCATGCCAATAGAGGCTGATGGCCTGAGGCTGTCACTGGCCTCCAGACAGACCCTTACAAGAGACAGGCCTCCCTCCTGGGGGCGGGCCCACTGGGTCACACCCCATCAGATGACTCCACCCACCAGGGAATTCTTAAAGGAAGTAATGTGGGAATTATCTTGTTTCTTTGAACTGGTACAACCCCGTTCTACTAACTTTTAGCATACAATATAAAGCTCACCATTTTGTTTGCTTATTCTAAGAGTACTTATATACAATAGTATATTATTGTTCTAAATCACATGCCCAAATATTTTAAGTCTCTCATGCCAGCCAACAAATGAAAGCCTGATATGTAAAAAGAGTATGAATAGTCCAAGCATAGGGATTTTTCTGACTAAAAGTTTTAGGGCCCTTTTTCATTAATATCCCATTTTCCCCTCACACCCAGGATGATACTCAAAATGTTAGCAACTTGTGTGCCATGGTCACGACCAACCAGAAAAGACAGCCCACACTACTGGAGCAGGGTCCTAAAGGGGGGCCCTGGCATTAGCCCTTTAGATGCTGGAAAGGGGGTCTGGGCAGTGCGGGGCCAGAGGACAGGCACAGGGTGGGGGTGGGAGCAGCACTCAAGAGGACAGCAGCTGTTTACCGCCCAGAACATGAGTCTTCCACTACTCTAGCGCCGTCATGGACAGCCATACTGGTGTGGACAGGGCCAGACCACGACCTCACCCGTTCACTATGTCGGCCTAGTGCCCACCCCACCACTGCTCCTCACCAGCGCCTGGCCCCCGTAGAACCTAAATGCCTCTAAAACAGCACTTCCCCCAAATATGTCCCTCAGGACATTTTTTTCTCTGGAAAATGCTTTGTGAGGAAATTTCATGCTCATAAAACTTGAGACAGGTTCACTCCAGAGCCAAAATTTACAGTTAATATTAAAAGCTTTCAAAGACACTGCAAAGTAAACAGTTTACCCTTAAGTGAACCAACATTTCCCAAATTTTGGGGCCCCAGGACCCTTTCTTACATACTACTGAGTGCGGCGCCATCCCTCAGAACTAGTGCTCCAGAGAAGATCCCACTCCAGACCATCCTTTGACTGACATGATAGAAACAGCTTCTTCTGTTAGGGCAGGGAGATTAATAAAGACACCAATACGGCAAAAGGAAGATAAAAGACCAAGTAGAACAGTCTTCCGGGGGCACTCAGGCATCTTTCAATCCCTTCCCTGGGGTCTGCACTGGAAGAGGCCACCACAGCTCTTCTCCTTGATCCCACACCTGAGGGGTCCCTGACTCAGGACCAGGCTGCCAAAGAACCCCACCTCCACCTGATGCCTGTCATGCCTCTGCCTGTGACATCCGTAGGTCAGAGCTCTCAACCCGGGGACCTTGTCCCCAAGGTGACATGTGACAGTGTCAGGAGACATTCTGAGGTGTCACAGATTGGGGAGCAGGTGATAGTGACATTCAGTGGTGGCAGCCAGGGACAATGCTAAATATCTACGGTGCACAGCCCTTTAACAAGGCCCTACAAAAAGGAGTAATCTGGGCCCAGATGGCCGCAGAGCCCAGGGTGAGAAACCCTGCTTTAGGTGGACAGAGCATGAAACCCGTTGGAGCTGGCAATAGTTCTAATTTTTGAACACCCTATCCAAAAAAAGTTAGTTTTTAGAATCAGGAGTAAACAGCCATGTCATTCAGACAAACAAATATTCACTCTTCTCATCTTCAATATGAAAACCAGTTATTATACCCTCAAACATATTTTGCTTCTTCTAGAATTATTTTATGCCTCGACAGGCATTCAGTCAGAAATAATGAACTAATACAAACATTAGAAAGGCACATTTATCTGGGTATTGCTAGCCTTTGTTCAAATAACAGTGCTTAATGAAATTCAAATCAACTCTGTTCCTTCTTGTAAAAATCCATGAAAAAAAATCTAGAAGTAACCATTTTTCTTTGCCTTAGAGTTGCTTTGAATTTTGTGGTCAGGTGACATTCACTTTATTTTTTTTAATGTTCTGCTGGAAACAGAAACTATCATGGAATTGAACACATAGGAATGTAGAAAGACTCTGCTTCCAGAAGGAGCAGCAGCAGATGGCATCTACCACGAGTGGGTTTTTCTACAACAAAAAAAACTTTTCATTACCAGGATTAAGTCTTTAAAAATAATAATAATAAAAAAGATTAATTGTGAAATTTCCACCTTTCATTTTATTGGAAGGATTTTATAGAAAATAAGTTTATCTAATCCAATCTGTAAGAAGAAAGTCCTCAAGGTGAAGGGGAAAAAGAAGTGGTTAAACAGACACAGACAGAAAGTAAAGGGATAGAAAAAGTTACTTCATGAAAACGGAAATGGAAAAAAAAAAAAAGCTGGGGTAGCAATTCTTATACCAAACAAAATAGACTTAAAACAAAGGCTATAACGAGAGACAAAGAAGGACCCAATAATCCCACTTCTGTATATTTATCCAAAGAAACACAAAACATTACTTCGAAGGGGTATGTGCACCCATATGTTCACTGCAGCATTGTTTACCATAACCAATATGTGGAGGAAGCCTCTGTGTCTGTTGATGGAAGAATGGATAAAGAGGAGGTGGTACATATATCCAATGGAATATTGCTCGGCCAGGGAAGGGAATGGGTTCTCGCCATCTGTGGCAGCATGGATGGACCTGGAGGGTATTGTGCTGAGTGAAGTGTCTGACAGAGAAAGACAGATGAAATATGATTTTGCTTATATGTGAAATCTAAAAAACAAACAAACAAAACAGAAACAAACTCATAGAGAACATTTTGATGGTTGTCAAATGGGAGGGGGGTTAGGGGTGTAGGTGAAAAGGCGGAAGGGATAAAGAAGTATAAATTGGTTGTTACACAGTAGTCATGGGGATATACAGTATAGCATAAGGAATACAGTCAATATTATTGTAATAACTATGCATAGTATCAGATGGGTACTAGGTTTATCAGGGTGATAAATGAGAGGAGTGTTGGGGGGCAGAATGAAAAAGATGAAGGGATTAAGCAGTACAAATTGGTTGTTACAAAACTGTCATGGAGATGTCAAAGCATAAGGAATATCGTCAATGATATGGAAATAACTATGTGTGGTGCCAAGTGGATACTAGACCAATTAGGGGGATCACTTCTTAAATATATAAATATCTAACCACTAAGCTGTACACCTGAAATTAATAAAGAATGTCAACTGTATAGAAACATTAATAAAGGGGGGGAAAGGCTGAAGGGGAATAAGAGATCTAAATTTTGAGGTATAAAACAAATAAGTCATGGGGATGTAACGTACAGCACAGGGAATATAGTCAATAATATTGTGACAGCATGGGAGGGTGTCAGATGGCTACTGGAATTACGGTGATCACTTCTTTAGGTATATAAATGCTGAATAACTATGATGTACCCATGAAACTAATATGTATGTTAGCTATATTTTAACAAAAATCTTTTTAAAAAGATAATAAGGGAGTATTATGAACTGTACGTATGTCAATAAATATGACAATTTAGATTAAATAGACAATTCCTTGAAAAACAATTACCAATTCTGATACGAAATAAAATTGAAAATCAAAAGAGTCCCAGGTTTCTCAAAGAAGCAGAATTTGTATCACAAGCCTTCTCACAGGTGATGGTGGCAGTGTTTATTCTGAAACGGGTTGTGGTAATAGTTGCACAACTGCATAAATGTCCTAAAACCCACTCACAATGGGTGGTTTTCATATGTACATCATGTCTCAGTAAAGCTTTAAAAATCTTCTGACAATCCCATTGTTTGGCATAGTTCTACTTGATTCTTTACTATTCCATGCTATGAGTGTACCATGATGTTGTCACCCATTCCACTACTTCCTTTTGTTTCCAGCTTTTTACCACTACGAACGATACTGCAATACCCTCGCCACTAAGGACACTTCCAGACCCAGATGATTTCACTGGTGAATTATTTCAAACATTTAAGAAAAAAATACTCTTGCACATTTCATAAAAGAAGAGATATGAATTGCCAATAAACACTGGACCTACACAGACGTGGGTCCCACACTCGGCTCTACGACTTGCCAGCTGGGTGACAGTGAGCAAGTTAGGGAACGGCTCTCTCTAAACCACGGTCCCTACCCTGAAAAGAGGCACTGATGGCACCTTTCTCCGAGGACCGCAGTGAGGGTTAATGATGTGTGTGCACAGTTCACCCAGCACTCGGCACGGCTGCAGACGCTTAGTATGCAACACTGTGATCTCCGTTACTGTTCCTACTCCGATCTCACTTCAGTGTCCACAACCGTCTTCAAAGGCCACTATCTTGCAGCACCTGTGATCAGCAGGTCGGTCCATCACTGTTTGCCAGCACTGTGCTAAGTGTCGTATCTACATCGTTTAAGTTAAGCATCACAACAATCCCACGAGGGAGACACTGTGGTTCTCCCCAGTGTGCATGTAAGGAAACCGAGGCATGGAGAGGTTACGGAGCTGCCCAAGGTCACATAATCACATACGTAAAAGTGGAAGAGCTGTGAGTTCTACCTGTCGAGTCTGAGCTAGTCACCCCGTGCTGATGAGGATGACGCATGTCTGTCCATCTTAAGGACATAAGGACAGGTCCTACAAACGTCAAACCCAGGTTGTTTTTTAAAAAAAGAGACTCATTTCATTCTTTACAATGTTTCTCTAGGAAGAATACAGAATACAATATAGGGAAAAGTCTCTTATTAATTGAGTGCTTCTGGTGAGTCTAGATAGGAAGACATTCTGAAGATATACCAAAAAGATACCAAAACTTTGGCCATGTCACAGGCCACTATTCACGACCCCCACACTGAGGCCCACACAACCCCAGAGGGGAACCATGTACCCTCGCGATCATACCTACCGAGTTAGTGTGTACCTGGGCTTACCTGGGCTTCACATTAGAAATCAATAGGTTTTGCAATCCTCTTTGCTATTTCCGTTCAAGCAGAGGGAAAGGAGTGGAAGTAAAACTTGGAGGAGGTGGGGGTCAGAGGTTCCCAATGCGAACTTCACCTGCCTGCGTGACCCAGCGCGATATTGCCGTGACCGCGTCGCGTTTCTCATACCACCCACACACTGTGCAGGGGACCCTGGAGGCACTTGGACAATGACAAGTAGCACAAATGGACCTTTAAAGGAACCTAAAATTATCCTTCAAGTGAATAAGACTAAACTGTTTAATAATGACAGATACTCCAGGACTCTAAAGGGTAGAAATAGTATTTTCATAGTTAAAAAAACAAAACTAAAGAATAGCACTGAAGTGGTGAGTCAAATATCACAGACACCGGAACATCAAACAGACCGCTAGCAATCTCCTTCCGAGGGGCACTGATCTTTGATGACTGGCTCCACATCGGCTGTCTGTGCGGCCTTGACGCAGCAACAATCCCAGAAGTACCTGAGCCTGGAGGCTCTGTGTCCAAGCCACTCTTCATAGTGAGCTCTCCTCCACAGTGGCGGCTGGCAAGTACTCTTGTCTGTAGCTACATCTACCCCTGACCCTGACAGTGGGCCCTGAGAAGGATACCAGTCCTCTCCTGAGGTGCCAGGGCCTCACGTCGGCTACTACATGCCCTTCCTCGGCCACTCTGGGCTTGAGGTGCGTTTCTCCAAGGTGGATGTCTAAGGAAGTCTGCTCTGGAGATGGGTGCGGTGGGGGTGTGCAGTGCACCATACATCAAATTTTCCATCATGAATGGTTTACGGGTAAACATGGAGGGGGGCAGGTAAAGAAACACAGAACGCAGAACAGACAGAGGAAGAAGTGACAGAAATGCAGACCAATAAGCAGTTTTGGCAGGGGTAGGCAAATGACCGCACGCTCTGCACAGTGAAGAAAACGCACCTGGATTCAAACCTGGCTCTGCCCACCTAGTGATCCAGAGTGCTAATTATTAATATCAAATCACTGCACCTCTCTCAGCACCTGTCCTCAGGTGCAGAACAGGGATGATTATACTGTCCTGTGAGGGTGGCATAAGGATGAAATTACTGTTCTCCATACTCTTTGATGCAATTAACTGTGTTACACTCCTTTGGGATCTGAGAAATAATTTTTCATACTAACAGGTTGAAATCAAGGTTTATACCACAAACCACTTCAGAAGGTTCTACGTCAACGTGGGGGAATTACTATGCTTTCAAAAACCATGCTTTAGATATTTAAAAGTTTCAATTCCTTTGACATTACAAAAATAAAAGCTGAGCTTCAAACCTCCTTATTGAAAAGTTTAACAGCTGCAATGAATCCAGCATTTACACCGTTATTCTGATACTGTGATCAACGACCGCTTAGTGAGACAGACATTAAGTTGCAGACCGAAGACTTCGAGAGGCTGCTCGGAGGGAAAAGCCACAGCAGGCCTCCAGGAGAGAGCTCACCGCGCCCAGGCGGCAGCTCATCACTCCCAGGGAATAAAGTTCTCTGACCCTATTTGGAAATTATTTTTCAATACATGAACTGATTCACAATTAATTAAATCACAAGGGCCTCTAATATATTTAAAGTTTCATTTATAAAAGTCCAACATACACACAACTTTCCTACATATAGACTGTTCAAAGTGAGGCATACTTCTACATTTTAAATTTTTTGTGACCATTAATCATTGATATTAAAGTGGGACAAAAATAAAATGCAGTATGATAAACATAAAATTAGCCCGTAGTCCCACTGCCCATATTCTTACACAAGCGAGTCTTCCCACTCACGTTGTGCTGCCCTCGCCATCGATTTACACCTGCGTCTGCATCCCGCGTTGCATGTGCCTCCGGTCACCTACCTTTCAAAGTGCTGCTTCATCTGTTTACACGCATAGTAGTTCCCGTCTCTCAGGCTCTGCATCTTCACAACTTCAGAAAACGTTCCCTCTCCTATTTTGCGAATTGCTTTATAGTCTATAAATAAAAGCAATTTAAAAAGATTTTATTTATGCATATTTTGTACTCATTTCCAGACAGACAACTTTTTTATCTGTAAGATAACCCAACAGCATATAATAAGGACTGTGTCTCTTTTCTTCCAAGGTTCAGTGTTCCCCTCACTGCGTGTGTCAGCAACAGTCTGTGCTCTGGCCCGGCAGCCGGGACCACAGACCCGAATCCTGGCCGGCATGAGAGCCCAGGGACCCCACAAGACCTGGAAGGCGGGAGAGCCGGGAGGCCCAGTGGGATGGCTCCGGGCATTGGGCAGCAGGACGGGGTGTCTACCAGCAGCCTCATTCTCCTGAAAGTCACCCTCTCCGATCCTACAGAGGGCCCAGCTGACCTGGGCAGCTTCCTGCGGTTCCCGCATTTCCTGATTTCCTGAAAGCTGCCAGCAGCTCTCCCTGACTTTGCCACCACCACCATCTCCCCCAACACAGATAATGGTTGCATGGGCCTCTAACTCACTATGGTAACCTTCTGCCTGAAATACCTCGAGTGGTTTCTGTTTTCCTGACTGATCCCTGACAGACACAGAAATGAGTATCTTCAAGTGGGGTGGCACTGGTAACAACCACCTAAGAAATCCAGTCAGGTGGCAGGTAGCAGGCTGGACTGCTGGAGCGCGTGGTACATTGTGACAAAATACTGCCCACGTGAACTACTGCTGCCTTTCCTGGATCGAGTGTCTGTTGAGCCTGTGGGCCAAGGGAAAGGGCTGGGAAGAGCCAGAATGACCAAGTGTTGCTTTGGAGCCTCCAGGAAGCCCCCCTAGACTGAGATACAGAAGCTCCTCCCCCAGACTGAGATACAGAAGCATAAGAGCAGGCTAAAAAGAAATAAGGCAGCTCTGAGAACTATATCTAGAACAGGACCTTGGGTATGGAACTGACCAGAAGCCTACTGAACAAACCTGGACCAAAACAGCATGTCACCTTCAGGTCCCTCACCCACACCAGCACAGAGCTGGTAAAACTTCCAGCTCCAAAGGAAGCCATCTTCTTCAACACCTCTTTCAGATACAGCACATTTTTCATACCTTGTGTGAATTCTGCTTTGAACAAGCCAGCAGTAAAAGGCACTATTATTTTAGAAGTGATAATGTTTTTAGAAATGATACTCATATATAATTGCATAATAAAAAGTTAAAACAAAGAAAGCAAAACCACAACTTCCTATGTGTGAGTCTCGATATTCACGCCCCATTTCAGACTAGCCAGAATAGAGATGACACCCAGGAGAACTTGGGAACTAAGGGACAAAGATGGTGGAGAAGTCACCAGGAAAGACTCCCAACCAGCAACACCCACACAGGACACAGGACTTTACATCAACAAGGAGAATACTTTTCATGAGTAAAGCCCCTGAGATTTGGGGGCTTCTCCATTATAACAGCTAGTAAGCATTACCCTAACTAATGTAACTGATATATAAATACCGTAACTTATAAAACAAATACAACAATAGTCTTTTGAGAATTTGTATTCGCAAGATTTCACAATAAAAAATCAGCTATTCAATAAAGATTCTGAGACTTTCAATACAAAAATTCAGTCCACATAATTTTTCTGAACATGTTTCTCTTTGTCTGAGACTTTATCCGCCTTGTAAGTCACTAATTAGCCAGCTACTGTTTCATGCAGCCTCCTGGGCCAGAGACAAAGGGCTTTATTCACCACGACACAGCAAGGGCTGTGAGCATCAGCATATCCACATTCACTCCCCTGCCCAAGTCCCACAGGAGTGACACGATGGGCCCAGATGACACGTGCACACGCAGTGGACTGCTTGCAGGAGAGGAAGCCAGTGCCAATGGCCCAGCACCCTTTGAACAAGTAGCAAACAAGATGGAGAAGCCCTGCAACCTGGCACCTCAACAAGAACACGCCGGAAAGCTCAGGCCAATGCATGTCCCCATCAACAAGGGGTTTGTTTGTGTGTTGTGTTTTAGTACTTTCTTACTTTCTAGGACTACGAAATCTTGTGTATTTCCTGTGTCAGCCCTAGGAGCAGCCATTTCTCCAAGGAGCCTGGGTCCTTTTACTGGAGAACAGTATTTATGAAACACCAAAATCTGAGCATTGGGTGTCAGGCACGATTTTTCACTTAATCATCTCAACAATCCCATGCAATAGGTACCCCATTAGCCCTATCTTACAAATGAGGAACCAAGGCACAAAGAGATTAAGTCATCTGCCCAAGGTCACGTCAATAAGAGGGAAGGCAGGGCTTTACACCTCTTGAGTTTGGTAACACTGTCTGTGTAGGACTGATGGTGGTCTTCATTTCCTCATTATATTTTTCTATAGTTTTCAATGTTCACAGTGAATATACATTATTTTGAATGTGTATGAGCATGGGTATTCTCAAGAACTTTAAGAAATCAGTGAACCTATTGACTAACTGCCAACAGAAACACAAGCTTAATATGAACTGTCTTAACACTACAATAGCAGTTTAAGGGAAGACAGACATAAAGCTCACCAGAGGGATGAAAGCCAGTCACTGAAAGTCAGGCTGTGACTGAGGAATTCAGATCTGAGAAGAGAGGAAGGGGGAATTTTACATATCAAATTGCAATTTGTGTTTCATCACAGATAAATTAAGTTAAGCAGACTTCCTTAACAACAAAAACTGTCAACCGTACACTTTAAAGTGGTTTAAGTACAAATCCCAGGTGTGTACCAACATTCCAGGCTGCCTCCAGACCATGACAACCAGCCAGCAACAAATGGAACTCGTGGCCCTGGAGATGACTGTGGTGCACAAGGGGTCACTATTTCCCCCAGGGCTCTTCCAACAGACAGAAGGTCTGGGTATAAAACAAGGAGGAAGAGCAGGGGAGGGAATAAAGAGAAACACCGCCAGGAAAAGACACCTTGGAAAAGCATCTTCCTCTTCTCTCCAAGAGGCTCTCGCACATTTTCACAGGCCTTTAAAGTTAGACAAGAAACATGAAGATGCACACAAAGCATGACATAGAGCTAGAAAGGGTACAGAATTGTGCCAGTAAAAAAAATCCTGCCCCACATTAATGGGAATAAAAATAAATAGTCACGAAAAAAACAAAGACAAAAACAAAACCAAAAATCCACCCACCCAGACTTAAGGACAAAGAGGACTTAAAATAATATAGCTGTCTGAAAAGTGTGGAAAAAGGAAGATAAAAGAGACAGACCATTCATATTAAGATTCTATTCACTTTTATTACACTAAGGCTTGTTTAAGTGGAATGTTAGCCTTATTTAACTGTGAAAGTGGAGGTCAAATTCCCTTTTTCTGAAAAGAGAAACTTGTCACATCCAGGTAGAAACATCTGAAGCAATGTATTCAAGCATTGCTTCTAAAGATCTTAATCGAGGCAGGTGGTATGCACTGGAGCTACCGGCCTTCGCCAGCTGAGGGATGAAAAGAGCTGGGGAGGTTAATTACCACGAACACAGGAGATGTCTCAACCCAAGCTGTAAGGAAGAGGGTGCAGCGTCTAATTTCCATTCTCTTCAAGATATTAAGTAATTCAAAACAAATTACTAAAACAAGGTCAGGAACCTTCAATGAAAAAGTCTGTACCCAATTAATTACATGCTGTAGTGAGGAAAATTGTGACCTGAATTACCAAACATCACGAAAACATCAAAGGACATAAAATTATTCATAAACTCATAAAAAAACTTTAAATTGTACACTTTAACCCAGTAAGTCTACTGCTTGCCACATCAGGAATTACTCAAAAAATCTATATTCAAGCATCTTCATTGAAGCATCATCCTAGCAAGTAACAGAACACCGTACTTAATATGATTGCATTTGGTTTGGGGTATCTGTTTAAGGAATATATATATAAAACATGCACAGAAAACTTACAGAACTACATCTAAGAAAATGTTAAGGAGGGTTGACTTGCCAAGTAGGGGAGGGTCCTGAGTCTAATTTAAAACTTTTCACTGTTTGAACTGATCACAAAGCCAGTATTACTTTTACTTCATTTTATTTTAATTTAAAGAGAAAAAGTTGCTAATCGATGCATCTATTTATAAAAACAGAAGGTGAAATGCACACTAGGAAGAAGGGACTGGAACAAGACCATTTGAGGTAACTTGCAACTTTTGATTCTATAAAAATACAATAATGAGGGACACTTCAATTACAATAGATAATTTTAATAATTCTCTCTGTGATATAATAGCAAATGGTGACTGTCTTCAGAACATGGAGGTTTCTTTCTCTTTCTATAGGTATGTTTTGAATAATCCATTTAAAAAGTTCAGACAGGAAAAAAAATTTGTACTCCCGCTAAATCAGATACGGGTCTAAATTTTTCAAAGTAAGGATGTGACGGATGTTTGTCATTCTTTCCCCTTTTACTACATCCCTGCCTTCCATTCACTACAACAGCAAATAATAACTCATTCACAATTTACCACGTACCAACCACTATGCCATGAGCTTTACATGGATTATCTCAGTCTTTTAAACAATCCTATAAAATGGGTATTATTCTGCTTGTTTCAAATGAGTGTGGAAGATTTTATTTTCCAAAGATGGCAGCCTCTAGAGATCCCACCCCATGGTCACCTTACTTTGGGTCTTTGCCACTCCTCCATCAAGAGCTGGGATCTGGGTTCTCTCCTCAATTCTGGCAGATGTGGAGGTGGTAATCTGCCATTTCTGAGACTGGAGCAGACCAAGTAATGATGTCCAAACTCTCGGGATGCTCACCCTGAGAAACCAAGTGCCAAGTCGTGAGGAAGCCCAAGCCACATGGAGACTGTATTACCTGGCTGATAGCCCAAGCTGAGGTCCCAGTGGACAACCAGCAACCACTGCCAGACACATGAAGGACTAAACTTTTGAGGTGACTCCAGCTCCAGGTACAATCTGACTGCAGCTGCATAAGAGACTCCAAGTGAGACCTGCCCAGTTGTATCCGGGCAATCCACATAACCATGAGAGACAATAATGATTGCTGTTATTTTAAGCCACTAAATTGGCTTGATTTGTTACACGGCAATAAATAATGGGAATGATGAAGGAAACCAGCATAAGAAAATAAAGATCAGTAACCTGCCAGAGGCTGCCACGTCTGCCTGGCTCCAAAGCCCATGCTCTTAACAACTTTACTGTGTTATTCTTTGCTCCCTACTATTGCAAACGATGCAAAACGAAAAGGAGACGGTCGAGAATAATCCACAGAATATCAATACACCTCTCAACACTTAGGCATTGCCTAGAAAACAAGTAAGAAAATATATCTAGAAAACCCTAAAATAATGACCAACACGATGACCTGGTATTCCCAACCCCACTTGCTGACCTCAAGCTATGAGTCCAGTTTCACCGTTATTCACTCTTCCTGTTCATTCTACTTCTGTGACTCTTGTCTCTGTGACTTACTGTTCTAGGATATTCTCTCCACTGTTAAATATTTGTTAAGCATTTAATTAATGATCAGGAATTAGACCTGGGGACAATACGTCACACCAGTTCTCAGGCTGGATTTTAAGGTAGAAGGAAGCCAGAATAAAGATGTACCCCTAGACCAAGTAATTGAAAACGACCAAAATGGCCACCTCAGGGAACATATCAAATAATATCTACCACATAAAAATACCCAGAAGTTTAAAAGATATAAGTAATAAAATGCAAGTGTTTATATACAAGTGTTTACATATATATTGACACAATTCTAACATTAGTATTTTATAAAAGGGGGGATAGATACACACATATATACATAAATGTACAGATACACATTTATATATACATACCTGTGTAGACAGGAAACTGGTAAAAGTGGTTGCCTCTAGGCGAGGCGGGGGAGGGGGGAGGTCTAAGAGGCAAAGATGAATAAAATGATCAAATGATCAAACCTAATCACCCAAACAGAGACGCGCTGACGTCCCACTCTAGACAGTACACACTGACAGGGACACAACATCACCTCTGATGTATTCCTGACAAAAACATTTAAGCTAAAACTAATCATGAGGAAACAAGCAAACAAATTCAAATTTAGGGACACTCCACAAAACACATGGCCTGGATTCTTGAAAAATGTCATGAAAGACACAAAAGGCTTCGGACACTGTGCCAGATTAAAGGAGACCAAAGAGATATGACAACAAAATGCAATTTGTGACTTTTTATTTGATCCTGGAAAAAATAAAAACACTTCTTATAATGGACGTTATTTGGATAACTGGGAAAATCTGAAATATAGACTGCACACTCGGTAACAGTTTTCTATCAACATATTACTTGTACTGTGATTGTGCAGAAGAATGTCCTTGTTCTTGGCAGATACTTGCCGAATTATTCGTGGTGAAATGTCATGATGTCTACAGCTAACTCTCAAAAGGTTCAGAGAAAATAAATACATAATTTAGAGAGAGAAAATGCCAGCGCACAAGTGAGTAAGCACACAACAGAAGGCGAAATGCGGCATCGAGGTGAAGGGTTTATAAATATTCAAGGAACTCTAACTTTTCAGAAGATTCAAAAATTTTCCAAATAAATAGCTGGGAAGGAAAAAAAGAATATAGTAAAATAATGTGTGTATGTAAATTCACACTATAAGCAAAAGTGTAAAACCTTTTGTAGACTTTGTACTGTAATGACAGCTTTGGGTGCATTCATGAAAAAATAAACATGTAAACAATATCCAACAAGAGAAAATAAGAATACCTTGTAAAAGCTGAATGAGATGCATTAATTATGTTAAATATCTTTGTCACCCAATTTATGGCATATGCATATATTTATGGCATACACCAGTTGACAATGAGGATATGATGGAAATTTAACACTATACACCTAAAATGATTTAATCTTTTAGCAGCAAAGGAGGTCAGAACTTTTTTGCACCTCTGGCTCACTACCATAAATGACAATTATATCGCTACAGTAATGGTAAAAAAAATAATAACATTCTAGTTAGTTGCACTTGGATTGTCCATAATCCACAAATTCAACCAGGTAACGTTAAAACATGTTTTACCCGTTCCATATTCTAGGATGACTGCCTCATTTCCCAATTTCCCAGGAACACTCTTCCATTTCACTAAATGGTCGTTTCAAAATTCCTATAAAATAGCTCCGATAAAAACACTACTGCTTAATCAAAAAATAAAATACACAGCCCAGCTTTCCTCTCAGTTGTTCAATAAACCGACGTCATTAAAAGCAAGCCACGCGGTAAGCACTCTCTGCATTACTGCCGAATGTTCAAGAATTTCAGCATTAAAATCAGCATTTAATAAAACACAAAAAAAATCTCACTCAACTCCCAAAACTCTAACATAACCTCGCATTAAAATACGCCTCAGCGGGACTCGGGTCGACGCTGTCAGACCAGCCCCGAACCCATCGAGCTGCCCCGGGGGCGCCGGCTTCGGACAGCCCAGGGAGGTTCGGGGTCCCGAGCGACCGCACAACGGCGATAAGGCCCGGGCCCCCCCGGCCACCCCCCCACACCCCCCCTCCCCCGCCCCTATAGCTCCCGCCACTCTCCCTCGCGTCCCCGCCCCTCTCCGGCCCCACTCACTCTTCATCCTGGATGCGGAAGCCGGCGACAACCTTTTGCCGACAGCAGACGGAGAAGAAAGGGGCAGAAAGGCTGGCCCCTCGCTTCCACTCCTCTGAGGCAGGGTCCGGAACTAGGACCTCCGCGTTGGTCTCTCGTCCGAGAGCGTTAGGATCCGACCGCCATGTTGTACCTCTGTCACCTTAGCAACCGTCAAGCCCAGAACGCCCGCCCGGAGTCCTCCTACCGCGTCTGCGCAAAACGAACCGCTGGCCTTAACTTGTACACGTGCACAGTGAGGACCGCCTCCTCCGTCTCGTTGCTAAGCAACCTCCCTCGCCGCTTTGAATAAGCAATTCCCCGCCTCTGAGTGTAGGCCGGGATTCGTGGGGATCGCTGATCCCAGCCCTCCTGAGAATTTACCAATTCACGAGATAATGCCTTGACAGACAACAGACAGCTTTGAGCTTTAACTGGCTGGGGACGTTGGAAATAACTGTCATTTGTTACCTGTTCTTTGCAGTCCCATCTGTCATGCAGGGTCTCAGCTCCTGCGCCCTCCCCCCCCCCCCCCAACAAGAACGCAGGATATGGAGAGGCCAAAAAGGAGCACCAAGGGAGCCATGGATAGGGGATTCATACCACTATATTCTCGCTAGGCGGCTGAGTTGGAGAGACAGGAAGCAGTAGCCGCAGGATCCTCTGGCCGCTTCTCTGCCAACCAACCAACCTGTCAACGTAGCCACGGCATTTATATTAGTGGCTAATGGCTAACCGGTTATAGCTGATGGCCATCTAATAACTGAGCCAGCACCTTTCCACCTGAGGCTGAGAGCCTGGAAACTGCTGTCCTGGCTCTGTCCCCACATTAGCCTACACTTAAGGATCTACTAACTAGTCTGGTACATAGTCTAGTCCATTTGTAAGTTTTTCTTTTTTAATTCAACAATCATTTATTGAACTCCAAGCATTGGGGATATAAAGGAGAGCAGTGTGCACAAGGTCCCTGAATTGAAACTTACAGTCTACTATAAAGTTGAACAAAATAATATATTAATGAAGTACGGTATGTGCAAATATGATGACTGAGCAGACAGTGGCTCAGCCCTCGAGGAACACACAATGCAATAAAAATGACAACCACTTCTGTATCAGCACAGCATTTTATGAGGCTCATTGTCCTTTATTTGCTTATTTCATCCTCACAACTACTCCATAATATCAGGTATCCCTGTTTTATCCTATTAATTTTTGAAATTAAAGAAGTAAAATGTGTCTATTGTAAAAAAAAAAAAATCAAAGTACAAAAGTATATAAAGTAAAATTTGAAATAATCCCTTCAAAGCACTCTCATCCTCCCCGGAGTTAACCACTAGCAACAATTGGGTGGCATTTTTTAGGAATTTCTGTGTATATATTTGGACAGATTTTCACTATAATTGAAAATCATAGTCTTCTATCATTTACATTTTTCACTTAATAAATCATAGTCATCTTTAATATGAGCACATATAGAGCTGAGCTATGCTTTGTAACTGCTGCATGATATTTCATAGTATGAGTGTACTCTCAATTTTTAACCACTACCCTATTAATGTTTGTTATTTTTACTATTACAAACAATACTTCAGAAAATATCTGTGAGTATACATGTGACTGTTTCTTATGACTTGATCGGTTGAAAGGTATCTACAATTTAAATGTGGACTGATATTAAATCGCTCTCCAAAAACACTGTATCGATACTTACAGAGATCCAGGTATGAATTCCCATGCTGCTTGGACACTGGATATTATCCACCAAGATTAAGAAGCCATTCAGGAAAAGATTGAAACATGAAATTGTTCATTTCATTATGGATCCCAGCCCTCTTTCTTATCCTTCCTCCAGGACACGATTCATCTCTCCTCCCCTCGATGGAAGCTTCTTTCTTCCTAAGCCCAGTACAGGCCTCTCCCCGACAAATGAGCCCTTAACACTTCTAAAGCTGGCCTCGCCATCTTTCACCCAGACCTACCTTCCTCGGATCCCATCTGAGCCAAGGGCAAAACCATCTGCCCAGGTGCACCCCACCCGACACATTCTTCCTCCTCACCCCCCCCCCCGACCCCTCCGTTTTCTGCACACCCTTCCTCCTTTTTCTACCCACCTCACCTCTTGCTGGTCCCATCCTCCTCCTCCTAGCCCTATAGAGACCAAGTCTCCACAAGTGACTGTCATTTACATGATAAATCCATATTTCTCACCCCATACACAATCTCCCTCTACCTGAAATCTTCAGACCCTAATCCTTTGCTTACCTCATCTTCTCACCTTCCCCTCCTCTCACACCTTTGTGCCAAAATTGGTTTGGGTTTAGAAGGTTATTTATCCCTCCTCAAACAATGTTTTTTAATATAATATGTATACATATTTTTTACTAGGTAATACAGTCATATGATTCAATACTCAAAAATAATAAAAACAGTATACAGCAGTGTCATGCAGGGTGTCATGCAGGGTCTCTGTCTCGCTCCCCACATAAGAACATAGGATATTGTGAGGCCAAAAAGGAACACCAGCGGAGCCATGGATGTCATACCGCTATGTTCTCGCCGGCGTCTGGGTTGGAGACACAGGAAGCAGGAGCCACATGATCCGTAATCTGCCGTCCGCTTCTCTGCCAACTGACCCCACTTGCTAACTGCAATCCGCACTTGCTAGCTTAGCCACGGCAGTTATGTCAGTGGCTAATGGCTAACTGGTAACAGCTGATGGCCATCTACTACCTGAGCCAGCACCTTTCTACGCGAGGCCGAGAGCCTGGAAACTGCTCTCTGGGACTCTGTCCCCACGCAGAAATCCTCCCTCCCACCCCCCTGCCCCAGTTCCTCTCCCCTATAGGGTAGTCAACCTGTGTTATAAGAGCTCTTTTATTCTTTTTTTCCTTTTTCTTACACAAATAGTGGCATAGTATAAACTCTGTTCTGCATTTCATGCATTTTACTTAACACTTGAACTTGGAGAGCTTCTTTATTTAATGGCTATTGTATTGCAAGGTTGTACCATCCCTTATTAACTGGTCCCCTATGGATGGACATCTATGTTGTTTCTAATAGTCTGATCTCTCAAACATTGCTTCAGTGACTAACCCTGTAAATCTGTCATTTTCTATATGATTTCTCCAGGAGAAATCCTCAAGTGGAGCTGAGTCAAAGGGTATCTACTTTGATGTATATTTTTTACTTCTTTATTTTTTAATGAGTCAAAATTTACATAACAGAATTAAACATTTTAAAGCATGATATTTAATACATTCATAATGTTGTGCGACCATAACCTCTATCTAGTTCCAAAATATTTTCATCACCCCGAAGGAAATCTCATAACCATTAAACAGCCTCAAAAACATGATGCTTTGGGGCAGCCGGTTAGCTCGGTTGGTTAGAGTGCAGTGCCCTTAACAACAAAGTTGCTGGTTCGATCCCCACATGGGCCACTCCACAACTAGATTGAAACAACTACTTGTCTTGGAGCTGATGGGTCCTGGAAAAACACACTTAAAAAATAAATAAAAGTTAAAAAAACAAAAACCACAACATGATGCTCAGTAAAAGAAGCCAGACACTAAAGGCCACATAGTGTCCTTTTATAGGAAATGTCCAGAAGAGGCGAACTTCATAGAGACAGAAAGATGAGTGGTTGCCAGGGGCCGGGGCAATGGGGGATGACCACTAACAGGTACGGGTTTCCTAAGAGGTACGGGTGATGTTGACAATATTCTAGAATTAGATAGTGGTAGTGGCAATGGTTGCACAACTTTGTAAGTTTATTGAAAACCATAGAATTGTATGTAGTATTAAATGGTTAGAATGGTATTTTAGTTTTATCTCAAAATAAAATTTTTCAAAGGGTGGTTATTACTGGTTATTGTTATTGATGGTGCTGTCTTTGTTGGCTCTGAAAAGCCATACCTAATCTCTCCAGAATCTGGAGTTTGATTCCTCCCTTCTTATCTCCTTGAGCTCTTTCCCCTTATTTTGGGACTTGTCTTTTTGCCTCATTTACCTTTCTCTCGCTGTCTTTTTCATGTTCTTTCTACCCGGATAGGTCCTAAGCTCCCTAAGTCACCCACATGTATTTTATCTCCTGTGTGGGGCAGAGCGTGTTAGTTGATATGCAATGGGTACCTGTTAAGTAGGTGAACAGGTGAATGCATTTAGCAGGTGAGCCCCAGCCTCATTGTTTCTGATCACCACATGCTGATGGATTTTTCTGCTCACCCTCACTGTGGACAAGGGGTTCTCTCTCAGCAGTGAAATCGTGAGGGAGACTGGTAGGTTCTGACCCTGTGCAGGAGTTAGAGCAAGGCGCCCCCTGTGGGTGGACACAAGCTTGGTGTTCTTACCCAGGTGAGCAGGGCCTGCTGGATTGCAGCTCCCCACTCTGGTGCAAGCTTGGCAGTCATACCTATTGGCACCGGTAGAAGGGCAGGGGAAGGGCCTGCAGAATGGAAGAGCAAAGGATACAAACAGAGGACCTTGGCATGAAGACAAGGGACTCGAGAGATTTTTGCCTAGAGCACTGGTTCTCAGACTTTAGCATGCACTGAAATCACCTGCCTACAGGTGATTCTGGTTTGTTAAATCTAGATGGTAGGGCCTCACCCCCAAAGTTTCTGAGGTGGGGCTCAGGAATTTGCATCTCTAACAGGGTCCCAGGTGACGCTGTTGCTGCACCAGTGACCATATTTTGAGAACACCTGGCCTGGATAATTCTTTAGTCTTTAATTCTAGACTACGAAATGCTACTTCAAAAAGAAACAGAGAGGTGGGCCTTCTTGGGTTTCAGTTGTGTGGCCTGGTCATCTCCTTCCCTGGACCACTCATGCCGGAAATGACAAGAAGAATGGACAGGTGACAAACAATAGGCTGTGGCTCCTACAGTTAGAGACCTCACCCCGAGTCTCTTGTCTGCACAGCACATAGAGTGCCAGCAGCCACGTGTATATTCCATGCCCAAGAGATGCTTGTGAAGTGGAATCCCCCTGCACCTTACAGTTCAGCTTTTAAACTCTGCACGAATGCTACCTAATGATGGTCACTTGAGCTTTTTGACTCATTCTAAAACATCCTTAGACAGTTCGTCCTGTAGCTTACCATGAGCTTTTCCCTGTTTTCCAATGTCAAGAGATTCAGCCATTAGACTCCATTTAGCAGACATTATTTCTGTTTGGACATCTTAATTAATGTTCAAACTGGGAGATTGTTAGAAAGTTAGAAACTGGGAGAAAGTTAGAAAAATTAGGGATGACAGAAATTTCAAATGTGTTAACCTTGGTGAGGTGGGTAAAATGCAAATCTACTTAAAGATATTAGAGATTAGATTCATTTTAGAAAATAATAAATGTATCTGTGGGGACAGAGCCCCAAAAAGCAGTTTCCAGGCTCTCGGCCTCACATAGAAAGGTGCTGGCTCAGGTAGTAAATGGCCATCGACTGTGATCAAATGGCCATCAGCTGTGGCTAGTTGGCTGTCAGCTGTAACCAGTGAGCCATTGGCCACTAATATAACTGCCGTGGCTAGGCTAGCAAAAAAAAAAAGAAAAAGGGGGAGCTAGCAAGAAGATGGTGGCTGAGTCTGCAAGCGGCACAGTGAGGGTTGAGAATTGTGTTGCTCCTGTTTCCTGTGTCTCCAACCCAGCCGCTAGTGAGAGTATAGTGGTATGACTCCCCTACCTATGGCTCTGTGGGTGTTCCTTTTTGGCCTCACCATGTCCTGCGTTCTTATGTAGGGAGTGGGACCAGAGACCCCGCCTGACACCCCGCACGACACTTGGCGTAGTCGGCAGGATCCCCTGCACAACAGTATCTCAGAGGAAACTCAGCTTGAACAGGAATATGAAATAAGGAAGAACAAGAAGAACATTAGCCATTCAAATGAAGATGAAGAATGGTAGTTAACCAAACACTACAATGAGACCGTGGTCTGGTGTGGATGCAAAAAGGTAAACTTCAGGCTAGAGAGAAGTCAAAGCACTTGTTTCCGAAAAAGGCACTTGGAACAATACACTTTTTTAAGCATAAGAAAAGATTTCCCAAAAGGAGACTAGAAAAGATTAAAACTCACCTCTTAAAGTGGTAGGGGAGAGAGAACCACACCAAGTGACCCAGGACCACTTTTTCCTCGTTTCTGTAAAGTGGGGATAAAAAGACCCACTCTGAATCTCTGTGGTGAAGATTAATGAGATGTCCGTGATGCACTTTACAAATACTGGTTGATTTTTGCTCAGAGTGTAGCATGGGCCTGACACAGAACAAATAAATGCTCAGTAAATGTTGTGGACTAATTAGGAAGCATCTGAGTAATCATCAGAATGACTTGCTGTCATTCCTTTCTGACAAGGGGCAGTCCTAATTTACAATGATTATTGATCATCCAGGACAAACTTTAACACTTGGTAAGGAGGAACTAAACAGGCAGACTGACAGGTTGTAGAAGCTTTGTGGCCTGTTGTGGGAGACTCAGAGAGGTGAAGGGCTGTGCCAAGGTCACTCACTGGCTGGTGGCCACCCTGGGCTCGGACCTGAGTTTGTGGCTTCAGCTCCCTGAGTTTCTGCGGCTCTCTCTCACGTCTAAAAGAGATCTTTGTAAAAGCATTGCAATACATGTACATGCTTGAAAGAACGACATCATTAAAAGTCCCTGGAACCAACTGATTTGTTGTAGCAAATTAGAAACCACATCTGAAAAGTCCTTCTGTTTATCTGTTTTTTTTCTGTATTTGTTTAACAGCTTTGCAATAATACATATTGTACAATAAAGCATTTCATTTCTGTTTTTCTTCCCCTTTCTTTCCAGAATTGACTGGCAGGAATTCAAGCTTCAACATTGAAAGAATTTTGCTCTCTTCTTGTCTGTGTGCGCCAGGGTCCTGAGTCAAAATAAAAAATGTAAAAAGAAGCTTGGAAGAAAGTTCAAGGGAATTGTCTAGGAGATAGACAAAATACAGAGGCTTGGACCATAGAACAGAGAAGAAAATTAGAGAAACAACCGAGAAGGCTGACCTCTGAAGAATGGTGTTCCAGAAAAAGAAAAGAATATGGAGTAAAAGAGATGATCAGATCTCCTTCAGAAACATTTTTTGCCAGAAATGTTGCCAGAATGGAAGGGCATGCTTCTGTATGGAAAAGGCCCACAGAATGCCCAGCACAATGGATTTAATGTTCATTCAACAAATATTTATTGAACACCTACTATGTGCCAGGCACTGTTCTAAGAACTTGGGATCCATGAATGTGAGGATGGAGGCAGAGATCAGGGTGACGCTTCTACAAGCCAAGGAACACCAAAGATTGCCAGCAAACCACCAGCAGTGGGGAAGAGGCATGGAACAGATTCTTCCTCAGAACTTTCGGAAGGAACCAGCCCTGTGAGAGAACACATTTCTGTTGTTGAAGTCACCCAGTTTGTGGTACTGTATTATGGCAGCCCTGCGAAACTAAAACAGTATGTCTTTCTTTTCTTTTTACTTCTTTTATTTATTTAAGTATGTTTTTCCAGGACCCATCAGCTCCAAGTCAAGTAGTTGTTTCAATCTACTTGTGGAGGGCACAGCTCACAGTGGCCCACGTGGGGATCAAATGGCAACTTGGTTGTTAAGAGCACGCGGTCTAAGCAACTAAGCCAACCAGCCAGCCCCCAGTATGCCTTTATTTTCATACAAAGGTTCCGATTTATAAACATAACGACAAATTTTATAAGTTGAGTTTAAAGCAAATGGACTATTTAAAATCTGACGTAGCTACATGGACAAGTCTCCCTCTCAGACATTTAAAACCCTGAATAATAATACTCTGTACCATTTAATTCTGATCATGTATGTTTGCGTTCGTTCTAGCTCACATAATGAAAACTAGGGTTTGTTTGTCTTGGGAGAGATGTCAGATGGTGAGAACTGGCGGGAGAAGTCCAGATCACCTGCGTTCCATCAACGCGGGTCTCTGAGGAGACCGGGCGACCAGACGCGGAGCCGAGTGCGTATGCCTCGGGTGCCCCCTACCGTCCATCTTCCGTCACTGCGTCTCCAGCCTCAGTGCCGCCTTGGCCTTGCGCGCCCGCCCACTCAGGAAGCGTGGCTGGAACTGGCTGGCGTGTGTCAGAGCTATACCTCTAAGGGAGAATCCGTCAGTTTATCTTCATTCGACAAACCTAGATCGCCACCTACTCTTACTATGTGCCAGCCACTGTTCTAGGTGCTAGTGATGCAAAATGGACATTACTGCCCCTCTGCAGTTCGCATATAAGCAAGCTGGGGAGGAAATAAAGCAGGAAAGGCAGGGATTCTGGGCGCGGGTTGCGATGGTAAATAGGGGGGTCAGGGAAGCTTAGCTGAATACGTGACATTTAAGCAAAGACCTAGAGGAGATGAGAGAGGGCGCCTTAGCAGTGTCTGGGAGAAGAGGGGCCAGGAGGCAGGGACAGAAGCCCCAAGGCTGCAGCACAGCCCGGTGAGCAAGGTCAGGGTGGGGGGGGGGGGAAATAGGGGAAAGAAGGTTAGGTGGCGTCTTTCAAACGGCTATTACTCTGGGTGCGAGTTGCCAGATAAGTGCAAGATGCCGAGTTAAAGTTGAACTTCATATAAACAAGTAATGCTGGTTTAGTATAGATGTGTCACAAACATTGCATGGGACATACTTATACTAAATTTGCTAAATCTCGCAACCCTATCAGGGTTGGGCCAGAAGGGGAGAGTTTGAACAGAGAAATGATTTTATCTGATTTTAAAATGTAAGATGATTTTGGAATTAGCTCATTCATCCATCTGACTCCTACTTATTATGAACACGTACTATTCCAGACAGTGTGCTAGGCTCTGGGCATTCAACTGTAAGCAAATGGACAGGATACCTGCCATCATGGGTAGGTCCCTCTGCCCAGAGGGCTCTACACCCTTTGGTCGAGACCTATCCATTCTCCTCTTTCAGAACACAGTCAAGTGTCCCAGTCTCAGGAACCTGCCCAACCCTCCACGACCAGCACTGGTTTACACACACTCAGCACAACACCTGAGTGTCTCCGCACACTCCAACACCTGTCTTTGCTGAACTACTGCGTTTCCCCGAAAATAAGACCGGGTCTTATATTAATTTTTGCTCCAAAAGACATATTAGGGCTTATGTTTGGGGGATATCATCCTGAAAAATCACGCTAGGGCTTATTTTCCGATTAGGTCTTATTTTCGGGGAAACACAGTATGAGCTCCATGAGGACAGGAATAGGTCTATTTTACTCACAGCTGGTTGCGGGGGGGTTAGGGCACTGCCAGACTTAGTGTGTTTTGACTGAGTGGCCGTTTGTTTCAACCTGGTTCTCCAGGCTTCCTGGTGGGGGGGTGAGCTACTTAACATTCTTTCAATTAAATGTATTCTATTAGGATTAGCTAGACTTGGCTTCAGCTAGCTGCCTGCCTTTTCCTGAAGCACCTGCTACAGCAGCGCAGGTGGTCCTCGACTCTCAGAGAGCGCGGTCCTTGGGACATACAGGTGGGGGAAGGGACATGTTTGAGTTTTGTCTTCCTGACATTTTTCTTTTCTCTGTCCCCACCCTTCGCCTAAAGACGCTATCCCTTTGGAGTGGGTACTGTCCGTTGTCCACCCAGCAGGTAGTTCATGATTTATTCATGTGCTAGTTAACGAGAGGGGCAGAATGACATTTTACAGACATTGAAAAAGAGGGAGGAGGGATTATGGCTTATCCACGTAATGAAACACGGAGGAACCATTTAAAATGAAACTTGCCATTACTTAGGGCTTATGATAGAATATTAAGTACTAAAAACAGGATTTAAAAATTATATTCTTTTTAAACAAGGTTACATCGAATCCCAAATATATATATTTCAATACACCTGTACAGTTTAAAAGATTGGCAGGAAGAATACCAAGACCCCAGCGACCGTTGTTATCGAGTTTTCTGTTATTTTCTAAGCTTTATTTAGCTACACCAAAAGCTCTTGGTACACGAAGTTTCCATGCTGCAAGGATTCTCGGAGGTAAATAAAAATACCATTGAGTTGCAATATTTGAAAACCTTTTTCCCGAGCTAAGCCTCCAATATGCAGCTTGCATTTTCCGGTTGAAAACCTCCCATTCGCTCCAAAAAGCCGCCTTCCTTCTCCTTGAAAGCCCTAGTCTCTGTTTTTTCATTCAGCCAATGGGAATGCAGACAGCCGCGGGGAGAACTGAGTGAGCGCCCTCTTCGCAGACTCAGCCTGGAAGTGCTTAGCTCATTCTTGGCCCTGCGCAGGCGTAGAAATCTTAGTAGGTACAGTGACGCCGCTTAACACCAAGTGGCCGGTTAGCTCAGTTGGTTAGAGCGTGGTGCTAATAACGCCAAGGTCGCGGGTTCGATCCCCGTACGGGCCACAGCTGTGACTTTCTTTTTTTCTTTTTCTTTTAATACCAGTAGCAATTATCTTACAATTCATGAAAAATATGCTTTTCGAGGGCTGTAAGCCGTGTGCAGACCAGAGAGAGTCGCAGAATGCAGATGTCGCAGGCAGCGGGTGGAGATGGAGGACAGGATCCTACGCACGTTCGGGCTGTGACGGTCACCCCAAGTACCCACACGTGCAGCACCCCGGACCCCACCCCCCTCGGGTCTTTTTTAGGATGACACCGCCAGTTACTTTCTAATGCAGAGCTTCTGAGGACCCTCTGCGGAGACCCCAGTTCTATGGCATTCTTAGAGTTGAAAATCCAGACTTGGAATTAATTCATGCCACAAATGTTTATGAGAGACTTCTGCGTGCCCGGCACCTTCTAGACCCGGAGCAACACAGTAAATGAGAGACACAAATGCCAACCTCCATGAAGACAATGAGTAGCCAATGACTGCCATGTTTTTAGTGAGGCAGTCTGGTTGTGGAAGCATCTGGAAACCTCTTGCTACTTTTTTTTTCTTTCTTTTCTTTTTTTTTTTTTTTTTGCTTTTCAGACAGAGCTCAGGCTTCACATTTCTTCCTCTTGGTTCTGTAGTTTGCAGCCATACCGCAGCTGGGTATATTTCTCACTCATGGTTTAAGTCTGCAGGTGTGATTAGGCGTGTTTAATTGAACAAAAGTCAGTTTTTTAGGGTTAATGCCATTTTATATCAGGATACAGCAGGGCCTCTGCCATCTTTGAAAAATCTCCAGTGAGAACATCTACTAAATCATTCATTCTTTTCTCAAATGTGTGTTAAGCTCTGACTTATATAAATTACAGCTCAAGTCTACAGACCAGGGCCCTAAAGCCTTAGCAAGTACTCAGCATGTGGTAACAGTGGCTCACAAAATGCCGGTGATGGGACCATTATTATTATGAGCAGTTAATTAGGAGAACCCCGGGCTGTAGACACCTAGAGTAGACTCCTGCACACCTGCTGCCTGTCACACTTTGGATATCTGTGTCAGGTTCCTTGTTAGATTCAGGGACCCAGCAGAGGAGGAGGCAGCTGAAACTGCTGCCTGCAGAGTGCGCTTTCCTGAACAAGGCCTTGATGGGGTCTAGAATATGCCTCGGTGGCATAAAAAATATTTTGAGCGGAAGGTATTTGAGTTCCTGAACAGTCTTCTCTGTCTAAAATCAGAGGCTTCCAAAAGAACTCAGAAGAATTCAACTGTCATAAATCCTTTTCCCTAAGAGCAATCAGGGAAGACTGATACTTATTACTGGAGAGAAGTTGGCAGCATATATAAACAGGCATTGTCACAGAACTATCATATCGCCCATCTGCTCTACGTAAGGGCCAATTTACCTTTCCTAAAAGTCATTTGCTTCCTGGTAAGTGCCCTTCTCTCCGTCCTTTCCCCTATTAAGACAATGTACAAGCCCTACATTCTAACTGCCTCTGTTGAGTCAATTTTTTCTGTGAACTCTTGTAGGTATATGAATAAAATTACATGATTAAATTTTGTCTTTCTCTTGTTAATCTGTCCTTTGTTAGTTTAATTCGCCAGCCACCCCAAACCAAACTTAAATGGATAGAAGGAAAGTTTTTCCTTCCTGACAGGTTTGAAAAGATAAAATGGGGTACCGTGTTCTAGATGAAGGGGGAAGTTCTTGGCTTAAGGGTCAGAAGGAACCTTTCTGACATCTGAGGATGGGAGGATGAGAAGGACTTTCTTGTAAAAATTTGACAAAAATAAAAGGAAAGGATTAAGCAATTGAAACAAATTCCACAAATCTGATCTCCCCTCTGGCCAATCCTCCGTGAGTCTCCTAATGAATTTAGAGCATTGGTGGGAGCATAGTGAGTGTTGACAACGATGGTGATGATGATGATGGTCCTGTGAAGAGAAAATGATCAGAAAGTCTTCCAGAACCTTCTCAGATGCCAACCTAGCCCCCAGCCTCCCTCTTTAGGGGCATCATGGCACTCACCATATTTTACTGCAAATTTTCATTTCCAACTTCTTCCTGCCTAAACTGGTATATGGAGGGCAGAACACCCAACAGACGCTTACGAGGTGGTTGTCGACCAATGGCCTGACTGCCCTCCTTGGGGAGGGAAACTGAGACAGGTGCACACACCAGCTGCTACAGGATACACAGAGCCAGAAGAGCGAAGAGGAGAGGAGACTAGGAAAGATTGGGCTGAAGGAGAGGGGCGGTAGAGCTGGGGACTGAATGTGAAGACGGGTAGGGAGGTTCATTAGTTTCTATGCTCATTCATTCATTCATTCATTCATTCATATTCACCCATCCATCCTTCATTCCCTGAGTGTGCACTCTGGGCCCGAGCCTGTGCTGGGCCCTGAATGAATAAACTGTCATCTCGACCCTCAAGGTGCACCCCTTCTGGGTGAGTGGGTAGGGCGGCGTGGGTTGCCCTGGGAACAATTTGGAGGTTGGGAGCACACTTGTTAAAAATGCACACTTTGAATAATCCCCCCCCCCCCCAGATCTATTAAATAGGAAGGTCTCGAAGTGGGGACGAGTAATCTACAAGTCCAGACAGGATCCTCAGGTGACTCTGATGAATGTGACATTGAGAATATTTGGATAGTGTGATGTCAGGCCAGGGGCTCTGGAACACAGGAGACCTCCGCCTGGGAGACCCTGAACAGTTCCTGGAGGAGGCATCATCTGAAGGTTAAATAAGTTCACGAAAAGCATCTTTCGGCCAGCTGATTCTGTCCTTGCTGAAGCGGCGGAGGGGCGGGGGTCCAGCTTAGACCCCGCCCACCGACCTGCTCAGTGAGGTGCGGTCGCCTTCCGAGGTGTATTGGCCTGCGAGGCACTCGTAGCCGCCCTTTTCCCAGGTGACGCACATTTGAGCCGCCGGCGTTGGACGACCCCGGTTCGAGTCCCCGCCTCGGCCGCCATGGCGGACGCGGAGCCAGAGGCTGAGGACGGCAGCGAGGATGGCGGCGGCGGCGGCGGCCGGGCTCTCCCCGACCAGAGGGGCAGCGCCACCCGCGTGGCCCCGCTGGGCCCTGAGCAGCTGCGGCGGGTCCTGGAGCAGGTGACAAAGGCGCAGCCGCCGCCGCCACCCTTCGTGCTGCAGGACGCGGCGCGGCGGCTGCGGGACGCGGCCCAACAGGCCGCCCTGCAACGGGGCCCCGGCGCCGAGCCCCCGCGCCCGCCGCGCCTGCTGCCGCCCCAGGTGAGGCTCCGGGAGGGGCTTGGGGAAACTGAGGCCGGAGGGGCCAAGGCCTCGCGGCGGGCAGGCGGGGGCCCGCGCCCGCGCGTCACCTCGTCGGCCTTAGAGCTGCCGGGCCGCAGAGGCCAGCATTCGCCCGCATTAAACCTCAGCGTCTCACACTAAGCTCCATAGGGACGCCACCAGCCCCACCTGTCACCGCCCCGGCGTTTTCAGCTCCTCCAGCACGCCTCACGCCACGAGCCTTTGCCCACGCTGGGTCCTCTGCCTGGACGCCCTCATGCCTTGTCTGCCTTCACCGGCTCCTCCGTGCCGCCCAGCCCCTCAGGCCCCTGTCCATTCATTCCGCACTTACTGTGCACTGACCGGAGGTGCAGCCTTGAGCACCATCAATGGGAGTGACAAGGGGGCCACTTTGGACTGAGTACTCCTTAGGCTTGACACTGGAAGTGAGACCTGAACGATTAAAAGGAACCACCGTAGTTTTCAGGTGGGAAGTGCTGCAAGTGCCACCGCCCGGACGTGGGACAGAATTACGCACATTATAATACTTAATGCAGGACTTAACCACTCAGTGTAGTGCCAGCACAGTGCCTGCCGTACACTGCATGAATGAAATACACATAAGCAACCTGTGTGCTACAAAACCTCCTTTCTCAGTGGCCTGATTACCCCAGTCACACAGCTCTTGGCTACTGGGGAAATTGAAACTGGAACAGGGTCTTCCAAGCCCAGAGGGTCCAGTGTAGCACCCGAAGCCCAAGGTCCTTCACGTCTGTAAAACCACATCCCCTTTCAGCACCGGAGTTGTAAATGACACCATGCTTTTCACCCCAAAGCTGCCAGAGGCGCTCCCACTAAAAGAATTAGGTAGAGGATAGAACAACAATCCTCATTGTTTCTGTGACTGGGTGATTTTGGCTGCCTGGAGTTATACCCAGTTGTAATCAAGACTGGAGAGGTGTCTTGCTAAAGTTTGAGAAGACAAGTGTGATTCTGCCCAGACTACTTCCTAGCTGTGTGATCTTGGGTAACTCAACCTCTTTGGGCTTTGATTTCCTTGTTTGCAGGAGGGATGACTCACTGGATGAGCTTTCTGGCTCATACCTCCCGCATAAGCCAGGCACAGCAGGTCTGTGGACTCAGAAGGGTGACAGTGGCTGACGATTGCTGAGCTTCTGCCGCAGGCCCAGCACTGTGCTGGGTGCTTAGTTCTCAGCAGCCACACAAAAGCGTGTGTACCAGCATTTTACAGATAAGGCACAAGCTCAGAGAAGTTGAGTGACTTTGTCTAGGGCCCGTTGAATGTGGCCACAGCTTTTTGGGTTGGGTGTGACAACTTAGGAAAAAGTCCAAAAATACATTTTCCATCACATGAAAGCCAACTCTTGATTGAGTTAGGCAGCACGATCGTATTCTGCAGCTAATCTAATTGGAATGATGTCAATTCTACCTGCATTCACAGTAATGTAATTGTACAGCCTATTCGGTTAATACTCTCTGAGCCCCAGCTGAGCTGCAGAGGCCACAGAGGCAAACCAGATGTGGACCTTGCCCCTAAGGAGGTTAGAAACTAACCAAGGAGGGAAAGCAGGACTCATAACTTCTAATCAAGGTCAGAAAGCTAGAGACACAGGTAAAGAACTAAATACATTTAGAGAAAGGGAGAGGTTATTTCTGGCTGAGGGAATCAGAAGCAACTTTGTGGAAGAGGTGGCATCTGAACTAGTGGGTGGGAGTTGAAAATACAGAAAAGGAGAGACGGTTTTGGGGTAGGGGTGTGCATTTAGAGGGTCTGATGCTCTTGGGGGTGGTGTGGATCAGAAGGCACAGACCATGTGGACACACTCCCACGGGTCAACTGTTGGCTCTGTCCCTCCCTATCCTGTTCCTGTCCCACAGAAACGTTTCTAGTTTCCTCCGACACACTGCCCTTTTTCATGTGTCCGTGAGCTCACCCGTGTCTTTCCTTACACCTAGAATACCTTTTCCACCCACAAAAATTCATCTCAGCCTTCCGGGCACCCTGCAGAGGTCCCCTCTTCTGGGAAGCCTGCCACCCCTGGGCAGTTCCTGCCTCCTGCTTCTCATCGTACACGATGCACCAAGGTGCCATTGTTTCCTGTCTGCATCCCTTAGGGAACCTAGTCTGCCTGCAGAGTCATCAGCGGAGCTTTTGAAAGTACAGATTTCAGGGCAGGGGACTGGGGCATGGCAGGGGGACCTACCCACCTCAAGGGCGAGGTGAGTGCGTGGCTTATGCTTATTTACTGGCCCTGGAGACATGCTGAATGAAATGAACCTGTAACCAAGTACCGAGTCTAATACACAGTAAACTAGTCTCAATAGCAGATAAAAATTTAGAGCAGTTTCGCCACTGTGGTAATCCTAAAAACAATGGGGTTTGGGGACAGGGTCGTGTGTGTGTGTGTGTGTGTGTGTGTGTGTGTGTGTGTGTGTTTCATGTCATTATCAGGTAATGTCCCAGGAGCTTAGAGAAACATTCTAAGTAACTGGTAGTAAAATGAAACAAAATGTGATTATTAGAGATACGTAAGGTGAATCTAATTGTCATGTGATTCACAGTAGCCCAGGACTGGGGACTCCAGGGCACTAACCCTGAGCACTTCCTCATAAACCAGTCTATTGAATTGTCTCTGCTGGTTGCAGTAGGTGTGTAACATGCACACAGATTTCAGTGAGGGTGTTCATTCTGCTCTGACATTTTTATTGACCCTCCACTTGGTAAAAGGTTGGGTCTAAAGAGGGTCTGTTAGTGACCCCAAATCAGTGCTTCTCAACTCGGGGCGACTTTGCCCTGCAGGGGCATTTGGCGGGGTCTGGGGACACTTTTGATTGTCACACCATGGGGGTGCTACTGGCGTCTGCTGGATAGTGGCAGGGATGCAGCTCAACATCCAACAGCTCAGGACGGCCGCCACAGCAAAGGCTGCGGGTCTGAGATGTCACTCGTGCGAGGGTTGATAAGGTCTGATTTGGACAATGTCTGTCTCTCTTCTCTCCCTGGAGAAAGATGCTCGTCATTTCTGCTCTGTGAGGGCAGGAACCTTGTCATTTTGCTGCCCCTCTCCTGAGCCCATGACAGCTGTATCCCTGACACCTGTAACGTTGTCTCTGGCACGCGGGCCCCGCTCAATAACTATTTGTGGAACATTGTTGATGGCAGCCCTCCCCTTTGGTGGTGCTTTGCCTTGAATCTCCTAGACATACATCTTTGTGCCTATGCCAGTGTGTCTTCTGGAATCTAAGAAGCAGAATTGCTGGGTCAAAAAGCACATGCATTTAAAATTTTGTCAGATGTTAAAAAAAACAACAACGTTGAAGATGTGCAGCATTGTGGTAGGTATGTGCCCTGGAGAAACTCGCAATGTATACACGCAGATCCATGAAGGTTCAGAGCAGACGATACGAGCTCAGGGGTGGAGACCACCTGTCCATCAGCGGGAGAACGTTCTCGTACTGCAGAGAAAATGAACCCCCGAGAACTACATGCCTCGATATCGGTTAATTTCACAAGCAAGAGGGAGTAAAATAAAAACCAAAAAAGCCCCACCAAGTTGCCAGAGATTATATTAACTTATATAAAGTTTAAAAACGTGTCAAAATGGAACTATGTCTTTTTTGGGGACACTACACATGTAATACAAAAAAGGCATGAGAAAAATACAGAGCACAGCAGGACAGGGCAAACAGGAGAGGACCTGGCCCGCACTGGTAATGCTGCATGTCTCGGTAGGTGGCAGGGACCTGGGGTACATTGTTCCTTACGGCTCTTTTGGTTTCCAGAATTTCATTAAAAACTTTCCACAAAAAAAAGAAAAAACACACAACTTTACAAAATGACTCCACATATTGAATTGAGTCCAATTTATAGAGTACTAAGAACTCCAAGTAAATACACATGGTAAAACTATAAAAAAGGATATTTCTTTATGGATCATAAAATCAATTCAGTGGATTATGACTAGTATTTTTTTTAAAAGCAATGGAGAATAGATACTATCAGAAGGCATTTAGGTAGGAATGGCAGGTAGTTTCGTGAACTTTTATGAATGTATGCAAATATTTCTGCAGGAACCTATGGATGTGACTTAAAATGTATTACTGTGGTCTGGTCAGAAAGGTTAAGAAACATCACTATAAACAGTACAGATACATTATATAGACTTTCATGTGTGTAAGATGCATTCTGTAATTTAGAAAAATAATTTCAATAGTGTATTTAAGATGAGAACAAAATTGTAGAAACATGGATAAGCATAGTGCTTCTTTTCTCTTTCTCTGTTTAAGCAACTGGAATCCATTTGTGTCAAGGTAACATCTGGAGAAACAAAAGGTCAGGAAAGGCCGATGCCCCCACTGGCCACCATCCAGCCCACAACAGCCAGGCTGAGCCAGCCGCCCGGGAGGCACTCCAGTGTGTTGGGGCTCACTGTCACTAGGCCTCAGCTGCTCAGGGCACAGCCTCTCCTGAGTGCCAAGCCACAGCCACATTTCCTGAGTCACTCACCTCAGCTTCCTGTTCAGTTGTTTGTACAGAGGCCACTGCCTGCCCTCCGACCGGTCCCTGCAAAGAGAGTCGCAGCCCCCCAGGCTGCAAATGGACAGGATGCCATATTGGCCCCTTTGTCAGTCTCTGACCCGCCGACACCTGTTTCATCCAGTTCAGCAAATTTACTGATTTCCAACTTGTATCCAAAACATACTGAAAAACTGAAAAAATCTTTAAAAGTGAAAACGCGTTCTGGGCGGATATCTCGACCTCCGAAGTATAAAGCTAAAGATTATAAATTTATAAAAACGGAGGATTTGGCCGATGGTCACCCCTCAGATTCTGACGATTATTCAGAACTGAGTGTGGAAGAAGATGAAGATCAGAGGGAAAAGCAGGTGCTTTTTAACTTACCAAGCTGCTCGCTGAGGCCCAAAACTTTCAAGTGTCAGACGTGTGAGAAGTCATACATAGGAAAGGGGGGACTGGCCCGGCACTTGAGACTTAACCCAGGCCACGGCCGGCTGGACCCTGAGATGCTGCTGCCTGAGAAAGCCAATGGGAGTATGATCCGGGGCTGTGTGGAGGGCCGGACCCTCAGCCTGGCATCGCCACAGCCGATCACACCAGCTCATGTGCGTGAGGAAGGGCCCGGGTCATCAGGGGGTGGCTTCCAGGTAAACTTTCTGTCTGATGACAGTGTTTGTTCCTGCCCAGCACCCTCAAATTAACCTTCATGGTGTTCGGGGGCTCACGCAGAACCCCAATCCTATTGGGGGATCTGGGAACCCACCACTGTCGGCACTGCTGCCAGGTAAGTGAGCAAATAAGCATCTTCTGTGTGGTGTAGCACGGTTTAGTGAGTGAACCCGGCGGGAGCGCAGTGGCCAACTCCTCGGTTTGGTGGGTCACACTTGCAGAGCACTTGGCTGATGGCTAACGCTGACATGGCAGCGGGCCTGGGAAAGGTTGGGATTGGGGGCAGCAGCCTGGAGCACCAGAGTAACACCCCGTTTTGCCCCTTCCAACACTCTAGAATGGCCAGTCTGTAGAAGTCGAAGAGGTGTTGGCGTCTGAACCAGCAGATGGAAGATCTTCAGCCCTTTTGGGACCAGAGGAACACCCAGGGCCTAGGAGTGGCTGCTCCGCGGCCCTTGCAGAGCCCGATGTGGCCGGCCTGGAGGAGAGCAGAGCAGCTGAACCGCATGGGAGTGCTGTGGCCGCAGGCGACAGCACAGCGAGGACCAGAGCCAGGCTCCAGGAGGTGCGTCGCTCCTAGACCTTGCCCTTGAACCTGTTTCTTTAGCATGGTATGTGGCAGCTCCCTGGTGGGCGTCTGAATTTAAAGATCAAACACCCAGATCAACTAAATGGTTCACCTGAAATTAATCGGATGAAGTATGCGGTAAATTCAAGGCTAGTATTACCTGAAATAATTCCTAGGTTTACCTGTTTGAAATGCCCCGAGTGCTTCACGAATAGTAAGAGCCTCTTGCCTTTATACATTTTGGGCTAATGATAGCCTGTGTTTTCATGGTAGCCATCTAGTTAATAACAGAAATGGCTTGTTTGTTTGTTTTGTAAAAAGTTTCATGGTACAGAAGCATGTTTCAAGTTTTGAACCCTGGACTCTCCATTCCAGCCCCTTGAAAGGTTTATTGAATGTAGTTGAATTGACTTGGAAAACTGGAACCCTGAACTTACCCAGATTGTCTTTGGCTAGGGTGTATTACTGGGCCTGGTAATGGCTGGATGAATATCTTCAAGTAAACAAGTGAAAAATAGCAAGAGACAGTGTGAGATAAGTGAGACAACTGGCCCCAGAAAGAGTGACCATCAGTGTCCCTGAGCCTCCAAACTCCTGCACACAAGGGCAAGAAGTGGTTTCAGAGAGGGCCTGGGTGTAGGGAAGGGGCCAGGAGAGCAGTTTCCAGGCTCTCGGCCTCACGTGGAAAGTTGGCCATTAGCTGCTATTGTTTCGTGTATAACTGCGAGGCTATGTTAGCAAGTGCGGATTGCAGGCGGTGCGGATCTCGTGGCTCCTACTTCCTGTGTCTCCCTGGCCGCCCGCAAGACTGGTGCAGGAAGACCCCTTGTTGGGGTGCTGGTGGGTGTTTGCTTCTTGTGTCTCAACCAGCCGCCATCAAGAATATAGTGGTATGAACCCCCTCTCTGTGGCTCTGTTGTTCCTTTTCGGCCTCACCATGTCCTGCATTCACCGGTCGGGAGCTGAGACCCTGCATTACAGTGGGTTTCCTAGAAAGCCTCATGAAGTTACATGTTCTAGCAGGAAGTTCAAACCCTGGAGCTAGTTGATTAATGTGGGTGACGAGTTTTCAGGAGTAGGAGCTGAGGCGTTGACTCGTTAGCGTCTGTTGAACACTCAGCCACTGACCCACGGCTCGTGCTGAGTTCTGGGGGCACCTCCTTTCCCCGATTCCATAATTACTGACTTAATGGACGAGGAGCCTGAAACTCAGGGAGGCTCATGACTTGCACAAAGTCCCCCCTGCCACAGGTAGGTGGCAGGTCCCGAACTCGAGTGTTTGGTGTCTGCTGAGTAGGAGCGTGCGATGGTGCGTCTGAGATCCGCGAGGCCTGTCTGCTGTGTATAACAGCGACTCTTAACAGGGTGACAGCATCAGCTGATTTAGTGCCACATCCGTCACACAGAGCCGAGGACGGCTCTGAACAGGACCACCCTCAACTCTTCTCCATAAGAACACCCCAGAAACGGGCACTCGTTTCCACACGTTTCCACACTGCTGACTGTGTGTCAAGTGTCAGGCCCTGTCTGGGTGTGGAGGGCACAGTGTGCGTAAGATAGACTCGGCCCCCACTTTGGGGAAAGATGCCAGTCAAACGAGCGGGTGACAGAACTGCCTGGTGGCAATGAGTGTGAAGCGGGGAACTGAGGAGGTGCCCTGGGTGCTGTAGGCCAGGGTGTGGTGACCTGACACCCACAGTCTGGCCTCCTACACCCCTTGGTGAGCTGGGAACCAGCTGGTCATTTTTCTCTAAGGGTCTTTAAATCATAATTAACTACTTTTGTCTTGCAAATGTAAGGTTTTCCTTTTGCTTTTCTGACCATTTCTCCCCATCTGCTGCTCTCTGAACCCCCTCCCAGCCCTTGCAGCTCCTAACTGACGGCTCTTCCGCCCTCCCTGAGCCTCGGAAGACTTTCTGTCTCTAGGGCTGCCCACCTTTCCTGTCACCTTACTGCCGCCCTGGGTTAGCTCACCCAGCCTCCTGGTTTCTCAGCCCATTTTCACTCTGTGACTCCCACGTCTGAACTTCCTCGCCTGATTTCAAACACCCCCACTACCTTCTGTGTCCCAGCAGAGCCCACAACTGGCTTCCTGTCCCACCCCTACCTGTCAAGGGTCTGCCTGGGTGCTCAACTGGGAACCCAGAGGCCTCTGTGGGTCCTCTTTCCCCTTCACTCACCCCTGCCCATGTCTAGCGGTCACTGAGGCCTGAGGACTGAGCCTTCCCTGCCTCTGTCCCTTCCTGCTGTCACCTGGCTCCTCATCCTCTCCCACCTGTACTTTGGCACTGGTGTCCTAACTGGGCTGCCTTGGGACTTGTTTGTATTTCGTCTCTGGCACGGGCTGGTGAGCCCTGGAGAGCAGGGAACGTGTTTCGCCATTGCTGTGTCCTTATCCAGGGCCTGGTACCCACTGTGTGCTCAGTGCTGTCACAGGGGAGGCACACTTTGAATCCAGAATTGATCATAGGACTCTGTTAACAGGTGAACAAGTGCGATATTTAATAAAGCAGAACGTTTCTAGTTCACAGTTGCTTAATCACTGAGATTTGGGGGAACTTTCTTTTGTGTTCTTTGTTACACCAACTTGTTGGCTACTGGGAAATTCTTGCGGGCTTTCAAAGATGTCAAATGGTTTCTTCTGGTAGTTTCTCCACCAGTGTGACCGGGAGGAGCTCGTGGAATTGGCTCTGCCTCAGCTGGCTCAGGTTGTGACCGTGTATGAATTTCTCCTGATGAAGGTGAGTCGTCTTAGCGTTCCTGAATGATCTAGGGGTGATTAGAAGTTACCCAGGAAGAACCAGGCCTTTTGGAATCGTTTCCCTCTCTCAGGACAGAGCTGAAGGGAGGGAGCCTGCTGGTCCCGGCAGATACCTGGCATGGCGTCTGGCATACCTGGGCCAGCGCACGGCCCTTGTCGCCCTACCTGCCAGTGTCCCTGCCACCTTGGCCACCCTGGCTCTGCAACCTCACGAGCCCACTGTGATGGTGCAGCCTAGGCTGCCTGCGCCCACACTTCCAGGAGGCGTCAGCATGACTGCCGAGGGCCGTGCAGGCCTGGCCCCCTCCTGCTTGCAGGCCCCGGAACACGCCCCGTCCTCAGGGCCTTACTGCCTCAGAGCCTTTCTGTCTCAGGGCCCGTCCTGCTCCCCCGCAGGTTCTGACAGGGCTGGACACGCACTCGACTCTCACGGGGAGTGAAGGAAACACCTGCCATCGACAGGCCGCTAAGGGCTTGAGGCTCTTGTATCCTCCCCTCCTTTAAATTTCCTTCTGTATTTCCATCTCATTGCCTCGGGTTCAAACATTGTTGTCATCTTTATCTTCACTAAGGTTGAAAAAGGTCATCTAGCAAGCCTTTTTTCCCAGCCGTGTACAAGGAATTTGAAGAGTTGCATAAAATGGTTAAGAAAATGTGTCAAGATTACCTCCGTAGTTCTGGCCCGTGTTCTCAGGAGCCCCTGGAAATAAACAGTAATGAGGTAACAGTCTCACGGGAAAAGAGTTCTGCTCGTAGAGGGAGCCAAAGGAAGGGTGGCCACTAAAAAGGAGAATGTTTATTTCTGTAGTGACATCTTCATTGTCAATTTCTTTTTAGCTCTTTGTCTCATCAAGTGCAGGGTTTTTTTTTTCTTAATATTAAAAGCAACAAATGCTTTTTTCAGAAAACTCAGAAATGCAGGTAAGCTGAAAGAAATTGCAAACACCCTAGCCCTCCCCCTCACTGCTGATCAGTTACTACCATGGATAACAGGGTGTGTCGTTTTCTTCATTATGTAGGTTTTGGGAGATGGGTTATATAGGGACCGACAGTTACTGTTTATGTTGAAATTGCTCATTTCAATGTCATTGTCATTGTGAAATTGCCTTTAGCTATATTGAGTCCTTAACAAAAATATGCTTTGAACTTGACTTGGTTTAACGTATTTTGGATAAAACCCTTTGTTGGGTGTAGCATGCACCCCGTCCTCAGGTCGTTCAGGGGCTTCTCACTGTGTCGGGTGTGGAGACTTAGGGGCTCGTGCCCACTGTCCCTGCCAGTGAGCATGTCACCGACTGGCAGAGTCCCTACACAGTTTGCAAGGGGACACTGTCAGGTTGGTAGGTGCTAAACTTGCCGACCTTGATCTGCCTTCACCCCTGCCCCGTCCTCTTATGGTCTGTGTGTTCTCTGTGACATCACATACGCTTTACATGTGGAATCCAACCTAATCTTCCCCAAATCCCTTCACGGCCCCTGTACGAGGAGGAAACCAAGCCTCGGACAGGTGAAAGGTGGCTGCCAAGGTCACCCAGGCTGTGAGCAGAGAAGTTGGGGCCCTGCTCGGACTCTCAGGCTCCCAAACCCACATCCCTCCACCAACTGGGAAGGGGGTCTGGTTCCAGAATAGGCAGCATTAATTTTCTGAAGATACCAATGAAAATTCCAAAAAGGCATAACAGGCAAGAAAGTTACTTTGGTATCAGGTAACATTATTAAGCTTATGGTGACGCTAAAGAGCGTTTTAAATTTTTTTAAAGACCTTTTTAGTGTCTTCTAAACTGACAACACAGAACCTTCTGGCTCTAATAGTGATCCATTTTATCATCAGCTATTTCATCCATTCTACATTGACCTTCATTTTTCTCACTGTTTGGACGGCGCCTCACCGTACAAAGGGACTTCATAGATTTAAATGTAGGCCTTCGATTCCTGTGTTGACATGGTTTGAGTGAAGCGTCCCTTTCTTCTCAGGTCGCTGAGTCACTAGGAATCACTGGAGAATTCCTGAGGAGAAAAGCACACACAGATCGCAGTCCGCATGCGTGCACCAGCCGAGAGGTGGGCAGGGAGGAGGAAGAGGCAGCCAGCCCACAGAAGAGGGAAAACGAGGTGGGCCAGGTGTTGGGGATGCCAGGTTACCATCTGTTCAGTGGTGAATTTGTGCTTTGGCTTTCCGCTCACAGCTCTGTGCTGCCAGCTGGCCTGTTTCTTCTTGGTCTTAGCTGATGGGTCTTCTCTTCCTAGACGTCAGAGGAGGGGCTCGTCTCTGCGAAAAGGACCCGAAGGGCAGCTCTGCCCGAGGACACCATGGAGTCTTCTGCCGACAGCGGAGGCCCGGGGAGGCCGGCCATGTGTGCCCCAATGGCCAGTGAGTGTAAGTGGTTGTGCCCCGTGACTCAGAGGCCCACTCTTCAGGGTTGGGCGCCCCTGTGGCCGCATTTAAGAGAAGCCTCTGGTCTCTCAGTTTTGTTCCAGCCCCTCCACGTTCTGTCGTTTCATATTCATCCCCATGAGTGTCGAGGTCTTTGAGGTTTTCTTGGGTCCTGTGTTGAAATGAAGAGCTGCTGCGTGGTGGTGGGAGGTGCACCCAGGGGGGTCCGAGACGTTGGGCAGCCCTGAGAGCAGGGCCGGTGCCAGGACACACTGAGTCTGTGGCTTAGTTTTCATGAGACTTAGCTATACTGTATTTCCCCGAAAATAAGACCTAACCAGAAAATAAGCCCTAGCATGATTTTTCAGGATGCTTGTAATATAAGTCCTACTCCAAAATAAGCCCCACTTAAGATTGTCAGCCAGACGGACGCACTTAGTACATCCATTGCAACACACGACGGACATATTGAATTATAAAATAATAGTATTAATATATAATTAAATATAAATATTATTAACATTAATACTTAAAATAAATGATAATATAAATTATAATTATTTGTAAATACCCAAGCGGGTGCCTTTGGATGAGAGGTAAACGCCTATGTAAACAGACGAACTCGAGATTTATTGCTGAATGACCAATCGGAGTACAGACACAACGCATGAATAACGTGCGCACTTGATAACGAATGGGCGTGGTTGTGTCTAATATGAATCTTCATAATTCAATACATCGTGTGTTGTAACAGACTTACTTAATGCACTCATGTGAAATAAAAAAACATTTTCTGAATTTTGGTGCCTGCAATTTTTCGTCGCTTTTGTGTGGACCGTCATTCTTAACTACCATCATTTTTGGTGCTACTTCTGTCTCGTAAGTCTTCAATTAACACTTGATTTAATGGTAGATTTAAAGGGAATAATATTTTGACCCCCAGACAAGATGAGTGTAAAAAGAGCTATTCCGTCGAGTACAAGAAAGAAATCATGGAGGACTCCCAAGGCAAGAATCTTACGGCTTTCTGCAAAGAGAAGAAGTTGGATCTCTGAATGGTCCAAAAATGGCGAGCCGCATACCATAACCTCAGTCAACAGGTGGACGAGGGAAATGCTAAGAAGTGCAAGTGTGGATCAGGTCGGCGACCATTATTTCCTGAGCTGGAAGACATCATCTGTGAATGGATTGCTGACAAGAGAGCAAAGGCTTTGGCTTTGCGCAGGGCTGATATTCAAGCATATGCCCTTGCAATGGCCCCACAGTTAGAAATATCCCCAGAAGAATTCAAAGCATCACAGCACTGGCTGGATGGCTTCCTTCAGCGATATGAACTGTCTCTAAGATTGACAACACTGTTCATGCTGGAAGATACTGAAGTTATTAAATGTGCACTTGTATTCAAGTCCTTTGTTGATCGCATCGACTTTTCTAAATACCAACTCTCCAACATGATTGCTACGAATGAAACTGCAGTGTTTATGGGCCAAGGATCTCAAATGACAGTTGATCAGAGGGGTGCCTCGTCAATCTACATCTCCTCCACTGGTTACGGAAGTGCACGGGTTACCTGTATTTTGGCAATTCATCTGGATGGAAAGAAAGCCCCACCTCTAATCATCACTAAGGGCAAGAAAGATAAGGTTGAACGTATTTCAGGCATTTATGTTCTTGAAACCGAAAAAGCCTGGTGCACACAAGCAGTTATAAGGAATTGGGTCGATTTAATGCTGCCACTTGTTTTGCAAGATGACCAAAGAGGTCTGCAAGTCTGGGATTCAGCCAACACTCACCGGGCTAAAGACATGAAGAACTTTCTTGCAGAGAGAAGAATAGATGAAATAATGATTCCTGCAGGAATGACTGCCTATGTCCAAACTCTTGATATTGCAATAAACAAGGCATTCAAGGACCATTCATGCATGGAAATCAATGACTACATTGAAAATAGGATGGAGAGAAATCAGCGTGTAAACTTTGTGAAGCCTGGCCTGCAAGAGGTCATGATTTGGGTGAAAAAATCATGGGATAAAATCACTGACAGCTGTGTTGCCAGTGCATTACAAGCAGGCTAAATGGACAGAAAGTGCTCATTTAAGGAGAGCTCTATTGCTGGACGTGAGAGATTGGGGCCAATGGTTCTACAGGAAATGGAGTCGCAAAAAATTCAAGCCGGAATTCAGGGTTTGGAGAATTATGACGATGTTCCAGAAGAAGATGACATGACTGTATTTGAATAAATGTAGACTGTTGTACATGAATAAATGTAGATTGTTGTACATGAAAAAATAAGACATCCCCTGAAAATAAGCTCTAATGAGTTTTTTGGAGCAAAAATTAATATAAGACCCGGTCTTATTTTCAGGGAAATACGGTAAGAGCCAGTTGAGGGTTAACGTTTGAAAACAAGATGTATTCTGGCTTTATTTCGGCTCTAGCCAGAACCTATCAATTAGACACTAGGTAATGAGAATAATTACAAATTTTCTAAAATCTTATCAGGGCCACCTGATCCCTTGCCGGATGCTAAGGTCTCCAATTTAAAGAGGCATTCTCCATTTTTGAACTTATTACTAAATTCTGCCATAGGGGAGGGCAGACTTATTCCATGAGGACACTGAAATCTCTCTAGCACCTGTTTGGAATCCAGCACCCTTGCCTAGCTGGCCTGGATTTCCTCTTGGAGCTTAATCCGTACCCAGAAGCTCCCAATCCAAGTAGCTAGGAGAGTTTATGTTTTCATATTTTGTCGGGAAAATTTGGATGATGAGTGCAGTGAACAGCACATGCATGATTACCTGTTTTCCCTCGCTGTTTAGGTTTTGCCTCTCGAGTAAATGGGGACGCTGCCCACCATCCTGAAGAAGGCCACACGATGCCCGTTTCTGGTAGCGACACAAGCACATCACAGGCCGGCCAGCAGCTTAAAGTACTTGCTGACCTAGCAGCTGGGGGTGGGGCTGCAGACCCTGCTCCCTGCTATCAGGAGGTCAGTGGGCCAGGTCTTCATACTCAGCTGGGAGAGCCCCGGATGCTGACGCAGGGACAGGGGGCAGCATTCCCCACGCAGAATGCTCAGGGAAACTCTTCAGACTTGAACGCTGGGGACCGCCCGAGGAGCTGGGGTCTCTGCAGCAGCTCGATGTCCACAGGAGGAGTGGCAGCATCTTTGCGGCCTGGCAGGTCCGGAAACGCCGAGGCTGGAAAGCTCCACGAGATGCCCGAGTACCAGCTGGGCGGCTGGCAGCCCAGCCCTGGTGAGGTCCCTCTTACGGAGGTCGCAGCCCCTCCACTGGAGAAAGTCCTGTCCACGGGTGTCCTGCCAGCGGACTGTGCCTGCAGCACCGTGTCTGAGCCGGGGCCTCAGCTCAGCCGGGACGGAGTGCTGTCCACCGAAGGAGGTCTCAGCAGCCATGCGGGGGACTTAGACCAGCTTTCCTGCGGGCCCGGGATGCACACTGACCCAAGAGCACTGGAAGGCATCGTTGCTGTTGGTGAAGCCATGACTTTTGAAATTACCAACGGGTGCCATGAGTTGCCCCAGGAGCAGATATTTATTCAGACTTCTGATGGGCTTATCTTGTCCCATCCGGGTTCCATAGTGTCTGGGGAGGACATTGTCATACTGGCCGATGCGGAGGGGCCTGCCCTGCAGACAGGCCCACTGGGAGGGGCCCCTCTGGGAACCTCGGAGGCAGAGCCCTCACTGTGAAACGGACTCAGAGCTGTAGCCCTGGATTTGTACGTATTTTATCCAAAAAAAGGTTTATTTCAAGTCATGTGGTGTATTTTTCTAATGTGAATACTGACACAAATAAACATCTTATTTATAAAGAAGTGTTTTTCTACCCCACTGTCTACCTTTGTCTCCATCTTCTCATTGCACTGATGGCAGCTGTAACCTGGGGTGAATTCCTCCCATCCGTCTGCTTCCTAGAAGCCGTTGGCAGCTGCCACAGTCAAGTCCACTATTACTCGATTGTCGGCCTTGCTTCCTGGTCCCAAACGCCTGTCTCCTCCTCTTCAGTGATGTGCTGCTTTTTCACCAGATGTGGCCCATACTAGAAGCTTCCTCTGGGATCAGTAAAAAAATAAATAAGCTAGCCATTCTGGGCAGCTTTTTATTGGGAAGTAGGAAGGAAAGTCATCTCTACTTGCATTTTATGAATGAGGAACGTGAGGCATATAAGGTAGGACTCCAGTCCTTCGATGACCCCAGTCAGGCAACTAAATAAACAAGCTGGGTCAGTTCTGACCCTGGTCAGGACGAGGCCCTGTTAAATATGCATTTATTTTCTATTCATAGGACACTACACTATCGAATATCCCAACGCGTCTTATTTTGTGTACATGCTACTACTGAAAAGGGAGGGCGAATTTAACTGAAGGGTAAAAGGCAGGCTCGCCCTACCGGCTGCTGAAGCAGGGAAGGCTCTGACAGCAACCGTACACTCATGCTTACGGCCTGCAGCCATCAGTCCTGACGCGCCATGCCTGGGGACCAGGGCAGCGTCTGCCGGGTCCCCGAATACAGACACATTGATAGCACAGACATGCCCTTATTACACAGAAAACAAGTAGGAATTTCTTCTCATCAAGAACGTTCTCTTGTGTTCATTGTACAGTAGTCCCTCGGTTTTCGAACGTCTCTGTTGACGAACATTTCGGTTTACCAACGCAGTAAACCTGGAAGTAAGTGCTTCGGTTTTCGAACACACTTCGGAAGTTGAACATGTCACACGGCTTCCGCTGAGTGCAAGATCCTGAGGCCTAGCTGTCGGCTGTTTTCAACCATTTCAGAACTTGAACGGTCTTCCGGAACGGATTACATTTGAAAACTGAGGTACCACTGTACTTCTTGTTTGAGATACTCTGATTAGGAACAGGAGCAAAGAGGCATCTGGGACTCACACCACCCGAGTGACCATGGTGGGGCCAGTGTGGGCCTCATTGAGGACGTGCGTCCAGCGTTGACCACGGTAGCTGGCGGCTAGTCCATGGTCAGCCATCGATAACTACTCCTGAATGACGACAGAAATTGTCCTTTGCCCTGTCTCCTGCAGCTGCAGCCCCGTCCGGCTCCCGAGGCACCAGGTCCATCCACACCCACCTTCCCACGCCCACCAGGCCACGGGGCTGACCCGGGAGAGACGGGGTTACGGGGGAGTCAGTCTTTACTGCCCTCTGAGTCCAGATTTTTAAGATAGATTTTTACCTGCATCTAGGGAATAATATGCATAGTTTAAAATGTCATATGCTACTAAAGGGTCTCATGTGCAGTAGCTGGTCTGACCTTGGCTGAGATAACCACTTTCCTCCCTGTGCCTGAACTCTCGTGGGTTTTTATTTTTATTTTATTGGGGAACAGTGTGTTTCTCCAGGGCCCATCAGCTCCAAGTCATTGTTCTTCAATCTAGTTGTGGAGGGTGCAGCTCAGCTCCAAGTCTAGTCGCCATTTTCAGTCTTAGTTGCCGGGGACCCAGCCCACCATCCCATGTGGGAATTGAACCAGCAACCTTGTTGTTAAGAGCTCACGCTCTAACCAACTGAGCCATCCGGCCACCCCTCCGACAGCTCAGCGGCAACTCGTTGCCTTCAATCTAGTTGTGGAGGGCGCAGCTCACTGGCCCATGTGGGACTCGAAAAGCAACCCTATTGTTCAGAGCTCGCGCTCTAACCAACTGAGCCATCCAGCCACCCCATCGTGGTTTTTTTAAAATTTAATTTTAGTTTCAGGTGACGTGCTAGTTTCTGGACTTATTCACATTAGATGTTATCCACGGACGGCCTGCTGTGAGCCGTGGGGACGTGGCTCACATGCTGGCCCCGCTTTACACTTGTTATCTTTGTGTCACAGGCCACTGTGTCCACTGAGGTGTGAATATTGTTCATTGCTGAGCTTGTGGGCTACGATGACATTTTCTTGGAAGCTTTTGTTTTCCCTACAGATAACTGCCTTGGTTTTTTCCATTTGCTTAGTTTTACTTTTTGCTGTTTGGTTTTTATTTTTAACAAAATAATACATGCATATAGTTTAGTGTCAATTCACTAAATTGTTTTTAAAAGGAGGTAGCTCCTCTTATTTTTTTGTTGATTTGATACATATATATCGCAATATGACTACTACCAGCCTAGTGTTAGCTAACACTTCCATCACGTCACATATCATTTCATCTTCCCCACCCTCTCCTCAAGTAACCACCTTGGGTCTTTTAAATGTCCCTGACAGCATTTCAGTTTCCAACACTAAATAACAAGCTTACACCGTTGCAGTTTCAGGCATTATTTATTGACTTGCAGAAGATGAACACGTCCCATGCCACCCCCACTGCCATTACTGCCACCCATGGGCACACTTCCAACTTTCCACTTATTAGGAGAGCAGCTGGCGGCTTTAATAGAGAGAGCAAGGACAGCAGTGATGTAAGCAAGGCCGCCTTTTATTTGTCTCATCTTAGTCTGTTCCAGCTGCTGTGACAACAAACCATAGACTGGGCATCTCATAAACAGCAGGAAGAATTTAGCCCACAGTTCTGGAGGCTGGAAGTTGGAGGTTATGGCTCCAGCAGGTTGGTCAGGTCAGGTCTCTCTCTCTGTTTCATAGCCGGCAACTTCTCGCTGTGTGCTCACATGATGGAAAGGACTGAGGATCTCTCTGGAGCCTCTTTTACATATAAGGCACTAATCCACTCACAAAGGCTCCACACTCGGGAATTTAGCACTCCCAAAGTCCCCACCGACTCATACTGTCACCTTCAGTGTGAATTTGCTGAGTTAGCATTTCAATGTGAATTTGCAGGGAGACACACTGAGACCGTGACCTCTGAAGTAAAAATGTGAACTGGTAAGCATTTGGGAAGTTGAGTGCCTTTGCTCGGGAGGTGGAGCAGACCCAGAATGCTTCCTCACCCTGTAGGGTGGCCCTCTTCCCGGGGCTCTTACAAGACTCCCCACCCTCATGTGTCTGCTCCATCCCCTGGGACGAGAAGGAGCACACGCAACTTTTAAGGGCTATGATCTGGAAGGTCACATGGCCTCTGCTCACGGCTCATTAGTCAAGTGGCCACACCTACTCCCGAACTAGTAGCCACGTGCCAGGCTAACCTTAAGTGAAGCAGAGAATCAGTAGTGAAGGACAAGCAGCAGTCTCTGCCAAACCTTCTCCCAGATGGTTCAAGTGGTGGAGTCCGTCTGGAGAGGCAGCAGTAACAGCTCCAAAACCGCGGCAGCTTAAAACACAAAGGTGTCTGCGTTTCTTGCCCACACAACATGTCACTCATAGCTTGGTGGGAGGGCTGTATCTCATCGTGGCCAGATGGGGGACCCAGCAGGGCAGCCACATCTCCAACCCTGCTGGTGGCTGCGTCAGAGGGAGAGAACCCACGTTGACAATGCACTTTGGTGACCAGAACTAGCCATGTGATCTCACTCAGCCAATCACAGGGAACCGCAAGTGCAGGCTTCCGCAGGCCAGGAAGGCAGGACTCCAGGAATACTGGTGAACAGCACGAATGGCTGATCAACTGTTGGGTCACATTACTTACGACATGCAAATGCCCACAACTGAGCTGTGTGTGGTACATTGTGATTACTTTCATGCTTTTGTATAAACTTGTGTGTTTCCTGGAGTTATAGGTTTTTAATGAAATGTACTCATCATGAATTCATCCCTAAACCCTTCCCCAATTCTGTTCTCTTTGTTTTTGTTGGTATTTTTATATTCTTTTACTGTCTATTTGGTGAGATTTCTGGAGGCAGAGGAGATAACTGTGGTATCAAGCCACTGTGCTTTGACGTCCGATACCGGTTCTCTGATGTCGTTGTTTCTTTCACATAGAAATTGCTTTGCAGGTTATTTCTACAATTGTGTGATGACTTTGGAACTCAGCAAATTCAACAACCAAAGATCTCTTCTGTTAACTTGATACCGCTTCTGTTTTGTGATGGATCACTGGGCTAATGGCACTGGATTTGTTCATCACTTAGCTCGTTTACTTGTTTGTCCTTCGCAGTATCGATCCTTTCCATTCATTCTCCTGGGCAACTTGGGCGTCCAGGGGAGGGAGCCATCAAGAAACATGAAATAGCCCAGAAAGGCCTAGAAATCCTTCAGTGTCTCCTCTGAAAAGCACTTATTCTCTAAGTGACCCCAAACATAAACCTGACTGCTGACGGACCTCATGCCTCCCGGGGGGTGGGGGGGGAGGCCGTCCATCTGCCCCTGCAGCTCACGACGGCCTGCTTCCAGAGCAAGCAGGGGAGCACATGGCAGGACACGTTCCTGCCAAACGCTAACCATGCGGTCTGCGGCCCACAAGATGTGTGATGGCTACTTTTATGGTGGCTGCATTTTAACAAATACTACGAAGGCAGAGGGAAGAGAAGTTCTAAGAAATGTTGCCTTTAAATGCTTTTGATATGTCAACTTGCACTGTGAGATAACTTGTTCTCAAAATACATCCCTGTCATATATGAAATCTTTTATTTTGGGCGTATTTTCTTTTCGTTCCCTGGGAAGCATTTGTTCCTGCGACCCTAGAACTTTAGTTTCGGAGGCTACATCCCATATCCCATAGCACTGGGGACCAGTGGCAGAACTCACCCCCTCCATACTTGGTTGCAAATATTGCTGAACTATAGGACTTATACTAGAAGAGTGACACAGGAGATCCTTCACTTGGCCTGTCTCATCCTCAGTGTGGAAAAAGGCAGTTTTTGTTTTTAAATGTTTATTTTTAAGGGTGTTTTTCCCGGACCCGTCAGCTTCAATCAAGCAGTTGTTTCAATCTAGTTGTGGAGGGCACAGCTCACAGTGGCCCATGTGGGGATCGAACCGGCAACCTTGTTGTTAAGAGCACCGTGCTCTTAACCAACTGAGCTAACCGGCCGCCCCCAGAGGCTGTTTTTCTGTGGGTAGTTTTCATTTCCATGATGCCATCTTTACCCAGATAACTCTATGGTACTTTAAACATTAGCTGTGATTACAAAACTAATATAGTTTCATACAAATTTAAACAATACAGATCAATATAAAACAAAAATACTAAACCAGGAATTTTCTACACAAATGTAATCCACGTAAAATACACCGGATTTACAGAAACAAGATCACGCCATCATTCTGTTGAGGAACTCATTTATTTCACGCAGATGTCCTCATGGGTGACAGGTTCACCATGGGTGCAGATGGCACTGAGCGGCAGGTGGCACGCAGCAGTTACAACTGTCTGGAGAGGCCGCAGGGAGCTGGTGAGATGGTCCAGTCTGGAAGACTGAAGGTCAGTGGGTGGCCACTCCAGAGCACAGGGCATGATGCTGGGGACCGCACTGGGTCCTGCATGGACGACTGTCCTCCATGGGCTGCAGAGGCCAGTGGTCCACGGCCTGGAGAACACACACGAAGCCATGTGGGGAGGTCACAGCGCTCGGTGCCCTGTTTCGAGCAGCATGCTTTCCAGAAGCAGCTTGCTGTCACTCTCCACGTAGGGCTGGTGCAGCCACAGGGACAGGTAGCTCAGGGTGAGGTCGTGGTCCGTGGTGTGTGCGAGCTCTTCGGCAATGCGGTACTTCAGGCGGAGCTCCTTCTCATACATGTTGGAGAGCTGGCGGGAAACCTCGTCTGAAAGAAGGCAGCGCTCCCTGAATGGCAGTGCCTGAAGGAAGTGCTACGGGCTGGGGAGGACTCGCCTCCCTCAAAAGCTCCTTGCCCAACACCAACAACAGTAACAGCACGACGATAATTACAACAAAACAAAAAGAAAAAACCCCACCTTACTTCAAAACAAGAGAAAGGATTTCTGCCTCTGCAGAGGAAATGGGCCTCTTTCCACCCATTGGTCTTAAACGGCTAACAACGGCAACTTGCTTCATGGGTCTCTAATCACGTTTTTAATATTCTTTGCTGATTATTAGGTGAATAAAGCCGAGAAGAAATCTCGTTTTAAGGTGCCCCCATCTCCTCCCCTCCGAATGGATACTCTTGAGTTAAATGTCAAAGCCTGTCAGCTTCTCAGCATACCAGATCTAAATGACACCAAATGCTCTTCTCATCTACCCTTGGAAATCAATGCAGAAAGAACTACTTACAAAAATGGGCTGTGGGCCATGTATGAAACAGGGGGGGCCGTTCGTTCTCCTCCCCATAATGGTAATTTTCCAGTTCATAAATTCCCTTGGTAGTTGAAGACAGCTTTTCCATTTTCACCTGTATTTTAGTCTGAAAAGATATTAATTGGGAATATGAGAATATGATTTGAAATGTACTCCGGTCTCAGATTCAATAACTCTTTTTGAAGATTTCAAAGCTAAGAAATGTAAGTCTGTTGAGACCAAAAGTCCAATAATTCAACACCGTTAACTCCACGTACAGCAAATTTCCTGGGGGGTGGAGGCAGACAGTTGCTATAATTTCATTAGTTTGGATTCCTTCAGTAAGAAACCCCGGATTTCCAGTCCTGGAGAAGAGAAAGTGTGCCGTGTTGTACCTCACTAGCATTTCCCAACAGCACTAATTTTTTAGCACCAAAATCCAGGGGGGACTCAAGGGCATGCTCCTGCTTCTATGGAATGAAAGACATGAGAGGTATTAAATCAGGTCATTTCTGACTCTTTTATCAGCTGCCTGTGAATTTCCTGAAACCTCCGAGGCTTGGTTTCCTTGTTTATAAAATACAAATAATGAAAGGCAGCCCTACACACTTCACACAGGAAGGGACTGATAAGAACTTGACCTTGACGGCACCTCTGCATGAAGCCAGGCAGCTGCACCACCTGCCCCGCCGTTGTGGAGGCCGACACCATCCCCGCTGTCCCGTGAGACTGGTCAGCAACAGTGCGTCTGACAAAGCACCTGCTTTCCTGGGGGGTTCGGAGGACAAGTTCATTGTGAAACTCCAAGCTGGAGCTATAGAAGGGTCTGTTAAGTAAAACAAATGAGTGAAGTAACTAAGATCTCTGGTTTAGGTAGCATAGGACTCCAAGTCTACATTTCTAACTCCTAAGTACAGTTAACTTTATGTACACGGGAGAAATAGGAAAAGACGTGTAAATCATCAAAATCTGAATTCCTTGCACTTGGTCCTCCCACCGCCCTCCAATTACATCTGCAGTGGCTTGCACTAAATTTAGCTAACATTAATTTTTAAAGAACTATACTCCTTTCCCGATCTTTTTAGGGTCGATATTTCACTTTTTAGGGTCGATATTCCAACCCCAAGAGGCAGGACTCATCCTTTCTGTCTCACAGCTGGAAAATTCTCAAGGTTGCTGAGCTCGGGAGGGACGAAGTGAGGACACAATACCACACTTTCTGACCCTGGGTCTCTTGACACCCAGTGCTCTGCCCTCTCCCCTGGCAGCAGCTCCTTGATGCCACCAAATCAAAGGAAAGAAAGTCCTGGAGCCTTGATGCTAGGCCAGAGGTGCCATGCTGGATTCTGGAGCTCACCCACCAATGCCCATCCTTGTTACACACACGTATCTGAATTGACCCACGCTCACAGCTCAACTCCGACACTTCTCCTTCCACACTAGCAGACCATACTGCAAAATGTTCGTCCAGCTTATGGAAAGGGGCACTTCTAACCCCCCACCGAGGTCAAATTCATTAAAGACACTTAAAGCCAAGTCTGGGAAACCATTCTCTCTACAGGCTGGAGGAAAATAGAAAAAAACAACACTGATGTCCATATAACGTCAGCTTTTGGTTTTGAACAAAAACTGAGAACTTCTTTCAAACCACTTTACGATAGAATGGATTCGTGGAGCAAACAGACAGACAGCACCCAGGTGTTGGCCTCTAATACCATTTCCAATAAGAGGCACTGGCTCCTTGGAGAAGTGGAAGATTCTAGGACCGAAGCAGGAAATACACAGATGAGCCTAGAGTACCTAGTAAGGCCAAGAAGTGTTCAAAAAACAACTCACAATGATGGGATTGTCAAAGGGACACAGAAGCCACCTGAACCCCCAGTGGCCAAAGCAGGGGCAACTGGGGAACAAAATAAAGCAGTGCTGGATTGTAAGTTCAAGTATAAGAAATACCCGAGAGTCCATACTGCTAGAAACAAATGAGCAAGTAAATGGAGAAAAGAGCTCTCCCGCAGAAGAATCCACTAGAATCCACGTAACTGTAGACGCTCTGCCCTCAGGGAGGGGCACAACTCCCCTCCCTTCAAGTGTGGGCTGCAGTGACTTCCTTCTGAAGAGGGAAGAACGTGACAGATACCTCAACCAAGTCATCGAGGTCACAACCAGTGACACGGCTTGTTGACAGGACGTGCCCTTCATGGGATGTGATGAGAAGGGCACTGCGCTTCTGTGATTTTTCCTCTGAAAAACCCACAACCCCAGTCAAATCCTGAGAAAAACAGACAATTCCCAGTTGGGGGACAATCTACAAAACACGTGACGAGCATTATCAAAGCCATCCGAGACAAGGAAGGTCGGAGAAACTGTCACAGCGAACGGGCCTACGGAGACATGGAGACAATTTACTGTGCTGTCCCGGATGGGATCCTGGCAGAGAAAGAGGACATTAGGGAAAAGTGAAGGAAGTCTGAAGGGACTACCGGCCTTCGGTTAATAACAACATATCAATATCAGGTTCCTTAATTATAAGGTATGCGCCACACGAATGTGTGAAATGCACGACAGTAAATGTATAACGTATGACGGGGTGGGCTGGGAGCACTCATGGTAACTGGAGTCTCTGCTCCACCTTTCTGTAACTCTAAAACTGTCCTAAAATAAACTCTGCTCATTTAAAACATAAATGCACCGGAGCAGGCGCCGGGGGTTGGGCAGACCATGGGGCCCACCTTTTCCCAGTGTGGGCTGCAGGCGGGGGACCGGGCATTCGCAGCCCTGAGCCCAGGGTGAGACAGCACTTCCTCCCTCGTTCGTTATCGTCCAGTTCTGGTTACTACTATGCCTCTCCATTTCACTAACACTTGCCTTTTTAAGAAATAACACTTCCCTTTTTAAAGAAGGGAGGAAGCCCCAGGCTTAAGACTGACTGAGAAGCAGTATTCAGCTAACATTTCTACAACATGGTTTTAATTGTATTACAGAAAAATACTAAGTAATAAGAGCATGGGATGTGCTACAATTGTAGGGTAGGTGTAAGAATGGATGAAACGCAGGATTAATTCCTTGATGATCTTTGTCATAAACCCACTGAGTAATCAGTCAGCCTTTGGGGGCACATTTCTAACAATGGGACACACAGTCGGCCCCGCCTCCCCGCCCCCGTCCCCATCAGCCCCTGTACATGCACCCATTTGGTCCCTACCCATGTTGATGGGGGGGTAGGGGCCCCTCATTTCTTGGCTCTCACAGACTCAGCCCAGACTTTATCTGGAAATGTCGAGAACTGGCTCACTAGGAGCGTGCAGTCACCCGGTGACGGTTTCGGGCCAGCCCGTGGCATCCTCACCCCGCACCTGTGCTGTGGGGCGGGGGCCCCACATTTCATCGGCTACTGCTCAGTCCATGGAGCCCAGGGCTGGCCTCTTTGGACCTGGCTCTGCTGCTGACATCCTGCAGGCTCTCTCTCTTTATGCAGGTCAGTGGGGCTGAGAAAGGAGTCCCATGAGACCAGATTGCCACGTAAGAACGGGGAGAGCCACGGACAGCCAAGCAAAGACGTGTCTGAATGGAAGGCATATCTCCTCTTCCCATGAGAGTCCCCTCCGAAACACTTTTCCTCATGTGGTATACGTGTATAGAGTTAGAAATGAGACTGTGATCTAAAAAAAGCCAAATGGCATTTAAGAACAAAATCCTTCCCAGGGTTTTTTACGTTTTATAAAAGTCACCTTAGTATGTGTCAAAAGTGTTTCTCATTCTAACACAGTTTTTGGATTCTGCGAAATGTTTTCTACCACAAAAGAACACAGTAGGTCAAGAATGGAGAGGTTCTGGTGGCACCTGGTGACACATGAAAATGACAAATGACGAGGGAATTAGTATTGAAGTGTACCTGACCACCAAGCAGTGGGGATTCAACTTCATTGGCTGTTTAAATTATTTCAAGATAGGAACTTAGCCATCTGGTTTCTTCTCTTTCAGGAACAATGTGTGCACCTGCTTTTTGTCCAAACAAAAATACTCGCATATTCAAATGGGTCAATTTGGGAAAAAATAAACAAACAAAATAATATAAATGGCCAGTTTTCAATAGCTTATTACCATGCAAATCTCAATCGATTACTCTGCCTGTGTTAATCCCCACTGGTCCAGAAGCCTGTGTGTAGACCTCACCTACCAGAGACAGTGTGAATGGAGATAAAGCAAAGAAAACAGGTATCACAGAGCCCACACACCTGGTCCTCCTGCCTTCCCATGCGGGGGGCTGAACCTGAGGTTACTGATGACACTGTCGCCTTGTTACCTGCACCAAGTGGAGGGAGTTGGGCCGTGGGGCAAGGGTCTCTTAGCAGCAGCACCCCAAGCGAAAGGGAAGGCAGAATCACAAAACAGACAGAATCACAAAAACCTCATTGTTTATTTAGAGGAGACAAATAGCCCCACACACATCAAATTATCCTGAAGATGGTATGGTGCTGCATTTCAATCGCAAAGAAAAGGCAAAATTACCAAAATGCCCTCAATGCACCATCAATTTCAGTGTTTATGCATTTTACGAGTTATGTGATATTTCAAAGGGTAGTGTTCTATCCTGAAACTCTTAAACCTATTAAGTCTGCCTTATAATAAGTGGAATCCTAAATTTGAATTAAGTGGTATCTTGAAGAAATACAATCATATTTCACATATTCTGTTTAAAAAGGCAAGGAAACATGTAAAGCATTGGAAACATTTCCACCAAAAAAGGTGAAAATATAAAGAATTTATGTTCACGGGTAAGGTTCAGTTATCCAAGTTCAACTACGCACAAAATCTTCTTTCTGTGCAGATGTGAGATGTGCTACCCACACTGCGGCCAGCCAGGTGGATAGTGAAATCCAGCCACTGGGTCACTAAACAATCATTTAAGAGTCTCTCTTACGTGCTAGAGCAGGGTGCACAGGTGAAATCCAGCCCATAGCCCATTTTTGTTTGGCCAGCAAGCTAAGAGTGGGTTTTACATTTTTAAATAGTTAGGGGGAAAAAAGAAATCAAAGAAGAATATTTTGTGGCACATGAAAATTATATAAAATTTCAGTATCCATAAATGAAGCTTTGCTGGGACACAGCCACAGCCGTTCGCCCACGTGCTATCTCTGGCTGCTTTTGCCTTCAGCCATACCTGGCCGACCGGAATGGATACAAGAGAGATGTAGTGCCCTACATCTGTTCACAGCGCCTGAACAGATTTACTGCGAAGCCCTGGAAGGGGGTGAAACTGCCCGAACAACACACAGGACCAAAAGGACAAAGGTCTAGGACCACAGCTTGGGGGACACCAACACTTATGGGACAGACAGAAGAGAGACCAACAGAGGAGGCTGGGAAGGGAAAAACCAACGTCTGGAGAAGGAAAGGCCACTCACAGTGTCAAATGCTGCCAGAGCCAAGCAAACGCAAAACACGCCCCTGGGGTCAGTGACAGCGAGCACAGGTGGCTGGGTCCCTGGCTCTTACCAAACTGTCTAAGGTGGCCTGCAGCTTCTCACACAGCATCTCGAGTTCCTTACTGTATCCCGGATGCACCTTTTCTGCATCTTCATCAGAAGCCAGGCTGCCGCTCTCTAATTCCATCTTGTTTTCGCTCCTGGATAATACGAAAGAGTGGGGACAACATATATCCCATAAGCTCATGGCATTCGATTATGATAAACCCCAGGAAACCCAATAATCACGGCAGACATTCAGCTCAGGTGTTGTTTCGTGTCATTAAACACGTTTGCTTATTTGCATATGATATTTGCATAATGATATATCCACCAGTTACTCAATTTTGCATGACAGTTTAAGTCACTTAAATTCAGCCTTGTGGCACCCTCAGCGTAGCGCTGGGCGACAAAGATGACCAAGATATGAATGCATTTTGTAAACTGAAGGCTGTGGCCCAGGGGGCACAAAATTAATCTAGTGGGGTCACAATCAACACTTAAGGAAAAAATTAAACTTTGAAACAGAAAATATCAGAGCATCTCAGGGAACTCGCTGGGCAGGATTCACCAGGAAAAGGTAGCAGAAGCCTGCAGTGCATGATGTATTTGAAGAGGCTGGCAAGAGCCCAGGGATGGGTCAGGAAGACTCTAGATTGGCCTGTCGACAAAGGTAAGATGGAGGATATGTGTATATAATTATAACTTTGAGAAATTAAAAATATATACATACGAAAGTGCAAAAAGTCATAAAGAAAACCCCCTAATCAGAATTGGCCACCGCTACCAGTTTCCTTTATAATTCCTGTCTTTTTTTAAAGACATTGCTAAGGAAAAACACTCCTGGTCTCCCCTCGTACTCTCAACACTCTACTCCACGTCCGATACCTGGAAGCCAAAGGTGAGGGAAGGGGTTTCTCCACACCAAGCAATTCTGATTCTCTAGACACCAGCTGGGGATACTACAATTTAACTCAGTTCTGACACTAACTAGCTGGAGATGGCATCAGCTCCCACAGGTGAAGGGCTCGGTCTCCAAGACTGGCCCTCCTACCCGCCTACTTCAGAGGTCAATAGGAAGTCCAGGTTGTTACCGGTACTTTGACCGACAGGCTATGTATCAGAGATTCCCACGACTCCCTCCTTGAATTTGATTAATTTGCTAGAGTGGCTCCCAGAATTCTGGAAAAGTTTACTTATTAGATTACCAATTTATTACAAAAGATATTAAGGAATATGAAAGAATAGCCAGATGAAGAGGTGCGCAGGGCAAGGTCCAGATGCATCTCAAGCAAGCCATTTCTGTCCCTGTGGAGTTTGGAGACACCCTGCCAGCACATGGAAGCGTTCTTGTTTACCAACCCAGAAGCTCTCCGAGCCCATCCCTCGGGCTTTTGTGGAGGCTTCTTAAGGTAGGCATGGTTAAGTGACTCACTGCCTACCGGTGATGAATTCAAGCTCCCACCCCTCACCTGGCTGAGAGGCAGGGAGTGACGGGATGGTCCTGAAAGTTCCAGTGCTCTAATGGCTTGGTTGGTTCCCCTGGCAACCCACCTCTATCCTTAGAGGCTTTCCAAAAGTCACCTTGTTAATATACACTCAGGTGTGGTTGAAAGGGGCTTATTTTGAATAACAGACACCTTTTTCACTTTTATAACTCTGGAACTATTTCAGGACAAAAAAGCTAAATACCGTAACAAAAGATTCTCCCATTGCACTTATCAATTAGGATATTATAAGGGTTTGGGGAACTGTGTTAGGAACAGGGGTAAAGACCAAATAGGTATTTCTTATTATATATCACAGTATCACAAAATAAAATGCAACATTATGAAGATAGAGTCCCATTTACCCGCCATCCCAACACTCATTTTTCCTAGATGCCAGTAACATGAACTACCCTGTGTCCCTCCAATCTGTTTTTCTAATTTTCTATACAGATGTAACCACAAAGAACATGTAGTGTAATTTTATATTTAAAATGTACATACACAGTTCATACCGGCATATATCATTTCACCACCTGCTTCTTTGCTTCATATAATTTAATTCATCCATGTTAACAGAGACTACCCTTCCCACCCTAAAAGACTCCCAGAAAACGTGTGCCCAATCATTAAGGGAAAAGAGCTCCGAGCTCTACCTGTACTTACAATAAGCTGATTTTCGTGTTGGCAATATGATTTGCAGTCGCAAACCCTGCATCATTGAGTGTTTCCCATTTCAGGATTAAATTATGCCAATCGGCTGCATTGTCCTTAATTTTTCTCGCACTGACAGATGAGACAGGTTTCCTGGGCGTTGCACTTCTAAGGGTCTTTGCTGATAGGCAGTAAAAGAAACATAATTACTATGAAATTCATGATCATAGTTGGAGGGCAAATGTCTTTACAATTCTCAACAGTAAAATGATCTGAAATGTTACATCAACTGGACAAATAAATGTCGTAGAAACAAAGAAGTCTGGATGACGGGGAAAGTTCCTGGAACAAGAAAAACACAGCATTGTTTTTACATTTTAAGACTCACCAGAGATAGTTGGATCCTTTCTCAGCTTGATGGCTCCACAAAGTTTGACCTTAAGCACTATGACCACTTTCAAAGGTAGGAAAGAAGGCAAAGTAGTGACTTTCTGCTAAAACTGTCCGGTGTCCCATGCCTTAGGGTTCCCCTTATGTAGCCACAGGTACTTTGATGCCTCACATGTGTGCAGAGCTTTGTGGCTCACGAGTGCTTGTCATCCCAAGACCCTAACAAGGCTGGGCCCCACGGACGCAGAGATGATCTCCACGCTTAGGACGCAGGAAGTCCTCTGACTCCCTCTCTGCCTCAACACTTATCTCAAGTCCCGCCTGGAACCCCCCTCAATCTCCAGCTAAAAGGAACTACTGGCATTTCTGGATAAGTGGAGTCACCTGCAGGCTTTTGCACATGCAGTTCTTTCTGGTAGAAAGTTCTTTCCTTCCTGGGGTGAGTGCTGCCCAGGCTCTAAGACTCATCCAGATTCCAGCTCCTGTGGAAAGCAACCCCCAGAACACCAAAAGCCAACTCAGGCCATTTGGGCTCTCCCAGCTCTGCTGTGCCCTCTCTCCTTCTCCACTTAGAACCCCTTAAAAGCTTCTCTTGGCCCACAGGATGAAGACCAAATTCCATGAGGTCCCTTCAGGAGTCCAGGACACACACAACAGTGGTACAGTTTGGAGTCTAGACTCTGACGACCATACTGACTGGGTTAGAACCCAGCTCTGCCACTACCAGCTGTGCAATCTTGGGCGAGTTAATTAACCTCTCAGAGCCTCAATGTTCTCATCTATAAAATGGGGATAAAATATATCTACTTCAAAGTGTTGATGTAAAGATTAGATAATATACATAAAGTTGTGAGGGCCTGGCAAATGGCAAGTAATCAACAGAGTATCTGTTACCACAAGGACCTCTCCAGTGTGTTTTTTCCACCACCACCACCACCAGCAATAAACTCAATTCTGACACTATCTACCTGCAGAGAGCATCGATCCCACAGGTTAAAGACTCAGTCCTACAAGACTGCCCTCCCCCACTTCCACTTTAGAAGCCACTCACAAGTCTAGGTTGTCACCTGCTGACCTACCAGTTATAGATGGCAGGTTCCAAAGACTCCTCCCCTGAGTTTAATTTGCTGGAGAGGCTCACAGAACTCAGGAAAACACTTTACTTACTAGATCACTGGTTTATTATAAAAGGATATAAGTCAGGAACAGCCAGATGGAAGAGATGCACAGGGCAAGGCGTGTGGGAAGAGGCGCTCTTCCTTTTCCTTGAGTGCTCCACTCTCCCCGAGTCCCCACCTGTTCACCTACCTGGAAACTCTTGAACCCTGTCCTTTTCTTTGTGAGTTTTATAGTGCCTTCATAACATAGGCATGATTAATTAGATAATTGGTCATTGATTCAACCCCCAGCACCACTTCCCTTCCTGGAGGTGGGGGTTGGTGGGTTAGGACTAAAAGTTTCAACTCTCTAATCACAAGGCAGGTTCCCAGATAAGCATCCCCCACCCTTGGATGACCTAGGGCCATTCCAAAAGTCAATCATTAACATAACAAAAGAACACCTTTACCACTCTTACCACTTAGGAAATGCCATGGGTTTTAGGAGCTCTGTGCCAGGAATGGGATGAAGACCAAACGTTTATTTATTATAAACCATAATACCACAGCCTCTGTGACCTAAGTCCTGTCCGTCACGTCTCCAGCTTCTCCCACTTGCTCTGACTTTGATCTGAAATATTTTTCCTGTCAGTGTGTGTTCCCAGTCACCCAGTTAACTCCTAGTATATTTATGGCTCTGCTTTTAAATGGCATACTGACTTTTCATTCATTCTTTACTTATACGACTAACTAATATTAGTCGAATGCCTACAATATGTCAGGCATGGGGGATGAAGCAAGTAAATGAGACAGGCCAGGTCCATTGTCATGGGACTTACTTTCCCAAGAGGAAGTGGACAGCAGACAATGAGATTATCATGGTCAGTTTAGATCGTTTTAAGTGCCATGTAGAAAATAAAACGGGCTCTTGTGTTAGAGTGATCCCCAAAAAGGTGTCATTTAGGCTGAGACCTGAATGAGAAGCCCTAGTGTGAGAAAGGCCTTGGTGAGTTTGAAAAAAGAAAAGACCTGTGTGGCTAGAATGAAACAGAGAACAGGAGTAGAAAGTGGGAAGCAGTTAGACAATTAGAACTTTACAGGCTGAGATAAGAAGTCTGGATTTATTCATTCCAAGTCAATGGAAAGTGAGCAATGAGCTTTGGGTAGGAAAGTGACATGATCTGATTTAGGTTTTTAGAAAGTCACTTCCACAAAGAAGTCCTCCTAAAACGCCAAGGTGGGTTGGGAGTTACTGCATTAGACATCTGCACGTCAACTATCATGACACTCACCAGTGTAGTGGATTTGCTTGTTTAATGTCTATATTCCCCATTAAGATTGTAAGTTCCAGCATTGTAGGGACTATACTTGTCCTGTTCCCTCTCATAACCTCAGCACACAGTAGGTGTTGAATAAAATGTATTAAATGGAGAAACAGTTCTTATCACCTACACTATATAATCTTCTAAGGGGTTCTCTCCCCCAGGAGGTCCTTAAGGGTGAGGACCACATCTGATTCATCATCTGTCTGCCCCACATCGAGCACAAATTTAGGAACCAAAACCAGTTCTGCCTTCAAGCATCTCACAAGCTAGTAGGAAGGACAGACCAGTAAGAGTCACAGGACTGGGTGGAGTGAGGTAAGGGACAGTAGTTGACTCCATTACTTATCCCGTGAGCCGCGGCTCCCCATCAATTGACATTACTTCATGGGATCGCTGCGAGGCTCAAATGAACTGATCCACGTAAGGTACTTAGAACGCTCCTTGACACATAGTGAGCACTCGCTGAATGATAGCTTTTATTACAGGCAAAAAGCTCTGTGGCTGGTAATTCCGACTGAGGAGAGTTCAAGAAAAGGGCTCGGCTAATGCTATTTTATAATGACAATTAAAATTTGAATGTCAGGATCTGCTGACACTTCTTTGGGTGCAGCATCTCGTTCTACCAGTATACGTGAAAAAACTGATGCTCGGAAAAACTGACTGGCTCCCGGACCCACTGCAGAGCCCGCGCGGGGCCAGAGGGTTGGGATGGGGCAACGCACGGACCCCATTCAACCCGGGAGGCTCCTGGCCTCAGGCCCGGCCCGCAGTCCACGCCGTGACACCCACAACCGCCCCACCCCGGGGAAGTGGCCCGTCTTACGCACCATCCATGCAGTCTGCCGATATCCCAGGAAAGAGACCCGAAGCCCCGCCCACGCCGCCGGAAGCTGGACGCATCACTTCCGCCGCGCCCCGCCCGCTTCCACTTGTAGCTCTGTCGCTCTAGCCCCCGGCGGAATCCGCTGTCGCTCGGCGGGGCCGGCCCGGTTGCCCGGGGAACGGGCTCCCGGCAGCCCCCGCGTCCCGGAGTCCAACCCCGCCTCCTCCCGCCCGGCGGGGCCGAGGAATCCCGAGGGGCTGCCGCGGGAGGTGAGTCCGGCGACGCGGCTGGCGGCCCCGCTGTCCGGCCCCGCGCCCCTTTCTCTGGCTCCCCGCCGCCGCTCACGCCTCCCTCGGACCAACCTTCCCTCGGCTCAGCGCCTCGGGGTCGCCCGGCCGCTTTCGCCCCCCTTCCCCGCTCCCGTCTCTCCCGCGCTGGGTTGCCGAGGCTGAATGCCGTAACACGTGAGGCCAAAGCCGGCGGTCCGCCGAGCCGAGCAGCCGTCCTCCCGTCCTGTGCTGCGCTGGCCCGCTGACCCCATCCGCGGGCCCTCCGCCTCGCGGGCCCGGGCGCCCCTCGCTCCTCCCACACCGCTCCTTCCCTCCGCCGCACCCTTGCACCCCTTCTGCCCGCCGGCCTCGAGGCTCCAGCCCCCTAGCCTTCTGCTCGCTGTTGCGTTGTCTCCCGACCCTCTCAGCCCTCGTGCCTTCATCCGCCCACCAGGCCTTGGCACGTACCCAGGGGCTGCTCAGTAAGCGTTCGGTAAATGGATACATGAACCTCTCTCTGTCCTGTTTTAAGGCCTGGGAGGCAGAATAGGTCGTGCAGGTTCAAGAATGGGATTCAGGTCACAGCGCTGCCCCCTCCTAACTGTGTGCTCGGGGCAGGTGATATGACTTCTCTAAGCTTCCGTTTCATCATCAGTAAAATGGGGATGATAGTAGTTTCTGCCTCTGTCTTGGTGGGAAGATTAAATAGGTCAGTGCACGTGAGGTGCTAAACACAGTGCCTGGCAGGCGCTACATTTCCAGAAAGGATAGCTGCTGTCCTTGCCCACATGCTCTACTTCCATTTCTCTTCCCCGGTCTTTGTTCTTTCTCACTTTCGCACTGAGATTCAGGAATTTGTTCTGTTGCTTCTTCTGTTTCATCTGGTGGCAGAATGTGGGGGACCAGCCTGGGTGCACATTTGCTTTGTCTGCTGGAGTGATCAGTAGCACTTGGGGTTGACTGCCTCTTTGTCCTCAACGCCTTGTAAACTGTAAGGAAAGGACTTCTGGGAAATCCCCAAACCCAAATCCCAGCATGTGTCCCCTTGTCACCCGTGTCTCCTGAGCTGCAAGGCTTTTTATAGTTCCTCACACTCAGCCACAACGCACCCTGATGAGCCTCTGACCTTGCTGTTCTTTGGTAACCCCACTTAATCCCAGGTCGTTATTTCGGGTCCATTGTATGCCAGCCACCATGCCAGGCTCTAGGAATTGAGTGGTGGACCAGGCAGACCTCGCCCCTGCCCTCAGGGAGCTTCTCCCCAGAGAACCAGCTGGTACAGGCATAGGGGTGCTCTGCTTCAGTTTTCAGGACTGGCTTGGAGAGGGGTGGTGGGGAAGACCTGCTAAGGATAGTCTTCAGGAGTGACTAGTGGGTAGCTTTTGTTAGTTTTAAGTTACTTTGTAGCCACATTGTCTTTTTCAATGGAAAAATGGATTTTGCAGTGTTCTCTTAGAGAAGTTACACTTGGAGTTTAAGGAAGGTAATATTTCATGGTAGCTAGCATCTGTCTGCATAGTTGGACAGAATGGCTGCTGGAACTTAGTAGGAAAAAGAAGGAACTGCAGCGGGCAGAGCAGTTGATTGAGCATGGAAAAGTGAAAGAGCAGATCAGGAAACAGTTACATGAAAAGAAGCTTCGTTGTCATACATAAGAGATTTCTGGATCTCGTGCAGTACAAGGAGCGTGGTAGAATCAGCAGGGAGTAGTTAGAAGTGAGCTATTGTTCAAAGTGCGTGTTCACTTTTAAATGAGTGTATTCTTTGGCCCTGCACTGCAGACCAGTGCATTTTTGCATAATGATGACAGTAACTATGGTAGAGTAGTCTTACATCTTGGGCTGTCGTACTGTGGGATTTCTGGCCCAGTGTTTTCACTGGTCTTTTGCAGCACCACGAAGTATGTAGACTGGAAGCAAAGACCGGAAGGAGTTCGTTGAAGGGTACAGAGACAAACGATGACGGTGCCCTGTGGTCACTGCCCTCAGAGCGTTCTGTGAAAGCAGAGAAAGGCCCACTAAGTGTCAGAGGAAGTCTGTGAAGGCTTCCTGGTGGAGAACTAGTCCTTACAAGCTGTGTAGGTCCATGGGGAAGGGAGGAGAGGGACTTTGCAAAGACATACAGGTCATGGTGTGTTCGGGGACTGTGGTGGAAAGTCCACTGTGGCTGCAGCATAGAGTGGAAGGAGGAGCAGCCTGGCATGGAGCTAGATACAGACCATGTTTTTTAAAATGTTCTACTTCCGTGCTTTCATCAGGCTTTAGCTTGTGAGCAGTGGCTTATCAGCAGGCATGGGACCAAGGAAGTTACAAAATTTCATCTGGAAGATAAAAAGCTGCCTCAATCTCATTATGTTCAGCCATAAGATTTTAACACTTAAAAGAATAGGTGTTGGGGCAGCCGATGGCTCAGTAGGTTAGAGCGTGAACTCTGAGCAATAGGATTGTCTGTTCGATTCCCACATGGGCCAGTGAGCTGCGCCCTCCACAATTAGATTGAAGACAACAAGCCCCCGCTGAGCTGCCAGAGGGGTGGCCAGATGGCTCAGTTGGTTTGAGCAGAAGCTCTCAACAAGGTTGATGGTTCAATTCCCGCATGGGATGGTGGGCTGCGCCCCCTGCAGCTAAAGATTGAAAACGGCCACTGGACTTGGAGCTGAGCTGTGCCCTGTGCAACTAGATTGAAGGACAACGACTTGGAGCTGATGGGCCCTGGAGAAACACACTGTCCCCCAATATTCCCCAATTTAAAAAAAAAGAAAAAAGACTAGGTGTTGTAGCCAGATTTTAAAAAGAGATTATACAACCAGGATTCTAATTGTCACTTCCTAGAGATTTTGGAGAAAATCCTTAAACCATTAGAGTTGTCAGAGTGCTCTGGCAACTTATGGCCGCTGAACTGCTAAGTGAATGATTTGGACTAGATTTTGTTTGTCTTAGCTCCAGTTTTGGAAAACTGCCTGCCAAGATGGCATTAGGGTGCCGTCAGTCAGCATGGTGAGCTGCCACCTTCCTGGTGTAGGGGGTCGATGGTACTAACAAGGGGGGGAAGCCTCCTGGCCTATTGTGGAGCGGGGTTTTGTATTTTCAATGGAAATGTTTGTGACCAAGGAAGCATTATTAACTTTAAAAATTGGATTGAGATTGTTGAAATGGGAACAGTTTCCTTGTCTGTAAAATGGAGATAGCAATCGTGCCTATCTCACAGGTTTTTTGTGAGGATTTAATGAGTTAGTGTGCAAGGACAGTTTCTATTAAGTCATAGTGTTAGCTATTACTGTTATTGCTATTATTATTGTTGTCATTTTGGTTTTAGTGTCCCGTCCTTAAATGACCTACATGCTTTCCCAGGGTGTCTGCCAGCAGCCCTGACAGCCGTTTTGCTGTCATTTGATTTCTGGGTCACGTTGGTCTTGCCCACCTTTCTGGAGTACTCGCACAAACCAAGGATTGGTCTTGTTCTTAAAAAGTTATACATTTATGAACTGTGCTGCTGTATGAACAGAACCAGAGTTCACCATCCCGATTTTCCTTGCGCTTAAAACTGTGTGACCTTGGGCAAATTTCTGAATCTTCCAGAGCTTCAACTTCTGCTAAAAGAGGGTGTGTTAGTCGGTGTTCTTAACCATCACAGAGGGATATGATTATTTTTGTCACCTGTAGAAAAGTTCTCTGAGATGACCCCGCTTATCTCTCTGTGTTGGCTATTGTGACTACCAAGCAAGGTAGGAATCTGAAAATTCTTGGAAAACGGCATATTCTGTACAGATTGGGGGGGTGGGCGGGAGGGGAGATTATTATTCCAGGTTTGAATTGAATCATTGGAGAAAAGATCATATTTTGCTGCTCTTCCATTCGTGTCACTAATTCCTTCCTTGCAAATGTTCCTGTTTTATAACTCATTCATTTATTCAGTAAATATTTACTGAGCATCTCTGATGTGCCTGGCCTTTTCTAGGTGCCAGCGGCTAGAGGAGTGAGTGAGGCAGACATGGGCTCTGCTCCTGTGGGGCTTACAGACCAGGGGTGGTGGTGGAGGAGCTCAGGCAGAGACGGTGAGTCAACAGAAACGAAAGAGGTGTATGGAGAGAGGGTGTGAGAGAGAGTGCTCGGGGGGCAGAGGGGCCACTTTAGGGGTGGCCAGGTAAGGTCTTGTGGAAGAGGGGACATTCTAGCAGAGACCTACATGTTGAGAAGAACAAGAGCTGAGTGACACCTGCAGAGAGAGCATTCCAGCTGGAAGGAACAACCAGTGCAAGGGCTTCTGGGTGAGTTTCATTAGAAGAGGGCTTGGAAGTCAGTTAGCTCTGTAGAAATAGAAAACCCACAGTTCAAACAGACCATAAAACCAGCATCCCAAGAAGTTTCTACTAGAGGGGCTTGAAATCTCCATGGACCTGAAGGATTAAAATGTTTCTCCAGGTCGAAGCAGGTGCAGACATCACCTGTGCTTGTCTGTCAGAGCTGTGACTGATGTTGGAAAGGGCCCAGGACTTGGAGGGAGCAGACCCAGATTCAGGTCTCAGCTGTGTGGTCTTGGGCCAGACGTGTGGGCCTCTGGCCTTCAATACCTTCCTCTAAAAGTTGGGGACGATGCCAGCACCTATGTATGTTACAGGGTAGGGTAAGGACTGAGTGAGTGAGTGGGCTCTTGGTAATTAGAATGTGCTGTGGAAGGATTGCGTACCTATTGAGGGAAGCTCGGAATCCAGAGTGCCAAGAGGTACGGTCTCTGAGGAACAGGCGACAGGCGCTGCGCAGTCGAGGCCCTGGGCTCTGAGGACATTACAGGCCTCCAGCGGGGGGACCGTCGTCTCAGCGTATTGCTGCGTCTGGGATTGGTTCGCTGTTCTAGTGCAGCTGTCTTTCCTGTTTCTCTTTTCCATATTCCATCCTACAGGATATTTCTAGTAAAGCCTTTTCCCCACTAATCCACACCGCTCTCTCCCTCTTCTCATCAGGACCCACAGATTTGCACCTAATCACACGGGGTTTGGTATATTTTCATGGCTTCTTTGCCTCCCTGGCTAGATCCTCAGCTACTTGAGAAGAAGAACTGTTTTGAATGTGGCTTCCGCCCCTCCATCGTATTTATTACCATATAAATTATGGGGGCCAGTACATGTTCAAGTGCATTTTGAATAAAAATGCTCCAAAGTGATCTGGATGACACCTGGATGACACACTTTGTCTGTGTAATTAAGCTCCAGCTATACGATTTACCCACCTAAAAGTTCCTTGTTCCCACTGGTGAACATGATTTCTCTGTGGCATGACTAGATATTGCAAGGATAACAGTGCCTGTTCTTTAGCCCCCAGGTTTCCCAAATAAACATTCCTTTTCCGGCGTGGATCCTCTGTGGAGACCTTGGCCATGGCATCCACGTCAGAGCCTGTTACGTTCAGAGAGTTCTGCCCTCTGTACTATCTCCTCAATGCCATCCCCACGAAGATCCAGAAGGGCTTCCGCTCCGTGCTGGTCTACCTCACGGCCCTGGACACCAGCGGGGACTACATTGCCGTGGGCAGCAGCATCGGCATGATCTATCTGTACTGCCGGCACTTCAACCAGATGAAAAAGTACAGCTTCGAGGTGAGTCCCGCTTTCCTCTACACTGTACTGCGCGTGCGCCAGCCGTGGCTCATGTTGAACGTGCTCGTGAGTTTCGGCACATGGTGACTTACTCCTGTTTGCTGGAACGTGGCCTTCGTCTCTCACCCGGACAGCACTTCAAAAGCATCTGTGGTTGGGGTGGAATATAGCTAAAAACATTGGTGTTTTTAACTTGTTTTTCCTGCCTCCAAAAATGTTGCCTCCCTTTAAAAAAGAACATTTTAGCGTTGACTACTTTGTAGAAGACTTTGGAAGTAGGTATTTTTTTCCTAAGTGTTTTGTTTCTCAGAATACCTTGAAAGACTTGCTTGAGTAATCTCTAGTTATCCTATTGAACTTATTGTGAAGAAAGGACTAGTATCAGTACTGGCTGGCTGCTAGAACAGCTACGTTAAATAAGATCACGTCTGTAGAACCGTAGAACCGCCAAGGGCATCCTGCCTGGCTGGTTCTGCACTGGTTGACTTGGGCATGTCTGTTATTGTAGATGTTGGGGGACACCAAATAGTGGTGGACCATTATGGGATTCACCCATTTAGTTAGTATCTATGCTTTATTTAATGCGTGGTTTTTTTCTAGAGTGACTCAAAGGCAAATGAGTCATGGCTCCTACCTCATGACCTTGTGGGGCTGTACACTGTCTGTGGTTAGTGGGCTTTTACGGACTAAGACAAGGCTTTGTGTTTAAGAGAAATGTTTCCAAATATCTGCATTTTAGTCAAATGTTCAACTTTAATTAAAGTCTTCATTTAAACTTAGTTTTTCTTAAGCCTCTATACTCAGTTTAAAATAACAAAAATGGTTAGCTTGCATTATAGCACTTTCTGAATGCCAGGCATTACTCTAACCTTTAGGTATATTAACTCATTTTATCCTCACAGAAACTGTATAAGGTAGATGTTATTATTTTCATCCTCGTTTTACCAAGTAGACAACTGAGGCACAGAGAGGTCAAAGGACTTGTACAAGGTCAGGCAAGGTTAACCTTGGGACTTGCCCAAGGTTAGTAAATGGTGACGTCATTGTCTGAGCGTGAACAGATTGGCTCTAGAGTTTATATTAATATTTTTTATAAAAATTAAAACTGCTATTTCTTTTTTTTTTTTTTTAAACTGCTATTTCTTTTCTTTGATTAATAGCTTATGGATTTGCTGGAACAAATTCCTCAAACATTTAAGACCATTACATAGTTGATCTTTAAAACTGTAGTTATGAATTAATATATCTGAAATCTCTCAAATACTTCAAACACTTAATACGGAAGACTTTGAATCCAATATAGTGAACCCCTAACAGGATAAACCAAAGAAATCAAACTGCTAAAAACTGAAGACAAAGAAAAATCTTAAAAGTAGCCAGAGAAAAATGACACATTACCTGTGAGGAATGATGATTTGAAAGACTGCAGATTTCTCATCAGAGACCATGAAGGTTAGAAGACAGTGGTACAACATTTTTAAAGTAGTGAAATAAAAGAACCATCAATTAAGAATTCTTTAACCAGTGAAAATATCTATCAGGAAAGAAGATGAAATAAAAATATTCTCAGATGGAAGAAAACTAAGGGATTCGTTTCCAGCAGACCTTTCTTTTTCTTTATCCAAAAGAAAGTGATACCAGAAAGAAATTTGGAACATCAGTAATAGATGAAAAATAGTAAATATCTGGATAAATACAATAGTGCATTTCTCTCTTCTTGAGTTCTTTAAAATATATTTGACAAGTAGCAAAAATTTTTAAAAATTGATTGAGTTATTTTTTTTGGCTGGCCCGGTGGCTCGGGCAGTTGGAGCTCTGTGCTCCTGACACTGAAGACTGCCGGTTCAATTCCCACATGGGCTAGTGGGCTCTCAACCACAAGGTTGCCAGTTTGACTCTTCGACTCCCGCAAGGGATGATGGGCTGTGCCCCCTGCAACTAACAACGGCAACTAGACCTGGAGCTGACCTGCATCCTCCACAACTACGATTGAAAGGACAACAACTTGACTTGGAAAAAATCCTGGAAGTATACCCTGTTCCCCAATAAAGTCCTGTTCCCCTCCCCCCCAAAAAAAAAGTTGAAAAAAGAATTGATCGAGTTTTTAATGTATATGGATGTAGTAACATATAAGACAACTATACTATAAAAGAGGAGAGTAAGGAACCTATATGGTGGTAAGCTTTCTACATTCTACTTGAAGATGTAAAATAATGAGTCTAAATAGATTTTGAAATGTGAAGTGTGTGTGTGTGTTGTGTGTTTATGTGTGGTAATCCCTAGAGCAACCACTGGAAAAAAACAAAAACAAAATATCTGTATAATATGGTATAGTAAAAATCACTATAGACATGTCAAAATGGAATTTAAAAAATGTTCAAACAACTCACAGGAAAGCAAGAAAGGGGAAACAGAAGAAGGAAAAACAAGGAACAAATAGAAACAAATACAATGATAAACCTAAATCAAAATGTATCAATAATTATATTAAATGGAAATTATCTCTTGTTTCAACTAAAAAACAAATTGGAATGGAGAAAAAGAATCATGATCCAATTACTTGTTGTCTTTAGGAAATGCAGTTTAAAATGAATTTATGTAGGAAGGTAAAAAGTAAAAGGATGGAAAAAGACACACCATGTAACACTAATCCAAAGAAATTTGAGGTGGCCATATTAATATCAAAGTAGTCTGAGCAAAGAAATAACCAGGGATAAAGAGAAACATTGCATAATGAAAAAAGGGTCAGTTCACGAAGAAGACACCATAGTCCTAAACAAACAGCTTCGGTACACAAAGGAAAAACTGACATAACTGAAAGAAAAAGTAGAGAAATCCACAATTACCGTTGGAGACTTCAGCACCTCTCAGGAATAGAAGTAGTGACAGAAAACCAACCAGGATATAGAACTGAGCAACGCTATCAATGAGCGTGATCTAATTGACATTTTTAGAACACTCCACCCAACAACAGCTGAGGACACTTTCTTTACAAGTGAACATAGATCGTATTCTGGGTCATAAAACACACCTCAAAAATTTAGAGCAGGCTTTCCAGGCTCTTGTGTTTTACCTTGTTTTGTTTTTTCACTTTTTAATTGCAGTATAATTTCCATAAAGTGTACAAATTAATGAATTTATGTGTATATACACACTTGTCATCACACAGATTAAGGTACAGAACATTTCCAGCAGCCCAGGAGACACCCTGGTGCCACCTCCCAATCAGTACTCGTCCCCAAGGCCCCTCTCTTCCTACTTCTAACACTGTAGAGTAGTTTTGCTGTCCCCTTTAATTGACTGTTGAGTAACCTTCAGCATTAAAGCTTTCACTATTTCACTATTGAGTAACCTTCAGCATTAAGGCTTAGTGTTTCAAGGGTTTTGTTGTTGTTCCAGAAAATGTGTTTGGATGGAACTGGAATACAGAGCAGGACATGGAGCAGTGTGGGATAAGGCCAGAATGGCGGGCCGGGCGCCCCCATGAGGCTGAGGGCTGGAACCTGCCCCTGGGGCAGGGTCAGCTCCAGGACCCGCTGGGCCACGCGTGCACTAGTGTGCACTGGTAGAATTTGGACCCCTTACTCGGGTTACAATTACAGCTGGTTTTCTTTTATAAAACACGTGTCTCGTTGATAACTATTTTATAGGCCTTTTAAAAAAATATAGGGTGGCCAGTTGGCTCAGTTGGTTAGAGCACAGTGCTCATAACACCAAGGTCGCCAGTTTGAGTCCCACATGGGCCAGTGAGCTGCGCCCTCCACAACTAGATTGAAAACAACGACTTGACTTGGAGCTGATGGGTCCTGGAAAAACACACTGTTCCCCAATATTCCCCAATAAAATAAAAAAAAAAAAAAATATATATATATATATATATATATACACACATACATATATATATATACATATATATATATATATATATATATATATATATATATAAACCATTTTAAAAATTCCTGCCACCCATCTCAAAAAATCTTAAGGAAACTAGAGTTTAGTGCTCTCCAGAATGAAACTGCACATTATACCTGACTGCCAGTTGTAAGGTTTACCGAGAATTAGTTTTCTGTTTATCATATGATGAGCCCTATGGGCTTTGAAGGAATATGATACGCTAGGATAACCTCTGCAGGGACGACCAGACTGTGGGGGAACCTAGTACAAATGACTGGACCCAGCACACTAGGAGGGGACCCCAGGAAAAAAACCCGTGTATATGTTTTTAGCTAATTTTCCCTCAGGGACCATAAAAAGATATATACTGGGGCCCAAATCCACATTTGGCAGCCCTGAGTATCAAAAGCATTTTTTGAGCACCCATCGAGTATAGATTATAAACTTCTAATTGTGGAAACTCACAAAGAAAGTAGAAAATAAAAATTCTGCTTTGGAAAGAACACATAATTTGGAGTTAGGATGTTAGGGTTTGAAAACAAAGCTAAATATCTGTGTGTAAAACACGAAGAGATCGGGGCGAACACCCCCATACAGTTCACCATGATTACCTAACTCTAGGTGAGGGTTGAGAATGGGGTATGGTGAGGAAGGGTGTGAAGGGGAAGGAATTTTTGTTTTCCCTGAATACTGTGGAATTACTAGAATTTTTTGGTAATAACATCTTCGTATATTACTTGTGGAAACACAACACCACAAAGATTTGCTTTGAGCTTTGGCTGTCATTAGTGTGTGATCCTAGAGATGAATTAAATACTTATGCCGTTGTTACTATTGTCTCTTGTCTCGTCTTCAGAGCTAGTCTTAGAATCATTCGCTACAATCCCAGGGTTTTACAGATAAAGGACTGTGAGATTCCTGCTCCGGGCCACAGGGCTGGTTGCCTGACCAGTGTGCTCACTTCCGGTGCGAGATGGCGGGGCTTCCACAGAAGCCTGGGTGTGGAGGACAACAGCAGCCGGATTCAGGGGCTCTGGAATTTCCAAGGGAAGATCGAGAGATGCATCGACTAGTTTAATTTAGGGGGAAGCTAAGATTTTTTGGGAAGATAAAGAAAAATAAAAGTTAGTTTGCCCTCTAATAAAACCATGAATGGCATGGATGAAAGATCATGTTCTCAAATGGAGTATGTTCTTAAAGAAGAAAGCAGACCTTTTGTGTGATAAACATAGTCTGCCATGTGTTTTCAAGAATAGTGCCTTTGGAAACCTTTTTTTTCTACACAAGTTGGTAGGAGAGGGCAGATGGAGACACAAGAAATTCTTCATAGCTAGTGCCAAAAGCACAAAGAAAATGTGAGGAGCTAATTATAAGTACAGAAATGTGATAAACTTGTTAACTACATGGGTGTGGCATACATAAGAATAGACGAGAAAGATAACTTGGCCTAATTTTCTGTTCTGAAATTAAGTGTATGCTCTCTTAGCATTCAGCAGATTGTTGAACTTCCACGGCTTTGCCTTCAGAACTGTGGCTGCACGCACCACAGCACTGCTCGTTCCTGTTTCTGCCACTTTTCTGCACTTGCTCTCCCGGCGCATTCATTCAGCAAGTGTTTGTCGAGGGCTTGCTGTGTGCCGGGCCTGTGTTAGGTCCTGGAGACTGTTAGAGACACAGCAGGCGAAGTCCCAGCCCTCACGGAGCTAGCTGAGAGTCTAATGGGGAGAACCAGAAAAGTGACACATAGACCAACAAGTGGGAGACGAGCTGAGGGGACAGTAAACCAGAGAAGGGGGTGATGAGTGCCAGCAGGGGTGGTCCCGTTGTAAATAGGAAGTTCGGGGAAGGGCTGACTGAACAAAGACCTAAAGAGAATGGACAGCATGCCATGCTAATGTGTCTGGGGTAGCATATTCCAGGTCGGAAGAAGGAGAGGCCTGGGAGTGGGAACGTGTCTGCTGTTTTCCAGTTAGAAAACTCCTGCCTTACAATGTCATAAATGTTTACCTGACTTATACCTAGTATATTATTTTAAATGATGCAGAAATGGGAGTTTTTGTCTCGCCACCTCAGCCAAAGACGCATTTGCCTAATGCCTGCCCTGTCTTTCCTGTGGAAGTGACCCCTAGATGCATTGATTAGGGTCCCGTGACCTGCAGTAGCATCGCAGTACGGATGGATCGCTTCAGTTCATTAGTTGTTGGGAATTTAGCCTTCAATTTTTTTTTTTACAGTGACTCATAGTAAAAATTGTATTTTATTACATATCCATTCTCCGTAAATTCTCTAAGTTCATTTTAATTCCAAAAATTTTTTAAATGGCAATTGACAGGGTGAGTAAAAATGTGTATGAAATTGTAATGAGTCAAAAAGAGCGAAGATACTAGTGGGAAAAGAACAAGACGGGAGGAGTTGCTATATTGGGTAATAAGACTTGTAAAGCTTCAGTAACCAAGGCAAGTATCAGTACAAGACTAGATAAACAGATCACTGGAAGAGAATAGAGAAGTCAGAAAATTCAATGTATGTGAACACTTGAGTTATTGCCAAGGTGACACCACAGAGGTTTCCCAGTAAGTGATGTGGGACGTTGGGGGGAAAACGAAACTCCATCCCTACCTCACTTCATATGGTTATCTTATCTCAGCGTATTTAAAGGTATTACTCTGTTGTCTCTTGATTGCTGAGACTGCTCCGGCAGTCAAATGTTTTTCCTTTATAGGTAATCTGCCTATGTCTCGATCACTACTGACAGAATCCCTGGCCCCAGGGACTTCCTTCAAATCCGGTGGACAGTGCCTACTCCAGTTTGCCTTATGGAGTTAAGAAAATTATTCTAGAAAAGCAGATGCCTTTGTTTAACTTTTAGATCATTAAAAAGTTGTAGAAATATTCAAACTTTAAATTGTGGTTATTTGTTAGTAAAAGAAGGAAAATAGTGAAACAATTCTTACGCATTTAATGAATTCGAATCTTATTTGAGTCTTCTTAAATATTTCAGAATATTCAGATCTGTTGGTTATTTGATATGCCAGCAGTTTCTACTGCAGGCTAACCTTGCCGCATCAAAAGAGGCCCGTAGAGAAAGCCTCGCTGGACCTCACCGTCCCCAAGGCCCTGCTCACAGAGAACACGGGTCCCGTGCACTCGTCTCGTGCCCAAAGGGAGAGCTGCCTGCCAAGGGGCCTGAGAAGCCCTGGAGGTGAACTGTGTGTCTGGGAACCATTCCCAGCTTCTTTCCAATCCGACTTTTCCCATCAAGTTTCTTCTAGATTTCTGTTTGAGGAAATTAAATTGCCGCAATGAGGCAACAAGAAGTTGCCCCTTAGGAAGATGGAAATGAGGGAACTAGAAGCTGAACCCACAATAGATGAGACCTGAGATGGACGGAGTCTCCTGAAAGAGACGAAAGAGTGGCTCCCAGGCCAGAATAAGACTGAACTGTCCTCTTATCAAAAGTAGAGAGAATGTGACCGCAGGAAGGGAGCTGAAAGTCTGTGGAAGGGGCCGGATTCCCTGTGCAGCTGGGTGTGGGGTCCCTTTGCGAGCCGGGAGCCCCTTGGTGTACTGGCTCTGATGCTTACAGTGGTGTGGTCAGAAACTGCTCCATGCTTGGCAAGCAGCTTTTGGGCTAAACTCGATGCACATGTATTATACAGCGGCCAGTGAGGGAAGAGGGTACCGTTCACACCTAAGAGTTCATTGTAAAATAGTAAGTTGGCTTTGCAGCTTAAACTTCCACTTCTAGTGCAGTAGATGACATGAGACAACGTCCCTGAGCTGATCAACACAGGACACTAGGATCGAGTATCTGGGGCAGGAAGGCTGAGGCCACACCCTGCAATCAGGTGTTAGCTCACCAGTGTGAATCTGTGTGTGAGGCACCTACACACTCCCGTGTGTAAGGACACGCACCTGTGGCAAAGTTGTGAATAAGAGCAAGGGGACAATTAGTCTCATGTTAGTGATTTTGGTGGCTGGGGCATGAGGCAGGGAGGGGCCCAGAGGGCTTCAAAGCAGCTCTTGACGTTTCCTTTCCCCAGCTACGCATAGATGAGGACACGTGGGTGTGGGTGCGTGTCTTCTGATAAGGCTATTGTGTACACTTAGGCTGCAGGCCGTCTCATGTACGGGGGCATATTTCATCATTTAGAAATGAAAACCAGGACAGTCTGTGCCAGGAGGCACCGGGGGTTCATTGCACTGGCACCCTGAAGGCTGCAGCCTTACCTGCCGCCGCTGTTCTGCACCTGTGAGAACAGACCACGTCCTTCCCGTGACCCACCTGCGCGTGGTGTCAGGCTCCCGTGTTTGCTCATGGGTCTGCTCCTCTCCTAGGCCGTGGGTGCCCCCACGCTAAGCACAGCAGAGCCGTCAGTAAACATTTCACTGCTTAACCCTATGTCAGTGTCCATCTCATTAAAACTTTCTTTCAAATAGGCCATTAGATGTTATCAAGGTCTGTCTCTGTCTGTAGACCTGTATGAAAAACAGTGCTAGCGTGGTGTTTTAATGAAGTTAGTGCAGTAAAGACCCACGTTTTAAATAATGTGCAGTCAAGATTCCCGTGTTAAATGAAGGTTGGTTTTATGAAATGGAAATACTGCTGAAAAGAGGCCAGTAGTGGATTTGAGCCTTGAGTGTTTGGGTATCCTGAAAGAGGTTTTATGTATCCTGATTCAGCCATAAAAAAATCACCCTCAAATATTTGATCTCTTTCAATAAAATAGAATTTTTGTCCATGTTTTTTTACTCTGTATGTCGCTTGGTAATGACCTCATCTCAGTGACTCTCTCCTGTTGTGGGGCCTATAATTGATGACGCTGGAGCCACCAATGTGCTCGTTCCGAGATTGCGCCTCCTACTGGCTGCTCCCAGCCGGTGCCCGAGTGTGGCTGGGGCCGGAGGCAGGTCATTCCTGTGAAAACAGGTGACACCTCTGACAGGTGACTTTGGCTTGGGGTGTCCCCTTTGCTAGAGTGGCCCACAGACCTCAGGGACACTTACTTCCAAGCTTCTAATCACAGCCCGGTCTTACTGGTGACCAGCCCCCGTCCAGGAGCCCACTCAGACTCACCTCAATAGAACCAGCGAGCTCCCTGTGCTCTTGTCGCTTAGGAAGTTACAAGGGTTTTAGGAGCCCTGTGGCAGGAACCAGCAGCAGAGACATATGTATGTTTGTTATTATTTCACAACTGAGATCAGTTAAAGGACACATGTTGTAAACTCTAGAAAAACTGCTATAAAAATAAAACAGGTAGAGCCTAGTAAGCCGTGGTGCACACGTTTAACTTGCGTAGACTGCACTGCAGTGTGAGCCGACCTCTCCAGCCCTCCGTCTCCCCTCTCTCCCTCCTAGCTTGCAGAGGACAGTTCTTCCTGCTGCCTCCACCTGATCCCCCCCAGCCACGGGGTTTCCCCAGAGAATGTCTTGCATGTCTAATTCCGTCCCGAGGGCCTGCTTTCTAGTGGACACTCACTAATGCAGTGGTGGAGTCCAGTCTTTCAAAGCTTCCATCACCTCACTGACTTTTGTCTGCTCATTCTGTCAGTCACTGGGGGAGGGGCGTTAACATCTCCCAACAAAACTGTGCAGTTATTTTTCTCAGTTCTGTCAGGTTTTGCTTCAGGTATGTTTTTTTATTGTGGTAAAATGTACATAACTAAGTTTACCATTTGAACCATTTTTAAGTGTCCAGTTCAATGGCTTTAAGTACATTCACACTGTAGTGTTGTTTCGTGCAACTTAAAGTGCTGTCATTAGGTACCTGTACACTTTGGATCGTTACGTCGTCTTGTTGAATTGATCCTTTTATCACTATAAAGTGTCTCTTTTTACCTTTGGTAATATTCCGTTGATATTAATATGGCTACTCCTGCTTTCTTATAATTAGGGTTTACATGGTATATCTTCTCCATTCTTACTTTTAGTTTATCTGTGCATTTATATATAAAGTGCATTTCTTTCTATCTAAAGTAGGTAGCCTGAAGTTGGGTCCTACTCTTTTATCCAGTATGATGATCTCTACCTTCTAATTGAAACATTTAGATTATTTACATTTAATGTAACTATTAATATGGTTGGATTTAAGTCAAGGTTTCTCAACCTTGACACTATTGATGTTTTGGTGTGGGAGCCCTGTCCCGTGTATTGTAGGATGTTTAGCAGCATCTCTGGTTTCTACCTACTAGATGACACTAGTACCTCCCAAGTCGTAGCAATCTCCGGACATTGCCAAATGTCCCATGGGTGCAGGGAAGCAAGATTGCCCCCAATTGAGAACAATTGGGTAAGTCTGCCATTTTGGTTATTGTTTTCTACTTATCCCACTTATTCCTTATACCTTGTTTTTCTTTTCCTACTGCCTTTTGGATTAATTATTTTTTGTATTTCTGTTTTATGTGCACTATGGCTTATTAGGCTCTACCTTTTTATATTTATAGTAGTTTTTCTAGAGTTTACAATATGTGTCCTTTAACTTGCTTCAAAACATTTGTGAAACATTGTGAAATAATAAGAAACATATATACACTCGTCTCTGCTGCTGGTTCCTGCTACAGGGCTCCTAAAACCCTTGTAATTTCCTAAGTGACAAGAGCACTGGGAGCTCGCTGGTTCCATTGAGGTGAGTCTGAGTGGGCTCCTGGATGGGGGCTGGTCACCAGTAAGACTGGGCTGTGATTAGAAGCTTGGAAGTAAGTGTTTCTGAGGTCTGTGGGCCACTCTAGCAAATTAATCAAACCCGAGGTGTCGTTGGAACCTCCAGTCTAGTCTGTACATGAGTCAGAAGCACAGGTGATGACCCAGGCTTGCAACTGGCATCTGAAGTGGCAGGAGGCAGTCTTGTGGGACCGAGCCCTTAACCTGGGGGATCTGATGCTCTCTCCAGGTAAATGGTGTCAGGATTGAGTTAAATTGTAGGACACCCAGCGGGTGTCAGAGACTTGCGTGGTGTCACAGAAGAAAAAACCCCACATATTTGGTGACCATAAGCATCAGAAATAAAGTGTTCTGTGTGAGAGTAAAGACTCAAAGGTGGAAAGCTGAGTTTTTCCTTTACATCAGTCTACTCAAGTAATATGATATCACTTCGCAGATGATATAAGAACTATACAACCATTGTATTTCACTTTCAGATGTTTTTGTTGCTAGTATATAGAAATACAGTGGATCTTTGTATATTTCACTTGTATCCTGTTTTGTAGATTTCTTTAGGTTTTCTGCATAGATGATCACGTCTGCCCATGGAGAAAGAGTATTATTTCATCTTTTCCAATCTGTATGCCTTTGATTGTTTTCCGTGACTTCCTGCACAGGCTAGGATGTCCAGTATAGCGACCACAGTGAGAATGGACATCTTTGCCTCAGCATTTAGCCTTTCACCATTACAGTAGCTGTAGGTGCCACACAGATGCTTATATTTTCACTCCTAGTTTTCTGAGAGTTTTTGTCATGTGTAAGTTTTGAAGTTTGTCGAATACTTTTTCTGCATCTGTTGAGATGATAATATGATTTTTCTCCTTTATTCTATTAATATGTTATATGACTATATGCAGTGAGTTTTGGTTATTAACCCAACCATGTATTACTGTTGTAACCTTTGTCATGATATAGGTTATCCTTTTTAAAATCTTGCTGTATTCATTTTAGTAATATTTTGTTAAGATTTCTTGTGTCTGTGTTCATGAGGATATTAGTCTATATAGTTGACTCTGAACAACACAGATTTGAACTGTTTGGGTCCACTTATATGCAGATTTTCCCAGTAAATGTGTACAGCACTGTGAATATATTTCCTCTTATGATTTTCTTAATAACATTTTCTTTTCTCTAGCTTACTTTATTGCAAGAATATACATAGTATATAATACACATTACCTACAAAATATGTTAATTAACTGTTTATGTTATTGGTAAGGTTTCCGGTCAATAGTAAGCTATTAATAAAGTTTTTGGGGAGTCAAAAGTCATATATGGATTTTCGACTGCGTGGTGGGTCAGCACTCCTAACCCCTGCGTTGTTCAAGGGTCAACTGTAGTTTTCTTACGATGTCTCTGGCCTTTCTCATCATACATGTAACTGTCTAGTATTTTAGTTCTGTTTTTAACTACTCAAATTAGATGTTGGTATTGTACTTTCTAGTCATTTTTTAGGTTCCCTCGTGTTTTTACCAACTTCTTCGCTCACCATTCTTCATTACATCTCAGTTCTTCCCTTTGCAACCATTTTTCTTCTTTCTGGAGTCCATCCTTTAGTACTTGTGTTGAGGTCTTTTAGTGGTAAGTACTCTGTGGACTTTTTTGTTTGAATGTCTCTGTCTTTGAATTGTTTGGTCAGGGAACCATTCAAGGCTAACGGTTTTTTTCTCTTAGCGCTTGGAAGATGATACTCTGCTGTATTCTGAATTGTGTTCTTGCTATTGAGAAGTCTGTTTTTTAATAATGATTCCTATTTGGTTATTTGCATTTTTTTCTCTGACTACTAATATTTTCCCATCGTCTTTGAGGTTTTACTGTCTGACTACAAGGATTATGTGTGTACTGTTTTTTCCATGAATCTTGTTCAAGGCTTGTGCTTCTGAGGATGCAAGTGTTTTAATCAGTTTTGGATAATTGGTAGCCCTTGTCTGAAGATATTGCCTTCCCTTTTCCTCTCTTTTCTTCCTTACTGGAATCCTGATTAGACATAGGTTGGACTATATCTAATCAGGATATAGATTTAGATATAGCATATTCTGTCTTCTATGACTCCTAACTTCTCTTTCATATTTTTTTATCTTTTTGTCTCTTGCAAAGATCTGTCATCTAGTTCACTATTTTCTTTTAGCTGTGATTAATATATTTAATCTACCACTAAGATTTTAAATTCTTTTGATTCTTCTTCATTCCTATCTATTTGTGATAGTAGCTTGCTCTTATATTTCAGTTTCCTTTTATATTTCTTTTAAATGTTTAAGCATATTTCTTTTTTTTTTTTTAAGTGTGTTTTTCCAGGACCCATCAGCTCCAAGTCAAGTAGTTGTTTCAATGGAGTTGTGGAGGGCACAGCTCACTGGCCCATACGAGAATCAAACCAGCAACATTGTTGTTAAGAGCACCACGCTCTAACCAACTGAGCTAACCGGCCACCCCCTAAGCATATTTCTCTCATGTCCTGGGTCTCTTCCATCTAAATGAAGTACTTTGTTGGGGGTGAGGGATTATATAATTCTGTTGCCTTTTTCAGCTGATTCTTCTTCATGGGGCCTCTTTCCCCGTGGTCATTTGCAGTTTCGGGCAACATGGCTCATCCTAACCCGTGTGAGTGCTGAGGGACCTGGGGGCAGAGAGTGCTCCACAGACAGGTTTACGCTCACTCTGCTGGCCCCTTGGGGTGCTGCTAACATGGCAGCACTTTAGTTACGTTGCCTGGCTTGGAGCTGCTTCTGAATAAAAAGGAAGAACAAATTCAGACTCTGATGCGGAGTAGGGCAGGCTTGTGATTACAGGTTCTTAGGAAAGATTCTTCCTTTCTGCACTCCCATCAGTGCCTGAGATAAGACACAGTCCCTTGTCAGCTCCATTTGCCAGCAAATCCAATTTCCCTTAGTTTACACTTCCACGGAGGGTTAGGTCTTCCGAGGTTCTGGCTTCTGCAGAGGATATCGGTTCCAGCTCCCCACCTCATCTGGCCTGAAGCCTTGTCCTCGTGATCCCTGCTCAGCTCTGAGCACCGAGGCTCTGCGTGTTGGCCAGATAGTCCCAGGGGAGCCTGTGGCTTCAGCGCTGGCTTCTGTTCTGGTTTTGATACAGGAGAGTTAGCATGTCCCTAGGTAGACAGGGAGGTCCCTGGTGGAATAAAGAAAAGACAGCCATATCCTAAAACTTCAGGTTTTGTAATCACTCCTTTTCTCCAGGACATAATGTAACAAGGCCCTGAGATTAATCATAAAATTCATTTTGGCCTGACAAATGGAGCAGATCTGATAGATGAAGAGTGGGTTACTTTGCTAATTCCTTTAGGATGGGCAAGCAGAACAAACCTGGTAGACGAATTTCACTAGAAGGCATCAGTTCCCTTCTTCAAACAGCTCCCCTTCCCCAAGCAGGCAAGGGAAGGTATAAAAGTAAGAGCTTTTGCCTCAGTCATGGGGCACCCCTATTCGGGACCCTCTCCCGCTCGGGAGCTGCACCTCTTCTCCTGCCTCTAATAAACTATCCTCTTTTTAAAACTTTTTGCCTCTCCCTGGTCCGTGTTTCCATTCTTTGGCTTCACGAGACAAGATCCCGGCCCGCACCCAGAAACTGCCGGCAGATCCAACATCACCTGCATCAGTTTGGCAATACTCTTCACTTGGGCTCCTGTGGATTTTCTTTTTCTTTCTAGAGATCAGCTTTAAAAGGATGTTTTATGTATCTTACATTGTATTTCAAGGGGTTTGGAGAGAAATGTTCTTCGGAATAGCTAGACACGGTACTGTTGGAAGTTGAAGCCACGTATTTTGTTTATCTGAAGTAAAGTGTTGAGAATCTGAGTCTTGAGATGTTTTGGTTCTTACGCCAAGAACCATAATGCTTATTAGTAATCATATTGAACAGCATTAACTCAAACTTAGCACACTGGTTTATTTAAAAGCACAGGCATAAGCACCACACACCGATATTCAGGCTTCCAACCCATCTGAGTGATGAGTTTTAGTTTGAAACCATTCACTCAGAAAACTTACACAAGTTTTAAATTTGTGCTATGACATAGCAAGATCTCTAGTGAATGATTTTGATTCCCGATGTGGTGGTGGTGGTATTTATAATTACAGATTCCCAAGGAAAGTATTCTCTTTTCAACGTCCTGCTACCATGTCGAGACTATTCCTACCTAAACATGTTGTGTGTTACCTTCTTCCCTCAAAGCAGCACCATGGATTCTGCTGATGGGACCATCACTCATGTTCCCCACACTCCAGATGACCAGGTCCTTCATTCTCCTTCCTCTGCACGAGCCTCCCACGCCTTCTGTCTGGGAGGCCTGCGGGCTCGCTCACAGAGCAGTGAGGCCGAGCAGGACCTCTGGGGAGCCACACTGGGGTGCACCCACACTCCTGATTCTCTGGCCATGGGACCTTAGACACATCCCTTACCTCTGTAAAATGAGGATGACCACGGCACCTACCCTCACGGTTGTGTGAGGATTCAAGGAGCTAACAGGTGTAAAGTGCTTCTCAAGTTGCCTGGGACAGGGAAACGCTCAGGAGGTGAGTTGCTCTGCTGTTTTCTCTGCTGCTTCGTCATTGTAACCAGGTCTTAGTAGACTCTTCCATCTTCACAGGGTTTACTGCCTTCGTGCCCGTTTGGTTCTCCACTCCTCCAACTAGGGGCATACCACCTCCTGCCCGAACTGTCGCTCAAGGCTCCCAGTGGTCTGCCTGCCCACCCGGCCCCACTCGCCCCTCCCTCTGAATCGCCTCTGCCTGACACACCAGCAAGATCAGGGATCTTCAAGGGCCCCTCTTTTCCTTCCTGTAGCTTAAGAGCCAAACGTCTTCCCCCGGAATCACGATCTGGCATCAGGACTATTTATAGCCCATGAGAATCCCCTGAAAGCTGTGAAGATCAAAGTGAGCTTAGTCATCAGCATCCCCACCGGCTGTGGGGGGCTTTTCAAGTGCACATCTCATTGCCACAGCTAAGCTTTAAGAACAGGGACTGCAACCCACTTTAGTTTGTTACCATGGCAGCTGACTCAGTCTTCTGAACACGGAGGATGTGCTTATCTATTGACAGATTGACTACCATCTAAATTACCACAGTGGCTTGGATCAAAGTGGCTTATTGGATGGATGTCTTGCCCTACGTCTCAGCAAGGCCAAAACAGTTGTGTAATTTTTCTGAATCAATGGTTTCAAACTGAAAAAATGATCACTTATGAGGGCTGGAAACCTGAATATCTGTGTCAATGCTTATACGCGTGTATTTTAATAAACCAGTCTGTTGAGCTTGAGTGAATATTATTTAATATGATTACTAATCTCAGAACCGAAACACACCAGGAACCATTTATAAAGCACTTCCAGGTGTGTTGTCTCATTGGTCCTCGCAGCGAGCCTGTGTGGCAGGCAGACTGGGACCACAGTGTCTGAACAACTTGTCCATGAGAAATGCGGTTTTTAACTTGGTTATTTCAGTGATTAAACACCTAGGAAAGAAAAAGAAGGGCTTAACAGATTTAATTCTGAATTGTGTGCTCTTCCTGTCAGGGGTATGTGTAGGCTGCAGCCCGATAAAGTTTTCCACTCCACTGGTAATGTTTTACAACAAGTTTTGGTTTTGGATGTTTCTCCTTTAGGGGAAAACGGAATCCATCACAGTGGTGAAGCTGCTGAGCTGCTTCGATGACCTGGTGGCTGCGGGCACGGCCTCTGGGAGGGTTGCAGTGTTTCAACTTGTGTCTTCATTGCCCGGGAGAAATAAACAGGTAAGCACCAGTCATTTTAGCATTTGTTAGCTTCTTGGCAAATTCCTCATGGATTTTAAAATGAGAAATCCTCCTCTGCCTAGAAAATAGGTGCTCGGAGAAGCTTAACACTATGTTCTTTATAATCTGATACCATTTTTGTTCCTGGTAGGACATAAAGCACGGCAGAATGATTTAAATTTTGCTTCATATTCTATGGCCGTTCCCTGTGGGTTTTAAAGATAAATAGGCAGGTGGAACCCAGGTCCTGCCCCAGTAGGAGGGCTGCATCCCACCTGTCCACATAGCTCCATCTCACAGTGTTTATCCTTTGCTTTTTCTCATGTATATTTTTATCATTTATTCATAGCTTCGGAGATTTGATGTCACTGGTATTCACAAAAATAGCATAACAGCTCTGGCTTGGAGCCCCAATGGAATGAAATTGTTCTCTGGCGACGACAAAGGGAAAATTGTCTATTCCTCTCTGGATCTAGACCAGGTAAAATTATTTTCAGAAATATTGTTGACTGTCTTATATTTGGAGAAATTATACTCATAACTGAATTTTCAGTCAGTCAGCTTGTATTCTCCATCATCCTCCCCCTGTAATCTCAGCTGTTACTTGTAACATTTTCTTTCCAGGACTTTTCTAATGTTGTATAAGCTTCCGCATCTGGGGCCAAAGAATTGGCCTTTGTTTCTACTGGAACGCTCACTTTTTCATTCTCCTGTTGTCTATTGCTACTACTTAGAAAAGAAGCCCCTGTCGTTCCCAATTCCTTGAAGGGTTTGCAGGCGGTGTGAAGCATTTCATAATCATAACTGGAAGGGAGCCGTGCTTCCTGGGGTGGCAAGCTTGCCCCTGGCCACACCTTGCCTGTGTGAGATGACCTGTGGGAGAGAGGCAGGCGGGGAGGTTTGGTGGCAGCGCCATCCCAGCCCCCACCCTCGTGTTTGTTATTTTAGTTAATCTGCACAGAGTACCCTGAGCTATGTGTTCTCATCCCCAATCAATAGAGGAGACCACCGCAGAGATCCCGTCACTAGCCCAGGGTCACAAGCTAATACCTGGCAGAGCTCAACTTCAAACTGCGACTCCGCTCCAAAGCCTGCACCTTTGCTGCCGTGCCTGCGCATGCGCGTAGCGCCCTCCAGCCCGCCTGTGCCATTTGGGGTGGTGTCGTCAGGCCTGCTGGGCTGCACTCCTTCCTCGGTGGTGCGAGCCTTTCGTTGGCTTATTTGCAGCCTTCGTTCCTAGCCCGTGGTAGGAATTCAGCAATTCCTAGCTGAGTGGTCTTTCGTCCCTCTGACCCAAGACTGACTTTTTACAAATACTCTCTAGCAATAGTTCTCCACCTTTTTGGGTTCAGGACCCTTTTACATCCTAAAAAGAGGATCCCAAAGCACTGTTATTTGTATGAGTTACATCTACTGAGTGCGACGTGTTAGAAATTAAAACTGAGAAATTTTAAAATATCTATTGTTTTTATTTTGAAATCATAATAAACTTATATGTTAACAAATAATATTTTTGTGAAAATAACTTATTTTTAAAACAATTAGAGTGGCATTGCTTTACATTTTTGCAAATCTCTTTAACGTCTGGCTTAGTAGAAGACCGCTGGATTCTGCCTTCAATCTGCTGCATATACATTATGTTGGTTGGAGAATATAAAGAAAATCTGGCCTCACATAAACATGCAGTTAGAAGTGGGAGGAGTATTTTAGGATCCTCTTTAGAGAATTGTGGATATTCTTCTTTAATCATATCAGTGGTAGTTTCTTTAAAGGTTGGTTACAGTGTGGAATCTGAAACCATATGGGTGAATGTTTCATGCTCTGCCACAGTAAAATCCACTGGTCTGTCTTGCTCTCCTAACAGCTCTCTGACCCATGTGTGATCTTGTAACATGGTGCATTGGTCACTTAGAAAATGTTGATCCATTGAGTGAGGCAGATGTTCCAAATGTTGAACATTTAATTATATACTATCAAAGGAAGCGCATGTTAGCATCAGCTTCATTCTGATCAGAAAAGCCTGGGAATCGGTCAAGTTCACAAGGGTGGATACATGTTTTCCAATGCCGATCTTCACTTGAAAACTTGAACACTTTATTATCAGCAACAAATACTATCACTTGTCCGTGAGGTGACAGACTCACTTTGTTCTTTCTGAGAAAATGTCTGCCAAGTATCCAAGTTGGAATAATTATAGTATTCCAAGTAAAAAATTGGTGCCTGTGAAGAAGCAGCTGGCTCAGCCGACAGCTCTAACAGCCACACGAGTGCTGTCCTTGAGAGACCAGAGAATTCCAGACGCAGGGGAGGGCATGCAACAAAATACAGAAAGACATGTACCCGAGGGGCAAGATTTAAAGAAGTTGTAGTTTTCCTGCATCAAAGACGTTGTTCAGTAAAATGTATGTTTTCACTGCGAGTGCGTGGTGGGGCAGGACACAGGGACAACTGCTGGGTTCGCTGCCCTGCTCGATGCGGGCGCCCAGACTCCAGTAACTGTACCCACCGTGGCTGTTCCATCAGTACTGTCAGCTCTGAACAAGGCAGATACAGCCTAGTGTCCTAAAGACAATGGTTTTGACCTCGCAGACTCCTGAAAAGGGTCTTAGGGACTCTCAGCAACTGCGGACCACACTTGGAGAACCGCTGCTGTGCAGGAGGATGGTTTGTTAGGGTTAAGGGTCCCCTGCATTTGTACTTTCCTGATGCCACTCCCCCAGCCTGCGGGCAGTGCAGGGAACACTGCTCATGCAGCCCCGTTTCCGGAAAGGGAGAGATAGCCATGTGCACAAAGCAGTGTCCTTAGCACTCTGATTAGTTTTCCTCAGCTTTAGTGAGGTTCTGATAGGTGTTTTTAAAGACAAAGTGCTTCGTGAGATTTGCCAAAAAAAAAAAAAAAAGGAAGATGCATGTTTTTGCAAATTCAATACAATAAATTTCATTCCATTTCAAGCTAAGTCAAAAACTGAAAAGCTACCGTTTGCATAACTGCAAAGATGGGAGGAAAATCTGCCTCAAAAGTCCTAAGTGTTTAGGGGGTAACGGGAATTTCTCTAAATTTTGGTGGTGGTTACATGACTTATGCACGTGTCAAAATGCATAGAACCGTATGTCTTAAAAGGGTGAATTTTACTGTATGTTAATTTAACTAATCTGATTGCTGCTCCCTCTTTCTCCCCTAAAAATGGTCTATGATATCTTATCAATATTTCTTAAACAACTGAAGAAACTGATTCAGGAGAAGAGTGACTTATACAAGCAGATCTTTGACACCAAGAAATATGTTTGTGTTAGCAGTAAAATGCCTTCTACAATTTCATATTTGTTCTTTAATATATTTAATACCAGTTTAATTTCTTTCTAACGTCTTGTTTTCTCTGACCCTTTCAGTGTGCAAGGATAAAATGTCCCCAAAATTGCTTTGAATTCTTTGTGAGGGGAAGTGTAATATGAACTTAGCTGGTCGTTGTCACAATAATTTTATAGAATGTCCCATTGCGTTCTATTAGAATAAATCATACACATGGTGCAACATATTTATGCTTAGATCTTTATGAATTCTTTGAACTATCTATTGATAACATTTTTAAAGAAACCATACAGAATTTTCAGATGTTTCTTGTCAAACTTGATGTGTCCTGAGATAGGTGTTAACATTGACTATTTTCTCTCATTAGTTAAGGACTTTTCCAAATAATTGTATTGCAATGGATTGACGCTGAACTTAATGAGAATGAGAAGCGTACGTTTTCAGGTGTAAATTGACCTGAAAGAAAAATAACAGAAAGGGCGCTTCCTAGTCATGGAGGCAGGCTTGCACACCACCTTGAGCCGAGTCTGACTGGCCTTTCTCTAACAGGGTGTCTGTAACTCCCATTTGGTGTTAGAAGAGCCGTCTTCAATTGTGCAGCTGGATTACAGCCAGAAAGTGCTGCTCGTGTCCACTTTACAGCGAAGCCTGCTGTTTTACACTGAGGAAAAGTCTGTCAAGCAAATCGGAACCCAGCCAAGGAAAAGGTGAGCTTCTCAAGTTTTCGGCCTGCTGGTTACAGAAGGGGCTGTCAGGTTTCCTAGGTTCCCGGGTTGCCACAGGCAAGCCCACAGAGGCTCGAAGCCTGGGCTTCCTGGCGGGCCCCCAGCCTGCCCAGGGTGCCTCATCCCGGTGTCAGACAGAGGAAGCATGCGTCCCTCTGCATGTGCGGCCACTCTGCCACGAGGGCCAGGGTCTGGGGAAGCCACGAGGCAGTCTGCTCTGTGCCCGCTCCTGTGCAGGCACCGCCCCTCACAGCCCTGACGAGCCAGCGTTTGCTGGGTGCCTCTGCCCTGTGTGTGCTGTGCAGGCTGTGGCACTCGGGGTAACTGGTAGGCAAGGCCGGTGTGAGCATGGAAACTTAGTGAGCTCAGCAGGAAGTCACCAGCAGTTGTGTGACCTGCTGTGGAGCAGCGTGTGCAGGGTGCTGTCTGCAGTCAGGCTTCTGAGCTGGCCAGGGGGAGGGAAGCCTTCCAGAAGGAGCGGGACCAGGGGCAGGAGTAGAATTAGCCAAGAGGAGAGGAGGGGGGTCTGGAAGGGGTGAAAGGTTCCAGGCTGAGAGGGTGTCCCTCTTGTGACCTGATGCCTGAAAGGAAAACAGTGACAAGGAGGGTTAGGCCAAGTGCACCTGCCTGCATCTGGGGGAGAGAAGGTGGCAGCAGCGTGTGGGGGCCATCCCCTATCCCCCCAAAGCATGCTTGTAGAACTCTGTGTGAAGGTTTGTGTGGGGGCAGGGTCCGTGGGGAGGGGGTTCATAGAGTGGGGGAGTTGACCCTCCTTATCCTGAGTCAGGTTAGAGGAGTGGAAGAGGCTGGGCAGCAGCTGGAGGAGTCCCCAGCAGAGGGGCCCCCGTGCCTACAGAGAATCACATGGGGGCAGACGGGCTGGGGGCAGGAGGAGAGGGTTGGGCGGCGTAGTGGAGAGGGGAGAGCAGGCTGACCTGGAAACGTGGGACTGGCACGCGTTGATGAGGACCGGCTGAGGCTGGTGGTGCCATCGGGAGAAGTCGGGTGAGGTCAGCCTCTGGTCCTCGCAGCTCCCATTATCCTGTGTCCCGTCCTTCACAGCAGCACAGTGGAACTTTATTCTCTTCTGTGTGGCAGCCCTTAGCTATGAAAAGACACTGCCATGCCAACCCTCGCTTCTGCTGAGAACCTCCTAATTCCATCAACAGTTTGGCCTGTTTATAGCAGAAATCTCCTTACTGGCCCCTGGCAAACACAGTGAAATTTGTAGCTTGGGCTTAGTGTTCTCAGGATGGGTCCTGGTTTCCTCTGCCGGTGCCACAGCTTCTGCCTGACGTTTTGTCCTGGCTTGGCTTTCAGGGTCCTACCGCAGTGTGTCTTTTTGGAAGGAAGGGGGAGTATAAAGAGAGCTTTACAAACCAGTTACCTTTCACATGGGTCGTATTCCCCACAGTCTTTGTCTTCCCACCTGGCCTTGTAATTGTTTTGTGAAATCTGAGCACTTTTCTGCGAGCCTCTCCTGGTGTCCGGTCCGGGCAGCGTTGATTAAAGATGGACTGTGTGCCAGGCACTGTTCCAGGACTCAGACACAAATGAATGTGTCCCCTTTCTCCAAGGATGGTCGGTGTCTTTTATAGAGCCTTAGAGAGGTGAGGGAGGACACAGAATAAATGGGAAAGTTCCAAGCTCTGTGTCTTCAATGCTGTCTTCTGTTGCGTGCTGGCATGTCCACCCGGGACGCCGGGCTTCGTTCAGCACGTGTGGGGTGAGAGCCTGCTGGGCAGCAGCACACAGCGCACACCGGGGACAGGTCTGTGCCCTCAAGCAAGAGAAATGTTGGGGCTGCAGTAAGCGCTGTGGAGGGAACAACGGGTGAACCATGGGGGGTGGGGGAGGGGCAGGAGGCTTCCCTTGGATAGAATGGTCGGGAAAGGCCTCCACAGGGAAGTTGTCTTTGAGCTGAAGCCTAAATAAAGCGTGAGAATAGCATCTGGTCTCGGAGCGTCAAATGCCACGGCCCGGGATCAGGCCAGGACTCTGGGTGTCCCAGGACTCAGGAGGGGACCGCAGTGACTGTGGGGATGTGGGTCGGGCAGGTGCCGGCCGGTGGGGGCACTCGGCGGTGGGCGATGAAGTGGTCCTCTTTGATCTGTGAGCCTCCTCAGGTCGGACAAACAATACATGTGTTACTGCCAGAAAATCTCAGACCCTCGCCATCCCCACACGTGTCATCTTTGTTCCCTGTTTCTGTGGCATTATGCATGTCAGGACCCTCTCCATACCTGTTGCCGTGTCGCCTGCAGTCCAGGCGTCAGGGACAGCCTGTTCCAACAGCGCATGCGTGCTGCAGTCCATGCTGGGTGTTGCAGTGTGACCTGTACCCCAGTCAGAGCCAGCGTCAAGTTCTGGGACAGTGTCACTGTCATGCCTGTCTGTTGACTTTTGGATATTGGGCTGCTGAGATTCTTGTCACGGCTTGGCTCATGCCCTACACCCGTCTCAGACTTTCATTCTCTCGTTTTGGCGTCCGCGTCCATGTTCAGCATTTCAGGTCTGTGGCACCATAAATCATACATAAAATTAGAAAACATTATTTTATGGCTAGAATGTATTAACCTAAAAGCACTCCTTTCATATTAATGTGGCCCATACAGGGAATGAATCACAGTAGATTTTTGAAAGTCATCAGTGATTTTTCTAGAAATCATCCTACCAAAACTAAGGAACTAGGTAAATTTATTTATGATTTTAGGATCCTACAGTGCTTAGACCTTAAAACTTAGGGTTCTGGGGTCCACTTCAGAATGACATCAGCAAGTGCTGCAGAATCACACTGCAGTGGGTGCAGTGGGGGCAGTGGTTGGTGGCCAGGTGGGGGGTTGAGGACCTTTGCACCCGGCCGGCTCTGGCTGGGTATTCCAACTTACCTGCTTTTTCCTGACCCACACGTTTCAGCACTTCCTTGGAGCCAGCCTCCCGCCAAGACCGTGCTCAGCATGTCCCTTTGCCCAGAGTGCCCATTCCCTTTTTCTCACCTGGTGATTGCCTGTGCAAGGGACCAGGGTCCAGCCTTCTCATGCCCCGGTCCGAACGTGTCCCCTTGTCTGTACTTCTCTGTGCGCAGCTTGAACCCCCATCCATGGCTCCGTTGGTGTTCCTTTTTGGTTTCACCATATCCTGCGTTCTTGTGCGGGGAGCAGGAGCTGTATTACAGTGACCACGCAATGGTGACATAGGTAGTTAGAGGTGGCTCCCAGCTGTGAGCACCTGCAGCCTCGTGCACGGAGTCGAGCTTTTGTGGGTACTTGTGATGTCACAATCATTGCTTCTTGTGCCTTTATAGGTTATGTCATTTAACCCTCACTTCACCTTTGAGGTGGGAATTATTATCCCTGGTTTACAGATGAGGAAACTGAGGTATAAAGAGGTTGCACACCACATAGGTATTAAATGTCAGGGCTGGAAAGTGAGCCCAGCTGTTGATCTAAAGCCCTCTTTCTGCTAGTCAAAATCAGAAATACTTTGGAACCAGCAGGACGTACAGTTGAACTGAAACTCTTCAATTGATCTCCGGTGGAAGGCTGAGATTTGGCAAAGATGTGGAGCAGGGACAACTCTTAGATTGCTGACGCAAGTGTAGGTTGGGACGATCACATTGAAAAATGTGAAATTGTCTCCAAACTTGAATTTGCTCTTACTCAGCAACCCAACAATTCCACTTCTGAACGCTCCTTGACAAACTCTTACACCTGTGTCCTGGGAGGTGATGTGCAGAATGTTCATAGCACATTCATAATGTGAGAAAGTGATTCAAATACCCATCGACAAGGGAGTGAGAAAATAAATAAAGTGTGGAATACTATATAGCAGTGAAAATGAAGGAGCTGCAGCTTTTTATCAGCAGGGATGGGTCTTAGAACTATAACTGAAATTAAAATCAAGTTTCAAAAGCATACAAAGAGCATCCAGTTGTTTTTTAATACAAATGAAAGACAGACAGTATTAAATGATGCAGTGTTTAGGGATACATGGCTGTGTGGCTAAACTAGCAATAAGAGCAAGGGAGTAGCAACCCAAAAGTCAGCCCGGTGTTCACACCAGGAGAACAGAGGGGGCAGGAGCTTCTAGGAGCAGGGGAGAGCAGCAATGCCACTGGTGGTTTATTTCCCAAGTTGAGGGATGCGTTCCCAGATATAGATTTCATTATTAGGCTTTAAACTTATATATATATAACATACATCTTTTTGTTTGTGTTAGATATTTCATGATTTTTTAAATAGGAAAAAGTACCACGCCTGGGGACTAGAAGGAAAATCTGGTCCCTCTGATGGTTTAGAGAAATTCTCAAAGGGCTGCCTTGGTCCTAAGATCAAGCTCACTCGTGGGGCTGCTGGAGTAAGCCCGGCAACCAGACGTGAGAAGGAGCAGGATTTCAGAGCAGGGAGAGGGTGGGCCAACCTGCATCTGTCACCTCCTGCCTCAGTTTCCTTTTCTCTAAAACGGGAGTTGTAATATTTTGCCTCACAGGGTGGTGGTGAAGATTAAACGAGAGTGTGGAGATAAAACGCCGAGTACAGCACGGGCCGCAGTGATTACACAGGAAATAATGACCTTGAAACCAGGAAGTGTGCTCATCGGGGCACACACCGGAAGTGTGCTCAGGGCACACAGCGCTGGGGGGTCTTAAGGAGTGTAAGACAGACCTTGTCCTTGGAGGCACAAGGATGACAATGTGGGTCAGTGAACAAGAGGAACGTAGAAAAGGGTTTGAAAAAAAATCAATCTTGTTTAGGCTTCGCCAAGAAATTCCTGTTATGGTGACCATCAGGATTGCCACAATCCCTTTAAATCAGTCTGTGTCTGTTTTTTCTTTTTCTCTTGTAATTTCAGCACTGGGAAATTTGGTGCTTGTTTTATACCAGGACTTTGTAAGCAAAGCGATCTAACCTTGTACGCATCGCGGCCAGGGCTCCGGCTGTGGAAGGCTGACATCCGTGGGACTGTTCAAGCCACGTTTATCTTAAAAGATGTCTTTGCCGGAGGAGTCAAGCCTTTTGAATTGTACCCACGTCTGGAATCCTGCGACAGGGGAAGTAGCAGCTTACCCGAGAAACACCTGGGGCTTGTTTCATGTTTCTTCCAAGAAGGCTGGGTGTTGAGTTGGAATGAATATAGTATTTACCTTCTCGACACCGTCAACCAGGTAAGCGAAGTGGCCCGACCACATCTCAACGTCTGAAGGCAAGGGAGTGCTTACCTGCCTCTCTGAATGCTGGAGGAAACAGTGCAGGTGCTGCTTTTTCCTCTGGGCCAGTCGAGGAAATCAGATGAAGCTTTGGCTATTTCTGTAGATTGGAAAAAAATACTTGGTTTGATACTCGTAGCCCTGCCTCCTGCCCAGAAATTGTGTGCGGGTTTTTTTTTGTATTTAAGCACAAAATGAGACTTGTTCTTCATAGTCTATTTGGATCATGCTTTTTCTGACTACCAAATGACTATGAGTGAATGTAATGAAAACTCAGGCATGACAGACACTAAACGAGTCACTTCGGAGCCCTCGCCTGGACGCCGCAGAGCGGCACAGGGGTTTCTCTCCAGCTTTCTTTCCACCTCCACCTTGTTCTTTTACCCAAATAGAGCCACATTACTTTGCCTTTTTTTTTACACTTTACTTAGTGATGTATCTTGGGTAACTTTCCAGGATCATTAAATCATGGTAGGAAACAATTTCTGTTTAAATCAGATATAACAGATGATTACCGTTAGATATAAGAACTTAAAACAACCAGCTGTTCCGTTTCAGTTCTCCTGTCTTCAGAGCAGAGCTTTTACTCTTTTGTGGGTAATTCCCACTGCCCATCCTCCACCCGCCCGTCCCGCTCACCTCCCCGCTCCTTGAAGCCAGCGGGCCTCTGACAGACACCCTTTTCTTTCACAAGCCGAGCTTCACTGTAGAAATTAAAGGGTTTTCTTATTTGGTGTGGGTCAACAGAAAATGAGATCATCTGCACCTCCCTGAAGCCTTACTAACTGTCCTCAGCCCTGCCTGGTGACGCAGGTGGCCCGGTGCGGCGGAGAGAAAGCTGACAGCAGAGGCAGGACGGGGCTGGAGCTTTGTCTTCTCGGGAGGCGTCGAGCCTGGTTCTGCCTCTGATCAGCAGCCCTCAGCTTCCTTACCTGGAACGTGGGATGGGAGGGGGGGCGGGTGGGGCCCTCAGGTACCTCTTAGCCCTGACTTTGTTTCTTTTCATAAGGAACATTGTGAAGGACGTCTTTGTGCTGTTCCCCAGTTACAGAGAACTTCACTTCTGCCAGCGCTCTTTGAATGCACGTGCTAATTGGTGGGGTGCAGACCCATGACTGCACGTCAGCTTCTCTCCTCTGAGCACTCCCCAGGGCTTTCTCCCGTGGGTGTGATTAACCTCATTCCATAGGCAGAGAAATGGAGACAGGGCTGTCCCCGAGCTGATGTGGTCACCACCAGGGTCTGAACATGCCGGCATGATCAGCAGTGTTCAGACTACTGGCGTGTTTCTCCCTGTCGGTCGGGAGTATTTAAGAATTAACAAAGAGCTCAGACCTTCTCTTCGACAGTGAACTGGTCTCTTATTTGCACTGTTGACTGAAAAGCAAAAAGTTTTTAAACATCAGTGCGGGCTCAGGAAGTCCTGTGTTTTGTTTGCTGTCTGCTTTGATGTGACATTAAAGGAACCCTCTGTCCCTTCATTTACTCATTCAGAACCGCTGTCGAGTGCATCCCAGTCTGTCCCACAGGACTTCACACGGGGAGGGTAGGCCTGTGGGCACATTATTCCAGCCCAGGGGTGACGTGCCAGACGGGGGCTGTATAAAGTGCAATGAGCGCTGACGAGTCCTGGGCATTGCCAAGGAGGTGTGAATGCTTCCCAAGGAGGTGGCATCTGAATCAAGTTGGAACTGCCCCAGGGAACAAGGGACAGGAAAAATATTCAAGCAGAGGCATGACGTCATGGAGGAACAGGGTGGGTTTGGACTGGTGGTTGTATGTACCTGAAACATGGACGAGGGCAGCCGGCCGGTTGTGTGAGGCCACAGGCCAGTCCCCCAGGAAGGGGAGCCCCCTGTTACAGAGAGTGGGGAGCAAGGGAGGACACGGTCCAGGGAGTGGCTGAGAGGTGTCCTGAGAGGTGGGGGACAGACTGCTTGCTTACTCCCATAAATTTACTGGCAAGGTGTTAACTCCACATCACCCATCTGTCAGCTGTTATCTGGCTTTGGATTCATTTACTCTGCGGAGTTCCCTGAAGTCGTCAAAACAAAGTGCAGGTACCCTCTGATTCGTCTGGGCTCCTACACATGTTCGTGTGCTCTGAACTATTACTGCTGCCAGGTTGTGTGAATTTTTTTTTTTTTTTTTTTTTTTTTTGCTTTTGTTTGTTTTTGGACAGGCCACAATTGCTGGTTTGGAAGGATCAGGTGATATCGTGTCTGTTTCCTGCACAGAACATGAAATATTTCTCTTAAAGGGAGATAGGAACATTATAAGAATTTCGAGCAGGCCTGAAGGACTAGCATCAATAGGTTTGTATTGGTTATAAATGTACTGTGTGTATGTGATTGCCATTTGTAATTTATAAAACCTACCATTTTGCTGGTTAAATGATTGTAGTCATCTAATCAAGGAGGGTGTCTCTGATTCGTAGCATATTGTTTGCAGTACTTTTCTTGAGGGTTACCTACTTGACGGCTTATGTCAGACAGAGTCCCCCGTTGGGTGGGGTTGCTCCCCTGGGTCTGGAAGATGGGAGGTCAGGGGAGTAGGAGGGACAACTCAGTGCCCACCTGACTGTTCTCTGCTAGTCTGGACCGCGTCTGGGATTAATGCTCCAAAAGACACAGATTTGCATAAGATTTTAGGACCTTCACATCTGTCATCTGGGATGTCTTTTACCCTTCACACAGTTTTCCCTTGTAGTATTATCTTCTGTGCCTTTGACTGTTTTTGTAATTGATATAAGCCCAAATTCTAATGAGCAGAGAATCTGGATATGTATTCCTGTGCGTACAGCCACGGTACTGTACGTGTTTGGGCTGGTCAGTGTCCTGTTGGTTCTCATCCATGAGTTCTCATCCATGTGCCCCCCTGCTTGCCGCACTCATGTGTGCGGACTGTGTTCCAGAGACTGCGCTAAGCACTTAACAGGCGCGATCTTACAAAACCCCCACAGCAGCCCCGTATGGAAGGCCCTGCGTCCACAGCTAAGGAAGCTGAGGCTTCGCAAGGTGCCATGAGGGTCCCACAGACACCACCACTGGGACGCGTGAGCCACACGCCGGGGGCACCTGTCTGGCCCCAGAGCCCCCACATGTGTGTGGCCTCTGAAGTTCACAGAGCAGTGTCACAGGCGTCCTGTTTGACTCTCCTAACAAACTTGTGGGAAACACGAGACCCGTCTCCCTGCTACTGCCGTCCCACCCAGGCCACCTTCCCACCTGGGGTTGGAGGGGCCTTGTCCCTTCCTGCTTGCCGTGCCCCTCTTGCCACCATGTATGGGGTGGTGGGCAGGGCTCCTCCAGTCCACTGCTGCCAGCTCCCCCACACTGCCCCGGTGCCCTGGACACATCAGACAGCACACGTGGGTGCCCCAAATGCAGCCTGCCTTGATTGGGGCACTGCCCTCTGCCCCATGCCTCTCCCATCCCCTGCACCCCACCCAGTGCAGGGGCCACTGCATTTGTGACACTTTCCCTGAGTGCCTCGGTTAAGTCCGTCACCCCGTGTCTTCACTGAGTTCCTGGGGCCTTTTTCCTACCGCTGCTTTGACTTCAGAGTTGTTTCCTTACCATTTGCCCTCACTAAACAAGGCATGTTTTGGTTGCGAGGATCTTGTGACTCACCCTCATGACCCTAACACAGCAGAGGGTCGGGATCAGAGACCTCAGTACATGTTTGGTAGTAAGGCGACTCCTCATCTTACAGGTTGGAAAACAGGATTGGGGTAGTGGGAGGTGAGCCCCAAACTACCGCTCAGATTTCTGCTTCGCCAGCATTTCTCTGCCTCACGTTAGTCAGAAGGTTGACCCTTTGCTGTAGCCGTGGGCTCGCTGGGGTTCCGTGGCATCTCTGCCCCAGGCCAGCTTCGCTGTTATTTCTCCTCTGTTCAGCGTCAGTTACGTCGGAGTAACTGCAGGAGGGCACGGGGTCCTGGATAGGAAGAGGCAGCTGACTGCAAACCTCCAGACCACAGAGGCAGCCCCGTGCCCTGCCCTTGGTCACAGGACGGGCCGCAGACTGCCCGGACCAGCCTTCATGGGACCTTACCGTAGCTTTTTACCTTTCTGCAATGTTAACGGGAAAAGAGAAAGAACAGTCTCACATTAGCTGGGTATTGCACACTTGGAAAAATGAAAATGTAGTAGGAGCTACCCTGGTACTAAATTATAATCTCTAAGAGATGGAGAGAAAGGGGAGTGAATTACCTCTTAAGTCACAGAGAGCAAGTTGGGATGAATGTTATTCCAAATCAGATTTCAAAAGAAAGGGAATGAGTTCTGACTTGAGTTTCTGAGCTGGGGCCCTTAGCAGTACAACGAGGGGCAGCTTGCAGAAGAGAAGTGACATAGAGCCCTGAGGCTGAGCCCAAGACCCCTACTGTCCGCAAGGCCCTTCTGCAGTGACACATTGTATCTGCACGGTCCACACATGGCTGCTGAGCACTTAACATGTGGCGAGTGCAACTGAGGAACTGAATTTTAAGTTTCATTTTAATTCATTGGCATTTAAATAGCTACATGGCTAGTGGCTACTATACTGGACAGTGCAGCTCTGCACGCGATCTGCCTATAGCTTGTGGAATCGTCAGGTCACTCCCCTGCCCTAGGCTTCACTGTGCAGGGTCCTGCTCTTCTAGTCCCCAGTGTGTGCTCTGGAGGCTGCAGTCTGCCCCTGACCACCAGCAGAGAGCAGGAGTCCCCGACTCTCCGGGTGATGGCCGTGTGTGAGCCCCTAGAACGGTGTCCATCCGGCACACAGTAGACACTCCATAACAGAAGGATGGCTGAGTGGGTCACCATGGCCTGCGGTCCTGTGTTGAGGGGACTATGGCTAGAACCAGCCTGGCCGGCTGTTGGTCATGGGGACAGAGCACAGGACGAGACATTCTGCCATCCACTTCTCACTCTGCCCTCTGCTTACCCAGGACGCTGACTGCTTTAATGAACTTAAGTCCGTCCTAGTGGAAACTTACCTTCCCCTCCATAAAACCTGAGAAATGTAATTACAGGTGCACACGTCTTTTTCAAGTGCCCTTTGAGTAATATTGAAGGTGTTCAAGGCATAGGATGAGTATGCGATCGCTTTGAGCCCTTTGGATTTGTGAGTCAAAGTGAGACCTGCTCCGTCCTTAGTGGCAGTCCCTTCCTGTCGAGTTATTTACAAGACAGCGGTGGTGACTTACTGGTCTTGGCAATGAGCTTCCTGGAGGACAGAAGCCGTTTGTTGGCATCTTTTGTGCGATTCTGTCGTTTCACTAGTTCTTTGGATTCAGCAGGCTGGTATTTAGGGCAGGATAGTATGAATAAGAAAGAGCACGTCACCCTCTCAGATAACCAGCACTGAAACCAGAGTCTTCTCTCTCAGTGCGAGACGGTCTGGAGCCGCCGGGATGCGCAGAGCAGGCCCACGTGCAGCGTGTGGAGAAGCCAGCGGGGGCCACGGCTTCTGAGACCAGGCTCAGGGGCACGTCCGTGGCCAGTGAGCCACGGAGCAGGAGCAGCTCGCTCAACTCCACCGACAGCGGCTCAGGGCCCCTGATAGCCCCGGAGTCGGGCAAGGGAGGCCAGCCCGCCACGCAGAGGTTCAGCGTGATCAGCTCGGAAGACTTCGACCAGGAGCTTGTCGTGAAGCCTCTCAGAGTGAAAAAGAAGAAGCGGAAGAAGACAGGTAGGTCTGTGCAGAGCCTCGCCGGCCCTCCCGCTCAGGGCCTTCGGGGACGCTGCTTGTCCTGTGTGAGCACGTACCATTTCACGGACAGCACTTGCATCCCTTCCTCTGAGGAGCTGTACCGTGAGTGAAATGTGGTGTGTGTTACACGCACACGTGAAGCACATACATCCCTTCCTCTGAGGAGCTGTACCGTGAGTGAAATGTGGTGTGTGTTATACCACACGTGAAGCACATGCATCCCCTCCTCTGAGGAGCTGTACCGTGAAATGGGGTATGTCATATGCACACGTAAAGTGTCTCTGTAAGGTTCAGTGACATACCTGTGTGCTCAGCACCCTGCCTAATAGGCCTGGGTTTTCTACTTTTCAATATTTCAATAAAAATTTTGGTTTATTCATGAATACTGTTCATTAGACCTGAGGGTCTGTGAACCTGGAGGGAAAGTCATGGAAACAAGACTTACGCTGGTACTTAGATGACTCATTTTATGTTTACTGTTGGATGTGTTACTGGATATGGGCTTTAATGTTGAATATCTAACTTTTGACTCCTTGGTCTCTGTTTAGCCTCTTTCACTAAAGATCACTACAGTATTGAAGGAAACTGTTTCGGATTCCTAAGCATTTTAATAATTTTTTAAAATTGGTCTGTGATCCATTTGTTCCTTTTTTCCCCTCATTTAACATTTTGTGAGTGAGGCCTCAGAGTCCATCATGTGTGAGATATTTGCATCCACTTAAAACATCCCCACGTTGGGATAGTTTGTATTTAAGAGATTTATTCTTCATCCATTAAAACATCCTTCATTTAAAATGTATTTTTTCTTAAGCCAAAATTTTGGTTTTTAATTCGTGCCTTTGTGTAGAGCCATACCTCATTTTAAACGTTCTTGTTTTAAATTAGAAGGCAGAAGCAGGACCGCCTGCCACAGCTCCCTTGATTCGACTCCCTGCTGTGAATTTCCTGGTGACAGCCCCCAGTCCCTCCACACAGACCTGCTGTCCTTGACCTCAAGTTTGGGCAGCACCGTGGACCATCTGAGCACAGAGTCTCCCGACCAGGAGAGCAACCTCAGCAGCGATGCCAGTGGTGTCCTGCAGGAGAATCATGACCCGGAAGCGTTTAGTATCCTGGAGGGGCCTGAACCCGCCCCTGACTTGCTGAGTGAAGAAGATGACAGTAGGACGGGAAGCTCAGGCCTTAACCTGGCAGGCGAGCCCGAGCCACGCAGTGGGCTGTCGCATTCGATCTCACAGGCGGGGCGAGGCGGAGGCTTGGATGGAAGTGACCTCACAGAACTCGAGGAGCCTTGTCCTGCGGACGATGGACTGAGTGGCAGACAGTCACCCTGCCGAGAACAAGACAGCTCTGCTGAGGCCCAGGAGGTGGGGGGCTGGGAGCCTGATGACCCCCAAGGCACATTTTCTGAAGCACCCCTCCTGGACTCACTCCCAGTGCCTTCCAGCCTCAGTTGGGCCCCCAGTGCTGAGGGGTGGCTGCTGGGGACCAGAGCTGACGAGAGCAGCACCGAGAAGCCCAGCGAAGAGCAGGGCTTCCTAGGCCACGTGGGGGCCCCTGGCCACCTCGGCTCAAATCCCTGGCACACTGTCCCTGATGATGATGTGGACCAGCAAGCAGTGGTCACTTCTGAATGTAACTTGGGAAGGGTGGGCAGACAGCTGGCTCCACTGGGCTCTACCGTGTCAGCCAGTGCCCACGAGCCTCACCTCGAGCAGCCTTCACGGGACCAGGCGTTGACATCCAGCGATGAGGAGGACATCTATGCCCACGGGCTGCCCTCTTCATCCTCGGAGATGAGCGTGACAGATCTTGGAGGCAGTCGCTCCCCACAGGACCTGAGCCAGCCAGCCGCTGATGACACTGGGCTGCTAAAGTCAGATCAGGTGTGAGGGCTTCTTTCTTAAGGGAAGTCATTGGCACACTGATTATTTTTCTTCTGATGGAAAGAAATTATATTTCTCCCGCAAAACCTGTAGGCCACATGTTTTGAAGTCTGGGTTTGGGGGGTTTCTGACGCAGGGACCTTGAATGGCTGGTCTAGTGCTGCCCTCCGTGGCCTTGCTCAGGAACCCACTTCACCAGCAGCAGCAGGGTTGCATCTTGTCCGGCATAGGCGCTTTGTGGTAGTCATCTCCAGGAAGGGCTGACTGGGCCCCGGGGCCATTCCAGAAAACTGCGGGGCAGAGGGCTACACACTTGTGGTGGGGAAGGCTCTGAGCAGGTGGGAGGCGGAGGGAGCCAGCGGCAAGACCCTGGTCCCTCAGACTGCTGTGTCCTCAGCCAGAGGCAAAGAAGAAACCAGGCTTGGGGTCCAGTGTCCTGCGGGTCCACCTAGCCCACGTACCCAGGAGGTGATCATTGACTGTTCTTGGGCATTTTATAGAAGCAAGTGATTGTTAGGAAGTGCTTACTTTCTTCAGCAAGTAATTATTGTTAGAGGTACTTGGTTTCAGAATGAACTGTGTGTTGTAACTTTTCCTACTAAGTAGACATGAGGTGTGGGTTATGAGTGAGAACTTACAGCTCCGTGTGCTTTCCCCCCATGTACCGCTGGGTCTTCCCGTGCTAATTGTGACATTTAGGCAGCTCTCGCGTGAGCCAGGCGCCATGCTAAGCATTTCACGAGTTTAGCTCATTTACTTCTACAGAAACAAAACAAGCGAGGAAGTAGGTACCGTTGTGGTCCCCGTTTCACAGAGGAGGAAACTGAGACTCAGGACAGTTGAATGGCTTGCACGGGTCGGAGCAAGGGCAGGGCTGGCCCCGGGACCCCCCCTCAGCCTCTGCTGCCCAGCCTCGAGAGAGATACGCCCTGCTTGCCTGTTTTGAGGCAGAATGCAAAAAGGCTAGGCCTCTGGCTCCTGCATCCTTTCTTGGTCACCCAGGCTGCCAGGCTGCCCTTGGTGGCAGGGGCCTGCTGATCGTGGATCTCAGTCTCAGGGAGGAGCCAGACACGAGTGCCCATCATCTTATTGAGTGGGTCTCGGCTGGTGATGAGCAAGGCGCAGGACTGTGGGAAGTCAGGGGTGCCCGCCCAGTGCCAGCATTACCAGGAAGATGGGTCTGTGGGGGAGGCCCATGGGGATTCTAGGCCAGAATTTTAGAAGAGCCCTTCCCCAGGGACAGGGAGCCTGGCACTTTGAGGACCTGTCCCCTGCCTTCAAGCCCCCCGCCCCAGCTCCTTCAGGGAGCTGGAAAGCCAGGAAATTGAGGGGGGTGAGAGTTGTGCGGGTGGATAAGGCTTGTTATGGTGAGCAGAACCAGAATGCAAAGGGCAGGGTACCATTCTCTTTGAAGCAGTTAACTTCCATATGTGGGAAATTGTGCAAATACATTGACTTCTTTTGCAGTTTCTTTTGTCGAAGTGCAAAAACTTTATTTAGTTTCATTTTTAAAAGAATCCCAGCAAACTGCACTTTACGCTACAAATTCAGTCGGGCAGAGCGTCCGGGCCAGGTTTCCATCAGCCACATGGTGTGTCTGGGCCCGGTGATTGGAACAATGCTTGAGAAAATGTGGGAAAGCAGATAGTGGTGTGCTGCTTCTCCTCACGCATCTGTGATGATATTACGTACAAAACATCAATTTGCGTGCATGTGTTCAAGAACATGTGTGAAGTGAGGTATGTCTGTAGAGTGAAGCCAGATCCTTTTAATGTAAGCATTACGTTATGTCATAATACAACCAAGTGTTATTCAGGCATGCTATGAGGCCCAGAGGGGACAACAGCTCCCATTTCGGAATGCTTCTATTAGAGCATGGCCCAAAGATAGCGGGGGCGGCTCTCTGCATGGCTTCTGGAAGATCCTTTCAGCTCTGACTTCAGTGGTATCCGCACGCTTTTCTTGTGGACAACAGTACAGCAAATGCAGTGAGTGTGTCAATTCCGCAGCACTCACCAGGCTCTGTCCTTGTTAGTTTGCAGAAAGCTGGATGGGCTACTCTGGCCCCGGCTATGGCATACTAAGCTTGGTGGTCTCCGAGAAGTACATTTGGTGCCTGGACTACAAAGGTGGCCTGTTCTGCAGTGCGTTGCCAGGCGCTGGGCTGCGCTGGCAGAAGTTTGAAGACGCTGTCCAGCAGGTGGCAGTCTCACCCTCAGGTTCGACTCCCCTGCCCCGCATCCCGACCCAGGTGGAGCCCCCTTAGCACCGGCTCCCCGCAGCAACTCCAGCCATTCAAGACGTGCCTTTCCCACTAGGGTGAGGGGTTTTCTCCAAAGAACACGAATTGCTTTGCTGGATATCAGTTAGTAAATAGTGCTCATGTATGTTCGATTTGAGGTTTTGGTTTTTTATTAATTGCAGTGGTAACACATGAACATGTTGTTTGTAAACTATACAAATAGCTTGAATTTTGAAAAATATTAACATACTAACTCCTTATAAAAATAGAATGTGTTTCTGTTTCTTAGTGTTGCTTTAAGGCAGCTTGAACTAGTGAAGATGGGCCCGTGCATATGTTGGGTGTGTTCCGACTATTTGGTTTCCTTTTTAGAAATATTTTTAAATGAGCTATCTACAGTCTTTGGGTGGGTAATCTACTCCCGGAATGTAAAAAGAAAAGGCATTCATTCTCTCATGCCGTGAGGAAGCCATTTTTAGCGATCTATTGCAACAGACATTTCCTGAAGGAGGTTCTGCTTGAATGAAATACCTGCCCTATCTTCTCCCCTGCTTTGTCCTGTTGGTCACTACACCTGTTTGGGGGGTAGACAGGTAGCACAAGTGTGTTCATGTGTTTCTTTGCCTTGTAGTTCCTGGTGCACGGTTAGGACATTGGAAGGAAAGTCAGAGGAAACCGAGTCTGTGACCTCAGACCGGTCCTCAGTGGCTTCACGATGGAGTTCCCTTAACTCTCCCTGGTCTCTGTCACTATTTAAAATACCAGTTTGTTCAGGGTTTCTTTGTTTTATGTCTTCGCTTATTTGAAAAATATTTCTCCTTAGAAACTGAGACAATAACCTATTCCATTAGCTACATTGTGTAATTGTGCGTTTTAATTCTTTTCCTGTCGTTTACCTTTGGGTCTGTCTCCCCAGCCACTTAGAAACTTTGGTTCTTTCCTGATTATATTAATTACCTTGTGTTTCCAAACCGTTCAGTCCCTTGTTGCTCTAGTAATAACTCTTGTCTCCACCAGGTTAGCATTCTGGGCTGAGATGGCCTTGGGGCCACATCCTCAGTGGGCAGCAGGGCCCTGTGCCCTGTGGCCATCTGTCCTGCTGCCACCCGTCCTCCAGCTCCTCGTCAGTCCCTCTGGTCCAGCCCATCTGTGCTCTGGTGGCTCTCGGGCCTGCCTGCAGCTCCTTACACTTCAGTGCATGGCCTGTGCCACACGCTCCATCTACAGAGAGTACACCCTGGCTTCCCTTCCTCCCTCCCTCCCCTCCTTCATCTCTGTCAGAATCCCTCTCTGAGTGAAGAAAGCACAGCCCAGCTCATATGCTTCCTTTTCATGTCTCTTGTCCATGTGAGACATGACTGGTCCAGAAGTGACCCTGCAGGACCCCCAGCCTCTCTCAGGACACTGGTTGTGCCTCACGGTGCTTCCTTTCTGGGGCCTCATCTCGGCACGCTAACGTGTCACCCTGCTCATATTCTGAGATGGGCGCCCGTGAGCTGCCTGGCCCTGTGTTCTGGGTCTTGCTCCTCCAGCCTTCCTAACAGCCTCTAAGGCGGGCGTGAGCCCCTGTCACAGATGAGGAAATGAGGCTTGGAGACGTTAAGTGATGTGATGGCCGGAGCCACACAGCTGCCTTCACACCTGGGTGCTTCAGTCTCTTTCCACAGGTGGGGTGGGAGCAAAGGGTGGCGTGTTTTAGAAATCTCTGTCCCCGCACCCCAAATGAAGTCTTCTGTATAAGTAATTCTCAGTATTTTTTGGATGGTGAATAGAATTTTGATTTCCACAGGAGCCCTTCTCTGGAAGATTGAACAGAAATCTAACCGAGCTTTTGCTTGTGGAAAAGTGACCATCAGGGGGAAGCGGCACTGGTACGAAGCTCTGCCCCAGGCCGTGTTTGTGGCGCTGAGTGATGACACAGCCTGGGTCATCAGGACCAATGGAGACCTGTACCTGCAGACAGGTAACTGAGGTGGGGCTCGGGTGCCGTGGGTCCTGATGCAATGGCTGCGTCCTGCTCCTCGCTTGGTTAGTGGCAGACTTAGAACAGTCACAAGGACTGAGAGGCTAAAAATCTCTTTAAATTAACAGACTTAGAAAATATTTGCCTTTGGAATACTCTGCTACTGACTCAGATTCCACCCAGGACAGATTTAGGGCAGGAATTAATAGGATTGTTTAGTGAGATGCAGACAGGGTCTTATTCTCCTGCTGGCTAACCATCACTTACCCCGTGGTATCAGATCTTAACAGGAAAGAATAACAGAGGTGACATTAGAGCCATTTTCCCTAGAGCTTATGGCTCGATTTTTCAGCCAGGTCAGAGCCCTGCTTCTCTACACTTATTTACATGTGGGCCAGGAGAAAACAACGAGAAATAATTTGCTCTAAACAGCAGTTCAACTTGTCCTAGGAAACTGCCCTGAGGGGATCCTTTAGCTTCTATAAGAGACGCAGTGGAACTTGTTTATTAAAAATAAACTGTAATGAGAGTCAGTGTTTATGGGCTGTCAGCAAAATGGGATATGAGTTTCCCAAAGCAGTGTGATTTATCCGTGGCTGGGAAGGGTTATGGGCACGAGCTCTTTTCTGGTTGTCAAGAGGCCATATTGGATTTTTGTAGAAATCAATCTTGTAACCATTTCACGTTGCTGATGCCAAGAGAATGTTTTAATCTCTGTTGTGAACTGTCAGCCAGGGCTGCTTCTCTGAGACTGACAGCTCTCGCACATCTGGCTCTCTCCCAGATGTGTGGGATGGCATGTCCTCGCAGCTCCTGCCTGAGGTCTGGGGCAGCCTCCTGGGATCCGGGCCACGTGCCACCCTGCTCTCTCCAGCCCACTTCCTGTGTCTCTCTTCAAGTAAAAATAGCTCTGGAAAGGCATGTGCACATCCAACTGCCAGGGGCGTTTGCATTTCGTTCCCGGTGGGGAAATGGGGTGCTTCTGGCCTGGGGGTGAAGAGCAGTTACCTCCTAACCCGCAGTGCCGGAGCCATCACCAGGCCGTGGTTTCAGATGACCCGCATCGCACCCATGCCTCCTGGGCTAGGGCCTCGGGCCGGCCCGAGAGTCCATGCTGTGTGAAGTCTTCAGGTGCTTCCCGCCTCATTGCACAGGGACACGCACCCAAGGACGGCGATGCCACAGGGTGCTCGTGTGATCAGCTGGGAGCACCCTGGGATACGCAGACCTAACAGCAGGCTGTGGCCATGGAACATGGCGTTTTAGGTGATAGCTGTTCTGCCAGCTCCCCTGGCAGTGGCTTTCATCCCCTTAGACGGAGGCTGCAAGGAGGCAGGGAGGCTGAGCCCTGGCCCTTCCACAGCCTTGAATGCCATTCATCTAGGAGATCCAGGGTTTGCATTTTAGCAGTAGACCCCTCCCCACACACACACACACCAGGTAAAAGCAGGGAGAGAAGACTGCTGTGTTGGAGGTCCTCTCAGAGGCTAGCTGAGGCCGCAGATGCCAGCCGGTCCAGTGGCACTGCGGCCCCTCTGCTCACCCTGCAGCTCCAGAGGCACAGCCATCGGCAGGGAAGGCGTCTCAGCGCAGCTGCTGGCGGCCCAGGCCCTCTGGCTCAGGGGTTGAGCTGCTTTCCTGCTTTGGGCTTTCATGGTCTTTCAGGACGTCATCAGAGACACGAGAGAATTCTGAATGGTTATTCCTTCTGTTTTCAAAGAGCATCTGAAAATGCTTCAGATAAGATGTTACATTTAAGTACAATTTAAGCATTGTATGTTGAGTAGACCTTTAAAAAAAAAAACTTACAAAAGAATATAACAAAATACCAAAACAGACAAGAAGTAAACAGAATAAAAACGAGGTGTGAAGTCCTCACTGTGTGCCTTTGGGGGCTTCCTGTCTGTCTCCCTGGCAGGTCTCAGCGTGGATCGCCCCTGTGCCAGAGCCATAAAGGTCGACTGTCCGTACCCCCTGTCCCAGGTCACAGCCCGGAACAGCGTGGTGTGGGCGCTGACTGAACAGAGAGCCCTCCTGTACCGGGAGGGTGTGAGCAGCTTCTGTCCAGAAGGGGAGCAGTGGAAATGTGACATCGTCAGGTATCAGTCGGGAGGGGCTGGGACATCTTTAGCCTGGTTTGTCCCACCTCCGTTCTTTGTCAGCTGGGCTCCCCTTTCCTGGGCACAGCTGGTTCCCTGAAGGTTTCTATGGTTACAGTGTTCTCTGCAGCCGTCAGGGCCATTTTGAGCAGCCTGACATTGGAGACGCCTTGTGCCTGCCTCTGACCGGCACACTGGACGTTGGGTCAAAGCTCAGCTTTTTAAAATGCTGCTGTCTCTTGCGTAACCTCGAGCCAGTCTCCTGACCAGCTCTTTGCAGAACGGCCCAGTGTCAGGGAGCTTCTGTTTAGAACTTCAGATGGTTTAGTAAGGCCAGATCTTTCTCTTTATTGTTGTCCTAGTCAGTTGAAACTGATCTCTGAATTGTCATGTACTTGATTACATTATGCCATTTAAAATTTTAATTACAGAATTACTGTCAAATCATTTTGCTAATGTGAAGTTATTAACAGTCCTTAGAAAAATTAGGTTAGGATATTCTTGTTTGAATTTAGAAACACAGGAAACTTGAGTGAGTCGCTCTTGTGGGCCAGACAGTGCTGGGCTGGGTGTGCAGAGAAGACTCAGCCACAGCCCTGCCCTCACGGAGTTCCCAGTGACTGACCGGCCGGTTAGTGCACATGGTCCTAAACCAGACAGCGGGACACGGAGCACCGAGGGCACCTTGGCTACACCGGCAGAGGCGGGGCCTCGAGGCCAGTGAGGATGTCACCAGATAGGCGGGTGGGGGAAGGGTACTGCCCAAAGAGAGGCAGCGTCTGCCCAGCTGCAGCTGCTTGGTGTAGCCTGGCATGCGGGGTGGGGGGGTCCCGGTCACTTCATTGGTGAGGGAGCGGGTAGTGAGGTAGAGGTGCTCAGGGGCCCTGAATTCGAATGTGCCTGCTCACTGTTGTCCTATCATTCTGGGTCTTCATGTTGCAGAATCTGCAACACATTTGAACAATTTATTTTGCACAGTAATTTCACTCAAAACTCAGGCTTCCTTCCTTGGAACTTGTGGGAGGGGCGCGTCTCTTCTCCCAGGCCAAACTCCCCAGAAGACACGATGTGGGCTGGGGGCTCTGACGCCCCTGTCCTCCTCGTTGTTTTCAGTGAACGGCAAGCTCTGGAACCTGTCTGTGTAACGCTCGGGGACCAGCAGACTCTGTGGGCCCTGGACATCCACGGACACCTGTGGTTCAGAACCGGCATCGTTTCCAAAAAGCCCCAAGGAGATGATGACCATTGGTGGCAAGTAGGTGTCCAGCTCCAGGGAGGCATGCCAGGGGTCGCCCTGCGTCGGGAATTCTGCTCCCCCTTTAAATAAAGCCCCTCTTTTTTCCTTAAAGACATTGAGGAGGTTGGGTTAAATCAGCAGTCTTCATGTTAACTATTTGATGAATTAGACTGCTGTATTTGAGCATATTAGAAACATCAAGGACTTTTCATCTGAGTAAGTAACTTGTAAAGCTCCCTTTGCTTAAATACGCAGGCTCTGTTTATTTATTTAGGTGTTGCTTAGAAATCGATCATTGTATGTTAAATAAACACATGGCATCCATTGGAAGACCTAGGTAAGCATGATGCTTAATTCAGAACAAATGTGCTAAGAGACTAGACGGTAGGTTTGGAAAATCCAACCCACAATTAAAATGCATCTCTCTCTGCTTGTTCAAAAGGCCTCTGTGTGAGTGTCTTTCAACAGAGAAAGGAGACTTTCCCCACATGTTCCCAGGAAAGGAAGGGCTTTGAGAATTAGGGGTAGGGTCCAGCACCTTTTCATGACTTGGTACCAGCCAGGGGCTTAGAACATGTTTGCAGAGGAGTGTCTACTGCCCACTCTGGTACCAGTGTCACGCAGCTCCCATCTCCCATGGTGGCAGGTAAGGTCATATGGACACGCAGCAGCTGTGAAACACATAGCCTGTCTTCAGTGTCACGTCTCCGGTGGTTCAGGTTTCATTGTCGCCTCACACTTGCCTTGTTGCTCTCAGATCCCTCAGGTGAGAAAACGGAAAAATGAGCTGTGTGCGCTCTTCAATGAATGTGTGTGTACATGTCTCTAACTCAATATGCCAGGCACTGTAAAATACCTTCTCTGTATTTGTAACCTATTATATGGTTCTTCACACACACACACACACACACACACACACACACACGTATGTGTGTACTAAATTCTATTTCAAAGTAGCCTAAAGAAAACTAAATATAATTTTATCATCATATTCAGAACATTATCTTTAGAGACATTTAATCAACAGAATCATCTTACAGGTATTTGAAAGTTATTTTAGTTACTGTAAGATTGATTTCTTTGTAGTGCGAGAGCCAGCATTAGGTTTGGCTGCCAAACCTGTTTCTTTTTAATTTGCATCCTGCTTACCTGCAAGCCTTGGGTGCTAGGACTGAGTCGGTCACAGACTTGCCCGTGACCTTGGTGTGTACACACCCCCGAGGAAGGGTGAGCTCCAATGGAGGCGGCCTAGCCAGGCCAGCGGTGCGTCCCCGAGTGAGACACGAGGTCCTGACGTGGTAACACCATTCCCTTACACTTCAAGTCAGGTAGCAACTCACTTCACACAGCTAGTGTGGGTCCTCGCTCAGATAAGAAAGGGCAGTGTTTGTACACATAGTAAAGTACTGATTTTTACAATAGTTTCCTTTTTGTTTTTTATAAATTGAGGTCCCTATCATAAATGATGTCCCCTTTCCCTCAACACTTCATTGTGCATGATCTGGGAATGTGGCTTGCACGCGGCTGTCCTAGGAGCAGGACAGCGACAGTCCCTGTGCACCCACCCAGCAGGGCAGACGTATGCTCAGATGTCAGTCGGAACAGATTTTGGCCCATCTTAGAAAGCACTTCCTACCACCAGAGCTGCCAGCGGGGAGAGGTTTCCCTCAGAGGAAGGTGCCTGAGAAGCTGGTACCGGGCTAAGGTCAGACTGCCCTCCACTTGCAAAAGTTAAAAGCCGAGAGACAAGGTTGGTGGAAAGAAAGCAGGTTTGTTCTGAGTGCTGGCATTCTGGGAGGATGACGACTCCTGTCCAAAGGCCACCTCCCCGTTCCTAGAACAGGCAGGTCTTATAGGTGCGCAAGAAGAGGAAGAAAGGAAAGGGGGAGGTTTGAGGGCTGACTTCCTTCCTGGGGTCTGATCTGTTTTAAGATAATGTTATCTCCTGACTCCAGACGGGATTCGGACTGGACCACCAAGCCCTGGGGTTTTATGTGTGTATTCCAGTGTCTGGGCGCCTGAGGATTAAGAAATTGCTCTTTCCAGGTTAGGATTCTGTTGATTAAATGGATTAACAAGTATGTGTAACCTTGAGAAAGGGAATAAAACAGAGTTCTTCAGTTAATCGGTGAGGGGAGAAACAGGAAACACGTGAATATCAGGATGGATCAAACTGCAAACTAAGTCTAATTAGAGGTGTCTAGATAGCGAGCTATGCGGTGAGTCAAAGTGCAAACTAGCTAAGTCTAATTACGTTAGTGATTTACTGAATTTCACCCTTACACAGTGTTTCCTTCAGGAGCGTCGGAGAAGCCTGTGGTCCTGGCATCTGAGCCAGGGTGCCTTCCCTGTGGCCAGGACATCCCAGTGTTGGCCTGGCTAATTATGAACAGCCGCGGTTTAGATCATAAATTACGTCATCACCCAGCTTTTAATACCTTTTTAACCCATGTTGTGATTCTGAGTCTTGTACATTGTTGTCCATTGGAAATACCTAAATTTAAAAACCAAATTTAGAATAAAAGACTTACAGAGTGTGAGGGGGTGATACTCAATGACAGATATAATACATACTTGTAACAGGTCCATGTAATACAAAAGCGTATAAAATAAAAGGTGAACATTGTTTTCCGTCCTTCTAAATCTGACCCTCAGAAGGCGTTAGTTGGCAGTGTTGATGGTTAGTTGGCAGTGAAAGTCCTGCTGGGCTTTCTGGTCCTCACGGGAGCGCACGTGTGTGTGTATGGGTGGGTGTCTGAGGGTCGTGGGCCAGACCTCCCTCTCAGGCAGTGAGCACACACAGAAGACAAATGTAACTGCACTGAGAATGGGGTGTCCCCCCTCCCCCCAGGTGAGCATCACAGACTACGTTGTGTTCGACCAGTGCAGCTTGTTCCAGACTATAATGCACGCCACACAATCGGTGGCCACAGCGGCCCAAGTGCCCGTCGAAAAGGTGGCGGATAAACTGCGTATGGCGTTTTGGTCTCAGCAGCTTCAGTGCCAGCCGAGCCTTCTCGGGGTCAACAGCAGTGGCGTCTGGATCTCCTCGGGCAAGAATGAATTCCATGTCGCCAGAGGAAGTCTCATCGGTGAGTGAATTGCTTTGATTTCCACATTTGATAGGCAGTTTTGCCTTAAAGTTGGCATTTGAAGAAAAGCTTTAAGCTCTCAACCTGAGAAGACAATGGTGCCAGTGGTGAGAAGTGTTCCTGACGAGGCCGGTTTATGTTTTGTATCCGTTTCCTTTCTTTATTCTGTCATTGCTACAGCTGGGCTCCCCCAGTCCAGATGGTGTGTGATCAGCTTCCACCGGGAGCTGATTAGGGTAGGATATAAGAAGAGCACAGGGAGCTCAGTTTAGTGGTAATGGTTTCACATTTAAATGAAAACACCCAAACCGGAAGGGCCTAGGAAAAGAGAATAGTGCATTTCCTAGAGGGAAAATTATTGCGCTGGAGAAAATGCAGGGCTCTGGCCAGATCTGTAAATGTAGGTGTGGATCCCCATGGGTCGGGGCTGCGTTTCTATAAGTGAACCCCTGCTTTGTGAACTTTCCCCAGCTCTCCTCCCACTCGTAGCCTCCCAACCCTGGGCCAGCCTGTGGCTCTGCTTGTCAGTGTCCACAGCGACCGGGGCGGCTCCTCCAGTGCTGGCTTGCACCTCCCAACGTAAGGACACTCCAGAATTAGCCACGGAGTCCTGAAGACTAGCTGTAGCCTAGAACTAACGCTTTGAAGTGTGGTTTTTTTCCTTCTTTCTTTAACACACTCTTCTATTTATTCTTCCTAGGCACTTACTGGAACAATGTTGTTCCCCGTGGGACAGCTTCTGCAACCAAGTGGGCCTTTGTGTTGGCTTCTGCTGCTCCCACAAAGGAAGGTTTGTGGGGAAGACAGTGCACGGGTTGGAACCATCGTCTGCCTGTGGCCTAGTTGGGACAGGGGTGTGGCTGTGCGGACCTCAGATACAAGATGGGGTGTTACAGGCTGGTGGCCCTTGTTGGCCCATCAGAGGGCCCTGAAGCTGGGTGGGCTTGACCAGAAGAGGAGGGTCTAGAAGTAAAGCTGCGTGAGTGTAGAGGCGAAGCATCCTGAAGGAGGGGACGTGCAGTGTCGCCATGAGGGCCAGAGCCTGGTCATCTCCAGTGACATGCCACGGGGCCATAGCACAGCAGGCGGTAGGTACCCAGCCTCTTCCCGGACTGCTTCCCGTTTCCCCTTCTGATTCTGTCACCTCTGAGCAGCCTCTGGCTAGCCTAAGTCGCACAGTCCTGCCCCCAGCGGCTGGGGCAGACCTCTTCCTCTCCAGTCAGAACTCAACAGCCCCGCCAGGAGCATGGGGCTGGGAGCCAGGAGAGGCAGTGTGCTCCCCAGTGGGCTGGGAGCCTGGGTAGTCAGGTGACCCCTCTAGGAAGCCACCTCCCAGGACATCTGGGGGTCAGAGGAAACAGTTGGTTACTTCAAGCACTAGCACCACTAGAAAGTGGATTACGTGGTCAGTGCAATAAAATGCGTCCTTGCTGGGTTGTTCTGACCGCAGTTCTGAAATCAGTAAGCACTGGAAACCATAGGTTAGTTCCTGAGTTGGGCACAAGTTTATTTGGCAGCACAGCCTGACCTGCACAGCCTGAGGCTACCGACAGGCTTCATTTGTCCCCTTGGTCGTGACTGCAGGAATGTCACTGTACTTCGTTGGGGGTGCTGCCTGCCCCCCTGGGGCTGTTACTTAAATGTGTGGCATACCTATTGCCTTAGGATTTCAAAATCCAGAGGATTTTAAGTTCTAAAACATATCTGGTCACACATTTTAGATAATACTTTAAATAATACACCGTGAGCAAGGTTTTAGTTTCCCCGAGGGTTATTTGCCCATCAGTTATTTTAAACTGATTCTGCTACACCTAAGAACTCAAAAGCTGGCAGAGGGAATGAGGGGACGTGATTTTGAGGTGAGGATGAGAGGAAGATGCTTTCCAGCTTTCTGAGCCTTCTCCAGCAGCCTCCCCAGCCTGCCCCTCACAGTAGAGCAGGGAAGGCCTGGTCCTTCTGAGGCCAGGCACTGCTGAGCCGCCCGCCACTCCACAGCACTGATGAAATACCGAGTTAGAGACCTCCCAGCCGGCATGAAACGTCCCAGGTCAGAGCGCTGGGCCAGAAACGTAGCCTCATGAACTCTCCTCATAAGCCTTGCTTTCTTTCATTTCTTTAAAATTTCTTGAGCTTGTTTCTTGCTAAGTGGCTGGTCACGGGGTTTCCCTCTGACTGTGACTTAGAGTGTACAGAGCTCCTGTCACATGTTGGTATGTGAGCGTGGGAGCTGCCCAGAGGCAGAGGCCGCCTCATGCTTGGTCAGTGACGCCGTGAACCTTTCCCACAGGAAGCTCCTTGTGGCTATGCCAAGGCAGCAAGGACCTGTGCAGCATCAGCGCCCAGCACGCACAGTCCCGTCCATCCACGGTGCAGCTGCCTCCCGACGCCGAGATGAGAGCCTATGCCGCCTGCCAGGACGCACTGTGGGCCCTGGACAGCCTGGGCCAGGTGTTCATCAGGACGCTGTCCAGGAGCTGCCCCACAGGCATGCATTGGACGCGGCTGGACCTTTCTCAACTAGGTATGGCCGCCTCGTGCGTCATGACTGCCTTAGGCTGTATCTGAATGTGACAGCTGACAAAAGTTCCCGGCTCCCCTGGGTTCCATTTGTAGGAGCTCTTGTATGACATTTTTTGTGTTGCTGGATTTCAGGCGGTTATTGAGCCACTCTTGCAGATCAAATGGGCTTCTTAATTTTGTAGAAACTTTACTTCCCCACCACTTAGGTTTGCGGGCTTTTCAGAACCTGGGAGGAGCTCATACTCAGAGGAAGTTGCCCACTAAGAACTGCTTGAAATAATCCTATTGGTGCAGCTGCCTCTGCCAGTCTGTCTGCATGTGGCACACGGCTTCGTGCCCTTTAAATCTGGGAGAGGGAGCGTGTCCCCTGCCAGGATCAACAACCCACTGACCTGTCTCCTCTGCAGCTAGAACAGTGCTCAGCACAGAATAGCAGCTCAGCAAGTGTGTCGACTCGAGATCAGACTGAGGAGATGCTGTGCTTCTCACTGCCGCTCTGCTCCAAATGTCCCCACCAGGGTTACAGAGCAGGCGAACTAGCATGGTGCCATTTATAAGTCATTCATTCGTGTTCCAAGCAGTAACATAATAGAATGAGCTCACAGCATTGGGTTATTCTCCGGGCAAATTCTTCATCGCTTGGCAGCTTAGGTGTGGCTGGTCTGAAGGCGGAGACTGGCCTGAAGGTACTCTGGGGGGTCCTGTGAGCCTTAGGAACCCTGCCATACAGTTTCCCCTTTCGGTAAACTGACAGCCAGCCCTTTTTTTGTTGCTTGTTAGGTGGTGGAATTGAATTATACAAGCATTTAATGTTTGAGAATTCAGCCATATATACTCAGGGAATAAAAAAAGAGGGGAGAAAGAAAGCAAGAAGGGAGAAAGGGAGGGCTGGTTGTCTGCCTCCCTCCACTGCAGCCCTGGGAGCTCACGGGCCACTCAGCGTCCCATGAAGCCAGTCTCAGCCCACATGGTTCCCACAGGGTGCTGTGTAGACATATCTTCATTCTTTTGTCCAAGAAGGCCCCCCAAACATCATACAGCTTAACCAAAAAGCAGGTCGGTTCTCAGTTAAAGAAGCAAGCAAGCTCTGTTCCAAAGCTAGGAAATTTTCCAGGGTCATTTTGATTATTTATGCTTTTGGCCTGACACCCTGTCTTTTGAATCTAAACTCAGCACCATCACCGGTTACCTTCTAGCTTTTAAGAACATTCTCCAGCCGCCATTACTGACAATACTGACCAGAGTGCAGCTGGTCGTGGTCCTAAATGCTGGCGCAGGAGGACCTTCCTGCCTGTCCTGGGAAGCCTTTCATTTATTCAGAGAGCCTACTGGCCCGAGCCTTTCTCCAGCAGCCCCCAGCCAGACCAGTTTGGGGGATGCCACTCATTCTTTCCGGAGATACAGCAGCCAGGGCCCCGTTTGTGTCCTCCCACTAAATCTTGAGTACTCGGGAGGCCGTGCTGATTTGCAGGATCTGGGTCAGAAGCAGAGCTGTTTCCCGGCACCACCCTTTCCCAGGCCCTTGGCAGAAGCCATTGCACTGCAGTGGGTGTATTGAGTGGGCGTTGCGCCAGGCTCCACCCTGCTAGAACCAGCTCTGCCTGTGGCCCCCAGGCTCTGGCCCACAGCTCTTCCTCCCTTCCAGCCCTGCCTAGTCCTCCTGGCACTGGTGAGCAGGCTGGAGTGGTACAAGTCTCTGAAGTGCCCTCGGGTTTAACCAGAGCGGTGGCCATTCTTTCTAGGGTAGAAACAGCTTTGGTGGGGTTAAGTGTCACTTTGAGAGTAGGAGGAAGCTGGAACAAGGCCATCCTGAGTCCAGGATGAGTTTTGGCTCTCTAAAGCACAGGCAGGTGCTTGCTGAGGGCACATTGGCTCTCTAAAGCACAGGCAGGTGCTTGCTGAGGGCACACACAGTAGGTGCTTGCTGAGGGCACGGGGGCAGGAGCAGTGGAACCGAGCCACCCTGCCTCATCCTGCAAAATCATTAGCAAATCAATGCCAGGATGGAGCCAAGCCTGGAATGGATCACACAGCCAGCAGGTGCAAGGTGGTCAGGTAGAGGAGGTGGAACTGATGACAGAGACGGTGCTGGCTGTGCACATTCCTCACCTTTCTAATGGGAACAGCAGCCCTTACCCCAGAGAGAGGGTGCAAGTAAGCATCCTGTGTAAGTCAGCTGTCTCGGCAGGTGTGACATGTCCTGCTTGGGGACGTTCGTAAGCCATCGTTAGCTGCACAGCTCAGGCTGGTGCAGGACTCCCCGCCTGAGTTTAACAGTGTGCAAGGGGGGAGGGAGCAATTACAGGAACAGAGGACCCATCTCAGTCTTTATCGTGCTCCGAGCTCTAGATTTTGTTTATTTACCTGGGTTACTGGCTGATACTGAAATGATGGATAAAGACTCCTTTTCCCATTTTCTGAGCCCTTGGGAGAATGCAACAAGCCCACAGAGGGTAGGTTTTGTGTTGTGCTAGGAAGGTGGGCAGGGCCCAATTGGGAGGAGGGCAATGAAAGGCTGTCAAGGCCACGAGGTGTCCTGCTGCTGGGCTCTCTTCAAGTATGGTCTGCGTGGCCTGTGGGACAAACAGACGAATCAAGGGTTTCTTTTCATTATTAGGTTGGTGCAAAAGTAATTGTGGTTTTTGCAATTTTTAATCTTTTAAACCTCAGTTACTTTTGCACCAACCTAATATTAAAATTCAGGGGTGCCGGTTTTGAGTTCAGGTGAGCTCCCTGCCCAGAACCCCACGCGTGTGTGTCCATGGCAGGTTGTCATCAGGCAGCGTGTGTGGAGTACTGATGAAGAGAGTATAGTCATCTAGGTAACCTGAACGCTGCTTGCGTCACTTCCCAGGGCTTACCCAGCATGCCTCGCTGATCTATTAAAAGTTAGCCGTGGCGTTTGCTCACAGCGGTGAAGGGAAGCACAGCCTTTTCAGGACTTGACTCCGCATGTGAGGGTTCTGTTTAATACCGAACTTCTCTTTCCCAGTCGTGCTCTCTCCTGGCTGCACTCTTCCGCTCCCGCTAAATTCGGCTGGGAAGGGCAGAGTCCGCTCTAGCTGTTTGTGCTTCTTTCCCGGCAGTGCGGTCAGGGTGTCTCTTCCATCTACTCCAGAAGGTCTCCCGGGTTGTCTTGTCCTGCTTCCCTCTCACCACCGCCAGGGCCACAGCCCCCTCCTCACCACCTGCACGACTGCAGTAACCGACTCGTGGCACCACGTTGCCCAACCACACCACGGCTGCCAGAGCCATCTTCCTGACACACACCTCCGGGGGGTGTGCCCTCAATGTTACATGGCTCCACGTGCCCCTAGAATCAGATCCGGGCTTCAGGGCGGCCCCCCGGGCTCTTATGGGCCTCGTGCAGCTGGGTTCTGGTCACCAGCCACTGCTTTTCTGTATGCCAGGCCCCTTCCTTCTCTTCCCGAGTCCTGGAATACTCTCCCTGCTCTTCCTGCATACCTCAGCCGAGACCGTCAGTCCCCTCAGCTTTCTCCATCATGACACCCTCCCACTGTGTTGCCTAAGCATTGAGCTCCAACTCTGTGCCAACAGTCATTTCAGTTGGACTCTACACACAGGGCTGGGGGCTCTGCAGGCAGGGACCACATGCTTGGCCACGTCCGTGCCCATCAGGAAACTAAACTGTCAGGGAAAGTTGTTAGTGTGTGTAACTCCATTTCTAAGTAATTCTGGAATGTGTGTTTCATTCCTTGTTACTGATAATCCTAAATAAAACTGCCTAATGTGCAGGTACGAGATGTCCTCACACCTGATTCTTTAGTCCAGCGCAAGTCGCCATCAGCCTGCCCAGGGCGTGAGGCAGGAGATGCTGGGTTTAGGAAAGCTCTTCAGAGAAATGATTTACCTCTTTTTCTCTTCAGTCCTGGCCTCTTCTTTACAAGTGTTCTGATATTAAAGCCGTAAAATACGGAAGCCTGTCGTCTTGCTGCTGACAACATGGTCTGGACTACCTTGTGCCAGCATTGACCTTGGGCATTGCCAGGTCATTGTAAAGTCTGGACTGTCACCAGTCTTCTCCACATTGCAAACAGAAATTGCAGTTTCAAGGATGACGGTAGCAAAGTTTCAAGTTATGAACACGATTCCTACCTTTAGTTTCTTCTTGAAGACGTAGCATCCCTCTCTCTTCTGCCCGCATACAAGTTACCAAATCAATTGCTGTTTTGAGATGAAATTAAGATAATTCTGAAATTAAATTTTTAACTGCTAAACCCTGTTATAGAGATATTATGGAATTTGTGATTTGTTACAATCTGAGTTTTTTGAAGAAAATTTGCATCATTTAGCAGATATTTAAGAGGCCCACAACATTCCACTTCCCGGTACATAAATATGCAGTCTGTCAGCCATTGGAATGTTTAGCAGAGTAATGCGATTTGTAATTATAATTTATCTGGTTAAAGCATTTGATGAGGACATAGTGTCATTTCATGCTTTTAAGTAACAAATAGGATTATATTATGCAATAATATATGCAGAAAAGTGTTTTATAAATAGTAAAACACCAAATAGATGCTACTTTTTTTCCCTACTTCTTCCTGCTCCTCGCCTCCAGTTCAAGCCGTTGTTTCTCAGTCCAGTTGTGTAGGACACAGCTCCCTGGCCCATGCTGGTGTTATGAGCCTTGCGCTCCCCCCAGTTGAGGCAGTTGGTCGCCGGTCGTTGGTTGGATGCTCACAGCAGCTCACGGCAGCTCTCGCCGGTGGCTGGCCATTCACACTGGATGCTGGCCACTCACGCTGGCTGCCGGCCACTCATGGCAGCACACGGTAGCCCACAGCAGCTCGCTCACGGTAGCTCACACCAACCTCCAGCTGCTCACAGCAGCCCAGCTCCAGGGAGAGCTGTTCACAATTTTAGCTGTAGAGGGCGCAGCTCATTGGCCCATGTGGGACTCGAACTGGAGATCTTGGCGTTAGGAGTGCGGCGCTCCAACCACCTAAGTCACTGGGCTGGCCCAGATGCTACTTTTTTGTTCCAAAATGCATGTTTAAAAAGTAATCCTAGGGGGCCGGCCCGGTGGCTCAGGCGGTTAGAGCTCCATGCTCCTAACTCTGAAAGTCTGCCAGTTCGATTCCCACATGGGCCAGTGGGCTCTCAACCACAAGGTTGCCAGTTCAGTTCCTCGAGTCCCGCAAGGGATGGTGAGCTCCGCCCCCTGCAACTAAAATTGAACACGGCACCTTGAACTGAGCTGCCGCTGAGCTCCCGGATGGCTCAGTTGGTTGGAGTGCATCCTCTCAACCACAAGGTTGCCGGTTCGACTCCTGCAAGGGATGGTGGTGGGCTGTGCCCCCTGCAACTAGCAACGGCAACTGGACCTGGTGCTGAGCTGCACCCTCCACAACTAAGACTGAAAGGACAACAACTTGACTTGGAAAAAAGTCCTGGAAGTACACAACTGTTCCCAATAAAATCTTTAAAAAAAAAAAAAAAAGTAATCCTAGGGAGGCCCGGTGGCTCAGGCTGTTGGAGCCCCGTGCTTCTAACGCCAAAGGCTGCCGGTTCGATTCCCACATGGGCCAGTGAGCTGCGCCCTCTACAGCTAAGATTGTAAACAACAGCTTTTCCTGGAGCTGGGCCTCTGTGAGCAGCTGGAGGTTGGTGGGAGCTATTGTGTGCCGCCGTGGGCTGCTGTGTGCTGACGTGTGCTACCATGAGTGGCCGGTGGCCGCACTGGCCGCAGCCGGCGTGAGTGGCCGGCAGCCAGCCAGTAGTCAGTGTGAGCTGCCGGCAGCCAATGAGAGGTGCCGTGAGATGCTGTGAGCTGCTGACCAACGGCCAATGACCATTGACCGACTGCCTCAGACGGGTGGAACACAAGACTCACAATACCAGCATGGGCCAGGGAATTGCACCCTACAATTAGGCTGAGAGACGATGGCGTAAGAACTGGGGGCGTGGGAGGGTGGGGGGGGAGAGAAAAAGTAATCCTAAAGGGAAGATGTCAGATTTGTTAAATAAAGTAATTAGAGCCTTTTTATTTTTTTAATGGGAGGGGACAACAATATGGAGTGGCAGAAAAATTGTAGCATGTCTGTTCGTCAGATTGGTAATGTAGTAACAGGCCCCAGGATCAGCAACTTCACTGCAAACACTGCTTTCCTGTTCCCACAAGCTTAGCTCTCAGTCTTTTAGCATCGTCGTCCCCTGGGTGACAGCTTACTGGCCCTACTGCTGTGTTCTGTGGCACCACTATCTCCGTCACTGCAGCAGGGGACAGCTGAAAGGCTCTTTTACACTTCAGAAGTGACAGATCACTTCTGCTCACAGCCCACTGGCCAGAACTAGTGGTGGGGCCCCCTAAGGGACTGTGAGAGCCTTGGAGTATTTGGGGAGGGCAAATGGTCTTTCCCACCTGTTACGACCATCTTCTCTGTGAAACAGCCACATGAACCTGTATTCAGGCAGCCTGAGAGAGACCCCCTGTGAGGTCAGAAACTTCAGAAAAGCTCTCTATTAAACGTTTTCTTCTTTGACTTGTCTCTTCAATTCAGAATAAGCTGGTTTATACACTGAAGTGTATATTCTAGCAGCCTCTTAAATTTGTTCTAAAAGAATGTTCTCCTTGTAACATGAATTCCATGCTCTGTTGACGATGTAGTTACTCCCTGTCACTCTGAGATGCCAACCAGTGTTTTTGTTACCATGTAACTCCAGTCACATGAGCAGCTACTGCCTGTAGTTCCTGTTAGGGCAGGTTGAAGACTCCAACATTAAATTATTTTTCAGTTAGCATTTGTTTCTCAGCTATTTCTGGGATTTACTGCTGAAGCTCCTTTATTTTGATTGGTACACATTTAATATGTAATGTTAGAGCCCTAGGGAATCTGTTTGAACTACCTGGTAAGACATCCTACAAGAGATGGAGGAAAGAAAAAATACAGTGAATTTCAGTGTAAGAGAAATCATCTTTAGGAAATGCACACAGGAATACTAAGAGTTTTTTTGTGTAGTCGTGAGTTAATACTTTTAAGTTGGTCTCCTAGTTAAGGCACGTGACAGAATTTCCACATAGCAGGATCCGTGCCTGTTGGTGCAGACACATGGGCTGTCGTCTGACGCCAGTGACAACTGTGCGGGGTGGCCAAACGCAACACCGCCTATTCCCCCATTTTAGAGTCAAAATGACCCATCCTCTGACCTAGTCGTCAGAAGACAAACCGTTCAACTTGAAAAATGGGCAAAAGACTTGAACAGCTACTTCACAAAAGAAGATAAACAAGTGCCCATAAGCACGTTAAAGAGTCTCAACATCATTAGTTTACGGGAAATGCAAATTAAAACCATAACAAGATGCCATGTCACACCTACTAGGAGGGCTGACATGGAAAAGGTGCCACAATGGATGCTGGTGGTGTGGGCAGCGGGCACACTGCTGGTGGCATGTCAGATGGTAAGCGGGGGGTGCGGACAGTTTCTTCAAAGATCAAACATACATCTACTGCGTGGCCCAGCAGTTCCACTCCTGTTATTCAAGAAAACAGCCCTTGTTCACAAAAACTCCTGCAAGAATGCTTATAGCAGCTTCACTCCTAACAGTAAAACGGAAATGGCCCACACGCACTGGCAGGTAAATGGATGAACTGAGCGTGCTGTTTCCATGCGGTGGGATAATACTCAGCAGTGAAAGAAGTGACGCTGCGGGTAAAGCTCACGTACGTTACACTGAGCGAAAGAAGCCACTCCCAGAGAGTGCGTACCTGTGACTCCCTGGACGTCTGGACCACACTGGACTCATTGTGGTGACAGAAATCAGAGGAGCAGAGGGGACGGGGGGATTGACCGGAAGGGGCCTGATGGAACTTTCTGGGGTGATGCAAATGTTCCACACCTTGATAGGACGTGGCTCACCTGGGTATATCCATTTGTCAAAACTGAACCAGACAGAAGGTGGAGTCCAGAGATCACAGGTCGCTGACATGGAGTCAGGCTGGACTGGCTTCAAACCTCAGGCCTCCCTTCATCTCCTGGCTTAGCCACATTCTTACCGAGGGATCTTGGGCAAATGTCTCGTGACTGAGTCTGCTGTCCTCACGTGAGGACCGGGGTACTGGGGTAGTATCCATGCCTCGCTGTAGGGAGGTTTGCAATGAGGGTGTGGAGGACGCAGCTGGGAGCCCGGCCTGCTGCCATTGTTCCCTAACTCGGCTGCTGCTCTGTTTGCCAAATAGACTGTTAATCAAATGTAGTTTCCCTTCAAAGGCTCTTCGCATTCCTTTCCTCTTGAAATCAGTTTGCTCAACAAGGAGAAATGTAAGCAGAAAAGTGAAGATTCGGGGAGGCCTAGTTATTTCATCTTAATCCCAGTTAGGAACAGGATTGACTGTAAAGATGAATTCCTCTCCCCAGATCCAGAATTTGCTGGTCATAGTCATCGGACGGAGTTACAATGGGCCCACGTGGAGAAACCAGTCCTGTGCTTGGTGACTGAGGGCACGGTGCTGCGACATCTTGACTGCTTTGCCCGTGGTGTAGGAGGGCTGCTGTGTGGCACCTGGCAGGTGGCCGGGCAGCCAGAGGCCTGGTGCCTCTCCTGTGCCATCATGTTCTCAAGCAACAGAGTTCAGCTGCCAGGGCAGCATCCTATCTTCCTGTGCAGTAAAGAATCCAAGTTCATACATTAAAGAACGAGGAGTCATTTTACAAAAGTAACCAGTCTGTGTGCATTTTCTTTGTTTACAGGAGCCGTGAAACTGACGAGCTTGGCCTGTGGGAATCAGCACGTCTGGGCCTGCGATTCCAGGGGTGGCGTGTACTTCCGCGTAGGAACCCAGCCTCTGAATCCCAGCCTGATGCTCCCGGCCTGGATAATGATCGAGCCACCTGTCCAGGTAAGTACACGTTAACTGATGCCAGCGTGCGCCTCAGTGAGACCGAAACTGTCTGGACTCTGTTGGGAAAAGCACCACGGCTGTGAGGTAGGCCTCCCACCACATGGGGCACAGGTGTGTGCCCAGCGTCCAGGTGTGCCCCATTCATTGGCCTCCCAGACTTGGAATTTGATGTTTGTGGAGTTTAGAACTGAACAGATTGTTGAAGTTGTCTGAGCCAACACTGTTTTTTCTTCCTCAAAACAAAATTATTTTGTTCCTAACTTTTTATAAGGCGAGCATTACTTAAAAATAAAAAAATCAGACGATACCCAGAAGTGTAGAGAAGAAAGTAAAAATCACTTCAAACCTTGTGGCAGAGACAGTGTGTTAGTGTCAGCATTTGTGAATGTCTCTCCTGGTCTGTCAAATTGTACTTCCCATTGCCCTCCAGCCCATGTTTCAGTTTCCAGTGTATTCTAGAAGTTTTTCTTGGGCTCTTGACTGTTCTGCCACTCACAAGAGAAGCAGAAGTCTGATGTCCGTGCACTGCTTAATTACCCCTAAAGATCTCGTGGTAGCTCTGCTAAGTATATTTCTGTTAACGTTTATCATTAGGAAGCTGAGATTTCATGAGAGTCATACGCTGACTGGTCCCCTGTATGACTTGGTTCGAAAAAATATGACGTTGCCACATGGACAGGCAGCAGGGGGCAGGAGTGGTTAGTCCTTGAACAAAAAATGCTTGAATGGAGAAAAGAAGGAAACCAAGGGTTTGGGTAAATGCCGTGTTCATTTTTAGCATCACGAACCCTCAGGGATGGGGTGACAGAGGTCAAAGGGCAAGGTTCAGGGCCGGTCCTGAGGACCACCCGTCCTGCCTAGCGGACCTGGGGCCTGTGCTGGGAGACCCTGCAATGAACCAGAGTCGGGCCTGGAGTACTCTCAGGCCACAGTTAGTGGTCACGGCCACGGGGAGGCTCCATGTGGATCTTTCCCCTTCACAGGGTTCAGGGGAGAATAAGTGGCGTATTGTCTGTGATGACACTGTGAATTCGACAGCGTTGTGCAAACCTGAGCTTACACATAGGAATTACAGTGCTGCTCACTTTTCCTCTACTCGTGGTGCTGCGTGACACCCGGCAGAGAGGAATGCCCTTCACTGGCCTGTCAAGCACTGCTGGTGTACGGCAATAACGGGAGGCAAGCCGACTTGCTGGTTTCGTCACAGCTTTTAGATTCTCCTCAGACCAGACACCTTCGTGTTACCTGATGTATGTCTTTGTCGGCACCTCCCTTTTTTAACTCCTAACAGCTTTATTTCTTTAGAGTTATAATTTACCTTCTTACAGTCTACAGCTCAGTAGTGTTTAGTATATTCACAAAGTTGTACAACAATCACTCCTCATTCCAGGACCCCACGCCCTAAGCCGCTGGCAGCCACTGATCTATTTCCTTCCTATATCTGGGCATTTGCCCACCTGGATTTGCCCGTTTCGTATAAATGGATTATACAACATGTGGCCCTTCTTGTCTGCCCCCTTTCAGTGAGCATTAGTTTTCTACGTTTGCCGTTAATGGTGTAGCACGTATCAGTGCCTCAGTCCTTGGTATGACTGAAGAATATTCCAGCGTGGGGACAGATCACATATTTTATCTATTGTAACTGACAGACATCTGGTTGTTCCTCCTTTCTGGCTGCCATGAATAATGCAGCTCTGAACATCCATGTATGCGTCCTTGTGTGGACATAGAGCTTCAATTCTGTGGGTGTATAACTTTAAGTGGAATTGAGGGGTCATGAGAGATGGTATGTTTCACTTTTTAAGGCACCGCCAAACTTCCACAGTGGCTACACCATTTTATATCCTACCCACAAAGTGTGAGGGTTCCAATTTCTCCACATCCTCACCAAAAATGTTTCTTACCCAATTGTTTTTTCTAGCCATTCTAGTAGGTGTAAAGTAGTATCTCGTGGGTTTGGTTTTGGTTTTTGATTTGGTTTTTCTACAGGGTTAATTTTTCAATAAAAATTTATTGAAACAAGAAATATTAACTTGTATATTGGGTTACTGAATGTTCCAATTTATATTAGAACAGTCCTATAGGGAAAGGAAAGCTAATCTGATCCAGACTGGCACTTTTTATTAAAATTCAGTTGGGTTTTGTTTTTTGGTGTTTTTTTTCAGTAGGGTTTTTTTAATTGAGGTATAATTGATGTGTAACATATTAGTTTCAGGTGTACAATATAATAATGATTAGATATTTGTATATGTTGTGAAATGATTACCATAGTAAGTCTAGCTAACATTCATCATGATATATAGTGACAAATGTTTTTCTTGTCGTGAGACCTTTTAAGATCTATTGTATTAGCAACTTTCAAATATGTAATATAGTATCATTATTAACAATAGTCACCGTTCTGTGCTTTACATCCTCATGTCACTGTGGTTTCGATTTGATTTCCCTGATGACTCGTAACGTTGAGCATCTTTTCATGTCTTATGGCTCATTTGTGTAGCTCCTTTGGAGAACTATATATTCAAATACTTTGCTCAGTTTTTAATTGGGTTATTTGTCTTTTAATTGTTGAGTTGTAAGACTTCTTTATGTATTCTGGTTACTAGACCGTCATCAGATAGATGATTTACAAATATTTTCTCCCATTCTCTTGGTTATGTTTTCACTTTCTTTATGGTATCCTTTGCACAAAAGTTTTTTTTTATTTTGTTGAAGTCCAATTTATCTGTTTTTGTTTAGTTGTAGTGCTTTTGATGTGCTAAGAACCATTGCCTAATCCAAGGTCAGGAAGAAGATTTATATTTGTCTTTTCGTCTAAAAGTTTTATAGTTTTAATTCTTGCATTTAGATATTTGATTCATTTTGAGTTAATTTTTGTATATGGTATGAGGAAGGTATCCAAATTCATTCTTTTACATGTGGCTATCCAATTATACCAGCACCATTTACTGGAAAAGACTATTCTTTCCCCATTAAATTGTCTTGACAGCCTTGTCCAAAACAATTGATCATAAATGTCAGGATTTATTACTGTACTCGGCTCTATTACAATGATTGGTATGTCTGTCATTATGTAGCTTTCTCATAAATTTTACAATCAGAAATTGATTTTTCTTTTTCAAGATTGTTTTGGTTATTCTATGTCCTTCGTATATCCGTATGAATTTTGGGATCAGTTTTTCAATTTGTAAAAAATGTCAACTGGGATTTTGATAGAAATTGTGTTGAATCTATAGATCAACTGGGGAAGTTATTGCCGTTTTGCCAGTATTAAATCTTCCAATCCATGAATATGGAATGTCCTTACATTTATTTAGGTATTCTTTAATCTCTTGCAACAGTTTTGCAGTTTTCAGAGTACACATTTTATACTTTTGTTAAATTTATTTTTAAGTGTTTTATTCTTTTACATACTATTGTAAATTGAATTGTTTTCTTAATTCCATTTTCAAATTGTTCATTGCTAGTATAAGTTTTTGCATGTTGATCTTATATCTGGAAATGTTGCTAAACTTGTTTATTAGTTCTAATAACTTTTTTTGTAGATTCTCTAGGACTTCCTATTAAAAGTTCATGTCATCTACAAGTAGAGATAATTTTACTTCTTTCTTTCCTATCTGGATGTCTTTTATTTCATTGTCTTGCCTAATCGCCCTTGCTGGAGTCTCCTGTACAATGTTGACTACAAGTGGCGAGAGAGGACATTGTTGTCTTGTTCCTAATCTCAGGAGAAGGGATCCTATCTTTCACCATTAAGTATGTTGTCAGTTGTGAGTCTTTCGTAGATGCCCTTTTTCAAATTGAGGGAGTTCCCTTCTGTTCTTGGTTTGTTGAGTGTTTTTATCATGAAAGAGCCTTAGCTTTTGTCAGGTACTTTTTCTGTATCTGTTGAGATGTTCATGTGGGTTTTTGCCTTTGTTAAGGTGATGTATGATATCGCTTGACTTTGTAAATTGGACCACCTTTCATTTCTGGGATAAATCCCACATGGTGTACATTCCTTTGTGTGTGGCGCTGGATTTGGTTTGCTAGTATTTGGTAGAGGATTTTTTTTTTTTTAATATTTTATTGGGGAAGGGGAACAGGATTTTATTGGGGAACAGTGTGTACTTCCAGGCCTTTTTTCCAAGTCAAGTTGTTGTCCTTTCAGTCTTAGTTGTGGGGGGCACAGCTCAGCTCCAGGTCCAGTTGCTGTTGCTAGTTGCAGGGGGCGCAGCCCACCATCCCTTGCGGGAGTTGAACCGGCAACCTTGTGGTTGAGAGGACGCGCTCCAACCAACTGAGCCATCCGGGAGCTCAGCGGCAGCTCAGCTCAAGGTGCCGTGTTCAATCTTAGTTGCAGGGGGCGCAGCCCACCATCCCTTGCAGGACTCGAGGAATGAACTGGCAACCTTGTGGTTGAGAGCCCACTGGCCCATGTGGGAATCAGACTGGCAGCCTTCGGAGTTAGGAGCATGGAGCTCAACCACCTGAGCCACTGGGCCGGCCCTTGTAGAGGATTTTTGTGTCTCTATTCATAAGGGAGATTGGTCTTTGGTTTTCTTTTCTTATCATGTGTTTGTCTTGGTGTCAGGGCAATGCTGGCCTTTTAGATGAGGGAGAAGTATTCTCTTATATTTTTTGGAAGAGTTTCTGAGGGATTGGTGTTAAGTATTCTTTAAGCATTTGTTAGAATTTGTCAGTGTAGGCCTGGGATTATCTTTGTAGGATTTTTTTATTATTATTACTGATTCAGTCTTTTTTCTTGTTACAGTTCTATTCAGAATTTCCTGTTTCTTTCAATTTGAGTAGTTTATGTCTTTCTAGGAATTTGTGCATTTCATCTATTACATAATTTATTGGCATCCACTTGTTCATAGTATTCCCTTATAATGCTTTTTTATTTCTGTAAGGTTGGTGGTATGTCCTCTCTTTCATTTCTGACTTTGGTAATTTGAGTCTCCTCCCCTTTTTTCATAGTTAATCTAGCTAAAGTTTTGTCAGTTTTAATGATGTTTTCAAAAGTTATCTTTTGGTTTTGTTGATGTGGGGACAGAGTCCCAGAGAGCAGTTTCCAGGCTCTCAGCCTCATGTGGAAAGGTGCCGGCTCAGGTAGTAGATGGCCATCAGCTGTGACTAGTTGGCCATCAGCTGTTACTGGTTATCCATTAACCACTGATATAACTGCCGTGGCTACGCTAGGGGTTGGTTGGTTGTTAGAGAAGCGGACGGCAGGTTGCGGATCATATGGCTCCTGCTTCCTGTGTCTCCAACCCAGCCACCAGCGAGAATATAGTGGTTATGACTCCCCTATCTACAGCTCCATTGGTGTTCCTTTTTGGCCTCACCATATCTAGCGTTCTTGTGTGGGGAGCGGGACCAGAGTCCCTGCATGACAGTTGATTTTTCTCTCTTTTCCTGTTCTCTACTTTATCTATTTCCACTCCAATCTTTATTCTTCCACACCTTCTTGTGCACAGTGCTTCAGTTGCTAGAGATTCCTCTGACAACTCCAAGCAGTGTCTGTCACATTTGTCACGCTCCTACAGAAGACCTAGCATAGGCTTGGGCTGTAAAGGTGTGCAAGGTCCCAGCACAGCCATGCCAGGGTCAGTAAAGGGCTGATGGGTGCAAGAGCGAGGTCTGCAGGGTGGGTGTTGGTGAAGGATGCTGCTGAGCGGGTTGCCTCAGCTTTTTCCTGTCCAGCCGGCGTCTGGGCTGACAGTGGGCAGCAGGCGGCAGGGGCCCAGCCAGCCCTGCCTCTGCCGGTGCACCTTTCTGCGGCCACCCGGGCCCCCGGCTCAGTTGCTGCTCAGCCATAGGGCTATGATGAAGACCACATGAAACTGCAAATTCTCTTCCTTTCTCCATTCAGATTCTAGAATAACATTTAGAAAGCAGAACTAAAATTGGGGGAAGAAAACTTTACTTGGAGTGCTCTGTTGACTACAGTGATCAACAGCTTTGCCCAGTGTCAAGTGGCCAAAGTAGAGCAAACGCACGTGAAAGGGCCTCAGAGCTGTGCTCTGAGTGAAGTCGTGATTGCTAAACAGCTGTGAAACATTGATCATTGCAATTGGTTCCACTGGATAGAACCCCAGCTTACTCAGTTAGCTTTTAGTATGCTGGAGAAGAAATTCACTTTGCTGTGGAATTTACAGAAACAAAATGCTTTTCAAATTGGTTCCTGTGGGGGAAAAAGTCCCGCTTAACATTTGTACAGTCCTTTATGTGACGTTTTTCATAGCACTGGTGTCCCTAATCCAGTTTCTACCCCAGAAGGTAGAAGTCAGGTGTGGGGACAGAGTCCCGGAGAGCAGTTTCCAGGCTCTCGACCTCATGGAAAGGTGCTGGTCGGGCAGTAGATGGCCATCAGCTGTAACCAATTAGCCATTGGCCACCAATATAGCAGCCGTGGCTATGCTGGGGGGTTGTTGGTTGGCAGAGAAGCGGACGGCGGATTGCAGATCGTGTGGCTCCTGCTTCCTGTGTCTCCAACCCAGCCGCCATTGAGAATATAGTGGTATGAACACCCTGTCTATGGCTCCGCTGGGGTTCCTTTTAGGCCTCACCATATCCTGCGTTCTTGTGCGGGCACCAGGAGCTGAGACCCTGCATGACATCAGGAGTGCTTCTCCCCCCCGAGAGAGGGAGCCTGTTACTCAGGACAGCAGAGTGACTATCCAGCACCACAGCCCTAGCAAGGGACCCAGGCCCGCCCGCCTAGCCTGGTCTGCGGGGCCGGCTTCTCCTGGGCAGCTGGGACTGACCACTTAACTGCTGAGATCCGAAGTGACCACAGGCACTGTTGCTGGGCACTCACTGTTAAGCACATCTTTCCATCTTTCCCAGTAAGTGGTTATGTCCCCACCTGAGAAAACCCAGCTCGGAGAGGCTCAGAAAGTTGCCATCGGTTCTCATAGATAGCACGTGGCAGTGCTGGAACCCAGGTGTGTGTCACCCCAGCCTGGGCCACAACACTGACTGCAGGAGCTGTGAGGGGGCATTGTGTCCCTGCCACAGGCTCGGTGACCTCACACGTGGTGTTTTAGGACAAAGCCTACCCAAGTCTTAAAACTGCAGAGGGTCTGAGATGAATCCCACAGTAAGAGGGGAAAGGAGGCTTCATTGAAAGTATTTAAAAAGTCAGGCAGACCGGGCACCCAGTTAGCTCAGTTGGTTAGACCACAGTGCTCTTAACAAGGTTGCCAGTTCGATCCCCACATGGGACACTGAGCTGCGCCCTCCACAATTAGATTGAAAAACGACGTGACTTGGAACTGATGGGTCCTGGAAAAACACATTTAAATAAATACAAGTTTAAAAAGTCAAGCCAAGGGTGGTTGGTTAGCTCAGTTGGTTAGAGCGTGGTGCTGATAAAGCAAGGTTGCCGGTTCGATCCCCGCATGGGCCACCATGAGCTGCATCTTCCTTAAAAAAAAAAAAAAAAAAAAAAAAGTCTGATTGGTTGAATCCAAGTACTAACATGTAAATGGAGTGTATGTGTTTTGATCATAACTGACCTGTTCCTACGTCATTATATTTATTCTTCAACTTGAGCTTCCTGGTCTGCCTGTAGATATGTTTGCTTTTGAAACAAATGGAAGCTGGTGGTAGATGCCAAGGGCCCAGTAGGTAAGCAAGAAGACTCTTAAAATTAGCCAGTTTCTCTGTTTCTTGGTCTCTTCTCTGGTAAAACCTCCCTCCTATGGCAATTTCGGGATGAAGTTTTAACAAAGTGCTCAAAACAAATGACTCAGTTTTCAGACTTGACTTGCTAACATTTAGAAGGATTTGGAGAAAATATTTATAGTTGTGTTTCGCATCTTTTTTTGGAGTTTGCTGCTTCAGTTGGAAAATTTTCTGTCTGTATTAAAATTGGCTCTAAAGCTCATAGCACAGTTGGCTGCTGGCACTGTGCCCAAGTAAAAGAAGGTGGTCTGGCTCCCCCACCAGCACGGGCCCCACCTCTTCTCTCAGATGGAGCTGCCTTGCCCTCCTTGCCTCCCGGTCCCCTCTGTCCTCCCGGTACCCTCCATCCTCCCGTACCCTCCATCCTCCCGTACCCTCCATCCTCCCGGTACCACCCTCTGCCTCCTGAGCAGACCCTGCTCTTCGCTGAGCCCAGCGCCCTCTGGTGCCCCATATGCTGACACTCCAGCTAGCTCTCCTGTGTGGGCTGGCTCTATTGGTTCTCCAGGCCCTTTACTCTGCCTGGATTACAACTTGTCTGAAAAAGAGTGAAACTTGGAAAACCAAGACGAATATGGCTGCAAATGGCCAAACTAACATTTAAGAAACTACTTTAAATTCAGCTGCTTTAGTTATATTTTGCTATATCAACACCACAATGAAAGAAAAACGCCAGCATAGTAGACAATACCAGTGAGAATGTCCTGCTCACGGGTGCTGCTGGTGGGGCTAGAACGTGATGTGATGTCACGCAGCAGAAAAGTTCGCCCCGCCAAGAGGAAGACTTCCATTGGAAAAGTATTAGGTAGTATGAGAGAAGACCCCCACCGCTGCCTGAACTGGGTCTTCCATTGACTCATCAGAATGAAACGTCATTCCACGACACCAGAACAGAGAGCAGCTAAGGGAGTTTGTATTCTCTTTCCTCCCGATCAAAGGCAGTGCCAAGCAGCCCTCCTATGTCCCTCTTACGCCTTCCAGCCTCTGGTGGCACCTACTGAGCTGGCAGAGGTCACTCACACGGGACAGAGACAGTGGGAGGAAAGCCCAAAGCCGAGCCCTGTGGATACAACTGAGTGCCTGCTTCTAAGAGTTTGGGGTGTTCCGACAACTCATATCCCCTCTGGAATTATTATAAAACGCTGGGCCTTGGGGGACAGGGAGAGCAGCTCTCTGGCCTCATTTGGGACGCCATGGGTTAAATCCCTGTCCGCGCTCACGTGAACAACTCTGGGCAGCAAGTCACCCCCATCTCTGGATGGGACTTCGACACAGCGCGTCTGCCCTCCCTGCAGTGTCGCGTCGGAGTGAGTGTCCTGTGGGACAGAGAGCGCAGAGCTTCGGTGCCGCAGCAGAGTCGCCGCGAGTCCCTCCCTGGTTTTTAATAAGAGGAACCGTAGCCAGTGCCAGCTTAGTGCCCAGGCGCGCTCTGCCCCCGGGCGCCGGGGCTCCGCTGGGAAGGGGCCGAGTTAAGTTCCTGTGTATTGGCGCAGTGAGCCGTGCTGCCACGCTTACCTGCACACGGCCTCCCGCAGGCGCTCTTCTTCCCGTGGAGAGATACTCCGCGCTCTGGGTGACAGCATCAGTTACCAGACACGTCTAAGGATGTTATTTTTGTGTAGAAATTAGTATACATTGGGGAAGTCTGAAGATACGCAGCAAAATGGTAATAGTAGTTGTAATTGGGTGATGCGATCATGGCTGATTATTTTTCCTTCCTTTAGTTTATCTCTGTTTTCTGAATGTCTTGCAATTAATATATTCCTTATAGAAAAAGTAGTTTATAATTCTGAATAATCTTCCAAGAAAAACCAGTCTTAGGAAATGACCGGAAATGTTCCCAAAGCGATGTGCTGTTACACTGGTTATAACAGTGCCGACTTGACCCAGTGAGGCTGCGAGTGGTGAAGCAGGTGTGTGCACCGCCCTGGTGGGGAGAGTCCGCCAGCCCTTATCACAGCCGTTACTATCCATTCAGGATGGGCTTGGAAAGGCCCTTTAAAATCATGTTTGGCGAGGATTGATAAGGAGAGTTGTTCCGAGTGGAGTAGTGGCTTCAGTAGCTTTGGAGCTGGCCTTTGCCACTTAACGTTCCCAGGCCTTCCTGTGCAGGGCCTGAGCGTGATCTGCCCTCCCAGCTGTCGCTGGGGTGAAGGCTGATATGTGTGCAACGACCAGGGTCCCTCACACACACCTAAGTGGCACCTGTTCTTATTTTGTTCACAGTGTACTTTGAAAATGGGCAGGATATTTTTTTTACAGTCAAAGTGGAAAAACAGGTATAGTTTACAAAGGACCCAAACTTTATGGGTCAGCTGCAGCCCTCGTGTGCCAGGACTCCTCTTGTGGCACCTCCAGCCATGTAAATCTGAACCCCTGTGGGTCTGCCCTCTGCACATTCCTACCTATATATACACAGAGGATTTTAGACTTCGGAGAACACGGGCCTCGCCACCTCATTCTAGGTGAGGAGGGTGTGATCTGGTGAAAGCAGTTCTCTGCTGGGGGAGGTCGGCGGCCGGGCCCGGCTCCAGGCCTGCGAGGTTCAGGACAGTCCCATCCAGGGGATGCTCGTGGCTACTGTAGCGACCCTCACACAAACCACTGGATCTTAAAGCACAAGGTCCAGCTTACAGAGCCGTGGGAGCGAGCTGGGGAGGGAAGTGCCGCCGGGGCCTCAAGGGGGTCAGAAGGTGCCCACAGAGGCACTGTGCTGCCAGAACGTGAAGGGCGAGCAGACAGGGTGGAAGGGTGTTCCAAGCCCAAGGATCCGTGACGCATGAGCAGTGACCAGCGCAGCACCACCCTGCGGGGGCTGAGGGGGCTCACAGGTAGCCTGGGCCAAGGCAGGGCTACTGCAAAGCTTGAAGCCAGGCCGAGTGGCCTGGTCAGACTGAGTTTTAGGGAGGTAAGGTGCTCGGAGTCTGGGACACAATTCCCACGGAAAGCGTGGTCAGCAAGCCAAAGGGGCTGATGAGAGGAGGGGGAGACAGGTGCTATGGGAGGATCCCCGGGATGGGGCTGGGCCTAACCGCAAGTCCCTTCACGTGGGAGGAGCCACGTATGCCTCATCCCACACAGCGCAGCCCTGGGGCTTGGGCGTCAAGGTCAGCAGAAAGGGTTGCAGCTGGAGGGGTATGGTGGGTGGGCCACTCTGTAATTACTGCGGTCATCTCATGGGATGGGGGTGCCTCGGGACAGGCGTGGGCGCAGCACACTGATGACATCAGAGCTCTGGAGCTTTGTTCTCAGGCTCTTTCTGTACTTGTCGGCCTCGTGTTTACCAACCAGTGCAGGCGAAGCAGAAGTGCCCTGTTCTCCTGGGGTTTGGGGAGGAAACAGGTGGCCCCGACCAGCTAGTGAGTGGCAGTCACCAGGCCCTGCCTCAGCCTCTGAGCCCTGTGCCCACAGGGGCCACGCTCAGCACTAGTATTCAAGGGTCACCAGGTCCGACAAGCCATACAGCAGTGCTGGTCCGGATCTCAAGACAGCGGGCTTTTTCATTACATTTAGGAAGCAGGCGGCATGTTCCTAAAATTCCCACCAGACACCTCTGCTCCTACAAAGGAAGATTTCACATATGAGGCAGGCCATGGTCCAACGCAGGGATGGCAGAGAACCTGGGACAGAAGACCAGATCCCAAACGGGGACGCCCTTGGCCAGACCCTGTTGCGGGAGCTGCTGTGGGGTGTGGAGAAGACACAGTCTCCAGTACCAGACAGCTGGTCTAAACCTGAACCACCTGGCGGCTTGTGGTACCACTCAGCCCCTGGGACCTTTGGTCTCCAGCTCTGTGCTGTAGGGATGGTGATGGGATGGCAGCAGAGTAATAAAAATAGATAAACAGGATGAAAAGGGGAGTCCCACAGCCATCACCCTGAGGAAAGAAGCTAGCTATAAAGTCATCCTGTATGGCTCCAATTACATGACATTCTAGAGCAGGGCAAGCAAAACGAATCTTTGGTGGCAGAAATCAAATCCGTGGTGGCCTGGGTTAGGGGAGGCTGTCCAGGGGCACAGGGCTGCTTCACGGGGGTGATGATTTGTCGAGACTCGAGCATGGCACACCTGCGATCTGTGCATTTACTGGATGTAAATGTCACCTCAAGAAAAATCAGTAAAATACTGAGCTCCAGTTAGTGATTTGCATGTTGAAGTATTTAGGGTAACCTACAGTGATGTCTGCAACTTACTTTGAGGTGTATCCAAAATTAAGGTGGATTGATGGGTGGATAAACAGATGGATAGATAGATGAAAAGGCAGGTATAGGAAAACTACCGGTAGTGGGTATATCGGTGTTCCCTATAATATTCCACATTTTGTATGTTTTACAATTTTTATAATAAAATTGGGGGTTGGTCAATAATATACAAGTACATAAAGTATCTGGCACAAAGAAAACTCATGGTAAAAGTTCCATCACCTCCTCTACTTTCCAGCAGATTCAGGAGAGCAGAAAAACACCTAAAATACTCCTTCAAAACTACGTCTTGTCCATATAACATGGAGGCAACATGTACCTCCAAGAGCAGGGACTTGTGAGGCCCGATTTAGTTGGGCATAATAATGCTTCCCCCCGCTCTGAAATCTCCGTTCCCCCAGCAGGGATCACGATGGACTTTGGTTGGTGTCCCTCTGCACACGTGCTCACGCTGTGTCAGACCCCTGCGCCTCGCGCGCAGTCCGACATCTGTGAAAGCTGACAGGGCTCGAATATTGTGTCCTTTACATGGTGCTCTTCTAGCGAGACTAATTGCTGACATCTGTAAGGAGCCCTCTTCAGTAAAATAGACAATATACGTAAGATACCTAGCACAGTCCATGCACACAGTAGGGACCGTCATGTGGACGTGAAACCTGAAGCTTTAGACTAGTTATATTAAATGAACTTCTGATTCCAGCCAAGACAGAGTAACAGGGACCAGATTTACCCTCCTGCCTGAGACAACTAAAACTCCAGACAAAATATATGAGACAGTGGTTTTCAAGACATGGGATACCAGACAGCAAAGGACAGTGATCCCTGAGAAACAGGAAACAAATGCGGTGAACCGTATAGTTTCCAGGCCATGGCAGTGGGGGTGGACCCGAGATAGGGGCTCGCAGAGCCCAGCCAGCTCCTTGAGTTTCGGGGGTGGGGATGGGACTCTGGGGAGGCTAAGGAGTCAGGAACTTGTACGGAGAGTACCAGAGAGCTTCCGAGGGTCCTACGAGGTTTCAGCTGAGTGCAGATGAGCACGTGGGGGAGGAAACTGCCCGAGGCCCATCAAAGAACCATCTGGAAGGATTGGAGGGAACGTTCCCGGAGCTCAGCCAGGGCCAGGACTAGTTTCTGATCCCACCACCCAGAGTGGGGACCCTCCGGTCACGCCGCTTCCTAACTGGGTCATATGCCTCAGTTATGGTGCAGAAGTAGCCCTGTATTAAATGCTACTCTGGTCATGCTGACCTGAGCTTGCAGCATCCCAGAACAAAGCTCAAGAATATTTATAGATTACAAAAATATCCAGCACCACCAAGATGAAATTCATGTTGTCTTGCATCCCGGCAGAACTTTTCAGGCAAGCAAAGAAACAGGAGACATCGCCTACAGTGAAGGGTGGGATATCCACCAATAAAAGCTGACCTGGAAATGGTACGGATGACATAATTTACAGGCAGGGCATTAAAACCGTTGTTGTAACTTTACCCTTTATGTTCTAGAACCTGGGGGAAAGAGTGTGCATGTTAACTAGAAAAATGGAAGGTATAAAAAAAGACCCAAATCAAACTTCTATGGATACAAATTGGAATGTCTGAGATGAAAAATACCCTGGATGAGATCGATGGCAGTGTACATGTCACAGAAGAAAAGATTAGCAAACTCAAAAACACAGCAGTACAAACCATCCAAACTGAAACGCAGAGAGAAAAAAGCCTCAAAAAAAGTTCAGAGCGTCAGTGAGCGTGGGACCGTTTCATAGGGCCCAACACGAATGTAATCAAAGTCCTGGAGGAAAAGAGAGCGCAAGGGGTGACATGAAAAACAGTTGAAGAAATACAGCTGAAAGTTTTCCAGATTTGACGAAATAATTAGATTGAGTGAAGTAACCAGACCAAAAAAGGAATCTGTTTGATTTTAATCAGTGCCATACGTAAGTACGTAGGTCAGCATCAGCTAGTGCCACAGGGTGCTGCACGTCCCCACCTGATGCCCCCTCTGTAGAAACCCACTTTCTTTTAGCTTCATATCCCGAGAAACTGTTTAGGGAGCTATTTCTGGGTCCTTCTAGCTCTAGGTGTTTTCAGGTGACTCCTGGAGAGGAGGAGGAGAGCTCCTTTATGGCCTGCCCTGGGCAGGCAGCCTCCTTCCCTCTGCATCACCCAGTAACCACAGGCGTTACAGCTGCGTCAGGGAGCAAAGTACATTACATTTTCTCGTCTCTGCGACTCTGTTTCCCTGGGCTTGATCACTGTCTCGTTTTTCCATCTAGCTTTCTCTGTGGTTTCACACATACAACCCCAACTCTGCCAGTTATTTCAGTTCCCTCTCATACACTTGGACTTATATCAGGTGTCCTCTCCAGGGCGTCTTCTTTGGAAAGATCTCTCCTGGATGCTTTGGGCGCTCCAGACTGGCCTGGTCACCCTGCCACCTGGGGTCGCCCTTCACCTCCCTGTGTGTTCGATCCCCTCACTCCTGGGTCTGGTATCTTCCTCTTTGTTTGTTTGGGTGGAGTTTATCCTCTAGTTGGTTCCTGAGAATGGCTCATGGTAGGTAAGTTTTGGAGACATTGCAAGTCTGAAAAGTTTTGCCTGTGTTCACCCTTGACCTTGGCTGGATACAGCAGCCTAAGTTGGAAATCATTTTCCTTAGAATTTTGATCTTCCTCCATCACTTCCTGGCACCCGGTATTGCTGTTGAGAAGTCTGAAGCCATTCTGATACCTGACCCTTGATATTCGACCTGTTTTTTCTGTCTTTTCCTAGAGTTCTGAGACCAGATAGTGACGTGCCTGTTTCATCCTTCGTGTTGGCCCTTTCTGCCCCAGCCCCAAGCTTGGGGCCTTTATTCTTTGGGGCCTGTTACCTGTCAGCAGCCTCTTTCCTGCCTCTGCCCCTCCTGTTTCCGTTTGCTCTTTCTGGGGTCATGCTTTTGTCCTGTGGACCTCCTAAACTGGGCTCCACTTTTCGTCTCTTTCTCTGCTGTTTTCTATCTCTTTATGTGTTTATCCTACTTTCTAGAAGATGTTCTCGACTTTATCCTACAGTCCTTCCATGGGGTTGTTGTACGATCACGTTTTAATTTCTGGAAGCTCCTGTTGCTCTCCCAGTTGTCAGATCATCTTTTGTCCCCGAGCATGGTGTTGCGGCTTCTTCTCCTGCATCGTCTCCTTGTTGCCTGAGTCACCTGTCTTCTGTCTCTTATCTGTGTCCTCCATGGCGGCAGTCTGGGCTAGCCGAGTGATTATCAGCGCACAGGCTGATGGGAGCCTGGTGGAGCTCGTTCACTGCGGGCCCCATGTGCTGACCTGGCTGGTGGCTGTTTTGCTGGAGAACGCCTGCGGTCAGGGGCTCGGCCCTTCCAGTCCCTGCTATGTCCTTTCCTCGCCCACCCCCCTCCAGCTCCCAAAGTTGTGTGGCTATTTTCTTCTCTCATCCTCTCTTCATGAGTTTTGGACCTTTTTTTAACTCTTTCCCTCTAACTGTAGTGTTGTTTCGGAAGGGAGTGGAAGGATAGATGTGTGTTTGTTGTGTTATTGCCCAGGAGGCACTGGGTTTTTCAGAGTTCTGCAGGCAATTGGGACACAACCTGCCGAGAGCCACGGGGTCAGTCATCCCTCCAACCCCACACTTCTGTGTTCCAGCTCCTCAGCGGACGCCCACATCCTCTATCCATTGCCTTCAGTCCTCAGAACGTGTCTGCGTGGTGTTGGGCCTTGGCGGGCTCCCTGTTACTCATTATCTGATGAACACGTGCTGCTGCCTACAGGGCAAGCGACAAGACTCAAAGTGGTGTCTGATGCTGTTGGCGCAACCGCCCCGTTTTGAAGAAAATCAAATTGCTTTGCCACTTCCTTGATTTTTCCCCCCCATGTTGCCTTTTTTCCTGTAGCTCCATTTGAACACCAATTGTTGCGTTCTCTTCTCAAACGGTGTTCCTAAGAAATATTACCCCTCCCTGGGGTATTTGACCCTAAGCCTTTTCTCCTGCCCTGGAAGGCTCTGGTTCCCAGTAAAGGGCCACCAGGACGCAGGTGGGCTGCCCGAGCTCGCAGCCTTCATCTTGTCATCCAGTTGACCCCCTGATTAAAACAAAGCGCCAGGGACCCTGTCCCAGCTGATATGTGTGTGCCCCCGAAAGGGCCAGCACCACGAAGGGTCTGTATGCCATCCTGGAGGAGCAAAGATGAAAGGTCACCTCTTGGGACCTCTGCCATCTGGGGGTCCATCCTGGAGCCCACCTGTGCAGAGCCCACCTGTGCAGGGCCTCCTCACAGGTTGTCCATTTGTGTAGCTGCCATGTGATGAGCTAGCGGAGATTCCCATGGGCCAATGCAACTTGGATCAAGTGTCTGCATTCTGTGTCCCAGCACTGCTGGAGCCCTGATGCTGGCAAAGGCAGTCGTCCGGCTGGTGTCAGCGACAGGGTCTCGACTGGTGGACAGAAGGGCCTCACCAGCTCCTGCTCAGGAAGGACAGAATGTGACTGCTGCCCAGGAAGCCTGCTTTGAGCATTTTTTTTTTGAGTACATCTCCTACGATTAGCAGATGCTGTGTATCCCTGGCTTCTGAAGTCACAGCCAGACCAGATGTGGAGCCAGTGCCGGAGTCACCAGGGGAGAGGACCTCTGGCTTTGCAGTCGGCGGAGTAGGAGAAGGAAGAGGCAGAGGGGCCAGCATCCGGTGGCCTCACTCAGCTGGGTCAGCAGTTGGCAAATGCTTTCAGCAGGAGAACACATTCTCCAAATAAAATCTTGTCCTTAAGCCAGATGTGTTCAACAAATGACAGCAGAATTGCTCCCAGGAAGCTGACGAGACTCCCAAAGCCAGGGCGCAGGCCTCGGCCGAAGGCCGCTGGTCAGCACGGCGTGAGCACTCGGCACCGTAGGGTCAGGGCGACCAGAACCTATGTACCCCCGAGTCAGAGCGTGAAAACCCAGACAGAGGGTCATGTGGCTCACCCTCTGAGGGAGAGGGGCTCCACCTGGGGTCACCACTGTGTGAGAGAAGACAGCAGAGCCCAGGCCTCCCGACTCCTCGCCGCTGGCCCTGAGAATCTGTTGCTACTTTCACACAGGCCTGCTAACATTGCTATCTGGTTTTCCAGCTTATCTGAAATTAAAACAGACCAGGAGCTGGAAGAGGTTCTGCTACAGAAGAAAACACAGAAGTCAGAAAGTACAACCACTGCAATGGGGGCCACGTGACATAAGACCAAACAAACCCCACACTTCAGCAGCCCGGGAGTGTCACTACGGAGTATTGGGGTGCCTCGAGGAAAAGTGAAGCTCACAATGCGTCCCAAATGTTAGGTGGATTGAAGGTTCATTAAAACAAGGAGGCAGGGAGATGACTTGGAGGGGAGAGAAAGGCCGTCTGGGAAGCACGGCTGGCACCTGGATGGCCCCGCATGCTATGGTTGGCTTTGTTTCCAGAAGGCGTCTTTGCAGTGTGATTTGTGTTGTTGCTTTGCAGGCTCTCTGATTAATCCCCCTCATGTTCCCGAAATGTTACTGCTGAATTTTATCCAAGTTCACACAAGGTCCAAACCAAAATAATCTGTCCAGATAAACATGTGACTGGGAAATTTTCAATTTTTTTGTTTGTTTGTTTTCTTTTGGCCTGGATTTATTGCCATTCTGGCTGAGGGTGTATGTGTGTGTACACATGTTCTGTGCGTGCGCATGCATGCCTTAGGATAAAGCTTCAGCCTACTGGAAGTTTGGAGAACTCTGGTCTGAGCCTCCAGACATGTCAGTTCTAGACTCAGCTCTGGCATAGGCAGGTCCCCTCCCTTCTCAGTGTCTGTTTTGTCAGTTTGTTGACCCAGAATATGAGGGAGTTGGGCTTAGCTGGTCTCCTGGGTCCCTTTCAGCCCACAAGAGTTTTGGTGAGCCTTTGAAACAGAAAAGCCAGAATTTCTGTTGGTAAGAGGCATTGTTTTCTCTTGAGCCTGGGTTTAGTTCTGCTGCCCTCTGTCTCCATATTATTGTTTGGGGTTACCTGGACCTCTCTGTCCCCTGTGCCAATTTCATGGACACTTCGTGAGCACCACACTTGCAGCCCTATGGGTTGTGCACATGAAAAGCATGATGTGTTCCCTCCGAGTCTGCCCAAGCTAGACGGCTGTCACATGTGGGCACACTCGGGGAGGGAGGCCCTGTGGGATGAGCCTGGCTGGAGGCCACTTCGGGCCCGAAGGTGGGGACGGGGGTCCTTCAGAAGGTAGATGGACAGGCCGTTTGTGAGCTGGGCCTCACAGAGCAGAGAGGAATCAGAAGATGGAGTGAGTAGCCCCGTTTGCTTAGAGTCCAAACCCAGTGCTGTGGGACCTGGGTGACCGACCGGGACGCCAGGGAGGGGGTGGCACCTGCAGTGGAGGGGGTAGTGCCAGAGGGCCAGGTGAGTGGCCAAAGCCACTCTGCCTGCAGCCTGGGGTAGGACAGTGTGGGTAGGGACCAGTCAGGAGGCCCCTGAGCGGTCTTGGGCATGGGGCAAAGGGCTGAGTCCAGGTTCCTGCCTTCACACGACATGAACAGACAGAGAGTCTGCGGTGCCCCAGGCGCAGAGCCAGGCACTGGGCAAGGCAGGCAGGGTCCTGCGCCGGGAGCTCGTTGTCTCGTCCAATCAGATCACAGTGCCCCTAGTGAAACTCGCTGGGGGAGGGGTGGACGGCGTCTGGGGTGCACACGTTTCCCTGCCTGCAGTCTTCCATCCATCATCTGCAGTTACCAGAATCCTCATTCCTAGCAGTGAGTGGTCTTGCCCAACTAACCTAGTGGCTAGAGTCGGAATTCTTCAAGGAGCATACTAGAGGAGAATATTGGAGTCAGTGAGGGAAAAACAAGTTTGTCTTATCTGAGAAACGCAGAACCTGTCACGTTTAGAGCTCATGTTATCTAAGCTAAGCAGTATTTTCACCACACCTGACAGCTAAGATAAGTCCCTCCACCCCAGGACCATCACTGGGCCCCGGGGGCAGGCGGGCAGCGCTGCACAGCTGCAGGGCCTTGGGAAGAGCCGCTTAGACACAGCCCATCACGTGAAAACGTCACTCCTTAACTGGAACTCTGTCGAGTCAAAATCTCAGTGTATAAAATGAATTCTATCTGGAGAGGCTCTGGATTAATGGGAAAGAGGAATGGTTTATCCTGTAAAACCGGTGGCTTAGAATAAATAAAATGTGGTCTTTTCTTACTTGTTCATAATTAGTAATGAGAACATGAGACAGCAACTTGTTTTTTTTCCCCAGGAGGTCTTGTTTAAGGAAAAGTTTGCAGCCCACAGTAGCCCTTTGATTTGTAAATATCAAAGCAAGTTGGTGGCTGTAATTAAATCACTGAGTACTTCCAGAAATGGGTGTGGCGCCCTCCCCTTCACCCACCTTGTAACTCATCTTTAAAGGGCCCTTAATAATAAGCAGGAGCTGGTACACACACACACACACACTCTCTCTCTCTCTCTCTCTCTCTGTCTTTGGAAGCACACCAAGAGCAAACATCATTTTTTAGCATTTCCAAATGATTTTTAAATCTTAAATTCCTTTTTTACTCCATTTTCTAAGTTTCAGCCTTCGTCCTTTTTTTTTTATTATTTTTATGAAGTTTTGAGTATGAATAAGCCAAAATTTTAGGCTTCCAACTTCTTTTTTTAAATTGGAATTTTTATTGAGATAATTACAGATTCATGTGTGCTTATAAGAACTCATGGAGCCACACACACCCTTTGCTGTCTCCCCAATGAGGACATTCTGCAAAGCCGTAGCACACTGTCACAACGAAGGTGTGTCACTTTCTCTTTGTTAAAAGAATGTGGTAAAATACACATAATGTAAACTACCAGTAGTGACATTCAGTATTGTGCAGTCACAGTATTGTGCACCCTTCGTCACCGTCTACTCACAGAACATTTCCCCCAGCCCAGAAGGAAGCCCTGCCCGGTACCAGTCACTCTCCATGCCCTCCCCCAGCCCCTGTCAACCACTAATCTGCTCTGTCTGTGGATTTTCCTCTCCTGGATATGTCATATGAATGGAATCATAGGATATGTGGCCTTTTGAGATTGGCTTCTGTCACTCAGTATCATGTTTTCAAGGTTCCTCCACGTTGGGACAGTATCAGTCTGTCATTCCTTTTTATGGCTGAATGATATTCCCCTGCAAGCGGACCTTGTTTTATTGCACTTTGCAGATACTGTTTCCATCCACGTGGAGGCAGACCCTCCCCCAGCACAAAGATGACAACTCGCTGAAGGCTCAGGTAGATGATGGTGAGCAAATTTTAGCAATAAAGTATTTTTAATTAAGGCGTGTACATTGTTTTAAACATAATGCTACAGCACACTTATAGACTACAGACAGAATAACGTAAACACAACTTTAATTGCACTGGGAAACCAAACAATTCGTGTGACTCGCTTTGTAGGGTGTGCGCTGTATTGTCCATTCGGAAACCAAATCCACAGCACCTCCGGGGTCTGTCTGTGCACGTGGTGCACGTGCCGGATTTGTCATCCATTCACCACTTGATGGGCGTTTGCGTTTCCACCTTTTAGCTATTGTGAAGAGTGTGACAGCTATGAACATTCGTGTTGTTTTTGTTTCAACCTCTGTTCCAATCCTTTGGGTACATATCTAGGAGTGGGATTTCTGAGTGGTATGGTAACTGTGTTTTAACCTTTTGGAGAACTGCCAAGCTGTTGTCCACAACATTTTACGTTCCCATCAGCAGGCCCTGAGGCTTCCTCTTTCTCCACAGCCTCGCCAATGACTTATTTTCCATTTGCTTTTTACTAGTCACTCTGGTGGGTGTGAGGTGGTCTCTCGCTGTGGTTTTGATTTGCATTTTCTTGATTACTAAGGATGCTGAGTGTCTTTTCATGTGCACGTGACCTATTCAAGTCCTTTGCCCTTTTAGAAATTCTGTTGTTTGTGTTTTTGTTGGTGGATTTTAAGAGTTCTTTATTTATTCGGTATACTAGACCCTTGTTAGGTATACGATTTGGAAGTATTTTCTCTCATTCTGTGGGTTGTCTCTTCACTTTTTTATGGTGTCCTTTGAGGTACAAAAATCTTTAATTTTCATGAAGTCCAATTTATCTATTTCTTTTTGTTGCTTGTGCCTTAGTGTCATCTAAGAAACCATTGCCAGTTTAGCTCTTACGTTCATTTTTGATCCATTTCAAGTTAATTTCGTATATGGCGTGAGGTAAGGGTCTAACCTAATTTTTTGCACATGATGTCCAGTTATTCCATCATCATTTGTTGAAAAGACTTCTTTTTTCATTGAATCATCTTGGCAACCTTGTCAAAAATCACTGGACTATATGGGTTTATTTCTGGACTCTATTCTGTTGATTTATATGTCTACCCTTATGCCAATACCCCACTGTTTGATTACTGTAGCTTCATAATAGTTTTGAAATCAAGAAGTATGAGTGTTCCAAATTTGTTTCTTCAAGATTGTTTAGGCTGTTCAGGATCCCTTGCATTCCATAGGAATTTCAGGATCCACTTTTCCATTTCGATGAAAATACCAGCTGGGATTTTGATAGCGCACAGGAGTCTGTGGGCTGCTTAGCATGCCTTGCCTACAGAGGTGTACAGCATTGTCTGTCAGACCACCTGAATCAGAGCCACCTGGGCTGCTTGTCTAAAGGGTTATTACTGGGCCCCAGCCCCAAAGTTGGATGTGGAAGGGCTGGCCCGAGCCCAGGAATGGGCCATTTTACAAGCCCCCCACATGAGTCCCAGGGACTCTAAGGTTTGAGAACCACTGGAGCTGGTCTTACTCACCTGCCCTCTGGAGGGACTTGGGTTCAGCAAGAGCAGGTTTCCTCGCTTGCAGGTGGCCTTTGCGGGTGTAGAGTGGCCTCCACAGACTGATTCCTGGTCACCACCACCCGTTTGGGCCCTGCTTGACCACGGGAGTCAGGTCACTGGGACTTGTTCCAGTTGACATTTTGTGAAGCATTGTTTCTTGAGCCATGTTCTTGGGATGGGTGACGTTTGTGAAACCCTTTGCTGCCTTGTCACCATAGGTCTTTGCCATATGGTCTCCAGTTTAACCCCTGTCCTCCCAGAGACCAGGGCGGTGGACCCATCAGACCTCCACTGAGTGCTCAGTCCTGCTGGGAAGCCTTTTGCATGTTGCTCATTGTTTCGTACCATCTGCCCTGGGGTACATGTCCAGACGTCTCTCTCTGAACACCGTCCGTCTCAGAGCCCTGGCGCCCAGCACCCAGCAGGCCTTCCTGCAATTTCCTGAGGAGCCCAACCTGTACGGTGCTGCCCTGCCCTTCCCATTGCAGCCACCTGGGCCCGTGTCAGCCCCTCATGGTGCCGAGCTCCGTCCTTGCGCATGCTCTCCCGCCTGGCTCACTCCCCACCCTCCTCTCCTGGTCATGCGTGCTCGTCCTCTGCTCTCAGTGTAGCCGTGGGTTCCCAGCTCAGCTTCCCTGACCTCCTGGCCTGACCCCGTTACGTGCTGTCAGAGCACCTGGTTGTTCACCTCTGTGCCCTTGCCGGCTACAGTCTTATGTTTCTTTGTGACGTTCTCGCACCAGCCTTTAAAATCCAGGAGCCCAGAAAATTGATCCCTAGCACCTGGCAAGTGCCTGGCATGTGGCAGATGCTCACTTACCTACCTGAGGGATGGGTAGGTGGGCGGGTGACGGGCAGATGAATGGGTAGGTGGCCATGTGGCAGGCTGGCAAGCACCAATTAGTGAAAGTTTCCGGAACTTTCTACCCTATGTCACTGACCTCAGTTCTCCACACCTCTCAACTTTGCTCTGTGCAAAAATAACGCACCCGCCACCGCCTCCCCTGAGGAAAATCCCTTCCTGCTTCCAGCCTGCAGGGGTCACCCTGGTCAGCGTCCATTCCAGCCCCAACGACCAGATGCTGTGGGCACTGGACAGCAGGTGGAATGTGCACGTCCGACTTGGAATCACCGAGGAGATGCCAGTGGGGACCGCCTGGGAGCATGTGCCAGGTAGAGATGGGCAAGCACGTGGCAGTTGTCCCCTCCCAGGCAGGCCAGGCTCTGGGATGATAGGGTAGCCTGTCCCCCACAGTAGCCTCAGCTTTCACACCCAAGCCTTTCGCTGCTCTGCTGGGGCAGGTGACAAGCATGTGTCTGACCAAGTATCCCTGGTATTAGGGACCCAGCATTTAGCATGCAGCCCGCCCGAGTCCTGGAGCTCTCTGTGGTATGGTCGTTTCTGGACTGCCTCTGTCATTCAGTCTTGGGTCCTGGCGGTTTTGCCAGACCTGCCGGCAGAATACCCTTCCCTTGGCTCCCACTCCAAGCCCAGCCCAGTGCAGGGCACTGCCACCACAGGGACCCTCTGGTGACAGGGCACAGTGTCAGGACAGAGCAGGCTCTCGGGAAAGGTGGCCCGTCCCGCATGCAGCCGGGCCCTGAGGACAGATGGACGCCCCGTTTGCCTGCAGGGTTGCAGGCCTGCCAGCTGGCGCTGAGCCCCAGGGCCGTGTGGGCACGCTGCCCCAACGGCGACCTTGCCCGAAGGTACGGCATCACCGACAAAAACCCCGCCGGAGATTACTGGAAGAAAACTCCCGGGACCGTGACGTGTCTCACAGGCAGGTGCTGGGCCCCACAGTCTCCTCGGGGTTCTCGGGAAACGTGGGGACCAGGTCCGCGTGCTCACTCTCCCGCAGGCGGGAGCCAAGGGCAAGGCCGTCCCTGCAGGAGCCCATTCCAGGGTTACACCTGACGGAGGGAGCCTGGCATGGGCTCTGCCAGGGTCTCCTAGGAAAGGGACAGGGCCACTTGCTTTAAGCTGAGGAAACTGAGGCATACGTTGGGGGTGGTGTGGTCGGGGCCCCACAGCTGGAAAGTGCCACGTCTGGACGTGGACCCAGCCCCTTGACTCTATCTGCCCTGTCCCCAGGCTGGGTGATTAATGGGTGTGTGGCTGGCTCTTGTCCCTGCAGTGACCTCGTCAGATGAGCTGTGGGCAGTGGGCCCCCCCGGCTACCTCCTCCAGCGGCTGACAAGGACTTTCAGCCACTCACACGGTGCCCAGAGCAGCCACGCCAGCACCCCCCACCCCGAGGACCTGGAGGACGAGTGGGAGGTCATCTGAAGGAGCTCGCAGGCAGGGTCACTCACGAGGGAGGAAGCCGAGACGTGGTGGACAGTCGGTTTCTGAGTCGCTCACTCTTGAACACGCCTCATCAACTCTTGTCCAGACACGTTTGGCCATGTTGGACCCACCCACACTTGCTTTCATCCGTGTTTGTTTCCGTCTTATTCCAGAACCCCCAGCCTCAGCCAAGTGATCGGAGTTGTTGCTGGAGCCCCAGGGCCTCTGAACCCTCTGGGTGGGGACAGCAGCTGCTGCCAGTTGCACGCACTAGTTACCCGAGTGTTGCAGTCATGTTCTCATCACTGGCCACTCCAGGTCCCATTGTGGGGACGACTTGGGGAACCTCCAATGGGCAGGATGAGTCTGAACTGGGTCACGGAACACCCCTGAGCCACCACAGGCAGCCACGCACCGTAGTAGCCAAAGGTCAGTGCTGAATGCGTTCCCACGGTGGCTTGGTCTCCATCCCAGGGTCCTACCGCCTTCTCTGAGGAACACAGGTTCCAGCACACATTCCTTCTAGACACCCCAGATGGGAAACCGAGGCCACGTTTGAGAGGCGCTGGGCTGTCGGGATGGAGGGGACACGTACACCGTGCCCAGGGCAGGGCACACTCGCCCAGAGGACACCCTGCAGCCAGAACAGCACAGGCATGAAGTGTGCACGTGTCTCCCGGGTGGGGGTGACACAGGAAGGTCACACGGGGGGCGTCGCTGAGCTAGCTGACTCAGAAGTCTCTTTAGAGTGCCGTTTAACGCGTGCTGCTGGTGGGCGTCGTAAAAGCTAGATGCATCCTCAGAGGATGACACACTGATTGTTGCCTTTTTTGTTTGTTGTATTACAAACCTGCATAAGATACCTCATTTGAAATCAAATCTTAAAAATTTAGAAAAGAAACATATTTTCTGAAACCAGTGGAAGGGCTTTCATTCCTTCCCAGGGTTTATCCTGAGCCGGCAGCTTCAGGGGGGGGTGTGTCAGCCCTGCACGGCCTCCTCATGCGGGGGGGTCATGGGACCTGCCTCTTGCGCCGAGTGGCAGCCCGGGCACGGTCAGCGGCATTTGGGCAGATCCCCCCAGAAGCTGGAAGCTGGTGCCTGCTGTGGCCACATGAGACGGCAGTCCCTGAGGTGAGCCTGCAGTGCCGTCTTCTCGCGGGCATGCGAGCTCCAGGACTCGACAGCCCGGCGTGTGTCCGCCTTGAGCCCAGCGCCCCCTTCCTGGACGCAGCCCCATGTCAGGGCTCCAGCCTCGCTGCTGTTTTTAGCCTGCCTTTGGCCCGACGCCCAGTTACTTGAGGCCTGTTGTTCTACCAAGCGAGTGTGTCCAGGGGCCCCCAGGCCACAGGTGAAGAGCTGGCCAGACCCCAGCCAGCCGTGAAGATGGAGGTCTTCCGCATCTAAGTGAGGACAAGATCTTACCTCACACTGCACTTTTATGGAATCCATTTTTTTTTTAAGTTGGTGACAGCAGAGGCCGCCCCGGGCTGGCTGCGGCTCCTCATCAGCGTCTGTTGTGCCTCGCCCAGCTCCCCTAGACGGTAGAGCCTTCCCAGGTAGAGCCTTCCCAGACCCACGGGACTCTAGTGCAATGAAACCCAAGTCCAGCTTGATACTTTGAAACGTCTTGTAGCCTCAGTGCTTGTGCGGCTTTCTTCTGGTTTGAGAGTGCAATAAACTAGACTTTTTCCCAACCTGGTCAAGTCTGATATTTGAGCTGTGTGACAGTGCCCTCAGCAGGCATACGTGAAGGCTGGCATTCGCTCCTGCGCTGGGAAGAATCTGCCTGTGGGTTCCCAACCCAGCCCCTTTGCCAGGATAATGTAGGTGGACCTGATTTCATGACCTGATCCGTGTTCACATGCGCAATGGTCTGCCCAAGGTGGCCAACCTGGGAGAATGGTCACTCTAGAGATGGCCACCCCAGTACCCACTGGGGAAGACACCTTACCGTGAGGTGGCGTGCAGCGCTGTCTCCTCCCAGAGGCCCACTGAGGCCAGGCCGCTGAGGGCAGGCTTGGGAGTGGTTCAAGGCCCTGGATCTATCTCCGTCCAAGAAACAAAACCAAGTCTCAGAAGTGCCCTACTGGAAACCAATGTGCGGGAAAATGTCACATCCGTGACAGCACTAGGACACATGTCCCAGGAAACGACTGAGCAAGAAATGTCACACTCGTGTCAAGAAATGGTCAAGCTTTCCTGAAGACATCCAAGAAAACTTGAGTCAAGGAAGGCTGTCTGACATTCCTGATGGGAGGAAGGGTAAATAAACAGGCTGAGACATCATCCTTTCCAAAGGGTTTCATGGGTTTAACGCAACGTCAGAACCCCCACTGGGATGTTCATGTTGGCAGAAGGCAGGGAGGAATTCGCAAAATAAGGATGGTCCCACAGACGCCTCCTTAACTATGCCAGACGTGCTCCAAGGGTCACACACAGCCCCGTGTCCTCACTAGGACCCCGCGAGGTAATACCGTTTGCCCCAGTGTGACTCAGAGAGGTCAAGGAGTTCGCTCAGGTGACCCGGGGAGCATTGGGATTGACACCCAGCTCTGGAACTCCAGACCTATGGCATGAGTGGAAGGGCCAGTGATGTCAAGCAGTCCAGCCAGGCCCACAGGGAGCTGGCATCATGGATGAGGGGACGGGAGTGCGATTTCACAACCGTTGTGCGCCACTGCTCAGTTATTTGGACAAAATAAATAACGAACCTTAAAACTAGGGGGGAAACGGTATCTGATTTCTGGATGGCAAGGGCTTCCTAAACTCAGAAGCCGTGGGAAAGGCCACAAAGGAAACTAGATTGGATTGCGTCAGAGTTTTAAAATGCTGTAAATTAAACACCCCACATAAAATTGGGGAAATAATTGCAACAGAGGTGACGTGATGTTGAATATGTACCCTAAACATTTGTACACGCCAGTAGGAGGGACACCCACGACAAAGGAGATGGAAGGGCAGCGCTTACCTGACACCCTGGTTGTCCAGGGCAGGGGTGCAAACGGGGCAGGTTGGGGGCACCAGGGAACCTTCAAACCCACAAGTTCCACGCCTGGACACCTGTCAAGAACAAATCCTAAATTGGCGGAAAACATATAGCGTGTCCTTGCTTATGACTGTGAAACACTAATAAAACAACTGACGTTCGGGAACATTCCTCTAATGACATGGCAAGCCGCTGTTAAAACGTGCGCTCCCAGAGGAAAGGGCCCCGGGCAGTCTCACCTTCTTTCACTGTATAAAGGGTGAATTTCTCGGATATAGTAATGACACTGTGGTTTTGGCGGAGATCGTACAAACAGGGAAAGACAAAGAGAAGGGGCAGGGAGATAATGCAGATGTGTTGCTTATGCTCGTACTTTTGGTGGGTTGGAAGTTGTCCGTAATTCCAGGGGGCACACAGGAGGGGCAGAAAGAAAAGTCCACGGAACGAGCAGCTGGTCACAGCGGTTGCCTGGAGTATATATACCTTTTTGTATCTTTTGAACTTTGAGCCATGTAAATGTATTATTTATCCCAAAAATAAATAAAATTCACATTTTAAAAACTCGGACCTCTTAGAGTAACTTTTTAAGCTATGTCTGGTTTTTCTTTTTTTTTTTCATTGGGGATTATTGGGGAACAATGTTTCTCCAGGGCCCACCAGCTCCAAGTCGTCCTTCAGTCTAGTTGTGGAGGGCACAGCTCAGCTCCAAGTCCAGTCGCCATTTTCAGTCTTAGTTGCAGGGGGCGCAGCCCACCATCCCATGTGGGAATTGAACCAGCAACCTTGTTGAGAGCTCGCGCTCTAACCAACTGAGCCATCCGGCCGCCCCACATTAACTGTGCTGTCGACACTATCTGAGTCAACTATCACACTGTAATCACCAAAAATTACTAAAAATCATGTTCATACAGTGTTTTACAATATAGGGAAATGCTCATACTACAGTAAGTTTAAAAATACTAAATTGTGTAAGTGATCTAATGTCGTGTATGTAATATGTGTATATATGTGCATAGAAAAAACTGGAAGAAAACACCAAAATGCTAGCAGTGTTTGTCCGGGAGGTGGGATGACGGCGGGCAGTCGGCCTCTTTACTGGGGAGCCACAGAGTAGGGGGACGAGCAGGGCTGGGGCCCTGCCTCAGGGCGCCTGGACTTCTCAGTACAGTCCAAGTGTTCTACCATGAGCATGAGTGCTATAAGCAGAAATTCTTTTTAAAAAATCACAGAAGGTAGAAATCTCTATCTTCACCTCTGTCTTGATTGGGGTGGTAGTTACACGTGTATAGACATTTGTCCTAAGTCCTCAAACTACACACTTAAAGTCTACACTTACATGTCAGTTACGCCTCCATTTTAAATTGTAGCCAAAACCAGTCACTGCGGGGGCCGGGCTCTGTCACTGGTCACTCGCTTGTGGAACAGGCCCCAACACTGCACAGCCTTCCCCAGGCCACACTGCGTTTCCTCCTCCCGACTTCCAGGAAGCGTCCTTGTTCTGAAGAGGGTGTGGAGGAACTTAGGAAATGCTCTCAACACAGTATTCCAAGTTGGTGAAGAAATCGGGAGGAAGGGAAATCAGAGTAGGAAAATTGAGGTACTATCAGGATGAGGTTAGCCTCAAAGGCGGCGCGAGGCGCGGCACAGGGTCACGTCACCAGGGCCACAGGAGGGGCAGGTGGGGGCCTTGCACCCCTGCCCTCCTGGCCACCTCCCCCAAGACCCCTGATAGCACACGCCGTCCTATGGTGTTCCTTCCAAGTTCTGGCCACAAGGTCTCAATATGAACAGGCCTCGGGGGTGCAGATTCTGGCCCCTGAGCCCAAGCAGATTATGGTTCCCTGGGCCCCGGGTGGGGGGATTACAGGCCACAGTCAGGTTTTCCTTAGAAAGCTTGGAATAAATACCAACACACTTTGCCACAGAGAAAAGTGGGCCTTGTTGTGGGCAGAGCGTTTGCTTTTGAGAAGCTGTCAAGGCCACCTGCCAGTGGCCAAGAGCTGGGTCGCTGGCTGCCTGTCAAGGGACCCCTGGGCTGGGCCTGGCCGACTCCAGCCCGCCCCTGTCCCCAGTGTTCACCATGAGAAAGAGAACAGTGACTGGCGACCCCGCTGTGCTTGCTGCCCTTCCTGGGGCTGGAGGGCCCAGTAGACTGATAAGCCCAATGCTGGGGCCTGCCCTCCCTCCCTCCCTCCCTCGGGCCAGCAGCGGTCACCAGATAACCATTATCCACCCTGCACTGTTCTCTAGGTCCTCTGCTGTCACTGCTGCCTGGGGCTCCCTGACTGTGCCAGGAATCAGGCCCCGCTCGGCTGCCACAGGCTGTGCCTCTGGCCGGCAGCTCCAAGCAGTGCCTTACCCTCTGCCACTCACAGCGCAGACAGCAGGAGCTAGTGCTCTGGCTGTCCTCCTCCTGCCCTCCCATTCCATGGGGTCCTCAGATGGACCCCAACATCACCCAGTAAATGATAGTGCAGTCCCCAGTCATCCCAAAGCAAAGCACCCCACTCAGGCCCCAGACCTTCCCATGAACCCCTGCTGTGGTGTCCATAATTCTTCCTGCTGGAATCCCACCCCGCCCTGCAGGACCAGCCCAGGTGCCTCCTCGGCTTGCCTGACAATGAGTGTGGCAACCCCCTTCCAGGACTTCAGGAAGCCCGGAGGCAGGGCAGCTCCCCGATTCCTGCATCAGCCCATCCTCAGCTCAGGGGGCTCAAAGAGGTTGTCACCACAGGGGCAACTATAGGTCTAGAGGGGAAGTGAAAGGGGGCCTGGCCCTGGGCCTTGGGCCAACCCTACAGAGGATAGAGCTGGGGCTGGGGAGACTAAGAGGAAGTCTGCAGGCCCAGGTCCCCCACCAGGTACCAGGGCATCGGCGCAGGATTCCCCAATGTGTCCCCAGGCCTGACCCCCAGAGCCACCACGCGCTGCTGTTCTGAGCACTCCAGCCTCCAATTTTCATGTCCTCCAAAGGAAATGTACCCTCCCCCCACAATGGCATCCCTGGTCTGAGGACCTGGGACCTCCTACAGGACCCACGGGCTCCTCATGCCCCAAGTTTTGAGCTGGGAGAGATGTTTTCACTGTCCCAAGTGTCAAGGTTCAACTGGCCCAGGACACAGCAGGAGGGGAGCCCTCACTCCCAGTTGGAATCTAGGATCAGTCCCGGGGCTGTGCACATGTCCTTCCTCCTTCCCTCTGGTGCTCCCACCCACATACTTCCCGGGAATGGGGATTTGTCCCAGATCACCCTGAGAAGGTGGCAGATGCAGGCCAGAACCAGGTCCCTTCTGCACCCTCTCTTCAATGGCCCACCACCCTGGATTCTGCTACCACCACCCAAAGCCTCTTGGTCCCTCAGGCATGCTCCCCTTAGGGACGCTGGGGGCAGGGTGGGCAGCGGGTGTCCCCAGCCAGGCTAGTGACTCTTCCAGGCAGACCTTTAGCCCTCTGCTCCTGGGAGGACATCGTGGCCCTCCAGCCCATGCCGGCCCAGGTTGAATTTCATGGCCCAACAGAATTCCTGGGTAGCCTGGCCTTCTCCCTGGTGCCAGGGCATGGACCCAGCTTTTCAGCCAGTGTCCCTTTATCCTGAAGAGGCATGGTATATCTGCTAGCAAGTCTCCATCTTCAGAACCTTCCTGCAGAAACCAGCTCTACTGGCTGGACAAGAGGGCTTGCCCACTGGGTGACACAGCTACCCTGTCACCCATGGGCACCACCTAACACCCACTAGGGGCTGGGCCAGGGGACACACGGGAGCCCACACCCGAGTCAGACCGTCAGCAGGCCTGAAGGAAAGCACGCCTACCACACCTGAGGGCGTGGAGCTGGGGCCAGGAGTGACAGGGACAAGACTAGGCCTGGGTTGACCAGTTTTGGTGGAGGAGTCACAGTGACACCCAAGAAGGAGCAGTGGCCAGTGGGACAGGGGAGGACGGGGAGGCACAGACCGGTCCTGTGTCCCCTTGCCGCACAGCAGCCCTCCTGCCATCCTTGGCCCTCAGCACCCAGTCCCAGGTCCAGGGGGTTTAAAAAGGCCCTGCACGCTGAGTGCACAGGGCCCTCCCCCAGAGCCTCGCAGGGCCTGCTCTTGGCCTCTGTGCCTTTGCACATGCTGTCAGTCACACCCCGTGCCTGCCGGGATCCTTCTGCTCAGTGCAGCTGGCACTCCCTCTGGGATGCTTTCCTGGAAGCTCTATCCAGGTGGGAGGCGGCCCTCATCTTTCTCAGGAGCTGGGCAGTGAGCTGAGGTCAGGGCCTGGCTCTTAGGAGCCACATGACCACTCAACCCTGCTCTGCCAAGGGAGCTGGGGCGCTGAGCCCAGCCACACCCAGAAAGCCTGTAGATTGGGGTACCATCTGACCACCCTGGCCCAGCCTCCCATGCATGCGACAAAATGAGGCGGAGATTCTGCTGTACAGAGATCAATATATGTAAAGTGCTAGGTACAACGCTCTGAAAAATAGTATTCTCCAAAATTCCGGTGCCCAGGGTGCCCAGCGGGCTAGCCCTTGCCCGTGAGGTCCAGCGGCTGTAGGAAGGGCGGCAGCGGCAGCTCATCCAGGGCCTCGGGGAAGCGGCTGGGTGAGATGGCGGTGACCAGCACCTGCATGGCACGCGTGAAGAGTGAGGGCGGCGCCAAACCCGCCAGCCAGTGGAACTTGTCGTCACCCAAGAGCCGCTGCCAGCGCGGCTGGTCGCTCAGCAGCTCGCGGTGGGCCGGGCCTGTGGCGCCCACAGGCGTGTACAGTGCCAGCAGGTCGAGCAACAGCAGGTGACGCTGGCGTGGCTCCCCGGATGCGGGCACCGTCGCAGCAGAGGTAGCTCCGGTGTCACGGCACAACTGGCGCAGCAGCAGCTCTAGCGGCGTGAGGCCACCGCCATCGCGCAGGCCGGGTGAGGCACCATGGCCGAGCAGCAGGAAGAGGCACTCGGGGCGCATCAGCTCGCAGGCCACATGCAATGACGTACCACCGCCTTCCACGCGGCTGCAGCCGTGCCGGTCGAGCAGGCGTGTGCGCTCCTCAGCCGGGAAGTCGCGCACGGTGCGCAGGATGCGGCGTAGGATGCCCACGCGGTTGTAGCGCACTGCTAGCGCCACATGCAGCCCGGGCGCAGAGCAGCAACGGAAGCTGGCGCTTGGCAGCGCGAGCGCGCGTCGCGGGAACGTGGCCAGCAGGTAGTGCGCATACTCCTGGTGGTCGTGCACGAGCGCGTAGAGGAGCGCCTCCGACGGCGAGTAGGCGGCGGCGCGCCCGCGCTCGTCCCAGTGGAAGGCCTCGCTGGCGCGCATGTCCTCGAGCAGCCACACCGGCACCAGGTCGCGAACGGCCTGGTAGAAGGCGAAGGACGACTTGCGGCACTGCTTCTGCGCCCACGAGCGCGCTGTGCCCGCGCCCTCAGGCCCGCCGTCGGCGCTGCTCCCAGGCCGCCGGGCGTCCCACGGCATGCTGGCGGAGGGGTATCACCGGGATTCACTGCATGGGCTCCGCCGCCCACCACCTGCCAGAAGAGGACACCATGGTGAGGGGCGGGGCCATGGGCCTGGGCCCCGCCCCCCGCCGGCCCCACTGGGAACACCTCACACAGCCGCACCCTTCTCAGGGGTGCTCTTCCCTGCCCTTCCAGTCACTCCTCACAGCTCGCTTCTTTCCTAGTCCCGGAGCCACTTTCCACATCCTTGAACTAGCTGCACTTGATCTCCTTGAAATACCCTGGTTCTCTGACACCTCTGCTAGAGATGCCCTTCCCTGACTCTGCCCGCACGACCGCACCCATCGTCAAGGCCACACTGAAATCTCACACACCCCACCCCCTCCAGCCCAGGGACCCACTGGAAGAGTTCAGTTCCTGCTCTTGTCTCGGCCGGGTACCTCCAACCCCAAATAGAGAAAAGGCCAGGTAAGGGGGTAGGAAAGCTGCCCATATCTTAAGCTGAGCTTGATCCTTTCTGTAGCCCAAGCTCCCTGTCCCCAGCCCTACCTAACCTTGACCCTGTTCTCTGACCCCCTGACTGCGGGTGGCGGCCCCTAGAGTCTCCCCCTAGGCCGGACAGGAGCAGAGCTCAAGACTCAGACCTACCTGCTTCCAGCACAGCGATCGGATCACCTAGTTCTGCAGACGTGGGTATATCACTTTCCTTCTCTGAGCTTCAGCTTCCTCATCTGTAAGACCGGGAGAGGGGGGAATGCAAGCTGTGAGCCCCAGCAGGGTGAGGTTTTGGGGGAGGGACGGGACTGGAGCCTTTCACCCAAACATGATGTTTGCTGGAGGTCCACACCCCTAGCTCTTAGGAGGAGCCGGGAGGGCGAAGTCAACCTAGAGTCTGGTGTGAACCCCACTTGACAGTCTGCAGATCCCCGCCAGGTCGGCTTTCTGTCTTGATCCTACCAACTACAAGATGAAGCAGGTACTGTCATCCCATTTTCCAGCAAGGGACAAGCTTGTCCAAGATCAGTCAGCAAGTCGTGGTAGAACCAGGCCTAAAACCCAGTTGGGGGTTTCCCAACCCACAGGGAGCCCAGCTTGAGCCCTGCCCTTGCCCTTTGCTCCCCTAGCCCCAACTTGAGCCCAGAGTACCCACTGCTTTCTCTCAAGAGTAAGTCCTTGGTCACGGAGGGCTGTCCACACACTGGGTAACTAAGTTACAGAGATGGGCACGGTGGGGGTGGGCTGCAGCCACAGCTTTCATTTGGGGGGGCACCATGATTAGAGCAACCCCCACGCTTGGGCCTCCGCGCCCCAGGTGTACTTTGTGTGGACACCCGTGGGGCGCCGGGTGGGTTACGTAAAGTTGGGCCGCCCCACGTCACTGGGCAGCGAGTCACGGCAGCGGCTCGGTGAATGGGGGGTTGGGCCGCCGAGGGCCGGGCCGTGCGTCCCGGGCCGCCCGCCAGCTCCTCTCGGTCCCCTCCCGGCGGCACGGCGGACGTCGGGTTGCAGGGGGCGAGGCCAGGGTGTCTGCGGGCCGGTGGTCGGTGCAACAAGGTCTGCACCTGCGTGTGCCCAGGGACGTGAGGGGAGCGGCGGCCAGGGGGCAGCACCCTCGGCAGGGGCTACGAACCGGCGGAACGGGACTCACCGTGGGGGACTACGGGTCGCGGGCCTGGCGTCCCCGCCCCCGTTGCGGGCGGGAGAGCGCGCTGTCCCTCTGCGGGAAGGCGTGGAAGCGAAGGTCCCAGGACTGACGGACGGGAGAGAGCCGCCGCCGCCGCCCGCCGCAGCCGCGCTCTGAGCCGCCGCGGCGTGATCGCTGGGCGGCGGTGCGGACGCCGGCGGCGGGCGGGCGGGCGGGCGGGCGGGCTGACTGGAGGCTGGCGGCGCAGTGCGGCCCGGGCCGGGCAGGACCGCGGGACCGTCCGCCGCCACCATTGGCCCGCGCCGCTAGGCCCCGCCGCTGCCCATTGGTCGCCGCGCTGCACCATTGTTACGTCACCTGCCGACGGGCGGGGCGCCCGGCTGGACCCGCGGAAAAGTTAGGAGAAACTTGAGGGTGCTCGGGGGAGGGGAGGGGAGGGCGGAGCCGCCCGGGGAGGGGGCGGGGCGGGGCGGGGCTCCTAGAAACCCGAGCCGCGGCGAGGAAAGGCTCCCCCGGCGGGGGAGGTTGCCTGGTGCCCGCCTTCAGTACAGTGGCTGGGTTGAGAGTCGGGGCGCGCGCGTAAACACCCCGGGCCCGCCGACCGTGACTTCCCTCGTCACCCCACGAGTCGTATTCCAGATCCCCTTTGCACTGACCCTCTGTGACCTTGAGGGAAACCGTCTGTACATGGAGGGGTCAAGAGGCCGGAGCTGTGACCCCCTGAGAGCAGGGGCCGGAGCATCGGATCCCCAGCTCTAGGCTGACTCTCCCAGGGAATGGATGAATGGATGCAGACAGCAATTTCTGAGCGCCTACTGTGTGCCAATCTGTGTGCTAAGCATACCTGATTTCACTTCATTTTCACAACCTATAGTGCTGGGAATGACCCTCAATTCATCTGCCAGGAAAATTGGGGCTCACAGGGAGGTGGCCTCCAAATAAGGAGCAGCCAGAAGAGAAGCCAGGTGCACCCCCTGAATTTGTAGTTAATTGGGCCCCAGCCACCCCAGCCTCCCCACAAGGGGTCCAAGGTGTGGGGTACCACTCTTGCTGAGACCTCACCAGAGGTCTCTTTCTGAGACCTCACCCAAAGCGCTGCCCCACCTCAGGGCAGGGTGGCCTCGCAGGCCCATACCATACACTTAGGGTCAGGAACAGCCACCAGATTTACAGAAACTTGGTCATAGGCCAGGGATGAGGACTGTGGGGAGTGTGGGCTGGGTATCTGAGCTCTGTCTCTGCCTCACCTCAGCTGTCATCTCCTCCCCTTTCTAGGCTTCAGCTTCTCTACAGGTTCTCCCAGCTTTCCTTTCTGGACGTGTCTGAGTATGATGGGGTTCCAAGTGAACCGAGGTCCTGGGGTTGACCTTTGGCCTGCGGGAGCCCCCAGCCCCTGGGAGACATCCTAGGGATGTGTTGCCCCAGGTGAACTACCTCTGGCTCAGAGCTGTAGCTACCTGCTCCCTTGTCCCCATTCTACTCTTCAAGTACTGGAGTTGAGACCTCACACCGCCTCCATGGCTACCAACAGAACGAAGGTGAAGGGGCATCAGCTGTAGGTGCCTGATGTGCAGCTAGCCTCAGGGCAGGCCTCTCTCCACCCCTTGGTGCCCTCCTTCTCCCCCCTTCCACTTACCGTCAATGCTGGGGTTCCCAAAGGCTTCTTTTCAATAGTCAAATCTGACCCCATTTGTCTACGGCTTAGAAGCTTGCTGTGGGTATGGTTTTAGCCGGAAAGGTCAGGTGGGGAGGGGAAAGGCATTCTTGGCGTGGACACAGCTGGAGCAAAGGTCTGGGAGTGACAGAGGTGGGGCCAAGTTACAGAGGGCAAGGAGCTTGGGTTTGTCCTAAGGACTTGGAGGCAGAGGAGGTTTAGAAGTCAGTGAATTATTTCAGACATGCAAAAAAAAATAATAATGAATGCAGGGATCCAGTTTAAGAAATAATACGTGGAGGAACCTGAAGGTCCCTGTTCTGCCCCCCAACCCAGCCCTGGGTCTTCCCACAGTGGCAGCTGACATTGTCACACTCCCCATCATGGCACCAGTCAGCCTTCACTCTCAGCAGCTTGCCTTTTTTCCCCAAGGTCACTTAGAGACTCATCCTCTGGGTCACACGTCGTCTCTGGTGACAACTGTCCCCTGTGTCTGGCAAGTGTGTGGCCTCCCAGTACTGCTGTGCACATCCCTGCCCACACCTCCTTAGGGGCTGTGGTGGGGTCTCTGCCCAGGGGGTGGAGGTGGGGTGCAGGGCTGGCATGCCCCTCCACAACAGCTTCAGACGCAAGGAGTCTACCTCAGGGGACAGTGTAAAGGGGCCTGGGAGGGCAGGTTCCCTCAGGGAGTGAGGACAGAGGCGGGCATGTGAAGAGCTGCTGGGGCAGGGAGAGTGGGTGGGAGGGGGAGGAGGGCTCAGTCCCTAGAGAAAGGAAGGAGGGTGGGAGGCTGCCTTGCCCAGGCCCTGACGCCCTCATGCGCAGAGTGTGCTTACCAGCACAGCCTTCTAGTTGTGGTTTGACCTTTGACCCTGTCATGCTCCTGCAGGGACCTGACCCAAGACACACTCCCCTCGCCCTCGGGAAAGCTTGTCCCACCTGGGTGGGCACAGGGTGGGCATCTTTGTGCGCCCAGGTAGGGCGTGTGGTCACTGAGGTCAGAGAGATGGGGGAGTGCAAATACAGAAGGACGCTGCCGGTCAGTGTGAGGTCGGGAGCAGGGGAGAGCGACGTGGGCTGGCTTAGGTTTTCTCTGGTGTGGCATGGAGGTCACCGGAGAGAAACAGCTGAATTGTGTGTGGCCTATGACCAACTGGGTGAGTATGAGAGGTCAGAATGAGCCCCTGGAAGGATGGGGAGGAATGGGGGTGGGGTGTTTGTAAAGATGCCTATGAGCCACGTTGGGGGAGAAGCCCTGCTGGTGATAGACAGCTGGGGTCACGGTGGAAAGAGGGAACTGGAAGCAGGACACCGGGAGACAGAGAAGTGAAGGCACTGAGGCAGGCGCTGGGCCCTCTGGCACCTAGGGAGGGGTAGGAAGAGGAGCAGACAGCGAGGAGGTGGGAGAGACGCTGGGAAGTCAAGAAGGCACAGGGTGCCCAGAAGCCAAGGTGTCCCAAGGAGGAGGGACTGGTCAGCTGGGACAAGTGCCACCAGCAGGTCAAGAGGATTTGGCTGCTTGTAGATCACTGTGCGCTTTACAAAGAATCATAGAATGCTGGAGAAGCCTCTTTGGAAAGGGTTCAGGAAAGAATGCAGAGGGGGGACTGGAGAAAGCTGTGTTGCAGAGCAGAGGAAAGGGGGAGCCGGAGGGTAAGTGGGGTTACAAAATGTGAAAGTGGAAATAACATGCGTGCGTACATGTTCATATGTGTGTGCACATGGCGAGTGTGTGTGCATGCAGACAGGTGTGAATCCGTGCACTGTGTGCGTGTACAGCATGCTGCGTCTTGCACATGTGTGTGCACGTGTGTTCATGTGTGCTCGTGTGTAGCACCCTAATGGATCAAAGTGCTGATAATACAGGAAAGCCCTGTTGGAGCAATGACCTGAGGAGGCCAGCAGGGATGGGGCCCGCCACACCTGGAGGGGAGCCCTAAGCTGGGGGCATGGACAGTTCTTGGAGGGGGCACAGTGTTGGGCACTGAGGCAGGGAAGAGCACAGGTAAAGGTGAGTCTGAGAAGTCTACTTTGATGGCTTCTATTTTCAAAGTAACCGCAGAGTGAGAAGGGGTACAGGATGGGGCCTGGGGAGAGGGGTTTATTGACTGACACATGGAGACCCTCCCTGACCTGAGCCCCAGTTGCCCCCGCAGAACCTGTCACCAGAGCATCAGGGAGGCAGCTGCCGGGCCTGGGAGCACAGTTCAGGGTGAGCACTGCAGAGAGCGAGAAGAAACCGGGGAGCTTCTTGGGGGAGGAGGCTGGTACCACACACACGGGTCCAACCAGCTACTCACCAGCTGTGGGACTTAACTGGGTAACTCCACCTGTCTGAGTTTCAGTCTCTTGTCTGTCAAATGAGTCTGGTCTCAAAAGGAAGGTGATCCAGGGGACAGGACTGGGTAAGGCCAGTATGGGGACAGAGTCCCAGAGAGCAGTTTCCAGGCTCTCGGCCTCACGTGGAAAGGTGCGGGCTCGAGTAGTAGATGGCCATCAGCTGTGACTGGTTGGCCATTATCTGTAACCAGTGAGCCAATTAACCACTGATATAACTGCCGTGACTGGGGGGGGTTGGTTGGTTGGTTGGTTGGTTGGTTGGTTGGTTGGTTGGTTGGTTGGCTGGTTGGCTGGTTGGCTGGCAGGCAGAAAAGTGGATGGCAGATTGCAGATCGTGTGGATCCTACTTCGTGTGTTCTCGCCCGGCCGCCAGCAAGACTGGGGTGCAGGAAAGACCATGTTTGTTCCCTGTATCTCCAACCCAGCCGCCAGTGAGACTATAGTGGTGTGACTCCCCTATCTGTGGCTCTGTGGGTGTTCCTTTTTGGCCTCACCATATCCTGCGTTCTTATGTGGGGAGCGGGAGCTGAGACCCCGCACGACACCCTGCATGACACAGGGCGCAGCGAGCAGGGTGTGGTGTCAGCCAAAACTCTCCAAAAGGTAATGGAGCAGTTTATACGTATGAAAGCTCAGTTTCGTGAGCAGGGTATCGTGCAGGCCAGAACTTTCCGAAGGATGGTGGAGCAGTTTGTGTGTATGAACACTCAGTCTCGGGAAGCCCATGAGGAACGGCACCGGGAGTGGGAAACGCGACCTGCCTGGGAGAAATGTGACCCCTCGGTGAATTTGTGGTCCTCTGAAACCTCCGGAAGGCATGCCGCCCTGTTGGCCAAAGCAAGTGTCATCTTCCGGTAGTCTTGCTGCCGTGGGCTCCGGAGTTGCGGACATCTAACACCAAGGCCTCTACCCAATCGGACGCCTGGCCCGGCGAGTAGGATTCCAGCCAGGTAGGAATGGAGTCTGACTCTGGGCAGGAGGACAGGTGGCCCCCACACAGGTTGTAGTACCCGGTAGCCACTGTTCTCAGGAGTTGGACCCCCGAGGAGGGGTGGGAGGACATGGATGGCTCTCCGGACAGCAGGGACAGGGCCCTGCAGGTTCTAGCTGAGCAGTTGCCGGAGGAGGCGAAGGGGACAGCCGGCCGTGTGGGCTGGATGTTCCTCACCGCCTTGCATCATAACGTGGAGGACGGGCTTAATGAAATAGCTCATGGGCAGGAACCGCAGCCCCAGGGGGAGGCGCCGGAAGCTCGGGACCGCCAGTTGGAGGAGGCCCTCACTGCGTTGTGTCCTAACTCGGAGGAAGCACTTGCAGGAATAGCCCAGGTGCGGGACCAGTGTCCCAGTGGGAGGCGTTGGAAGCTGGGTCTGCTTGTTAGAGGATGAGCCCCAAAGTAGAGACTCTGAGGCGAGTGGAGACAATGTAGCTCCCAACCCCCACGCCCAGCCCATTAGGAAGCAAAAGATGAAACGTGAGCAACCTTTGGTCTCGGGGCGTTGCTGCCAGCAACCCAGCTGTGACTGAGTTCACGACCTACACCCCTTACACTCCCACTGAGTTGCAGGAGCTGGGGAGGCGGTACAGACAGAGCCCTGGAGAGCCAGTCTTGGCTTGGCTACTACATTTATGGGATGAGGGGGCAGACAGCATTCTCTGCTCCCCGGGCGAGATGGAAAAGCTAGCCTTCGCGACAGTGCATCCGTCCCCGCGACAAAGGTTACAGGACTGCCATAGGTTGGCCCAAGACCAGGGCAACCACTCTCTAATGGAGTGGCTCACTGCTGCGGTACGCACAGTATGGGGACAGGCTGGCGAGCTGCCAGACACTGTGAGTCAATGGCAGTCATATACGGAACTTACTCAAATCATTCGTGAAATGGGTATGAGACATGCTATGTTCAACCCTAATATGTGGGGGCAGGATGACGAGCTTTTTACAGCCAGCATGAGAGGTCTGGTTTTGGATACTGCACCTGCGAGTGCCTTTGGATCCTTGGTTGCCATTCTTATGCCCTATGTGGGGCGGCGGATCCATGAAGTTACAACTGCCATGGCCACCCTAGGGGATGTTGAAAGCCGGCGGCAAAGGAAGTTAAGACCTCCAGGTCCGAGAAGTCGAGACCTGGAAGCCGAAATCAAAAGTAAAGAGGCGAGGTCGCGGGCCTCAGAGAGTAACACGTGCACAGATGTGGCGTGATCTCGTGGCAGCAGGGGTTGATTGGGAGAAAACAGACCAACAACCCAATGCACTCTTGCTGGAACTTTGGAAACAGTTGTGTCTGGAATAGCAATTCTGGCGAAGCCTAAAGGAGAAGTCCAGGAAAGCGCGACCTGTGTCCCTCCAGGACTTCATGCGGCCGCTTGAGGCTGACTCCCTTCAGCTTGATTGGGGGGGAGGGGCAAGGTACCCAGTCAGAGGGGATGAGCGGGGACCGGAGGCCCCATGTAGAATTGTCCATACATTGGTCCCCTTCTAATGTGCAGAGGGTTTTGGCCCTAGTTGACACTGGCAGACTGCAGTCTTGTTTATGGGAATCCTAGCTGTGCCCAGGAAGTCTGGCTGTGCCCAGAAAGACTGGTGGTACCCTAAGAACCCTGGCGGTGCCCTGGGAGCTCTGGCTGTGCCCAGAAAATAGGTGGACATCGAGGGACACTCCCTGGGACATTACTTGAACTGGACTGAAACTTTTTCGTGAGCTGGGTTTGTGACAGCAACTTGCGGAAGACGCTCGTTGCGTAGATTGTGAGGAGAGACCCTGAGGGGTGGAATGTGGCGACAGAATCCCAGAGAGCAGTTTCCAGGTTCTCGGCCTCACGTGGAAAGGTGCTGGCTTGGGTAGTAAATGGCCATCAGCTGTAACCAGTGAGCCAATTAGCCACTGACATAACTGCCATGACTGGGTTGGTTGGTTGGTTGGTTGGCAGGCAGAAAAGTGGACGGCAGATTGTGGATCGTGTGGCTCCTTCTTCGTGTGTCTCCCCCGGCTCCCAGCGAAACTGGGGTGCAGGAAGACCGCTTGTTGGGTACTGGGAGATGTTTGCTCCCTGTGTCTCTAACCCAGCCGCCAGTGAGAATATAGTGGTATGCCTCCCTTATCTATGGCTCTGTTGGTGTTCCTTTTTTGGCCTCACCATATCCTGCATTCTTATGTGGAGAGTGGGAGCTGAGACCCCACATGACACCCTGTATGACAGCCAGTATGGGAAGTGTGTAGAACCAGGTGAGAGGTTGGGGACATCCTACTGCCAGTCCCGCCCCACCAGGGGCCTGCCCCTCCCCCACTTGGTTGGACCAGGCCAAAGCCCACTTGGCCTCCAAGGGTCTGCCCCACAGGTGCTTGCTTGCTCCTTGCCCCTCCAGCTTCCCTTCCTGAGGGCTGGGCTTGTCTCTACTTGTAGTTGGGTTCCAGCTCTCCCACCAAATTCTCCATGCCCCAACTGGTCTTTCAAGGCTCGGCTTGAGTTGCTGGTGTAGACCAAAGACAGTAACTAGGTAAACATTGTGACATTCTGGGAGCCAAAGAGCCCCAAATACATAGCAAAGGAGTATGCAAGGGAGCTCCTACAACCCAGTTAGAAAGATTAACCCAGGAAAATGGGCAAGGGTCCGAACAGGCAGCTCACACTCTGGATGGTAAACACAGGAAGAGATTCAGCTTTGTACCAAATCAGCAAACGTACAAGCTCCTGTTTTTTCCATCCGCCAAACCTGAGGAGACTGATGGCGCCTGCACTGGCGATGGTAGGAACCAGGCCCTGTTTCCTGCTGGAGGAAGGGAGGGCACCTTGGGAGGTGCCACCAGCAGGGACAAAGTTCATGCTCTTGGGTCCAGCAGTTTCTTTTGTAGGCATCATCCCAGATAAGTATTTGTCCATGTGCCAAGTTCCATGTACGCTTCTTACTGCTGTGGCTTTTGTTTGCTTGCCTGATTCTTTAAGGTTTTATAAAAGATTATTCAGCCTTCATTTTATATTTTATTTCTAACTATTTCATAGTTAAACCTTTGAAGAGAATACAGGTGACTACCAAGTACCAAGGAGGTGGGGTCATGCTGTTTTTACTAATGGAAACCACCTAGGTGACCATCCAGAGGGGAACGCTGAAAACAATCATGATGCATCCTTGGCAGCCATGACTCTTGCCGCACAGCAGCTGGGCCCTGCTCTCCTGTTGGGCGTGTGGAGAGGAGAATGTGCAAGCCTGGAGCCTAGACAAGCTCCCTCACAAGCCCTAAACTGCACTCCCGCCGCTGCCCTCCTCCCCAGTGCCTCCCCAATAGTCTCTGTGGCACCTCTAGGTCCTTGTAGGGCCCCTGGATCCAGCTGTGGCCGAGGACTCGGCTGCCTCATTGAATGAACTGGTGGAATCTCTTTTTGGCTTAGGCCACTTGGAGACAGGGATCCATCACTTGAAACAGTCTTGCCTCATTAGAGTATTGTCAACTGGCAAAAATAACTCTCCAGATAAATCCACAAGAAAAACGGTTTACTGGAAGGGGCGGGGAGGAAAAAGAAACAAAAACCACCACTGCAGTGCAGGAACCTCCCACCTGGGGCTCCAACCGGCTCCCACCTGAAGAAGGAAAATAATGCCCCGGTTCCAAGATGGCCATTTATTAGCATCCTTCCTCCTGAAGTTACCACAACGTTCAACAGAAAGTCAGGGCAGAGAGTCAAGGAGGGGTGGTGGGGCGCCCAGCTCCACACACACGGTTAAGCTCCTCCTAGCTCCATGGTTAAGCATCCCAAGGTGGCAGGAGCAGGAAGTGGGGGCAGAGAAGGCCAGGCTCGCCCCCTCCGTGACCTCCCAGCACATGGGCGCTGGGTTCCTGCTTGGCTGGGTGACCTTGAGTGCATCACTGCCCTGTCAGGGTGGGAAAGTATCCTTCCAGGCTCTGATGTAGGAGGGCCTTTGGCCCAGGGCTGAGCCGGCCACACCAGGTGCGCTGCGGCTCAGTGCTCAGGCCTCAGGGGCCCTGGGAAGCGGCAGCACCCCCTCAGTGGACAATGAACACCCAAGGCCAGAGGGACACTCATAGCCCAGGTGGACCTGGCCAAGGGCAGTCCCCCACTTCTGCGCCTCCCGCCTCATTTTCCACTGACACTTCGGTAAATAGTTGTGGTTTGCAATGGAGTGAGTCAGAAGGAGAAACTGAGGCCAGAGGGCAGGTCCTGGCTCAGGTCACACAGCTCAGACTCCTGGTGATATTAAGGGGCCCTGTGTGCCAGCCCCGTGCAAGAACATTCCCCCTTCACAACATCCCCGAGTCGTCGATGCCTGAATCCCTGCGTCCTCGCAATCACTTTCTCTCAGGTGAAACAAGGGAGAAACAGGTTCGGGGAGGCGAAGCTCCCTCGACAAGGGGCCAGAGCAGATGTGGGGATGGGGGTGATGTTTACTCGGTTTGAGACCCGTGGGGTCCAGGACTTGGAGATCAGAGCCCCTGTATCAGACCCCGCCTTATGACCCGGGAAGGAGGGGGCGAGGCCCTGGCTGGTGTCAGTGTTGGCCTGGCCTCAGTTTCCCCATAGGCGCAGGGGACCAGAACCGGAAGCGGTGTCGCGTTCCAACAGGCCCCACCTCCCAGCGCGGAACGACACCGCCCCCTGGCGGCCGCGCGCGTCATCACAGTCAGTCACGGAGCCCAGCAAGGGTGCCGGGCCAGGGCGCTCCAGGTTGCGGAAGGGGGGCGGAAAGCAGGAGACGTTTTGGGTCTCCACCCCGAAACACCCCACCCCGCTTGCCACTCGCCAAGCGGCCTCCACAGGCCTCTTCCCATTCTGTATTTCAGTCTCCTACCCACCCCAGATCTGTGGCCACTCGGCCACCCCTGGAGCTGTCGCACCCCGTTTTTCGTCCCACAGGGTTAGCAACCCCTTCTTTTCCTAGTGGGCGGGGCCTAGGCCCTCGTCAGCCAATCAGAAGTTCTGGAGAGTGGCAGGGAGGGGCAGGTTGTCCAGTGAAGAGGGCACGAAAAGCGTCGGCTTGGGCCCAAAGCAGGTTTTCCCCTCCTACACCTCCCTTTCCCTGGGTGCCCCCCCCCCCGGGAAGTCCTCGGACCCAGGCAGGGCACAGGGTGAGGAAGTCGGATCTCCCGGAGAGGAAGAGGCCGAGGGTCACTTCAGTTTCCCTTTTTTCGAAGTGGGGACGATCGCTGCCCCCTTTTCCCCATCGGGAGACAGCAGCAAGGCCCTCAGCACTGCGGCCTGCCAGCCACAGTGGCCCCCGCTGACCACCCCTGCCCAGCCCTCTGCACAGCCTGCCTACCCCAGGGAACAGACCTATCCCCTCTGCCAAAAATGCTCACGCAAGCGGCGTAACTGCGCCTCTCAGACGCTTCCCTGACCACCCCCACCTCACCCCACCCACCCACCCACCGTCACGGGCCCCTTTCCCGCGTCCTCCCAAGGTGCACGTTTTGAGGTTCAACATATACCGGCCCATTTTACAAGGCAGACACAGACCACAACGGTCTGAGAAGCTGGCCACAGGGCTCACAGGGAGAAGTGTCCGGGTGGAAATCTAGCCTTCCATTATGACCTGCTGCTGCACCACCACGTAGTGTCACTGTGTCCCAAGTCGGCTCCCACTGCAGGGACGCCTCCAGGAATGCTTTGTGGAGCCCACTGCGGGCCCAGTGCTGTCTGGATGGGGAGGTCAGAGCTCCCTGGAATGCCTTCCCTCACTCTGCCATCCCTTGTCCAAATGAGAGCTGAGACCCTGGAGGTGCCGGGAGGGCTCTCCCTGGCATCACTAGCAACCTAAGTTCTCCGCGTGCCCACTGGAGGGAGCACTGGGCTGGTGAGGAGACAGTAAGGCCTGGGAGGAGGAGGAAGAGCATTAGGCAGACTGCCCACCTCCACCCACATCGATGGACAGCAAGGGGAGGAGGAGGAGAATGGACTGCAGTAATGCCAATGAACCCTGAGAGACAAATGAGACGTCCATGGGTGTGTCAGCTACCTACTGCTGTGTAACAAACCCCACAACAGTGGCTTGGAACAGCAATGATTTCTTATTTCTTACTGTTCTCTGGATCGACTGGACGGTTATGCTTCATGTTTTGCCAGCTGAGATCATTTACAGCTGGAGTGAGCTGAAGGCTCAAGTGGTGTGAAACGTCCAAGGTGACTTCATCCACGTGGCTGCAGTTGATAGCTGTCAGCTGGGGGCTCAGCTGGCTGCCAGCATGGGCTGTCATCCCACGTGCTTTGGCCGCTCCACATGGCCAACCTCACAGCATGGCAGTGAAGCGCCATTGAGAACAAAGACCAGTATGAGCTTATCAAACATCTCCTTCTATTATACTGGCCAATATTTTATTGGCCAGAACAAGTGACATGGCCAAGCCCAGAGTCACTGTGGAAGGAGACCTTGCAAGGACTTGACGACCAGGAAGCATGGTTTACTGGGGGCCACCAACGTTCCAGCTTACCACAGTGGGAAAGGAATGAAGACGGGACAGGAGAACTTCAGGGCCGTAATAACCAAGGACGTTTCCTGAAGGAGGAAGGGCTTGGCTAAAGAGGGGCTTGGAATTCTGGGCCCCTCCTGCTTCACCTCCTAGGATCCATGAAGGCTGCAGGATAACCAACCACTAAGTAAAGATATAAACTGGGAAAATGTCTGATTGGAGATATGTGCTCTGTAGACAATGAAAATGGGATGTTGGGATAGTGTGATGGGATGTGGGGGTGGAGCAGCTGCTTTAGATGAGGTGGTCAGGGAAGGCTTCTTGGAGGAGGTGATGTTTAGGCTGAGCTCTGACCGACAGAAGGAGCCAGCCTTGGGCAGAGCAGGGGAAAGTGAACTGCAGGCCAAGGGACCAGCTAAAGCAAAGACCCTGAAATGGGAATGAACTGGACACATGTGAGGATTAGTGAGAAGACGAGGATGGCAGGAGGGGAGTGGGTAAGGGGGCAGGGTCGGCAGGGCCAGATCTTGTTAGGCCTGGACAATGAGAGTGGAATTTTCTCCAGGTGCAGTGCATGCCACCCGAGGAACATTCTGACCTGATCCAGCACACATTAATCAGCACCTACTGTATACCAGGCACTGCTCTAGGCCCCTGGGGCTCATCTGTGAACAAAACAGAAACATCCCTTCCCTTGTGGAGTTTGATCTAATTTGGGAATTGAAAAAAAACACTGCCGAAAAGGAAAAGAGTGGGGTGAAAAGGGGGACAGAAGTGGGGTGTCTGAGGGGTAGAAGAAAGAACTGAGGAGGTAGAACTAACTATGAGGCCTAGGAAGTGAGGGTGAGAGAGAAAAGGTAAATTCAAGATGACCTTGGGAGGTAATCTTCATGACCTTGGCTTAGGCAAGGAGGTCTTAGATATTTTTCCATTAAAGGAAAAAAATGATAAATTGGGCTTTATCAAAATTAAAAACATTTGCACTTCAAAAGATACCATTGATAAAAATGAAAAGATAAGCCCCTGAGATAAAATATTGGTAAATCACATATCTAGAATATATCAAGAGTTCTTTGAACTAATAATAAGACACACAGCCCAATTTTCAAAAGGGGCGAAGGATTTGAACAGACACTTCACCAAAGATGATATACAGCTGGCCGATGAGCACATGACAAGATGTTCATCATCATTAGCCATTGGGGAAATGCAAGCTAAACCACCCTGAGATGCCGTTTCACACCCATTGGAATGTCTGAAATTAAAGACTGGCCGTCCCAGCTGTTAACAAGGGTGTGGAGCAACTGGAACTCTCATGTTGCGGGTGGAGATGGAAAATGGTGCGACCACTTTACAAAGCAGTTTGGCGGTTTCTTAAACTTACCGTACCACCCAGCAGTTCCACTCTTAGGTGTCTACCCGACAGAAAGGAAAACACGTCCGCACAAAGACCCGTACACGAATATTCATAGCAGCTTGATTCATAACAGTGAGAACATGGAAACACATGTCCACATGTCCACTAATTGGTGAATAGAGAATGAGCTGTGGTAGAGCCATGCAATGGAAAGTTATTCAGCAGATTTAAAAGGCATTGAATTACCAATACATGCCACTTGGAAGAACCTCAAAAGCATGATAAAGAAACTAAATACACCTATAGTTAACAAAAATGTATTGCACACTTAAAATTGTGTGTGTTGTGTTCTTATCACAATAAAATAAACTTTAAAAAAAAATCAAGAAACCAAACACAAAAGACTACATCTTGCATGATTCCATTTACAGGAAGCATATAGAAAAGACCACTGTACAGATTCAGAGAGCAGACGGTGGTGGCCTGGGGCTCTGGTGGCCTGGGGCTCGGGTAGGAGAAAGGGTAGACTGTAAAAATTCGCAGGAACTCCGTGGGGGGTGGTTACACAACTCTATACATTTACTAAGAAGCATGGAGTTGTGCCCTTACAACAGTGGGGATTTCATGGAAGAGAAATTATGCATCAGTGAAGCTCTTAAAAAGAGAAGGAAAGGCCCTCAGGCCTTCAGAGTGAGATGCAGGTCAGGAAGGGGCAGGCCTGCTGGGGCAGCCCTGTGCCTCCCAGGTTTCAGCCCCAGACCCTCGGGGCCTGTGTAGTGCTGCAGTGTCCCTTAGCTCAGGAACCCCAGCTGGGTAGGAGCCCGGATGCCTTCGGAGTTGTTTACAGAAAACTTCCCTGAGGGAGTAAGGCGTATTTTGAATGATAAATGCTCCAAACCACAAGAAGTTCAACCCCCAAGTCTGAATTCTCCCAAACTGGGGAAATCAGTTTTCTTCCAACAACAAGCTCCAGGCCCCGGGAGGCCCCGCCCAGCTGCACGGGAGCAGCGGGCAATTAGTACAGGGCAATCAGGGACCTTCGCTAATGGAGTGGGAGAGGGCCTGGCCCCTGGCAGACCACCGGGGGCCTCATTAAACCTGCAAATACCCAGGCTTCACCCTGGACTCGAGCCACAGGAACTGGGAACCTGAGGGCAGTGAAGACCACAGGGAGATCTGCAGGCCCCCAGGTAGCCCCACGTGAGCCCTCCCCACCGGTGATTGGACCAGGCATCGTCACGTGACCAAGGAGAGCCCATCCATAACTGACCAGTGGTGACCTATCAGGGGTGGCCAGTGAGAGCAGAGCCAATCAAATGCCTCCCTGGGATCTGGACCCAAACCAGACTCAGAGGGACAAATGGGACCCTAGCTCTGGGTTGCTATTATGCTGAGGCTGAGGGCCTTGGAGAGGGTGCGCAGGGGGAGCGACCTGGGCACAGCCTCCATTTGACCCAGCTCGGACTTTCTCAAACCCGAGTCTTACCAGAGGCCAGTGGTGCCTTTCACCCTGTTGGCACACCCCCTCCACAGTCCACCCTGGATGTTTGTCCTTAAACAACCCATATCCCTTCAGCTGCACCCCAATCATGTCTGTGTGGTGTGTTATATACTAGTTTGCTCTAATAGGTGTGAAAGTGAATTCTCCATCATCAAAATAATGTTTCTTGTTCGCGCTCCCATGTTCATAGCATTTTCACAAGAGCCAAAAGGTGGAAAAACAACCCCAGGTGTCCATCAACAGATGAATAGATAAACAAGATATGGTATGTTTCTGTGATGGACTATTACTCAGCCTGAAAAAGGAAGGACATTCTGACACCTGCTACGACATGGACCTGGGTGAAATCATCCAGTCACAGGAGGACAAATACCAAATGATTCCACATCTATGAGGTCCCTAGAGGAGTCAGATCCAGAGACGGAAAGCAGAATGGTGGTGCCAGGGGCTGGGGGAGGAGAGTGGGGAGTTAGTATTTATTGGGGACAGAGTTTCAGTTTTGCAGGTGGAGAGAGTTCTGTGGAGGGTTGGGGGTGATGCCTGCACAACAGAGCGAATGTACTTACGGCCACTGAACTGCTCGCTTACAAATGGTTAAAGTGGTCGATGTTATGTTATGTTGTGTATTTTAGCACCATGTTAAAAAATGCAATTCCTCCGTATGCTCAAGAGCTCATTCTGCACTGGGATCCATGCACCCAGCCAGACAACCAGAAGTATTTGTCTCCTGGGTGGGCATGCCATGGACCTGGCCAGGGCAGAGTTACCAAGCCAGAATGGCCTCACCCAGCCAGATCTCGAGACTGATGAGAGAAATCTGGGCATTTCACTCACCTGCAAGGGGACATGACAGTTGCCAATGGGAAAACTCAGGATCCAAGTGGCCAGGCAGGCTCTCCTGCTGGGCCCGACAGTCCCAAGCGGAGGGCCGAGGAGACTGAAGTCAGAGCAATAGCGCTTGGGGAGAGGACCCAAAGGTTGCGTGGGTGGGCTGGATCCACTCCACGCAGCGCCCCCTGCATACAGCCTCACAGCAGGAGGGGAAACCCCCCAGGGGCCTCACTGAGGCTCATCTTCCCTGAAGCTGAAGGTAGAGGATGTGCCCTGCTCACACTGGCCTCAGTCACCTCTTTTCCAGTGTCCTGAGTCCAACACCGCTTCTGATGGACGTGGTCTCCCCGTAGAGTGAGACCCTCCGATGGACCCTCTTTAAGGTTCTGGGGCCTGCTGTGTGCCAGGAAAAATAGCAGCATCCTGACTACCACCCCACCTCACCCCCACCCCCACACTAGCCTCCCTGGGGAGTGAAAGCAGAGAGGAAATGGAGGCTCAGAGAGGTTAAGTGACATGCCCAGAGTCACACAGCTGGTAACATCAGAGCTACAGCTGCAAATCACTCTGCAAAACTCACACGCTCCTAAAACTTTGCTATTCAACTTTGGGGGGTACGGAGGGGTGTGGGGGAGCTACAGGATAGATGTGATCAGCTTCCAGAACATCAGGTGTACTCGGACATTTGGGGTGGGAGGTGGGGGACTGAGTGAACACATAAAACCTACCTTGAGTGCTCAGGCATTCTCATGTTAAAGGAACAGTGCTAGCCCCACGTGGATTTTTCCATAAACCAAAGGATTTTGTGCTAGCAGCTGGTCCCACCATCTGAGCTCACTAGCCCCCACAATTAAGGAGGCAGTGGTGAAAAAGTTCGAGAAGGTTGTGTTCCATCTGCTGTTTTGGGGACAAAGCATCACCATAATTTGTGACATGCCTTCTGCTGACTCACCAAATGGAATGATGGGTCCCCTGGAATTGGTCAGCGAGGGTGTCATTTGTGAGTGCCACCCAGGCCCCCAGGTTGGCTACACAAACGCCAGCCCCTTGCCCCAGAGTCCTGCTCATCTGTTAGCTCTGAGTCACAGAACAGTGTGAGGGGGACTGTGTCCCTGTACAGAGGTACAACTGAAGCCCCGAGAGGCCAGGGGCCCACACAGCACAGAAGGAAAGGTAGGAGGTGGAGGAGGGCCAGGCAAGGGGACTGTGGCCCCAGCCCCTGGCTCCTCTGGCCTTGAACCTGATTCCAGGTGCCCAGACATTGACAGCTAGCATCTTGGAGAGACGTGGGACCTGCTGCTTCTTTCTCCTGTCCCCATGGAGTGAGGAGGGCTTAGGGACGGGTGCAGCTACTCCCCGAGTGCCTGGAGCCTGAGGTGCCCAGGGTGACAGAGCCATCGCCCTGGCCCCAAGGGGCTCAGGTTGTTTGTGCCTCGCAGGCTGAGTCCCTGCAGCCTTCCATCAGTCTGTCTGACACCCAGGGACCTAGGCCTGGCCACCCTGGGCTCGGTGGGGAGTGGGGGCGGGGGGTGCCAAGAAGGCACTTCTGAGAACACAGTCCTAGCAGGTGCTCTGTGTGCTCAGGGGCTTTGGGACCTGTGAGGGCAGGCTAAGCAGGTGGGGCTCCCACCCCCTTTCTTTCAACGGGAGCCTCTCTAAGAACGAATTGTATTGTTGTTGAGCTTCCCAGTAAGATTTCCTGTGAAAGGGGTGAAGCTACTTGAAAACATTTGGGGCCCTGCCCCCACTCCCACGGGGTGCCGAGGCTTGAACCCCAGGGGCTGCTCTGCACCAAGCGCTCATTGCCCCTCTTTGGGCCTCTTTAGAGGAGACACTCTGGGAGGGCGAGAAGAGCGCTGGACTGAGTAAGCAGACCTAGCTGAAAACCCAAAATGCCAGTGGCTTCGACAGGATAGAGTTTAGTCTTCTCTCATACTCATGACGTGTACAGGTGGCCAGGGCTGTAAGGCAAGCCGTGTCAGTGTCGGGACCCTGGCTCCTTCTAGACTGTGGCTCTCCCATTTGCAGGTTTTATTTCCAAGAACACTTTGTGGTCCCAGATGGCGGCTGATGCCCATTATACCTGCGTTACTGGCGGTAGAGGGGAATAGGAGGTGCCTTGTCCTTTAAGGACCCTTCCTGATATCACACTACCTACATCCAGATTACAACTTAGTCATACCTAAGTGTAAGGGGGGCTGGGAAGTGTCTTAATTCCAGGCAGCAAAAAACTGTCAGGGTTTCTGTTCCCTTGGACCACTGGAGGGGTTGGGGGTGGGGACAGGAACCTGGAAGGCGTGAGAATTTCTGCCCCAACCACTGACGTGCTGTGTGCCCTTGGGCAAGCCCGGTCCCCTCTCTGAGCTCCTGGCTGTCTGTTAGGGGTGGTGTAGGAAGACAGTTTCCAAGGCCCCTCCCTGCCCTGACATTTCTTGACCCTGCAGCAGGGAGTCAGGGAGGCTGAAACCAAGGACAGAAACTGCTCCTGTTTAAAAGTTGCCTGTTCCAAGGCTTACAGATTTGTGAGAGCATAAAACTTGATTATTGGTTTTCAACCTTCAAACTGATGAACACAGCCTAGAATACTGTTAGGGGGCCAGCTGGAAAGTGCCCGGAATCTAACCAAGGAGGACCAACAATCCTGAAGACAGCCAGGGTGGGCAGACTGGGGGGGAGGGGTGCGGCTGGTGCAGCTTCAGGGCGGCCCAGGTCCTCCTGAGACAGGAGGGAGCTGAGGGGACAGACAGCCGACAGGAGCATCTCTATGAGGGTCACAGAGGTGGTGGGGAGCGAGGACAAAAACTGGAGATGGATGCGGAGTCAGGGACTCGGGGGGCCTGGGGAAGAGGGACAGCAGGCAGGGAGGGGAGGTCACCACCAGGAGCTGAGATGGCTCCCTGGCGACAGGACAGGGGAGGAAAGGAATCCTGTGTTGCTTTTCCTCACAAGCCCTTTATAGGCTTCTTTTCCTAACCTCATTTCATGTATTACTGTGACAACAAATATTGACCTGCTGGAATTGAGGGACCCAGGGGTGTCCTGTGGAGTGAGAAGAGCCGGGGCTCCCAGGAGATGCCACTTGCTGGTCCCACCCCTCTGAGGTGGGCCAGCAGGAAGGGACAGGGGCCCTCGGGAACTGTAGGGGGTCTGGCTATGACGCAGGCCTGGGAGGTGACCAGTGAGGTATGTGTATTCACACGGTGATACTCAGGCAGGCAGGCAGGCACTTGGAGGGGCCCCTCCCTCCTCCCTTCCTGTCCCTTTGGCCTCCAAACTCTGGGAGTGGCCCCTGCAGTCAGGCAGCAGGGCAGTGTGTCCCTGTAACAGCAGAATTCCTAGCCTTTCTCCAGGCCTGAGCAAGCCCCAGGAGTGCCTGGACTTACCACGGGATGGGGTGAGGGGCCTACAAGCCACAGGACAATGTGCCCTCCAGTCCAGCCACGCCCCCCCAGTGGCCTACACTGCTCCCCAGGCCTTCCATAACCAGGGAATTGGAGGGCTGGACCCCAAATCCTTACCCCACCAGGGACTTGGGTTTTGTAGAAAGTTCCAGATGTTTGAACACCAGCCTCCAGACCCACCCATTTGAAGTTCTTGGGGCCATTCCCAAAGCCACAGGCTGATGGGGGAGGGAGAATGGATGGGTGAGCTCTTCCCCGGTGTTATCTGGTCCTCACCACAGCCTTCAAGCTGGGGATGTTCCCATTTCACAGACTGGAGACAGAGGCCCCGGAGAGGTATGAAATGCCAGAGCTTGGCCTGGCCCCCAGAGGCCTGTGTAGCACAAACCACCAGGAGCCCAGCTGGCCAGGCCCACCCCTGCAGGCTCGGGTCCCCTGCTCTAGGCCTGTCCCCAGCCACAGCTTGGGGCTCACTGGTGGTTTGGGAGTCCAGGATCCAAATAGGACATTACTTGATGTTCTAGTCAGGGAAGCTCCTCCCAAAGCCTCCAGAGACATTGGGGTGCAGCCCCACCCTAGCCTGGTGTGGGCCCTGGGCGTGCCTACGAGCCCATGAACATGGCAGTCCTGAGGCTGGGCATGTGCCAGCTCCACGGCTGCCCAAGCAGGGGCATACGGGGCCCGTAGCCTGGCTTCTCACAGCCTGAGGGGCAGGGCGGGGATATCTCATTACATCAGCCCACTGGCAGCCCCTGAGCCTGAGGGGCCTGCAGCAGTGGAGGCCTCACCTCTGAGTAACCAGGGTCCCCAGGCCAGGGCCAGCAAGGAGACTGCAGTTCTGAGAAGGCTGGGAGGTGGGTGGGGGAACTCCATGCCCCTGTCACCCTGTGACCCCACGAGGTGATGAGAGGAGCCTCCAGGATGAGGTTCAGCCCCCACAGGTGGCAGGACTCACCCAGGGTTGAAAACTGCCCAATTCTGGAGGAGCCCCAAGACTTTTCCACCCTGCCTTGCTTCTGGGGCTGACGGCCTGGGAGACTGAAGGGAAAGCACCTAAGCCGCAGGGAGGACAGTGAATGATTTCACACACACACACCACCCCCCCAGAAGCCCCTGCTCTGGGGGACATTCTTGATCCCTATTCCTGACTTCTGGAGTCTGGGATCCCAGTAACTGGGTTTTAAGATCCTGGGTTCTAGAGACCTGGGAAGGAGACGAAAGCAGTGGGGTGAAGGGGGCAGCCTGCAGGGTCCAGCCCACTCCAGTGCTCAGGGCCTTACCCTGCCAGGCCGCTGGCACGTCAAATCAGAGCCCGTCATTTTATAGATGTGGAGATGAGGCCCAGACCTTTGGAGATAGCCAGGGACCTGTCCCAGAGTACTTTGGGCAGGGTGTGGTGGGGGACAAGCACCCGTGACCCAAGACAGCCCCCCCACCCCATCCCCCATCAGCAGCAGAGCAGCAAGCCTGGCTCCCACCTCCTTTGGAGGCTGCTGGCTGCCCTGCGGGGTCCAGGCTGGGGAGGATGGAGGCCCCTCCTAGGGAGCAGAGACTGTTCTGCTCCGCCCCCCAGAGCTGGCTTCTTCCCACCCCCTGCAGTCTCCTCCCCCACAGGCGGGACTGGCTTCTGCCATGAATACCACAGCCTGCCAGGCCGGTGGGGGAGCATACATGCCTGACCCCACCCCCAGCCTCAAGGATTTCTCTTGGTTCTTGGCCCATCTTCCTGGGAGAAACTGAGGCCCAGGTGGAATTAGAGTCCCCACAGGCCCCTGAGGGACTGCTGGAGTTTCCAGATACACTTCAGAGGCTGTGCTTCCGTGGGGTCTCCCCCCCTTTATTCACCCGTGAGTGATGAAGGGAGGCTGCCAGGCCTGGAGCCATGGCGGGAGATAGAAGCGGGAGCTGGCGGGGTCCCAGCAGGAGGCCGAGCTGGGAGACTAGGGCCCCTCTTGGCGCTCCTTCCTTATACTCCCTCACCCCACTCCGCAGCACCCCCTTCCACACCCATGATTCTCTCGGCAGGCTGCCCAGAGGCCTGGAGAGGGGAGCCCTGTGGCCCTAGGAGGTGCTTTCCACTGCAGACTCCCAGGCTGCACAGATGGGGGGTCCTGGTGGGATTCAGGCCTGGCCTCTTAAGAAGGTTAAGCCCTGCTTTGTCCCTGGGCACTGGGCTGGGTGGTGTCTGAATTCAGAATGAAGGAGCCAAAAATGAGAGGCCCACAGGTTTTGTGAGTGTGTGTATGTGTGGTGTGTGGGCCGAGGTTGTTCCCCTAGGTGACAAATCTGTCTCACACACACTTGGGTATTAGGATATCCAGGGCAGACTTCCTGTCCCATCTCCCTGCCCATCCAGCAGCTTGTCTGAAATTCCTCCATTTGAGCATCTTCTGGACAGAGCAGCGCATTCCCTAAGATGGAGGGGCCACGCCCAAGCCTGGAAAACGGCTCCCTGGACAGACCCCGAGTCCAGGGCTTAAGTTCTCTGAGTGGCAGCTTCCATACCTGTGTGGCAGGTGAGCTACCTGCTCCCCCCTCACAGGGATTCAATGCAAGCTGGGCAGGCACTCGCTCTGCAGCTGCCCCAGGACCCCAGGGTGCGGGGGCTGTGGGCATGAGTGAGGGAGCCTCCTCTCTCTGCCTGCTCTGCTCCTTCCTTGGGGGTGCGCCCCCAGCTCGCAGACACCAGTGCCCTCCCCAGCAGGGGACGGCAGGGCTCTGTCCTGAGGCTCCACCTCCCTGTCCCCTGTTTCACCAGCTGGAGGAGGAGGAAAAGGGTTTCTTCAGCCCGGGTTTGTCCTCTCCAGCGGTTTCCCTATATCTGCTCCCTTTCCTTTCGTGCCTTCTTAATCCCTTTAAGCCTCCTCAGGCCTGGCTCTTGTCTGCTTCTCTTAAACTGTGTCACGAGTGCCAGAGCAGGATCAGAGATCCCTGGGGACAGGGATGGAGCCCCAAGGCCAGCCCCAGCCTGCAGGTTCCATGCGCATAGAACCACACCCACGATAGGGAGGAAAGATGGCTCACCACACCAGACCTGGCCCAGGGCGTGTTTGGCTTTCATACACCCGGGCGCCCTGCCTGCCTGGCTCCTTCCCCCATGAAAAATATGAAAGTTCCATTTTATGACTGCATCGGTATAAACGAGAATATATAAATCATATATATTGACATTTTCTTCTCCCTAAAAGGTCTTTCTTTTCTTTCAGATTTTAAACAAGATTCAAAATTTCATGGATCCCTAAAAGTATCGGGGTCCCAGGCATTATGTTCCCTGTGTCTGAGGAGGGAGGGAGTTTGCCAGACAGGTGCCTTTCCTTGGAAGCGGACTGACTGGGCCTGAACCCAGGTATTCTGCATTCCCTCTCTTACCCACCCCACCCCTACCTGTCTCTTGGGGGGAAGGGCCAGGAAAAGTTTTGCTGATTTTTGGCATTTCTTAATCACCATCCTATGGCTTTGAACATGTTTCTAACAGCAATAGTAACATTATAACAATAATAATAGTGCTTCAAAAAGCCCTTGACACTTGTCAGGCCCTTTCACCTGTGTTATCTGATCCTCCAAACATCCAGGTAAGGGCAAGAATAGCCATTGGGACACCCATCTTCCATCTGGGACAAGTAGGACACAGAGGACAGAGAAGCTGTCTCAGCTGCTAGGACCAGAGCCGGGGCTCTTTGCCCATCTCTCTGCAGTCTGCGTGAGCAGGTGGCAAGGAGGGGCCTGGCTTGGAAACATACCTGGACATGGGGAGACCAGGTGAGGTGGGCAGGTTGGGGCTTAAAGCACAGGAGGGGTGCAGTGAGGGGAAGAGCAGGGGGTGGATGACAGCAGGGACAGGAGAGTGTTGGCCAGGCAGGGAGGGACACCTCTGGCTGCTGGTGGGACAGGAAGAGCCCACTGCAGCAGCCTTCCGGAAGGAGCTGAACTGGAGGGGCTGGGGGTGGGGCAGAGTTATTGGGAGGAAGAAGAGGGGACCCACACCCACCAGGTATCTGGGAAGCACAACCACTGAGCCTTCATGACTGATGAAATGTGGAGGTAAATGGCGATGTGTGTGACAGAGATGTTCCCGAGATTTAGGCGTTTGGAGGCCCCAGAAGCTGGAAAGACCATAGCACCTGTAGATAATTAAACAACAATGTAGCAGAAGCTTTCTTAACCCTGTTGCACTTAACCAGCTCGGGGCATTGAGCCACTCCACACCCTCTGTAAAGCATACCGGCAAAAAGCTGACAGATGCTGACCCTTTCCAAAACTCACACGTAGCCATCACGCCAATAAAGTGGTCCACTTTCAAGGAGCTCCTGAAAACTTTCAGCCCATCCTCGCATGCGCCCGAGGGGAGGCCCCCCTGACAGGGGCTGCCCCAGGCCTGCCCCAAACTTCTGCCCTACCCACTGAGAGGTGATGCCTTGTCCCCAACCTCTTTACACCTGTCTAACACGTTCATTTTGAGTCCTTTCACACTACCTGCTGAATTACACGTGCAACACCCAGACCCTCTCTGGGTGTCTATGAACACTCAGTGATGTTCTGGAAAGACTTGTAAAAAGTCATTAAATTTAAACATTGCTATTGAATTAGGTATACATTGGGAGGCAAAAGTAAAATCCTACAAGAGCCCTGAACACAGATCTGTGTCTAAGCTCACCCACCTGGCCACATGGGCCGCTGCAGGGCTGCTGGGCACGGCAGGACCACCTAAGCCCCAAAGTGACAATCCATCCCATCACTTCTGCGCTTTACTGGTCACTAGAAGCAGTCACTGCCCACCCCTACTAGAGGGGAGATGGCGCCAGGCCAGGGCGGGACCACGGAGGTGGCTTCACCGGGGAATTCCTTGGAGGCTGCCTGCCACCATCTCTCAGTGACAGTCCCTACTGAGTGGAATAAGGGGTCTTCTCTTCAGGCTCAGACACACTTGTGACTGAAAACTCTCTGCCAGGTGCTCTTCCAAGAACTTTACGCTGACCCCTCACCACCACCCTAGAGGCCAGCACTATTATTACCCCCATTCTGTGGGGAGTAACTGGTTCGCATGCAAATCCCACGGCCAGCGGGCTGGAGCTGGCTGAGGTTCCCATCTATGGGAGGAAGTGGCCTTGGGCATGGCGAGTCTGAGGGGCCTGCAAGACAGGGCCTGAGGTCCCCCCAGGGAGCTGATATTTGGGTCTGAAGTCAGGAAGAGGCAGGTTGAAACTGGCACTGTGGGCACCCTTAGCTAGGGGTGAGGAGGGCAGCTCACCCCCAGGAAGAGTGGTTGCACACCAGACAGAAAAGGGCTCTGTGTCCAAGGGTGGCCAAGGAAAGCTGAGGAGGGGGGCACAGTGGCTTCTGCCTCACAGATACAGCGGAGAAGGGAGGAAGCAGAAGGCAGAGTGAGGGCCATGAGTGAGGCTGCAGTGAGAGAACACCTCTAGGGAGCAGCCTGGCTGTGGACAGGCACAGGGCACAGGACAGTTGTTAAGGGCGTGTGGGGACAAGGGCTGAGGGGGCGTTAAGGTTTCTGTTGGGGGTGTGGCTAGGTGAGGGATGGCCACACCCTCTGCCCTCTCAGCAAGGCCAGCGCTGCAACAGACCCCGCCCAGGCTGACGCTAAGGAAGTGGCCTCCCAGGTTACCAGCCCCAAGGCATCGAGTCAGGAGGTGTCACAAGTGCCCCACCCAGAAGCTGTGCCCCCTCCCCAGCCGGTCCAACCCGTTTGCCCAGTGACCTACTGGCTGTCTTCTGCCCTCAGCCCTCCATGTCCCTGCTGCCCTTGGAAGCTACCGCATTTCACCAAGCAACTCAGACCACCCGAGTGGGCGGTCACACTGCCTGGTGCCTCCTCCTCCAGGGAGTCCATCACACCTCCTAACGATTCCCTGACCTTTTTAGGGTGCAGATGAGGGATTTGTACAGACAGCCGCAAGAATCCAGCCCCCTCCCCCCAACAAATGCGGATGTTTGGTTTCTTCCCAGAACCAGCTTCCCAGCACTCACCAGGTACCCACTGACCCTGGCCACGGCCTGTCCTCCTCCCCAGTGGTCCTCCCAGGCCCTCCTGACCAGCCTCAAAATCTCTGCAGCAAACACTGGACAGCCTCCTTACTCTGCGGAGGGGCCCAGCTAAGCCTCCACTCACTCTTGGGCAGAAGGAATAGCACCCTGTATACGTGCCCACCGCCACACCTTTGCCCAAGCTGTTCCTCTGCTGATCACACAATTCTCCCTTCTCCAAATGTCCAGATCTTTCCCAGCCTTCAAGGATCAGTTCAAAGCAACCTAACCTCTCTGGGCCTCAGTTTCCCTGGCTGTCACAGGAAGTGAATCTTTCCTCTCCTGCATGGGAAGCTGGGAGGAGGGAAGAAGGCACCGCCAGCAGCGGTCCTGGCACACAGTAGGGGCCCCTGAGCCTCTCGGCCCTCCTGGCCCATCCACCCAACCCGCCGTGCTCCTCATCCCAGCCAGGTGCTTGCTAAGCCTTGCCAGGTGATGACAGCGCCGCCGGCAGCCCATTCCCGCCCCGCAGGAACAGGCCCAGAGCCCCTGAAACGCGGCCCAGGAGGCCCCGCGGGAGAACATCTGTGCAGAGCTGCCCGGAACAGGGGGCGTGATGAAATACGAGAGGCCCCGGGCTCTACTCCCCGCGCCCTACCCCCAATAGCAGGCGCAGGGTTTGGCGGGGGAGAGGCGCGCACAGAGGCCCTGTCCCTCGGCCAGGTGGGACGACTGTTCTGATCGCTCAGCCCCCGCGGTCCCCCGCCGAGTCTGGCACTAGAGAGGGCCCGCCGCCCCGCCTCCTCCCCGGTCCAGCCCCTCCCCCCCCCCCCCCCCGTCGTCGAGCCTCGCTTCCGCTTCTGTAAAATGGGGCGATGGCATGGTCTCCAACCCTGCTCCTACTGCGGGCCTCCCTGAGGGCGTTTTCTTGTCCAAGACTAACTAAAGCAGTCATCGGAAAAACCTCACAAAATGCTATATATGTATATATATATATTTCTGTGACCTGGACTCCATCCAGGGAGCGCGGGGCTGGGGGCGGGGAGCGATAGCCACAGGTATTATTATCCCGTGTCTCAGATAAGGAAAGGGAGGCACAAAGGGGCTCAGTGGCCCCCCAGGCCTCAGGAGGGTGGGGGTGTGGTGTGGATTTGAACCCGGACCTGACGGTCCTCTTTCAGCCGCCCCCGCATCAAGGACTGCACCGTGTTCCTCCGTAAGGACGCAGCACCATCACGTCACCTGCCCCAGCTCGGCCTGCGCGTGCGGGTGGGTGTGTCGTGTGTGGATGCACAGTCCGTGGATTTGGGGCTCCGCACCTCCCCCAGTTCATGGCTCGTGCGCCTCTCCTCCTCCCACCCGAGGAGATGAAGTGGGAACTTTGAACCCTGGCCCCTAACCCCGATCCGGAGGGCTAATCCCATTGCTTTTTAAACCCAGTCTCCCCCTGCGGCCGCACTGCCCGCCTCCTCTCGGGCTGGTCTCCATTTCTTCCCTCCAACCGTGCCTGGCCAAGTGGGGAGAGGGACTGTCCACCCATTTTATAGGCGGCAAACGGGGTTCGACGGTGCCTTGACGGGGAACCTGACTCTTCTAGTGATCTTCCTGAGCACATGGACCCTCTCCTCATCGTGGAGGCCCAGCCGTGGAGGCCCGGCTTATCCCGGAAGCCTTCTCTCCACTTAGTGACTCACCCGCCAGCCGGGAGCGGGGCCTTTGTGAAGTGCCCTGGGCGCCCGCAGGGCCTGGCATTCACCTGACAGCTTCTTTCTCCAACTCCCCAGCCTGGCTGCCTGGACTGGACCATCGTGGGAGGAGCAAGGCCATCCTGCAGCCCGGAGGTCCCCACCTACGCAGGAGGCACTGGGCTCAGTGACCCATGAGAGCGCTCCTGGGCTGGATCTCTTGGGGGCTAAGGGCTGTTCCCACTCCTTATGTTCACCTTGAGGGGCCTTCTGCCACTGCCACTGCCTCCTTGTAAGGACAGCAGCACCCTGGTTTTCCAGGGGGAACCCCCCCAGCCACCCTGCAGGCAAGCATGTGGATTGGTGGGTGGCACCCCACCTTTCCAGCTCTGGGCCTGGCAATCAACATACCTCCTATTGGTTGGGAGAAGGTCACTCATCCCAGCAGGTGGGAAGAGGGGCTGTGACCTGGTGCTGCCAGGGCCACATCAGGAAGGGCTCTCATCCCAGGGGACAGAAAAGCCAGGGTGAGAGTCAAAGAGCATGGTCCTGGCGTCACAGAGGCCTGGCTCCACGGGTCTGAGGCTGGCTCCCCACTGGACTTGTCCAGTTGAAGTTTTGGCGTCAGGCTGCCGTGTCTTGACTCTTGAGTACCCTCTGGACATGGTTTATCTGTTTATCCTAAGCCAGCAAAGTGGGTATTGCTGTCCCATTTTCCAGATGCTTCATTCATTCAGCACCTTCTCTCTGAGATAGCCTGGGGGCAAGTCCTGAGTGACACACACAGCCCTGCCCCCGGGGCTTCAGCCTGGGGACACAGCCCAGTAAGTGAGCGTTACAGGGGTTATCTGAGCCACAGAACTGGGGAGGGGGACATAGCACGGAGACCTGCAGGGTGAATTTGGACATGAACAGTGAAGGGCTGGAGGTGGAGAGGAAGAACATGCTCCAAAAAAGTTGGTCTCGAGGTTGGAAAGGACCCCTGGGCCCCCTGGAAAGAACAAGGAGTTGGGGGCAGGGAGCAGAGAGGGGCCTCAGAGCATTGTGGGCCACACGTAGGCCTTTGGATTTCTGCCCAGCTGCTCTGAGAAGCCTCCGAGGGGTTTCAAGCAGGGTGTAGTGTGGCTGATTACATCCCTCCATGTCTTTTCAGGGCTCTCCCAGCTGGGGAAGAGAAAATTTGATGCTTCATCATGCAGCGCTGCCAGGATGCTTCCAGACCCTGGTGTGGCTCTGCGGGCGGCTAAGGGAGCTGGGGGTGTAATGCCTGTTTGTAGTCTGCTGTAAGATCCCAGCTGTGATGGGCTGCACGGGACAGTTAGAGAAGGCTTCCCAGGAGAGAGCCTCAGGCTGCAGGCACTAGGGATCACAGGGACATATGCCAGGAGGCAGGGTGGGAGTGGAAGAGGTCCAGGGAGCGGAACAGCGTGTGCAAAGGCACAGAGGCAGGAGAGAGCACGGTGTGCCCAGAAAAGCCCTACATCAGACAGGAGTGTGAAGAATTTGAAGTCTGTCTGCCAATCTGTCAGTCTCTCTCTCTCTGAGGCTGTTAAGATGCAGGCAAGGAGCAGACAGGGCTCCCTGGGTTTGGGTGGGTTTGGAGGTTGCAGGAGGTGGGTGGCGGAGGATGGGCAGGAGAGGGGGGCAGGGAAAGACCACATCAAAGCTACGGCTGTCAGGTGGGGGAGGGTTAGCTGGTGGACAAAGTGGGGAGGTTACATGTGCTTATCTCCACTTCCTCTGCAAACTTCAGGAAAACGATGGCAAAGAATTAAAAAAGGCATAAATACGAGAGAAGAGACGGTCTTGGATGATGAGTCCAACACAACGAAAAGCACCCACATACCAGCAGAAACTGGTGGGGCTAGGTCTGGGCACTGTGGGAGGCAGGGGTGACATGTGATGACAGCCCCTGTGGCTGACAGACCTTAAAGTGACCCCAATGACTTCCTACCCCCTATGTTCACGTCCTGTGTAATCCCTTCGTCTTTAGTGCAGGCGGGACCTGTGACTTGCTTCTAACCAACAGAATACAGCACAGGTGATGGGATGTGACGCCGGCCTCCGTGGAAGCAGACTGGAGAGAGAGATTCTCCGTGTGGGCTGGATGAAGTGAAAGGAAACCCATGTGGCAAGGCACTGTGAGCGGCCTCCAGCAACAGGCAGTGAGAAGCCAGGGCCCTTGGTCCCTCAGCCACAAGGACATAAATCCTGCCAGGAACCAAATCAGCTTGGAAGTAGAGTTTTTCCACAGCTGATCCTCCAGTTGAGCACGCAGTGGGTGACCCCTCCATTGTAGCCATTTGAGATCCTGAGCAAAGGACCAGCCCAGCTAGACTTCTAAACCCTGGGAACTGAAATAATAAATGTGTGTTTTTTTGAGCTGCTAAGTCTGTGGTCATTTGTTACACAGCATAGAAAACTACTACACTCCCAAATCTTCCTACAGCTCTCAGCTGAGCAGGTTCACCCACTTCCCTGTTTCCACCCACTTCCCTGTTTCTACCCACTCCCCTGCAAGAGACAAGATGCGTGATCTCTGGAGAGAGATTCCAGAATCAGGGCACCAGGCTTGAGAGAGGCAGGATAAGTGTGGGGCTAGAAAGGGGGCTTGAGTGACCGCAGCGTCCCAGTCCTTCCCTGCCTGTCCCTAGAATGCCAGGAACTGAGCCTGTGCTTCCCAGGCAGAAGCATGGAGGGCTCTTCTGTGCAGACCCACTAGCACCCCTGTTGGGAGATTCCCCATTCCTCACTCTCCCTTACTACAAAGGCCATGTGACTTGCTTTGGTGAAAAAAAAAGAGAGTGTAAGTGACATGTTGTACTTTCAGAAAACTTGAAGTAATCCTGTGGACTCTGGAACAAGAAGAGCATGTCCCAGATGGAGGCAGCTCCTTCAGCCCAGGTCCCAGAATGAAAAGGACACACAGAGCAGAGCTGCAGCGACCTGCAGACACCAGGTAATATGAATGAGACATACACCTTTGCTGTTGTATGCCCCTGAGATTTGGGGGTTGTTTGTTACTGCAACATAACTTAGTAGGGCTGACTGACACACCTAACAGAAAGCTATCTAGATGCGAGGGAAGGTGTGGGACAGTGGTGAGGACAGACTCTGATGAGTAGGCAGTCTGAGAGTTGTTGGAGCATTGAGAAGACTTAGAGCTGGGTTCAAAGAAAGCTATTCGTTCTCTATTACTGCATGACAAGTTAGCACAAATTTACCTTCTAGTCTCTGTGGGTCAACAGTCAGGGTATGACTTAGCTGGGTCCTCTCTTAGGATCTCTCAAGGCTGCACTGAAGGTCCCATCTGTGGCTCAACTGGGGAAGGGGCCACTTCTAAGCTTACTGCCATTGTTGCTGAAATTCAGTACCTTGCTGTGTAGGACTGAGAGCTTCTGTTTCTTGCTGACTATTGCGCAGAGGCTGCCCTCAGCTCCCAGAAGCCACATGGAGTTCCTTGCTAGGTGGGCCCCTCAGAGGCAGCGCACACATAGCAGCTTTCTTCTTCAGAGCCAGGAAAGGAGCAAGAGACTCCAGCAAGATGGACGCTGCAATCTTCTATCACCTAACCACTTATTTCCTTTGCTCTGTTCTGCTGGTTAGGGTGAGTCACAGGTCATGTCCGAACTCAAGGCCAGGGACTACAGAAGGGTGTGAATGCCAGGTGGCAGGGATCTTTGGGGGCCTTTTTTGGAGACATAATTGACGTCTAACATATTAGCTTCAGGTGTACAACATGATTCGCTATTTGTACATATTGTGAAATAATCACCACAATAAGTGTAGTTAACATCCCTCACCACACATAGTTACAATTTTATTTTTCTTGTGATAATAGGAGCCATTTTCAAAGCAGCTAAACAATGGTAATTATTAACTTCATGAAATACTAAAAGGAAAACTGGAGGAAACATAGCCGTGGTTATATGGTTACGGTACTTGGCTCAGTAGCAAGCAATGTTTATATAATCATTATGATGAAACAACTGAATATTGGTTTAACCCCAAATTGTTATATGTTGGTAATAAAAGGGGACACAGAGAGATGGCGTGTTGTAGGGAGAAAGCTAAGCCCTCATCTTCCCTACGAGAAAGTCGATAGATAGTGGCTCAGATTGGTAAATCAAGTAACAGCCGCACAAGCATGTTATTTATACACATGGAGATAAAATCCAGAAGAAGCCAAAAGTGTTGAATGTGGTTGTCTCTGGGGAGGGGTGGGAGTGGGGCCTGGGGGAGGGCCTGCTGCTTTTTCTTATAGGCCTATTTATCCTTTAAAATTCTGTGCACATCATGTGCGTATACTTTAAGCAATTGCATTACTTGGATAAAAATACACATTAATTAGTAGAGAAAGAGATAAGTGGGAGGAGCAACATCCTCAAGAGTGAACAGTGAAGTCCCCAGGGATCCTGAACAGTCAGGAGCTTCTCCCTACCCTGGGGGGAGGGGATCAAAGAATCAGGGAGGAATGATAGCCTCTGGGAACACTTGATGGCGCATACACAAGGGAATACGGTAACCAGAGCTTCCACAAGGAGAATACGGTAATTGCGTGGGGACTGGGAAGCCAAGAGTTCCAAGGCTGGTTGGGAAGATGGTAGTGGTGTGGGGGGAGGAGGGATCTCTACCACAGGATGAGGGAGGAGCCACAGGCCCAGTCTGAGATGTCCCCCCACCCCTGGGACTCCCCTCTCCCAAGACATTTCTTGGCAAGATTCTGAAGGCTGTGATCAGGTTCAGTTTTGGTTTTAACTCAGTAGATCTTGTATAATTTGTTTTTATCAAAGTGATAAATGCTCTGGTAAAAGATCAGGAAGGCACAAGATGTCTTGGAAAAGCACTGCCCGACAGTGGCGACCACTGTCAGGCTGTTTTCCCAAATGTCCTTCCAGTTCCTGTTGATGTCAGTCTCTCTCTCTCTCTCTCTCTCTCTCTCTTTCTCTCTCTCTCTCTCTCTCTCTCTCTCTCTCTCTCTCTCTCTCTCTCTCACACACACACACACACACACACACACACACACACACACAGATGGTCTCCCTCACTCCACACCCACATCTGCATCCTGCTTATTTACTTAGCTGCCGGTCTTGCCAAGTGAAGACACCCAGGGAGTGCCATCTGACTCCTTTTCCAGACTCTGTACCCAGAGACCCCCATTTGTGTACCCGGTCTTCAGTGGTGGGTTTTCAGGTTGGGTGCAGGATTTTGCTCTGAGCTGCCTGTTTCTGTGACTCCAGCCCCTCCTAGCCTCCAACTCTCAGTTTCTTCTACCAAATAGTGAGTGTGGCAGCTTCCACCTTGGAGGGACACGGTTCAACTAATCACCCTGACTCGTTCCTGCCCCAAGAGCCCCTGGAACCCTGGGATGGGCTGAGCCGAGTTGCCCCTCTCCTCTTCCTGGGGACGGTTTGGACAAGTCCCACTTGCTGTTCTGTTAGGAACCCCGATTTTGGCACAGGTATATTTCCAAAACCAACAAGTGTCACCAAGTCTGTGGCCTTGGGGAGGGTGTCTGGGCTCCTTCCTGGAGCCCCCGCGCCTCCCTCAATCATGGCTTGGGACCTAGCAGGGAAGAGGTTCTGATCCTTGGGATGGGCTGCCCAACCCCACCTATGCAGCTTCCTACTCCTGCCCCTACCCCACCAGGAATGGTGGAATGGACATTGCGAATGGCTGTGAGGCCCTCCATATGCAGAGAGCAGAGTGAAGCAAATCAAACTCGCCAGCTAAGCTCTGAGCAGCCACTGCTACCTGCTTGACACCCACGTGCCCCCAGGCCTGTTATTCTGTATCCACAGCTTTGCTTTCTGGTTCTGTAGCTTGCTTCCATGCTCTACCCACGGAACTGCCACTCTGCTTTTGCGTCAGCCACTTTTCCCACCAGCTTTTCCTGACAGGCTCTGGCCAGGGAGTGGGAAGTTCTCACAGGACCCCGAGTTTTGAACTTTGGGCGCTCAGGTGAGCTAGAGAGAAAGCCCCATCCCCCTCGGGTGGCCCGCACTGCACCAGGCCTCTGGCGCGTGGAGAGCTGCTGCTGTGCCCAGCCCCCTCCCAATGGAGGACCTGCCCAGCAGCCACTTCTTTCCCTGCTCCCAGAGTTCCACCAGGCCCCAGCCTCTCTCTCCTAAAGGGCCCTCTCTGGGAATAACAAGGGTGATGACAGCACCTGCACTGTGCATTGCCTTACATTTTGGCACACAGTGATTCATGTAATCCCCTGAAACAGAAGGTTCTAGTACAATCATCCCATTTACACGGAGGGCACAAGTACAGAGTGATCACTGCCCAGTGGAGAGCCAACACATGGCAGGGCTGAATTCACACCTAGACGGTGTCCCCAGGTCATGCTCCAACCACGGGGCTAGCAGCCTTCTGTCATCAATTTGCCACCATCCACTGAGTGTCTTCATGGTCCCATCTGACCACAACACTGATGAAAACCCTCCCTCGGTTAGAAATACCATGTGATCCAGCAATTCCACATGTGGATATACACCCAAAAGAAGTGAAGGCAGGGTCCAGAACAGATATTTGCATACCCATGTTTAAAGCAGCAGCATCCACGGTAGCCAAAAGGTGGAAAAAATCCAAATGTTCATTGACAGTTGAATGAATAAATATACATATCCAGACAATGGAATATGTTCAGGCTTAAAAAAGAAGGAAATTCTGACAGATGCGACAACATGGATGAACCTTGAGGACATAATGCTACGTGAACTAGGCAGTCACAAAAGAACAAACACTGTGTGATCCCTCTTGAATGAGGTACCCAGAGTAGGCAGATTCTTACAGACAGAAAGCAGAATGGTGGTTGCCAGGGGCTGTGGGGAGGGGGTGGGGAGGTGTTGCTTAATGGGGACAGAGCTACAGTTTTGCAAGATGAAAAGAGATCTGAGGATGGACGGTGGTGATGGTTACACAACAATGTATGTTACTTAATGCCACTAAACTGTACCCTTAAAATGGTTAATTTTATGTATGTCTTTGCCACAATTTAAAGAAATAATTAAATAACAAAACTTCCCTTGGCTCTGCATTGACACCACCACAGGCTCAGCTACATAATTTGCGGGGCCCAGTGTAAAATAACACTGCAAAGCCCCTTGTTCAAAAATTAAGAATATCGGGCAGGCCAGGTGGCTCAGGCGGTTGGAGCTCCGTGCTCCTAACGCCAAAGGCTGATGGTTCGAATCCCACATGGGCCAGTGGGCTCTCAACCACAAGGTTGCCGGTTTGATTCCTCGACTCCCGCAAGAGATGGTGGGCTGCGCCCCCTGCAACTAGCAACGGGCAACTGGACCTGGAGCTGAGCTGCGCCCTCCACAACTACAATTGAAAGGACAACGACTTGACTTGGAAAAAATCCTGGAAGCACACACTGTTCCCCAATAAGGTCCTGTTCCCCTTTCCCAATAAAATCTTAAAAAAAAAATTAAGAATTTCAAGATGGCAACAGCAAAGCAATAACCCCATGTGGTCCCTTCTGGGCGCAGGACCCTATGGGCTCGCACAGGTCATAGCCCAAGCTACAGGTCTTGCCCCAGGCGGCAGCCCCACCCACCCTGGGCTGCTCTTCTGAGTTCCTGGACTTTCCTTCACTTTGGTGAAGGGTCCCAGACTTCTGGTCTCTGAGACTTTGTCTATACTATTCCTTTAATGTGAAGTGCCCTTCCTGGCAGCTTCCTGCACTTTCAGATCCTGGCTCGGCTCTCCTTACATCCGGATGGCATAGTCAGTGTAGGCTGCTCAGCTTGGGTGGGGCCACTTATCTCTTGTCCTGCCACAGCCCGGCACCAGCCTGGGCCTGCCCTTACACTGTTCCTTGGGCGTTAGATAAATGAATCAACTCAACCCGAGTCACCATATTTGATTCAGAATGACAGTAGCTACCAAGTACTGGGCACCTGCTGTGTCCCAAGGCTCCTGTGACCTTCCCGAAACCACGTGGAATCACACCTGAGGGACTGCCCAAGGACACTCAGCCTGCAGGCACACAGGGACCTGTAGGGGCAGGGGCTGGGGGGCCTAAGGGTCTTCCTGGGCCTGCCCTCACCTCTCCAGGGGAAAAATCAGGGTCGCTGCCTCCTGCGTGTTCCTAAGGCTTGTCCTGTACAGTATGCCCATTTGCCTGATGAGGAGACTGAGGCCCGGCCTGGGGGTGACCTGGCATCCTCCGGGATGGAGGCAGCCAGGCCTGGTCAGACACGCGCGCTGAGTCGTGCACTGTGGTGCCCAGGACCATCGAGGCCTCTCGCAGGGACATCCTGCCCTCTGGGGCTACGGGGAGGCCTCTTCCCACCCTCTCTGTCCCCAACCCCGGCGGGGGTCCTCGCTGTCCACGTGGAGGAGAAATGCCACGGGAGGCCGGAGGAGGAGGTGCAGGCCGGGAGCAGCCCAGAACCGTAGTCATGGTGACCAGGAGAGACAAAGAATGTGCAGCGCTGGGAGAAGGGGCGGTGGGAGAAGGCCGAGCTGAGCCAAGCAGAGACCCCAGTAGAAACCTGGTGGCCCAGTCACGGCCTGAGCCCTGGCCTTCAGGTGCCCTTGGACCAGTCTGTCTCTCTCTGGCCTCAGTTTCCTTATCTGGACAACCGGGGCAGCGTCTTAGCAGCTCCTCCCGTATTCACGGGTTTGGCTGTTCTTTTCTTTCGTCTCCTGCCTTGGCAAAAATAAATAAATCTGGAAGGTCCTGGCAAGGGGGATCTGGGTGTATGTGCTGAGTTTTGAAGTGCCCAGGCTCCTATCTCCATCACACAGAGGATGGGACTAAGGCCTGGCAGGGGGCGGGGAGGGTCACCTAGCACCAGGTGAGGCCCAGGGCAGCTCCTCCCAGCTTGGGGCCAGACCGTGGGGGGGCAGGGGAGTGACACAGGTGATGCCCCTCTCTTGACCTGGCCCTCTTTCAGCATCTGCAATAACCCAAGTGCCCTGACAGGACCAGGCACTATTGCCCTGGTGGCAGAAGCCCAAGTTATTCCATTTCCAAGACACTTGTACCCTCCTGGTGGGTAGGCAAGGCCTTGCCTGGCCCCCTGGCTCCTCTCAAGAGACCTGTTAGTCTGCAGTCACAGGCTGGGGGACACTAGTCATCCCTTTTAGCCCAAGCTGGGCCTCAGTTTCCCCACCTGTAAAAGGGGGTGAGTGGAGGTTTACACTGCAGCCTGTCCTTACCCTAGGCTCTCCAAGGCCTTGTTCCATTCACCATCAGCTGGTCTGAGGTACCCTGTCCCCCCGGGCACCTGAGGAGTGTCTTCCGTAGCACGTGGTCTCCTTCCATGTTCAGCCCCATTGGGTTAGACTCTAAGCCAGGGGCCAGGACATAGTTGGGCCTGGTCCCTGCCCCCCAGAGCCCACAGACCTATGACCAAGCAGGGCAGGCCAGGTATGGGTCAGCAAGCTGCCCAGCACCTGTGGGGCCCTGGGCTTGATTTCCTCACCTGACACTCTGTGGTGATCCCAGTTCCTCCCAGTGTGTGGTGATTCTGACCAGTGAGGGTGGGGTTGGAGTGGAGACGGCAGTCCTAATGGGGCAGGGAAGAGTGACAAGTCACCCTGGGGGTCGGTAGGTGCCCTACTGGTCAGCCCACCCTCAGGGGGCAGATGGGCTCAATGAAGCCACCAGGAACCTCTACCAGGTGTGATGTCCTCCATGCAGACGACCTGAGGCAAGTCCTGCCCACAAGCTCCCACTAGGAGCAGGACCTGGCTGACTAGCGGCACGCGATATAGATAAACCACGTCAGACAGTGAGTGTCCCCCTGGCTTGCAATCCCCCAACCCCTGTGGCCCTTAGGCTTCCTGGATCCTGGTCCCTGGGCCCTGCTTTGAGTGTCTGGGAAGCTGCCTGTAATATAGTGGGGGCCCCCGTGGATCCCAGCAACCCTGCCCAGCCAGGGACAGGAGGCTTGGCGGACTTTGGTGGCAGCTCTGGCTGCAGCACCACCCAGCACAGAGGGTGAGTGTGGGGAGGTGAGGAGGGCCCCTCAGATGGGGGGATGGCATGTTCTCCAGCCAGCCCCTTCCCGAAGTTCAGAGCACTCAGCCCAGTCTCCCCGGATGGGAGTTCTCCCCCGCGTCGGGGCAGCCCTAGGCCCCCAAGCCCTGCGCCACCACTAAGGCCGGCCTCCCTGTTGCCCAGGTTAACGTTCCCCTGAGCTCTGGTGCCAGCTGCTCACAGGAAGACCTCGTCTGGCACCACGTCTGTGGAGATTCAGGAAATGCACGTGTTGTAGGTCTGCCCACCCCGCTCGCGCTGTAATGGAGGGAATAGCCTGGGTCAGCTGGGCCCTGGTGGTCGGGATGGGCTCTGAGGCGGACATTGCCCTCCAGCTGAGCCTGAAGCCTAGACCAAGATAGAGTAGAGGAGCAGGAAGGGCACTCGGGCAGAGGCTGCAGCCTGGGCAAAGGTGCCTTGTCCTGTTGGCAGCAGCAGGGAGACGGGCCTGCTTGAAGCGAAGTCTTTTCATTGGGTACAGTCAAGGCTGAGGCTGCAGGACTCAGCCACCAGTCAACAGGACAAAAGCGGGAGTCGCAGGGGGTTTCCCGCAGCCCCTCCTCCCTGCTCAGCTATACAGCCCCAGAATTTGTAGGGGTGAAATGTATATGGGTTTTCCTTAGGCATCTGTGATTCACACCACTTAGTCTTCTAGGAAGAATTAACAACAGCCTACGGAAAGTCAGAAAGAATCAACTCATAACAACAGGAATAAATCATACTGAACAATCGAGAATGTAGGGAGACATGCATTTACCCAATTCCAGGGCACTGATGATTGGTAATTCGGCATCAAATGCAGTACTGAGTTTCCTGGCAGGCAAGGTACAAAGGGAATGAGAATGGACCGTAGGAACTTCACTATCTGATTAAGGGAAGCACATTGGGCGTTAGGAGACCCACACTTATTCCCAGAAAATTCTCCAGTGAACTTACACCCCAAACCTCAAGCAGCAGATGCTTTCTGTGGAAGGGCCTCTGGAAACAGACCAAAACCAGCTGTGAGTTGGGCTTGAGCCAAAGCTAACTCAATTCTGCTGTTCTGGGTCTCAGGAGCTTGAGACCCCAGCGGCAGGTCATCAGGAATGCTGCCCTGGGCCTCTCCCTGGCTGCCAGGTGGCACCACCCTGCAGTGCTCCCCAAGTTAGGCCTGGAAGGCTGGGAGTGGGCTTGCCTCGCCCACAGCACGGTGTGTGGGGGCAGGGCTGCGCTCACACTTGTCCCTCCCCTCCTTTGCACATGCTGTTCCCACAGTCTTAATGCCCTCCCCACCCTTGTCCGTCAGGCAAACCTCTAACTGCTGTTCACCTCTTGGTTCACACGTCCCCTTACTCACCCTTTCTGCACTGCCCCTTTACTGGTCTGTCTCCTCTGACAGCCCAGGAGAGGACACTCCCCTGGATGGGGACAGTGTCTTTGTTCTCCAAGGTCCAATGCACAGGCTGAGCTGGCACTGCTGGGCCAGGTGTATTTGTGGAATAATCAGAGTGTCCTCTGAGTAGGAACAGACTTTAGGTTCATCATCCCCATTGTGCAGATGGGGAAGCAGAGACTCTGCGATGGGAAATGATGGGGTCCCGGGCCGCCCAGGGACCCAGAGCTGGGGCCGCAGCTGGGGCCACTCCCACAGGTGGAGGAAAGTAGCACCGAGATTCAGAGGGCAGCTCTAGGGTCTGGCTCCCTGGGTTCAAGTCCCTGCTCTGCTGCTTTCTCACCCTGTGACCCTGAGCAGGTCACTTCTTCCTCTGAGCTGCACAAAAGGGCCAATGCTGGGATGAGGTCTCCATGGGAGTTGAGGGGTTAATCCATGCAAGTACTTGGCAGATGCTCAGCTGGGTCAACTCTGACTAGTAGAGACTTGGTCACCATCTCCTTGACCTCCACACAGAGGCAGAGAGAGCCAAGGGCCTCCCTGCTTCCTCCCATCCTCCCTCCTGCCTATTGTCCAGCAGTGGGGACTTGGTCCAACTAGACCAGTTAGTTAGGGAAGGGCATTCTGGGGAAGGGAACCAACTCAGTGAACCCAAAGAGGGATGGGATCATGCAGAGCCCATTCTGAGAACAAGATGGAGTCACGTTCCTTTTTCAGGAGCCCTAGGAGCACAGGTAGTGAGTGTCGCAGGTTGGCAGGGACCAGGCTGAGGAGACGGCCTTTTGCCTGGAAGTGGCTGGAAGTCGTGGAAAGTTTGGACTGTGGTCACATAATGTGAGGCTGGACCGGAGGGTCTAGTAAAGGGTGAGTAAGGGGTGCCATGGCCTCCAGGGCAAGGGTGGGGGTGAGGCTGGTGCAGTGCTCTTGCCAGGCCTGCTCAGAGCATGCCCTTGAGGAATGAATGAGGCCTGTATTCAGTGCTGGAGCCACCTAGGAGGGGGACCCACCTGTCCTGTGTGTGCTGCAGCCCTGGAAAAACTGCTCACAGCCGCGATTCCCTCAGCACCAAGCTGAATCTGAGAAGGGTGGCTCTGTGTCCTTGGCCAAGCTGGGAAATCATCAGGGCTCCATCATGGCTGCCGTTCTATTTGGGGATTCAGCTGCCCCTGTACAGCAGCTGCCGGGCAGTCTCTCTAGGAAGCCACAGCTGTCCTCCAGGGTGGGACAGGTGGAGTAGAGGGGGGCTGTCTGTGCACTCACTTGGGAGCTCTCTCAGACCACCGGAAGAGCCAGGCCCCAGGACCCACCAAGGTCAGAGTCCCCATTCCACATTCCAAGGGTGGGTGGCCAGCACTGCTGCCCATTATGAGGTCTGGGCAAGTCACTTCCTCTTTTCAAGTTATGTCACATAGGATAGGCCAGGATATGTGAAAGTAATGAACTACCTGGAATCTTTTTTAAATTGCCTCTATCCTTTTTTTATTTAACAGCTTTATTGAAATATAATTCACATACCATGAAATTCACCCTTTTCACATGTGCAACTCGGTGGTTGTCAGTATGTTCACAGAGTTGTGCAAACACCACAATTCTAGAACATTGTCATTACCCCAAGAAGAAACTTTGCACCCACTAAAAATCACTGTTTCCCCACTCCTCTCAGCCTCCGGCAACTGCTTCCTGCCTCTATAGATTCATCTATTCTAGATATTTCATATACATGGAATTATAGCACGTGGCCTTCTGGGACTAATTCTCTCACTTGGCATCACATTTTCAAGGTTCCTCCATGTTGTACCTCATTTCTGGTAATGGCTGAATAACATTCCATCATATAGACAGGCCACATTTTGTTCCTCCGTTCGTCAGTTGATAGATATTAAGTTGTTTTTACTTTTTAGCTATTATCAATAATACTGTTATGACTGTTTGTGTACAAGTTTTTGTGTGGACACATGTTTCCATTTCTCTTGGACATATACCTAGAAGTGGGATTTCTGGGTCTTATTGTAAGTCTACGTCTAACTTCTTGAGAAACTGCCAGAACGCTGTTCAAAGCAGCTGCACCATTTTGCATCCCACTAGCAGTGTCTGTGTGCGGGTCCCAGGTTCTCCACGTCCTCGTCAACACTTGTGTCTGTCTGCTTGATGATGGCCGCCGTGCAGAAGTGTGTCTCACCGTGGTTTGTTTGCATTTCTCTTATGACATGATGGTGAGCATGTTTTTATTGGCCACTTACATATCTTCTTTGGAGAGATATCCATTCAGCAACTCTGCCCATCTAAAAAATTAGACTTTATTTTTTAGAGCAGTTTTAGGTTCACAACAAAATTGCGTGGAAGGTAGAGATTTCCCAGTGCTTCCATCCCCTGTCCATTGGTTTCCTGGTGTAACCTCAAGGTCATTTTCTTACTCTTGCTTCATGCCTGTCATGGGCCGGCAGGGACTCTGCTCCAAGTCTCTTCACTCTGGGACACAGGATGATGGCACTTCACTGGGTCGCCAAGGCAGGGGGAAGTGTGAAGTTACCCACTTGCTCTTGAAGCTTCCACACAGAGATAATACATGTCACTCACGTTTCAGTTGCAAGGTGACTCGCACAGCCATGCGTCCCCCCAAGGAGATAGGCAGTCCTCCCATGTGCCTTGAGGGAGAGGATTCATGTATTTGTGGAACACCTGTGATGATTCACAGGCGTTAAATGAGCTTCTTTCCTGCAGGAGTTCTCAGTGCCTTTTCCTGCATATCATTCCCTGTTCCTCTCTGGAGGCAGTGGGATGCAGCAGGCAGAGCAGCCTAGACTTACGTGACGGGGGAACCTTTTTGTTTCAGAGCACCTCATGGGGTGAGGGTGCCCTGGGATCCCCTTTGGGAACCGCTGGCTTGACTAGAGCAAGGATGGGGAAACTTTCTGAAAAGCTCTAGATGGGAAATATTTTAGGCTCTGTGGGCCCTATGACCAACCACTTAGCTCTGCAGTTGTAGCGAAAGCAGCCACATGTGCGTGGAAGCGAATGGCTGTGTCTGTGTACCAGTAAAATGGTATTTATAGACACTGAAACTTGAATTTCATATCATTTTCCTGTGTCCAAAGTATTTTTCTTTTGATTTTTTTTTTAACCATTAAAGAAACGTAAGAGCATTCTTAGCACATGGGCTGTACAAAAACAGGTGGTGGGCTGGATTGGGCTGTGGGCAGTAGCTTGCTCAGCCCTGACCTGGAGGAGAGAGCCTGCCCAACACCTTCACCTGGCATTCAAGCTTCTCTTGTTCCCAGACCTCACCGCGGCTCCGCTCAGAGCCTGGCCTCGGGCCATGGTGGGGGTTTTTCCAGGAACAAATCCCATCTTGCCCTCCCAAGGGCCTTTGCACAGGCTGTTCCTCCTGCTGGGAATGTCCTTCCAGCTCTTCTAGGCTTGGGAACCCTGAGGCCTCTGTTGACCTGGGTAAAATCAGAAGTTTCCATCGCTGTTGGCTCCTTCACTCCAAAGGTGCCCTTGCCTCCTTATGTTCTGATTTTTTTTGGGGGGGGTGGGGAATATTAGGGGGGAAATATTGGGGAATGGTGTGTTTTTCCAGGATCCATCAGCTCCAAGTCAAGTCGTTGTCTTCAATCCTTAGTTGCACGGGGCGTAGCTCACTGGCCCATGCGGGAATTGAACCGGCAGCCCTGTTGTTGAGAGCTCACGCTCTAACCAACTGAGCCATCTGGCCGCCCCTGTTCTGATTTTTTTTTTTTTTTTTAATAAAGAACTCTTCATTTTTAAATTTTATTTGATTTTATTGGGGAATATTGGGGAACAGTGTGTTTCCCCAGGGCCCATCAGTTCCAAGTCGTTGTCCTTCAAACTAGTTGTGGAGGGCGCAGCTCACTGGCCCATGTGGCACTCGAACCCCTGTTGTTCAGAGCTCAAGCTCTAACCAACTGAGCCACCGGCTACCCCTCTGATTTTTTATAGACGGATTTGTTTCCCCAGATAGGCCAGGAGCTTCTGGAGGGTGGGGACCTTGTCCTCCCAAATTCTGACTTCCAGGTCCAAGGGAAGGAGACCAGCATGTAATTAGGGCTGCTGAAGAGAGAAGGACATGGGACGAGGTGGGAGGGGTGTGCCACATGGGGATCATGACCTGGGGGAAAGGTGGGGATGAAGAGCCTGGAATGCTGGAGGGACCTGGAGACCAGCTGTTGCAGCTGGATTGGAGGGTGAAAAGATACACACATGGGGTGTTAGAGTGATGCTAGGGAAGATAGGCTTGGTGCAGCTCAGCAATAGGGAGCCACAGGAGGTTCTTGAGCAGAGGAGTGGTTTAATGAAATTGATGTTGGGGGTAAGGTCTCTTGGGGTCTCAGGTCATCTCTGTCCTGGCCAGGTCCAGCCCCTGCCCTGCCCCACCCCCCTGGCTGTTCTCCACGGACGCTTAGCCTGGTGGAGGCTATTAACTGGGCTTGGGTCCACCTGTCTGTGATTGAGCATACAGGGCCCCTCCCAGCTTTCGAGGCCCTAGCTGGGCTCCTCGGAGGTGTCCAGGTGAGAGTCCTCAACCAGCAGTCAGAGGCCCAGGTTTGAGTTCTCGGTCTGCTCATCCAACTTCCTGTGGAGTCTTGAACATGTCACTTCCCTTCTCAGGGCCTCAATTTACACATCTGTCAAATGGGAGCAGTAACCTCTGTGCTGGAGGCCTCCTGGGGTTGCTCTGAGGGTGAAAGAAAGCCTGACCTCAAAGGTACTGTGACCAGCAGAGAGCTGCTCTTGAAGGATGATGGCTGACACCACTGGAATCTCTTTAGTGGGCACTTACGCTGTACTGGACTCTGTCAGGGGACATGGGGGCCAGGAGGCGGAGGGCACAGGCCCTGAAGAGGGCTGACTTTGACATGAAATCCTATCACCGTGACCCCACACCTGGCGCAATGTGGGCACTCGCGGTGTGTGGAGCTGACTGAAGACTGCAGGTGGCCTGGAAGTGGGTCCAAATGACAGTGGCTCAGGGCTCTGCGATGGTTCTGAAGAGCCACACCAAAATACAGCAGCACCTGCACAAGCTGCGTTGCGCCCCTTCTCCAGGAACTGGGCCTCGAAGCTTCCTGTGGCAGGTAGCATTTGGACCTGAATCTGAGCCAAAAGCCCCCTCATTTTACAAATGGGGAAACTGAAGTCAGAGAGGTCCAAGGCTGGGCTCAGGGGCTCAGGCAGCCAGGGGTGAAGCCATGCCTGTCCAACTGCCCTCATCCCTGGGGGTCCCACCCAGACATTCCCCTGTAGCGCCCGGAGAGTCTTGGCCACGGTGTCCTCTCCCCGGAGACACAGATGCCAGGATGTGTGGGGAGTCGGTCGTTAATTAGTCACATCATTCTTGGCATCACGCACAGCCTTGGGGAACTGGAGAATGTCATTGTCAAAGTATTTTTGAATATTTGCCTTCTCAGCAAGAAGATACTGTGAGAACACTCTGTCTTCCATACGGGTGGATACTAACAAAAATAACAAGCACTGTGAGCTGGAAGGATCTGGGAGCTTGGGAGAGAGGCCTGGAGGACACTCTGGTGCTGCTGGCCACAGCTGTGTCACCCTGCCCCTATGGGCCCTGGTGTCCTACCCTAAAACAGCCCAGTCAAGTCTCAGCTATTTATGGAAGCCCGCTGTGTGCCATGCAATGCTCTGGGCTCTGGAGAAACAGCAGTGAACAAAACAGACAGGAGGCCCTTACCTGGAGAGGCGGCCATCCTAAGGGGGAGCCAGACAGCACAAATCAATAAGGTATGCTAGCTGGTGACATGTGCAAAGGAGAAAATAAATCGTGTGTTGGGGGGCGGCCTTTTCCAGGGCGGTGGTCAGGGGTGGCTCGCTGAGAAAGTGAGAGCTGAGTCAGGAGGTAACTAGTGAGCCAAGGGGATCTCTGGGGAAGAGCATTCCTGGCACAGAGAATAGCAGGTGCAAAGGCCCTGAGGTCTGTGCTTTGTCTGAGGACCATCAGGAAGGCCATGGAGCTGAAGCCAGGTGGTGAGATGGAGAAGGCAAGATGACAGAACAGGGACCAGGGTCACTGGTGACCTGCTTATGTAAGGCCTTGTAAACCACTGGCAAGCCTGTTTTCATTCTGAATAAGGTGGGAGCCACTGGAGGGTTTCGAGCAGGGGAATGACATGGTCTGCTTTCTGTTTTCACCATATTCCTCTGGTGCCCATAGGTCAAGGGCAGAAGCAGAGAGGCCAGTTGCAATGATCCAGCAGAGGGGGGATGGGGCCACACCAGGGTGGGGCAGCAGAGGAACAAGATGGGGCTGGATTCCAGATGTGTCTGGAGGCAGAGTGGACCCTAGATGTGGAGTTTGGGGAGGAGAGGAGCCAGGTGCCTCCAAGGTTTTAGCAGGAGCACATAGGAGAATAGGTGACACATCTCTGAGGTGGGGCTGGGGGCAGCAGGGGGTGGGGAGGTGGCTCAGTGTTCTGATATGTGTGGTGCCCATTGTACAGCCCGAGGCAGACTGTGCAGGTGGCTGGAGTTGAGGGGCCAGTCCTAGCTGGAGACACAAATTTGATCATTGGAGTAGACGTGTTATTTAAAGCCAGGAGACTGCCTGAGATCACCAAGGGTTAAGCGAGCGAAGAGGCTGGGCCCAAGACAGTGACAGCAGTGTCTCCGGCTCAGGGCAGCCGAGCCGCTCTGGGCATGGGGGCACCTGATGGGCGCTCCGCCCAGCGTGGTTATTTCACTACTATGGTAATAGTCATGCCTCCCGCTCGGGCCTCTCTATTAGAGACCATGTCCTCCTCTGGGACCTTGGGTCATAGCCCCAGAATCCAGGGCTTGTCCTTTAGGGAGAGCCGAGGGACAGAGTGCAGGGTGCACGGCTGTGTCTAGACGCAGGATCCCCCTTAGCTGCCCGCCGCCCACCCGCTATCCCCTCTGGTCCTGTAGGTGAACCCCGATGTTGAATTTGAAGGCTGGGCTCCAACTTTGGTCCCTCAATTCTCTGTGTGTGTGTGTGTGTGTGTGTGTGTGTGTGTTAAAATACACACAACAAAATACGTCGTTTAACCATTTTGAAGTGTACAATTCAGTGGCATTAAGTATGTTCACAGGTTGTGTCACCATCTCCACTATCTCGGCGCAGAATGTTTTCATCACCCCGACAGGAAACCCGTACCCATTTAACTCTCACATCCCCCACCCCCAGCGCCTGACAACCCCAAGCCTGCCTTCTGTCTCTGTGGATTTGCCTGTTTTGGAGACTGCGTATGACCGGAATCAGACACTGTGACCTTTTGGGGCTGGTTTCCTTCATGGAGCAGAACGAGCAGCACATCTTCAGGGCTCAGCCACGTTGTAGCTGGTGTTTGTACATAACTCACTCTTTGCTAGGCTGGTGCCTCTATTCTTGGCCAGCTCTGTGACCTCTGTCTCCCACCCTACTTCATGAGGGTGTCATGGGGACACTCAATACACCAGGAAATACTGAGTCCCCTTCTCACTGGTGCCCACAGAGTGGGTGGGAGCTGGGAGCAGGGACTCTGGGGACTTTGGGGGGCTGCCAGTCAGACATTACTTCTCCGCTGACCTCACAGCTGGATTCTGAACCAGCTCTGTCCGGTTGGCGAAGGCAGTGACCACTGAGCCATCTGATTTTCGGCTTCCAAGTTTGTGTTGCTGTTGTTCGTCCTCCTGGTGTCTTTGCCGCTGGGTTTTCATTTGGTGGGGCTCAGGGCAGGACCGAAGGCCAGCGATGGGCTCTGCCTGCCATCTTTCCATTCCTTCTAAGAATTTCTATGAACTCCGAAGCAGCCCTTTGGTACAGGCTTTACCCCTCCCCAGAGGGGAAGCAGGGGCAGAGTCCACACCCAGAAGATGGAGCAGGCTGGCCCAGGTCGGTCTGGCTCAGAAATGTGGGGCATGTTGATAAAAGGGCCCTGATGTTATTCGTGTTGCTCCCCACCCCTGTCCTAAAGGATGGCTCCAGTCACCCAGAACCCCAGGCCCTTACTGAGGCCCACTGTGGACTAGGCCAGTGGGGGACAGATACCAGCAGGTCAGATGCTGGGGCTATAAGGTAGGGAGGCAGGTGGTAGGGCCGAGGAGGGCCTTGGGTCATGCTAGTCCTTCCTGCATAAGCGCCACAGTGGCCTTCACCAGGCCTCACCTTCCCCTGTGTCACCCCTGGCAGCAGCCCCCCCACCCATCATGGGCACTGCAAAGAGTAAACTGGGGTATATTCTCCTCTATTGGCTCTGGCCTGAGGAGCACACCCGAGAGCAGGACAGACAGACAGACAGACAGGCCCCTGTGCCAGGGTGGAGTCTAGTGAGGGAGTGAGAGTGAGAACAAAGGGTGCCACAACTGTCACTGAGATAAGGCTGGGGCACCGCAGGGAGGAGACCACGGGGTCTGCTGGCGGGAGGGGTCTGGGAGGCTCCCTGAGGACGTGCCCTCTGCACGAGGTGGAGGCAGCCCTGAAGATGGGGAAAGGCGGTCGGGGCGGAGGAACAGCCTGTGCAAAGTCCCCAGGAAGTGAGGGAGAGGGAGGGAGTGGAGATCAAGGAGGGAGGTGGGCCTATGGGGGAGGGGCTGGAGCCAGTGGAGGGGACTTTGAATTTTATCCTCAGCAGGAACAAGATCCAGTCTGTGTTTCAAAGATGAGCTCTGGCCCTCCTGTGGAGAGGGGATGAAGGGCTGGGAGGGAGGGACAGCCCAGGTATCTGCTGTGTTGTCCTGCCATGGCTAAGGCGCCTCATGGCTCTCCTGAGCCTGGCATCTATGGGGGACCTGTCCCCAGGACTGACTGCTAACAGCCCTCTCAGCACTCCCTCCTCCCCTACCAGACCACCAATCTCGCTGTCTGTCTTGGGGCAGTTTAGCTGGTCCATCCGCCTTTTTTGATCCAGTCCTGTGGAGGAAGAGGAGGGGGTCACTCTTGTGGATAAAGGGTGGGTCCTCAGACAGGAAATCACACACTGGAAGGTGGTTTCTGGATGAGAAAAGGAACATTTCTCTCTTTAAGGGACTAAATGTCAGGGTGCAGCCAGAAGGCAGCCAGAAAGCTGCTGCATGGGCCAGGCATGGGGCTACCTGGGAAATCAGAGCTATGCGCAGCATTTATTTCCCTGAGGCTCTGACTCAGGTTTTGCTTAAATGTCCCAGCCTGATACCACGACAAAGTCAGCAGTGGTGATTTAATGAGCCCCTGCTGTGAGTGAGGCCCAAACACTCAGTGGCACAGATGGGGCCTCATGGAGCTTATTTTCCAGTGGGAGAGAAAGACAGTGCCACACATAGGTCCTTACAGTTGTGACTGGTGCCAGAAAGGAGGATCACAGGGACCTGGGCTACGACAGAGGCCTGAGATGGTCAGGGAAGTCAGAAGGGCTCCCTGGAGGAGGAGACCTGTGAGCTGAGACATGAAGGACGAGTGGGCACGCTTCGGGCCACCTGGCATGGTGGGAGCATCATGCCCTGAGCAACCCCAGGGAGGGAGAGGTCCCCAAAAGTGGGGAATCTTGAGACAGACCTGGGGCTGAAAGGATCGTTGGTCTTCAGCATTGAGACTTCCCTCGGCCACCTTTCAGGGCTGGGGTCTGTCTCAGTTATCCTCCCATATGCTTGTGGTCCCTTGAGAAAGTCACTCTGGGAAGCCCCACACTTATCGCAGGCCTACACCAGCTCCCAAATCCTCCTGGGGAGGCTCCTTAGATAAAAAGTAAAACATTCCTGAAGATGTTTAGATAAAGAGTGGTGTGAACGGGGCAGGAAAGGGCCTGGTCCTGATACTCCCTCTCCTGAGTCCTGTCCTGATAACAGACTGACTGGCTGGGCCTCCCGTCTCTCATCTCTAAAGTGAGGGTCTCTGCTGCAAGACAAGTGGGGGCTGACAGAACTGCCCACCTGGGACCCGACCAAATAGGGAGCTGTGGGAAGAGGAGCCTCAGCGTGGCCTTCCTGTGTCACCACGTTGGCCTTCGCATCCTAATGAAGTTAGAACTTCATCCGTTGGCACCCAAGGAGGCTGGTATGGAGAGCCAGACCTGAGATCTCAAGGTCCAGCAGGGAGGCTGGCCCCCCCACACCCGGGCAAATGTGACATGTTCTTCTGGATGTGTCTTCTTCATTCTTCTTTCTTCTCTCTCGCTCTTTTTAAAAATTATTTTATTTTTATTAATGGGGAATATTGGGGAACAGTGTGTTTTCCCAGGACTCATCAGCTCTAGGTCAAGTCGTTGTTTTCATTCTAGTTGTGGAGGGCGCAACTCACTGGCCGATGTGGGAATCGAACCAGCGATGCTGGTAAAATGAGCACTGTACTCTAACCAACTGAGCCAGCTGGCCATCCTCTCTCATGTCTTTTAAAAACAGCTTTATTAAGATAGAATTCATATACCATACAATTTACCCATTCAAGCTGTACAATTCAATGGTTTTTAGTATAGTCACAGAGTTGTGCAACCACCCCTACAATCAATTTTAGAAGATTTTTCACTTCAAAAAGAAACCCTATACCCACGAGCAGTCACTCCCGTACTTCCCTCCTCTCCCAGCCCCTGCCAACCAACAGTCTATTTTCTGTCTTGATACATTTGCCTCTTCTGGACATTTCATATAAATAGAGTCCTATAATATGTAGTTTTTGGTGACTGGCTTCTTTCATGTAACATAATTTTTTAAAGGTTCATCTATGGTGTAGTCTGTATTAGTACTTCATTCCTTTTTATGGCTGAATAATATTCCATCACAGACTACATTTTTAATTTAATCGATATTTTCTTTTTATCTTTTTTATTTTCTGTTTTTGTTTTTGTCTTTCGTAGACTGAATTTTGTTCACCCATTCATCAATTGATGGACATTAAGTTGTTTCTGTTTTGGGGCTATTGTGAACAATACTGCTATGAACATTTGTGTACAAGTTTTGGTGTGGAAATACATTTTCAATTCTTTTGATTATATGTATATCTAAGAGTGGAATTGCTGGGTCATATGGTAGCTGTATGTTTAACTTTTTAAGGGACTGCCAGACTGTTTTCCAAAGCAGCTGCACCATTTCACATTCCCACCAGCAGTGTATGAGGGTTCCAATTTTTCCACATCCTCGCCAACACTTGTTATTATCTCTCCTTTTGATTCTAGCCACCCTAGTGGGCATGAAGTACTGACTTATTTTCCTGACGCCAATGATGTGGAGCATCTTTTCATGGGCTTATTGGCCATTTGTGTATCTTCTTTGGAGAAATGTCAATTTAGATACTTTACCCATTTTTAAATTGGGTTATTCATCTTTTTATTACTGAGTTGTGAGAGTTCTTTCTGTATTCTAGAGAATGACCCTTACCAGGCATGATTTGCAAATACTGTCTCCGATTTTTACTTTCTTAATGGTATCGTTTGCAACACAAAAAGAGTTTTGAATTTTGATGCAGTCCAATTTATCTATTTTTTTCTTTTGTTCCTTATGCTTTTGGAATTATGTTTAAGAAGACTTTGCCTAACTCCAGAAGATTTACTCCTGTGTTTTCTCCTAAGAGTTTTCTAGTTTTAGCTCTTACAGTTCGGTTATGATCCATTTTGAGTTATTTGTTGAGTTATGAACACTTTAAGTAACAAGATCTGGCAGCGGGTTCAATATCTTCTTTAAATTTGGGGATGAGTGTACACACTGTTCTGAGATCTCTCCAACAACTGTAACGGATGAGACAGTTGCGTGACTTCTATGGGTGACAGTCCCAGCCATGCTAATACTGCTTACATTCACAATAGAAAACGCTAGTTTTCAGTTCAAGTTCACTTAAATAAAGCTGTACTCACCCTCCCAGGTTATGGTCCTCTCCAAATTCTATCCACAGACTTTAGGTTAAGAACTCCTTAACCTTAGAATATCTTGATAATACTGTATTGTATAATTAAAATTTGTTAAGAGAGTGGAATTTAAATGTTCTCACCAAAATAAATAATTAAAAGGAAATATGTGAAATTTAAAAAAAAAGAAAAAAGAACTCCTTACCTGAAGTCTAAAATTGGTGGCTAAAAGTCCTGCCCCAAGTCTCCATTTTTGAATAGTGTTGTGGGGGTTTGAACCCTCCCAAGACTGGCTTCAGGGCTGTTTTGCTGCCACCCCCAGCCCAACCCACTGCTTTCTGCTTGGCTCCGGTTTGGGGAAGCTATTCCTTATCTAGCAGAGTTTTCTAAGGAGCCATCTAACAATTAATACTAAAACTAAAAAATAGCGGCAGCGAGAATTATAAACACTACGAGTACAATCAGGGCATCTGTGCATGTTCTTCCTGCTTGTCCATCAGCCTCCTAAGTCTCTGGGGAGGCACATGGCTGCATAGCTGTGTCTGACACCTGCCGGCTCTTCTCCTTGCCAGCTGCCTGGTTTAGGCAGATTACTTCGCTTCTAGGAGCCTCAGTTTCCTTTACTACAAGGTGTGGATGAGCCGGTCATAACTGTTCACCTGATGGGATTATTGGGAGGATTAAAAGAGCTCTAGCTGAGAGCAGAACCAGGCAGTTACACCCTTAAGATATTAGTTATTATCATTAAGCCTTTCACAAGAGAGGGAAGGTGCTAATTCCTTTACCTGCATATTCTTTCCTTTGTTTTGCACCAGCTTAACGTCTAATTATTTGTATCATTCTGGATTCTCTGCATTGTAACAGAAACTCAAGTTGCTCAATTTTCAAAGACCAGATTTCAGGCCTGACTTACTTACGGGGTGTAGGCAGTGGAGAGAGCTCAAAAGATCCTATCAGGACTCAACCGTCCTTTTTCCAGACTGGGATGGAGGGTAAGAAGGGCTCCCCAGAGGAGGGCCCAGACTGGGGTGGGCAAATAATGCCCTGCTCTCAGGTGCCCACACTGTACAGAGCCTTAGTGCCAGCACATCCTCCAGTCTTTAGCACCTGGCTTGCCTGCCTGCCCTGGGGTCTCCAGGCTTTCCTGGTCCTTAGGTTCTGATTTCTGAAAGAAGGACTTCCTTGAGAGCTCCAGGAAAAGTTCCTGAAAGGGCCTTGATTGGCCTGGCTAAGTCATGTTCTCATGCCGGAGCCTATCACTGCAGCCAGAGGGCTGGGAGTTCTGATTGGCCAGGCCTGGGGCATGTGCTGGTCAGGGAGGGTAAGGCCTAAGCCAACCACCTAGAGGAGGATGGGGGTGGGGTGGGGGAGGCTTCTTCTAGGGAGATGCTGGGCTGGCAAAACCAAGTCTCCCCCACTCCCTGCCCCAATTCTAGGGCATATTTCACATCTTGGTCACACCTCTTTATTCCAAGAACCCTGCCCTCACAGAGATTGGCTTCTGCTCTGTGCACCTACAGCAGCCTGTATTCCCTATCATTCATATCTCAACAAATATTTAATATGCACCAGGCCCAGGAGGAACCCCAATAATCACAGGTTGGAAGGAGAGGGTGGAGGCTGCAAAGGGGACAGAGGGGGAGTGGTCTGTGGGGTAGGACAAGAATGAGGCGTTCAGGTCCCATGGAAGCGAAGGAGTTTCCAGGAGGAGTGATGGACACAGGTGCTGCTGAGAAGCTCAGTGAAACCAAGAATGACTGCTGGTTTGGGCAACAGGGAGGTTGTGGGTGACCTTAGCAAGAGCTGAGAGTGGGGTCACCGTCCTGCTGGGGTGGAGTGAGGAGAAGCTCGGGAGGGAGGAGTGGAGAAGGCATCTTTGGAGTTTTTTGGGGGGAGGGTAGAGACGTGGGGAAGAGGAGGAAGGGCACTCAGGAGCTAGGGAGAGTTTTCCCCCCTTTTGGAAAATGCTGACCCAGGGAAAGGGGCTGATGGGGCAGGATCGCATAAAGGGGAAGGCAGCAGGAGGAGGGTGGCTGAGATCAAGATCAGGAGGGGAGAGCCCGGGGGGAGGTGGCTGCCAGGCAGGGAGATGTGTCAGTTTGGGTACTGGAAGATGACAGAGATCCTATCTGATAGCTTCAGTTTTTCTCCACTGAAGGAGTGAGGTTGGTGGCTGGGAGTGAGGGCAGAAGGGACTGTGGGAGGTGTAAGGAGGGGAGAAAATTTGTAAAATCTTAGGTCTCAGAGAGTGGGAGAGTGTCACTGAAAAACATGGTAGGGCTGCTGATTCTATGGAGTGCCAGTTTGAAGTCTGAGATCACAAATTCCCAATCAGAAGGGTTGTGTGTGGACCACCCCCCTTCCAAACAATAGCAGGGACAGGAAGGGGGGTGGTTTCCTTCAGGTTGGAGGGTTCCCTGTGATAGAAGGAGCCAGGAGCTGGGGAGGTGGACTCTAAAAATCCACCAGCCCAGGAGGTAGGTACTATTATTATCTATTTTACTGATGAGGAAGTTGTGAGGTTCAAGGCCAATACAGTGTCCACTGACCTTGGGGTCAAACTAAAACAGGGCCTGGCACATGTTAGATGTTAATAAATATTTGTTGAAAAAGGGAATGGTTATGCTGTACACCTGAAACTAATATGACTGTCAACTGTAATTGAAAAAAAAAAAGAATGGGTGGACATTCCAGTGATACACCCATAGTAGTAACCCAGACAGGAAGTAGCTCCAACCTTGGGGTTTAGTGGATGGCGCTGGTGACTGTGTGTGTGGTGCCATGCCTGCTGCCATAATAAATGACTCAGTATTACCTTTGTGCCCTTGTAGGCTAATCTTTCCAGAGTCTGGTGGTAGAACTTCCTTCGTATAGACACCAAGCGGGCAGGGCATCATGCTCTTAACCTCATTCCTTAAGCTCAGTGCTCACCTCCAGATGAGTCGGGGCCCTCAGCCAGGTGGCCCAGTCCCCCCACCCATGCCACCTGATTTCTACCTCTTGGCTTTGTTATCTACACCCTGCCGAGGCTGGCTGGTGGGGAGTATGCCAGGGGCACACACCTGCACTGCCTGGGGCTCTCCAAAGGGAGTGCTCTACCTTTAAGGGGAGTCCAGGAACTTGAACCCTAAACTTGGTGGGGGCAGGGCTCCTCCACAGGGAGGGCTCCCAGCCCTTTTTCTTAAAGGCCATCTAAGCAGAAATGAACGTGATCACTTCATTGAAGTTAATAATAATGGTTTATGCTGCAGAAAACGTGGAAGAGAATACTCTGCTTATTTATTCAGGCTTTAAAACCATAAAACTCCAGATTTTTCCCTGTAGCTATTTATAACCTGAGCTGGTGTAAACTGTCCCCATATTAAGCTCAGGTTTGAAGTAACTTAAAAGAAAAATAGGCATCCTCTGCATTAAAAAAAAAATCATTTATAGACCTCTCGCCTCCTAATTACGTATGAACAGCCTGTGGTTTGGGGTGGGGGTGGGGCCGATACGGGGGATCTCCGGAGATCACATACTCCCCCAGCCCCCCACCCAGCTATAAAGCAGCCCCTGGGCCAGCCGGTGGTCACTCTCCAGGCCTGGGATGTCTCGGGCGAGCTAGGTCGTACTCTCCCTCGCCCGGTGCCCAGGGTGGAGTGGGGGAGGCAGGGCAGGCAGCAGATCCGGAAAAGTGGCTCTTGCCTCGGAGGAAGTTGACCCTCCTCTTCTACCAAGGGTTTGGGATGAAAATAGCTTCTTCCTCTTTACCCTTCCTGGCCCTTAGCCCATTTCTATAAGTCCCCCCAGTCAGTTCTGTAAGTGCTCTCCTCCCCGGGGGCAATTCGGCCCCTTCACTGATCTCTAAGCGGCCATCAGGATGGCAGGGACCCCGAGCCCCGGACTCTGCGTCCGGGCAGCGGCTTCTCGGGACCCTCTCGTCCAGCCTCGGCATATGCGGCGCGCCCCGCAACTCGGGCAATTGCAGTGACTTCCAACCTTCCCCCACCCAATTAGCAGAAAGCTCCACAAACCGCGCGAGCTCCCAGTGTTCCTTCCCCTCCAGGGGAGACTGTCACCTGGGAACCCTGTCCCCTGTACCTGGGCTCCGCGGGCCCTGGCACGCCCCCAAGTCCCTTGGGGAAGGTGGGGGCGCAATTAGTTTCTTTCAATTAGTTTCCCCTCTTTGTATAAACCCATTCAAACTGTGGGATGTAATCCTCCGCGCGAGGAGGAAAGTAGTCCCGACCTCGCATTCAATTTCTGTTTTCGTGTCGCGCATATTTTACTTTTTGAAGCCGGTGGGACGCTCAGTGGGGCCCTTTGGGGAATGTGGGGGCCGAGTACACGGGGGTGAGCGCAGGTGAGGGGGTGGGAGTCGCGACAGGAGGGGGCGGGGAGGGCAGCTAACTCCTCGCTAGTGCCTAGAGAGATGGATCATGGGGCGTAGAGAGATTGCAAACCTCAAACCACGTACAGTGGGCGATACGCGTCAACCGAACCTCACCAACGGAAGCCCGGAGCCCCCCCACCCCTCTCTCCCGCCCCATCTCTTGGATAGACGGGTGCCCCGAGCCAACCGGACTACCGCTCACCGTCCAAATCCCGCAACAGCCAATGGGAGTGCGCGAAGAGCGGAGCCGCTCCTCGCTGGGTTGGGCTGCGCGCGGCTTCCCTCCGCGGGCCCAGGCCCCGCCCCCTCCCGCCCGCCCGCTGCTCTCCGAGTAGTTAGTGCCAGTGAAGTGCGGGCGGCGATGAGAGCGAAAGTTGCGCTCGGCTCGGCGCTGGGGGCTTGAAGCAGCTCTGCGCTCCGCCCGCTAGGGCCGCCCCCAACCCCAACTCGCGCCCGCCGCCCTCGCCCGGCCCCGCGCCGGCCCGCATCCCCCAGTCCCGGCGCCCCCTCCTCAGGAGCCGCGCGTCCCGGTCACTTTCGCCCGGCCCCGGCCCCCGCCGATGCCGGCCATGGTGGAGAAGGGCCCCGAGGTGTCAGGGAAGCGGAGAGGGAGGAACAACGCGGCCAGCGCGGCCGCCTCGTCCGCCGCCTCAGCCGCCTCCTCCTCGGCCGCCGCCTCGTCCACCGCCTCGGCCGCCTCCTCCTCGGCCGCCTCCGCATCGGCCGCCTCCTCCTCCGCGGCCGCCTCGGCTGCCTCGGCCGCCGCCGCCCCCAATAATGGGCAGAATAAAAGTTTGGCGGCGGCGGCGCCCAATGGCAACAGCAGCAGCAACTCCTGGGAGGAAGGCAGCTCGGGCTCGTCCAGCGACGAGGAGCACGGTAGGTGGCTGCCGCCCCGCGCCGCCCGCGCTTGCCCACCCGCACCCGCTGACCGCGGTGCTCTGCTTCCCCGCAGGTGGCGGCGGCATGCGGGTCGGACCCCAGTACCAGGCGGTGGTGCCCGACTTCGATCCCGGTGAGTAGCGCCCCGGGCCGGCCGGCGGCCCGAGGGGGCGGGAGCCCTTGGACAACTTTCTTTTTGTGTGTTCGCCCTGCCGTCCGCGGGGAGAACAGCAGGGCTCGACGAGGAGGGACACACACACACACACACACACACACACACCCCGCGCCTCTGCACACCGGGAAGGCCCAGCCGGCCCCCGGGCCCCCGGGCACTGAAGGTGGCGTCCGGTCGGCCACCCCTGGCCCGGGGCACCGGCGGTCCCCGGTCGGGACCGGCTGCGCCTCTGCCAGGGGTCGGGGTGGCAGTGACGGAGAGTTAGCATCCCGCGAGCGCCCGACTCGGGGCGCCTGCAGATATCCACTCACCCTCTAGCAAATGCTGCCCCAGGGCCTTTCCTCCTGCCGGCCCGCGGGGCTCCGCGCGCCCCGACTCTTCTCCCAGCCCGAGGGCCACTGGAACGACGACCTCTCCAAATCAGCTCGTGAAGAAGTGGCTTCTCAGAGGGCGCCTGCCGGGGGAAAGAGTCTGGCCTGCGGCAGTTTTAGGACCTACTTGTAAATGTGTGTCCTCCCCCCCCCTTTTTTTGAAGGAAGGGGTTATGAAAGAATAGAACCTGCGGAAGCTTTAGCCTAACAGATTTCCACCCCCAAAGAAATCCCTACACCCTAGAATGGAACATTTACTTCCCTCGCTGCTGTTCAGTGTGGAAGCAAATTTAAAGTGGTACCAGAAAAAATCCAATCAGACAAAGGAATTTGTTAGATTTTAATGCATGAGATTCTAGCCCGTCTCTATGAGGCAGTCTTTAAAGATTGCTGGCATACAGAATTTTTGAAAGGACATGTTTTTTTTTTTCTTCTTTTTTTTTTTCAGAAATAAAATTCCAAAGAGAATCTGGCAGCACTAGAGTTAACAGTCCTCCCAGTTGGAGGGCTTTAGAGCTGGAGGTTCTCTATGTAGGTTATACCGCCAGTTTATTTGAGAAAATAAATGCATAAATGCTTTTCTTTGGAAACAACACTACAGAAAATTGCACGGATCTAGTCCTTGAAAAAGGTGATTGTTCTTAAGCTGTTATTGAGGTACTAAACTCTGGGTGTTCTTTGAAGTGAAAATAACAAGGATCCCAGAGTGAGCTTTTGGGTGCTTGGGAAATAAATGACCTTTCCCATATTTGCCTTCTAAATTTTGGTCCGTGGATTTAAATCTCTTAAATTTAGGTAGTCTAACACCCAGGTTTGTATTCCTTTTAAACTCACGTTAGTCTTTTTGCTAATTTACCCTTCCCCCACGTCTTCCTTTTTTGGTAGTCACTTCTCGTTTATAAGTGACAGGAGAGGACTAGGAGACCAGGCTTTTTCTCTTCTGTACTTGCCTTCTCTTGGTTGGCCACCAGGGGAAGCATACTGTTTTTTGGTTACAGTTGACCCTATCTTCATTTTGTAGGTCAAGTCCATCTTTGTTTCAATGCACAGAACATAAAGCTTGTCACCAAGTTTCCCCCACATGTTTTAAAAAATCAACTTGCACAAGTCTTAGTTTTAGTAAGTTGGTCAGTTTTTGTTACATTTTGTTTATGTTAGTTTAGAAAGCTTTATTTAGTACGTTGGGTGTGACTAAGGAAAAGAGCATATTTGATGGCAACCACAGGAATTAGATTTCTGGCATTCCTTTAAATAGTGATGTCTAGCTCTGCACAGTTAGTGATGAACCTGAGGTCTTTGGAGTTCTCTTTGAAACAGCAATAGGATCGTATTTTGAGCTGTCCTTGCATTTTTTAAAAAATTATTTTTTTTCAGTTACAGTTGACATTCAGTATTATTTGGTATTACTTTCAGGTATACAGCATAGTGATTAGACATTTATATAATTTATACAATGATCTCCCTATTAGTACCCACCTGGCACTCTATATAATTGTTGCAACATTATTGACTATGTTCCCTATGCTGTACTTTTACATCCTGGTGACTGTTTCGTAACTGCCAATTTGTACTTCTTAGTCCTTTCACCTTTTTCACCCAGCTCTTCAACCCCCCTCCCCTCTAGCAACCATCAGTTTGTTCTCTGTATCTATGAGTTTGTTTCTGTTTTGTTTAATTTTGTTCTTTAGATTCCACATATAAGTGAGACCATATGGCATTTGTCTTTCTCTGTCTTTTTTTCAATTAGCATAATATCTTCTAGGTCCATCCATGTTGTCGCAAATGGTAAGATTTCATTCTTTTTTATGACTGAGTAATATTCCATTGTATATATTACCACATCTTTATCCATTTGTCTGTTATTGACGGGCAGTTAGGTTGCTTCTGTATTTGGCTATTGTAAATAGTGCTGTAGTCAACATAGGGGTACCTATATATCTTTTTGAATTAGTGTTTTGGATTTCTTTGGATAAATACCCAGAGGTGGAATTCCTGGGTCATAAGGTAGTTTCTATTTTTAATTTTTCGAGGAACCTCCAAACTGTTTTCCATAGTGGCTGCACCAATTTACAATCTCACCAACAATGCACGAGGGTTCCCTTTTCTTTGCATCCTCACCAATACTTTTGTTTGTTGATTTATTGTTGAGAGCCATTCTGACAGGTGTGAGGTGATATCTCATTGTGGTTTTAATTTTCATTTCCCTGATTAGTGACGTTGAGCATCTTTTCATCTGTCTGTTGGCCATCTGTGTCCTCTTTGGAGAAATGTCTGTTCAAGATCCTTTGCCCATTTTTTAATTGGATTGTTAGCTTTTTTGGTGTTGAGTTGTGTGAGTTATTTTTATAGATTTTGGATATTAACCCCTTATTGGATGTATCATTGGTGAATATCTTCTCCCATTCAGTGGACTGTCTTTTCATTTTGTTGGTGGTTTCCTTTGCTGTGCAAAAACTTTTTAGTATGAGGTAGTCTCATTTGTTTATTTTTTCTTTTGTTTCCTTTGCTGGAGGAAATATAGCAGAAAAAATATTACTAAGAGCAATATCAGAGTTTACTGACTATGTTTTCTTCTAGGAGTTTTATGGTTTCAGATCTTACATTTAAGTCTTTAATCCATTTTGAGTTTATTCTTGTATGTGGTGTAAGAAGGTGGTCCAGTTTCATTTATTGCACGTATCTGTCCAGTTTTCTCAACACCATTTATTGAATAGACTATCTTTACCGCACTGTATATTCTTGCCTCCTTTGTCATAGATTAAATGACCATATAGGCGGGGGTTTATTTCTGGGCTCTCTGTTCTGTTCTATTGATCTGTGTGTCTGTTTTTATGCCAGTACCATACCGTTTTGGTTACTATAGCCTTGTAGTGTAGTTTGATATCAGGTACTGTGATACCTCCAACTTTGTTCTTTCTCAAGATTGCTGTGGGTATTCATGGTCTTTTGTGGTTCTGAATAAATATTAAGGTTATTTGTTCTAGATCTTTGAAAACCGTCGTTGGTATTTTGCTAGGGATTACATTGAATCTATAGATTGCTTTGGGAAGTATGGACATTTTAATGATGTTAATTGTTCCTATCCATGAGCATGGTATATGCTTCTATTTATTTGTGTTTTTAATATTTTTTCTTCAGTGTCTTACAGTTTTCTGAGCATATGGACTTTATTATGTTGAGGTATGTTCCCTCTATTCCCACTTTGCTGAGAGTTTTTTATCATAAATGGATGCTAGATTTTATCAAACAATTTTTTGCATCTATTGATATGATCATATGATTTTTATCTTTCATTTTGTTTATGTGATGAATCATGTTCATTGATGTGCGGGTACTGAACCAACCTTGCATCCCAGGAGTAAATCCCATTTTGTCCTTGCATTTTTGATGGAATAGGTAAGAGCATAAATTTGTTAGAGACCTGACATTCCAAATGTAAAACATTGTAAATCTTCTGCGTAGTCTTACTGTCAGTTGATTCGGTCTTGGTACTACCATTTCCAAATTTCCTATTTTGTATTTGTTTTAATCTAGGAAAGTCATTTAACTGGAGAAATAATTTCAGACGCTGTTTGGCCAGTCTGAAAAGTGGGACCCATACCTAGATATGGCTGAAAATTGTGGGACTTTACTGTTTGCTAGTGATTTTTTTATTTTTAGGTGTGTTCTCATATAACTTAAAATATAAGGGAAGATAAGAATTCCATTTGGAATAGAAATGGTCACCATGTTCATTGCATGGCAAAAAGAAATCTTTTTAGGTCCTTCGACTTAAAACGAGTTCTTTCCCTTAGTGCGAGTTAGGAATGGTGTGGATTGAGATTGTGATTGTTACTACCTTTTCTTTCTCCCTGCCTGAGTTTTGAATGCCTTTCCTCCTTCTTTTATTTCTTTATTTTTACCGGAATTTGAACAGAAAGGTGAATATGAAACTCATTAGAAAGCCTTTTGCCGCCCCCTCCCCCCCCCCTTGTAAAGAAGAAGTGGGGTTTAATTTTTCTTTAAGTCAGATTTTGTTTATCCACAGTATCCCAACTTGACCCTGTTTAGCTTTAAAAGCAAATGGTTGAAACTAGGACCAGCTGATACTCCCTGTACAGTCTAAGGAAGCGTTATTGCTGTCATCCCTTGCCTCACACAGTGAGTGAGGTGGATACAGAGAGCTGTAGTCCTGAAATGCTGATTCAGTTCTTCTAATCTCATGAAGACCTAACTACCTCAGTGCACTACGGCATAGCTTGGTAATTAAAACACTGTGTCTGTTTACAACAATAAAAAAAGTTTTATCAATTAGACTGAAAAGCAGAGTTCCAGGATACAGCTCTGTACCTTTCACTTAGGCTTTGTTCTTACATGCTATCAGGCTGCCTTTCCATACTCAGTGCCATAGCATCTGCTGAGTTCTTATTAGTTTCTGTTGGAATTTGATCATCCTGGAATAGAGTAAGGGAGGACTGCTTATTCTGTCCTGCCTCTGGTTAGTTATTTTCTACACTTGCAAAGCATAATTTCTTTTGCAATGAGTCGTGTTTTCTGTACTAAAGTGTGAATGTCCCCAATAAGCATTCAAAGGCAGGTCTAGAGCCTGTATATTTGATCACTTGTTTGGTGTCTGCCTGTTCATTGTCATCTAGATAGAAGAGTGCAGTGACAGGATTTTAAGGTTGACTCAAGTTCTTTGTTTTCTGAAGCAAGTGTTTTTATGTCAGCTTTTGTCCTGAGTTGGTTTTCAGTATCACAGTTCACTAAGAGGAAATGTTAAGGGCAGATATTTTTGCGGTACTGGGCCTTTAAACATGCAGCCCATGTTTAGAACATCGAATCCAATCAATTTAATCAGATTGGAAAGTTGTGGTTGTCACTTCAGAGTTGACTTGTATTAATAAAGTGTGTTGTGCTTTAATGTGGAATAATTTTAGTGAACAGGGTGTCTTGACCTGCTTTTCATTTCTTTTTACTGGTGGTTCTAATGTACATCTTTGAACACATCATTTTCTATGCTTTAGTTTTGTAGATATCCTGAAATTCACAAGTTATGGTGAAAGGTTTGTGATTTAAACATACTTTGAGGCAATGTTTACCCAAATGAGAGGTCAAGATAACGATAAATCCTGTGAGTGATCAAATTCTTTAGTAGTGGGGAGAGAAACACCTAAAAGAGGCTGGTTGGCAGGATACTGCCTCTGGGACTGCCTCTGATACCGCCTCTGTTACAGCCCTGCCTCTGTGACTAAGAAGGTGATAGAAGGAGCCTCAGGTTCCTCAGTCATGAGTCAGGTTCCTTTCATCACTAATAGGCTATTATTATGTCAGTTATAGTCACCTTTCAAATTTCATGTTTCCTCCAGAAGCAATATAGAGCAGACTGAGAGCTTGGGCTGTGACAGTTGTGAAACCTGACTTCACATCCTGGCGGTGCCTCTTGCCAACTGTGTGTTGACCCTGGGCAAGGTACTTCGTTTTTGTCTTCATCTGTAACATAGAGGTAATAGAACTTCCTCAAGGAAAAGAATTAACTGAGCTAATACACGCAGAGTGAGTGGCACAGTGCCTGGCACATAGTGAGTGCTAATAAGTAAACATTTTCTGCTCTGCTTATCATTCATGGAACTTAAGTTGCCCAGTCGTGGTCCCTGCATTGCCTGCTTTCCTGCATAGGTAGGATTGGATTATAACAAAGCCATTGATTTGAATGCAAACCATACACAGGTATTTGAAGATGATTGCGTTTAAGTTACCTATACCTGCTGCAGTTTTGGTAAATAGTCTTTCCTGGAAGAGAGTACTAGTCCAAAAGATTTATATAGCAGAAGAGAACACTGAGGTCCAGCGCGAATAGGTAAAGTTGTGCAGATCAAGTTTCTAGATATACAAAAGAAACCTTGAGGGGCGGCCGATGGCTCACTTGGTTTGAGTGCGAGCTCTGGACGACAGGGTTGCTGGTTCGATTCCCACATGGGCCAGTGAGCTGCACCCTCCACTACTAGATTGGGGACGGCGAGCTGCTGCTGGGCGTCTGGATGGGCGGCGGGTGGCTCAGTTGGTTGGAGCGCGAGCTCTCAATGGCAGAGTTGCCGGTTCAGTTCCCACTATGGATGGTGGACTGTGCCCCCTGCAACTAGGGATTGAGGATGGTGGCTGGAACTTGGAGCTGAGCTGCGCCTCCACAGCTGGATTGAGGGACAACGACTTGGAGCTGATGGGCCCCAGAGAAGCACACTGTCCCCAATATTCCCCAATAAAATAGAAAGCAAGAAACCTTGAATCCATCCTGGGATGGGAAGTGGGGGCAGGACACATGAACGAGGTTCGGAGCTAGGGAGTCTTCAAACTTGCCAGTTCTTGTCCTTACGAGTTAGTGCCTTTGAGGCGGGGTGCTCCACAATCTTCCCTCCGTGGGTGAGGACTGATTAAAGGGGTAGCTGGTTGCCGCTGACCAAAGCAGGGTTGTAAAAGCAATGTTAAAGGTCATTTGTACCGAAGAAACTTAGGCTCATTACTCTTACCCATTTTCCTTAGTAATTTAGTTTAAAAAGGTCTTTGGAGATGAAACATCAAAATTCTACCCATGTTACTGTATTCTTCCCCAGTTTATCAAACTTTTTATATTTTCCTCTCTGCCACATAGATTGTTATAATTAACTTATAGTTTAGCCCTCACATTCTTCTAAGCCTTTCTTCAGAGGTTCCATGCATAATTTGAAAGAAATAAGGCTTCTATTTATCCTTACTCTAATGGAAAACAGTGATCTTTGCTAAGGAGTATAAGTTAGTATTTACATTCAAAGCAGAGAACTGGAAATGACCTTCTGGTAGTGGGACTCTGGCAGCACAGTAAAAGTCTGAAAAAGGTAGGAATTGGGCATTGAAATGTTGATTTGACTGGTTAATTTCTACAGCTTTAAATAGCAAATGTGGAAAGTATTTGTGATCCTAGAAATGATGGGGGTATAGTTACAATATAACATTTTTTTTCTGTTTTGTGTTCTGGAAGTTTCATTAATACACATATCCAACCTCTGTTTCTGTTGTTCATGGTTTCTGTTGTTGATTTTTTTAAATGCAGTATGTTAAAGTTGGTGTAAGGTGGCAAAAAATGTTTTGCTGAAATGTTTGAGAGAAATAAATATTTTAAAATAACATTAAAATGTCACTTAAATGAAATGTTACCAATAGCCCTAAAACTCCTATTTTTTCCCAAATTAGTCAAATTCTTTAAAGATGTGGATCTTAGTAAAAATTGCACACTAGACTTAATTTGAAATTTCTGGATTTTTCTTCCCTGAAAGTAATGAGAGAGAAAATTATAATGGCCATCTGATCCAACCTCCCTCTGTTCTAGATGAGGGAAGGAAGGCCTGTAAACATAAAGTGACTTGTACGTGTCTGCCTTTCAATACCTAATCATTAAAAGTACCTCAAGGTTGACTTGAAGCCATCCGAGGCCAAACTTCAACTTTTATTGTTTTCGATGTTTCAGAGGCTGTTACTGGGTGCAATAATTGGGAACAGTAATATGTGTTCATAATTTTAGAACCAGAAGTAAGAGTTAAACTTTCAAAAATTGAAGTGATTAGGTAGTTACTGTACATAGTTTGAATGTCTTTGCAAATTACCATAAGGTAGGATAGAATTGTAAAGATAGGTTTGTTTTAAAACATCAAATAGAACAGAAACTAACACAGTTATGTGCCCACAAATACTGCTAATATTAGGCCAGATTTGCTTTAGGTGCAGCTGAAGGCTAATCGCTCTACTCCCTCCCTCCCTCATTTGAAGTTGATTTATGTTATCCTGTGATAGTTCATTTGCATCCTCTGAGATTCCTAAGTGTAAATGCCTGTGAAGAATGAAAAGGGGAGGAAAAGGTAAGGTGGCCAAAGCCTTCAGAATAAATGTAGGTGTGACACTTAGGAAGGAAAACAGGAGGAAGATTGACGTGGACCCAGGAGCCTAAGACTGCAGTGCAGCTTGGAGAACAGCTCTGCCAGAGCCAAGGTTGTTAAGGCCCTGCTCTAGAAGCCTGCTGTGTTCAGTTTGGCCTGGCCTTGGTGTGCATGCAGCCCTGGATCCCAGAGCTGCCTTGGGTGGGCGGGCGGGGCTGCTGGGTCTGTCAGCTAATTACCCTTCTCCTCTCAGCACCCTCCTCCCCCAAAGGGAGGTCTGAGTGGCCCACGCTCCAGACCCTCAGACTCCCATGCATGTCATTGTACTTCAGTACATACTTATGTATGGTAAACAGTATGTGTTGTCATTGTCAGTCTTTTGTTGTAAATGGAATTAATTGTGCATATAAATAATTTGCACCACTTATTTTTATGCTTTGATGCTTTCCAAACAAGTACATTCCCACTAACAAGGCATACGAGTTCCTTTTCTTCACCCAGGCTTCACTATGGTGCTAGATTTATTAACTTTCAGTGCCACCTTTTGTGGTTTATGTTGACATTTTTCTAATTACTGGTAAGGTTAAGTGTCTTTTATGTTTTTTTGGCTACTCGGGTTCTGCTTGTGAATATATCTTTTGCTGTTTTTTTGATAGGGTGTTGGTCTTTTTCTTATTGATTGGTGTGAGTTCTTTATATATTTGGGTGCTAATCCTTTGTTATGGTGACATACAGAGTTTTTGTTTTCTCTTTAGTATGGGGGGGGTTGCTGACTGAGATTCTTTGATTAGGAAGGAATGAAAATATATCCCTGGTTGAATATGTTTCTGTTCAAAGATTGGCCTTGGTGCATAGCACCTGTAATATTTGTTACCAGGTACCCTGATTTCTAAGATGAATGTCACTAAGAATTGACGTCTTTTTTGTTTTGTTTCAGTGTTTCTCAGTTCTTTTGGTGTACCGTTAACCAGTTGGCCCAAATTACAATGCCAGGTGACTTGAAAACCTCTAAATTAATTTATGTCTGGCATATAGTTATTTATTTATTTTCTTCACAAGTGATTTTTTTTTTATTAGAACAAAATGCCATATTTAAATACAAGATTACCATTTGTGAGAAAGCACACCAAACTGGTCTTTAAAAAAACCCATCACAATGACAGAAAACGATGTATTACACCTTGGAGGAGCCTGCAACCCGGCTAAATGGAAATAAACACACAACTCCCACCACTACACACACAATATGTACAAGTTGGATAAGCAAAGGTTTAGAGAACACATTGGAAGAGAAGGGCAAACACACCCATGTGTGTACACGTGTGTGTGTTTTCCTTAAAAACAACATGGTTTTTCTTCATTTTACTCAGCTCAAAGAAATTCTCCATCTAAAACTGTTTCGTGTCCAGCATATAGTTATAAAAGCGTACTACTTAGAGGTTAAAGTTATGACTTTAGTTCCCAAAATGATCATTTGGTTTCATATAGAAGGTTAATGTGCTGTGGACTAAAACTAAATTCAGGTGTCTTATGGGTTTGCTACCGATTGATTGTGAGGGCATAATGGGTGAGTGTGTGGATGGGGTGCAATTTATCATTAATAGAAAAACTTCAAAAAAAAAAATACCTCTTTCAGTGCTGGATCAATGTAGTGCTTACTATGTGCCAAGCTGGTTTGACCACTTCAGTAAGTAATTTCACACAACCGTCACAGCAGTGCTGAGTTAGTGAAAGTCGTTGTCTCCCTTTTCCAGATGAGGTGACAGAGGCGCACTGAAAGGTTTATCGTTATGGTAACCTAATAACTTGCCCAAGATAAGCCATTCTCAGATGCCATTAGTTGTAAGATGTACCATTATTTTAGATATAACAAAGAAAGGAAAAACACTAAGATGCCATTAATTGTAAGCTGCAGTCAGATTTCAATCTAGTGTATTTCAGGAAGAGTCAGCCAGAAGTCCTCCTTTGAGAAAAAAACACTTAGGAGCAGTGCTTTATTGGCTCAACTGATTAGCTGTTTCCACGTGGTCCCAAGTGTTGTGGAGTTTTATGTTTAGGGTTTCCAGAGCCTGCTTCATGTCCAAATACATTCCTCCTAGTGAAAACAGATGAAACGGGGGGTAGCTCTCTGGTTGACTGTGGCAAATTGGAGTGGGTTGCTTTACTCTTGTATGTATATTGAAATAGTCAAACATACATGTTCAGAGCTTAAAATACAATTGCAGCGTTTTTGAGGGGAGAGATTTCTTATGATTGTATGACTAAGGGTTACAAAGGACAGTGTATGTTGGCTACCCTTTAGTTTAATAGGTATGGGTATAACATTTAAATATCTTCTATCTTCCCTCCACCTTCCCTCATATGTTTCTCTACAGGTGCACATTGACCTGTGTAATGAATTTAAGAACCATGTCTTGAATAAGGTGTGAAATAATACACAAAATATTTAGGGGAGTATTTTTAAAAACCCTTGATTTCACCTGTACCTCTATCTGGTTAGTATTGTTCAAGAACTAATTTCTTTCCCTTGCATGTTATTCCCATCTTCCTCCCCCCCCCCAAAAAAAAAAGCCCAAACCAAACTAACCCCGCCCCACAAACCCAAAGTATATTTTTTGGTTTTATTAGTGAATTTTGTTCTATTTTTCAAAGACCAGAGAGTACTTAAAGAACATTGCAAGCCTTATTCTGATTGACTCAAATGTGAGGTTTACCATGCTTGATTTGATCATAATGTAATTCAACTAAGGACTAACTTAACTGAGGACTAGTTTTTGCCCAGAAATTCAAGGCTTACTTTGTATTTAAACTGAGGGCATTTAGGTGAGTCTGCTCCTGAAGTGTGGCTGTGTTTATCCTTCTTCCGTCGGTTTTAGCTAGTGGCCAAGACAGGTTACCTGATGTGGCCTTATGTCTGAAAAGGTTAATTAAAAATTTTGAGTTGGTTAGACATTCTGTCCACTGGGTAGGGTATTTCTGTGCTGTTTAACACACACAAGTACACGCTCTCACTGACGGTTTTACAGTTCTGCTTTATCATACTGGCACCTGAATTTTTGGGGCTTGTGTGCTTTGAAACATAGCATGGATACAGGGAGATGAGGAGAGCAGGAAGAGTAGAGGAAGTACGTAGCTAGTCTGGCCTTACTCAGTTCCGCAAAGTCTTCTGGGAGCTAGTGGTGTCTTGGACGTCTGCTTTTCCTAGAGGATGACAGCATAGTTGTTTAAGGTTCAAGTTATGCCAGCTCACGTTTATCTTCTGTTATTAACTTGTTGTAACTGAATGTGGTTCTGAGTTTAAGGAAAATGTGCTTGGTTTGACTGACTTTCCTTGTGTAGACATTTTGTAATGGACATTTGATAATTAAGCACCAAGTTCAGTTATTCAAGAAATGGAAACCCAAGGAGAAATGAGCCTTTACATTGCAGTTAAAAGCTGATTTTCCCTGTTTTCTATGCCTTTTTTATTATGATTTTGTATGAATTAGAGATGCACATCCAGCTTAGATGTACATTCTTAAAATTTTGTTTTAATCGAGATAAAATTCACATAAAATAACCATTTTAAAGTGAACAATTCAGTGGCATTGACTACATCCACAGTGTTGTGCAAACAACACCCCATCTAGTTCAAAACGTTTTTATCACTCCAAAAGAAAATCTCATACCCATTAAGCAGTTACTTCCTATACCCTATTCGCCCCAACCTCTTACGCAATGTAATGACGGTACATAGAGGGTGGTACTATGAGATGTGGTGTAGTGGGGTCACCTTAATCATTCCTGGGTGGGGGAGGAATCGAAGAAACCAGGAAGAAGTTTTAGATGAAATGGTCCTTAGAGCCACGCTTTAAAAACAATGAAAAAAATTGTTTATGATTATGGGTTTTTAAAACTAATTTAAAAATTAATATAAGCTATATTTAAAAATTACTTTGAAAATTCTAATCATTCTTGAAACTTTGAATCAAGATTTTCTTTTTAATTGTCTTGAGCTGTGCTATACAATATTGTACTTACTAGCTATGTGACTATTTAAATTTATTAAAACTAAATAAAGTTAAAAGTTTAGTTGTCACACATTTCAAGTGCTCAGTAGCCCTATGTAGCTGTCTACTATATTGGAGAGCACAGAATAGAGTATTTCCATTGTTCCAGAAAGTTCTATTAGATAGTACTGATCTAGAAAGTTCTGATGAATTGAAAGCTTCATTGTTTTTAATTTTTATAATTAGTTCATAAGTTTTTTGCGTCTTGTAATCAAGGTGCATGGTGAAATGTGATATTGGACAGCGGATAGAAATATTGGCTGTGTACTGAATTCCTCTAGTGGAGTATTTGTTAAATTATTGTTATTAAGGTATCCAAAATAAGGCTTCTTGAGAAAGCAAGTAGAAAGCTCCTTGGGAAATGGAAAGCTTCATAGAGTTTTGTTTTTTGAGCTTGTTATTTAGTACCTAATTAAACCAAAAAGATTATACTGAATAAATGTAGGACTAACAACAATATGAAGGGTCAGCTTTGTCTTGAAAGATTAGGATTTTTAAAACAGCTTTATTTAGGTGTAATTGGCATAAAATAAACTGTACATATTTAAAGGGTACGTGTATAGCCTGTTTGAAGTCCCATTATTGATACCCTGTTCAATCTTTCGTTTCATTTTGGATAGTTTCTATTGTTGTAGCTTTCAGTTTACTAATTTTTTTTTTCCTAACAGAGGTCCTTTATTTGCGATTGTCCTCGTGGCCTAATTATTTTCCTTTTCATTAGGATGATTTTCAAACATAAAAGTAGAGAACGTTCCGTATAGAGCACGCACGCGCACGCACACGCAGATACACACGTGCACGCACACGCAGATACGCACGCGCACGCACACGCAGATACGCACGCGCACGCACACACCCCGGGACACACCATCCCGACGCTAGGGGCGCACGCCTGCGCATACCCACCGCCTCCAGCGCCACGAGGGGCTGGCGCACGCACACGCTAATCCCAAGGCCAAGCGTACGCGTACGTGCCTATCCACACTAGCCCCACCACCACATGCCCGCACATCCACCGCCCGCATTGTGCTTTTTATCCTCTGAGAGTTGCGCACGTGGTTCAGGGGCGTGGCCCCCGGTTTGACCTTGCGCTTGCCCACTTGCAGGAATCTTTGCTCATTTCTGCCCATCCTGTTCCTGCTGGTCACGTAGGCACTTGCTTTAACAGGGGGGGTGAGGGGGGTGGGGCTGGGGGGTGTAACCCATAATGCCTCGCTACAAAACAAAACGGTTACTAATCTTTTTATTTATTTATTTTTTTTCACGTCAGACGGGTAATGTGCCGATGTTGTAACAAGATTTGTGGGAGGCACATCTCACGCAAGAGCATGAACACCCAGTCATCATACTTACGAACTACAAAAGGATCTACTAATTTTTTTTTTCTTGCAGTGTCTAATCTACCCTTAATCCCATCCAGTATATTTTTATCTCAGACGTTATAGGTTTCCTATCTAGAAGTTTGATTTGGGTTTTTTTTTAATCATGTCCCTGCTTAGCATAATCTTTCCTCTAATTTCTTAAGCACATTGAAGTACAGTTATAATTGTTTTAATGCACTTGTCTACTAATTCTATGATCTGTGTCATTTCTGGGTTGGTTTCAATTGATTGATTTTTCTCCTTATTATGGGTTGTCTTTTCCTGCTTCTTTGCTTGTCTGGTAATTTTTGTTTGGATGCTAGATATTACGAATTTTACTTTGATGGATACTGGATATTTTTGTATTCCTGTAAATATTTTTTAGCTTTGTTCTAGAGCATGGTTAAGTTCTTTAGAAGTAGTTTTTAAATTTCTGATCGTTTAAGCTTTGTTAGGTGGGATCAGAGCAGCATTATAGTCTAGGGCTAGAGCATGGTTAAGTTCTTTAGAAGTAGTTTTTAAATTTCTGATCGTTTAAGCTTTGTTAGGTGGGATCAGAGCAGCATTATAGTCTAGGGCTAATTATTTCCTACACTTGAACCAAAATCCTTGTGAGTACTCAATAGTCCATGAATTCTGAGGTTTTCTAGTTCTGGCTGTTGTTGGCAACAGGCAGTCTTCTTGGTGCTGCGTGAGCCTTATGGGTTGTTCCCTTTTATTCTTTGGGTGGTTCTTTATCCAGAAACCTCAAGTATTTTCTTCACAGGCATGTTCTGATCAGTACTATGCTGGATACTCAAGGGGAACCCCTTATAGATCTCGGGAGTTCTCATTGTATGCAGCTCTTTCTTTTCTGATATTCTGCCGTGCAAAGCTGCCTTAGTTTCCCTGGAGTCAGCTCATCTGTTCAACTCAGGGAGTCTGCCTGACTTTCCCTGGTTTCCTCTTCCCCATGGTACCTGCTGGGAATTCTCTCCAGGCAGTAAATTGGGGCAGTTGTAGGATTTGCTTCATTTGTTTTCCATCTCTCAGGGATCCGCTGTACTTTGTTACTTGGTTTCCAGTGTCTTCAAAATTCTTGTTTTTCACATTGTTTGGTTTTCAGTTGTTTGAGACACTATGGGGTAAATCTGGTTCCTGTCACACCACTTTGGATGGAAGCAAAAGTCTAGGTTAAAAAAAAAAAAAAGAATGCAGAGGAATTGGCTATATTTCCTTTTTGTTAGAAAACAGTACGTATTTATATGTTTTCTTTTACCCCTAATGTATTTAGATTCTTCTTGAAGTTGTTAGGGCTTTTAAACTTTTAAATTTGGGGTTTGTGTTCATGGAAACACTCTGTAAATAGAATAATAAAGCTTTTAGAAACTTGAATACCAAATTTTATATTTTTATATAATCACTGTTCATTTCAGTATGTGTGATATAGTGCTCAGATCATTGCAGTCCGATGCTTCTAGCCCAGAATTTTCCAAAGGAGGATAGTTGTTTTTTTTTTAATTCACTGTTCTTTAAAAAGTAAATTACTTAAAAATTAATACTTCTAATGAATGTATTTCCGAGAAAAGTATAATTTAGAAATATCTCATTCTTGGACTGTCTTCAACCTCCATCTTGCTGGGATGTAGTAAGATGAGTATTTGTGTTTGTGTATGTGTGTATGTGTGTATTCCTTCAGAAGCACTTTTTATGGAATTTTTATTGTTTCCTAGTCATTTTCAGCTAGCTGCCTTTCTAATTTTTGAACATCAGGTGCTTTCATGTGCCATCTTTTGATACTTCTGAACTGAGTTAGTGTTTTATGTATCAGCTGATGAACTATCTTTTTGAGTTTTGCTTGGTGTTCTGCTTGCTTGGCAACAGGTCAGTTTCCATGGCATTGCCAGTTTTGCACACGGCATTGTTAGGGGAGCTGAGAGGGTGGGGGCGGGGGTGGGGATGCCAGCCTCTTCCCTGCTAAAGCAGGGTGTAAACTAGAATAGCTGAGCTCTTAGTTTTGCATATGAAGTTTCTGGATAACTTTTTAAGAAAGTTTTATTTTGGTAAAAACGTTTTAAAGCCACACTTTCTGCCTTATTAAGAGCAAGTAGCAATGGCAAAGTGAAAGTGTTGATGCCAGGCGTTTGAAGTGTAGATTCAACCAACTTGAATGCAGTTGAGACAAAGCTAATGATAATTAGGCTTTCTAAAAGCATGCAACTTTTACCCCTGTTAGACACATTCATTGGTTAATTGTGAAGGAAAAACCAATTTAAGAACATTATGAAATTGTAATTATGCTCTGGAAAAGTAAGATGAGATGTAATTAAGTGTTTTTTAGTTTTTAGCTTTTCAGGAACATAATTTCCCTTAAGACATTCTATTGTATTGCTTTTACACGTTCCACTTTTGTAAATGTTTTTGGAACTCGTGAGAAAGTGGTAGATAGCTTATACTTCTGATGGTCTGAGAACACTAATTTTTCTGTTACAGGTTATTATACAGTTTTCTTAAACATTAGTAAATTTGCTTTTTTGTTTATAGGAAATTTGAACACATAGAAAAAAATAGAATATTAATAAGTCCTATATGTTTAGCAACTCGATTTAATAATTGTAAGATTTTTACCATATTTGCTTAATCAGAAAAGTTTTTTGGCTGAATTTTAGTAAATTTGCTCTTCAGTGGCATTTGTACATTACAGAAAATAAAGCTTTATATGTATTAGACTTAATTATCTGTTGGACGCTTATCATTTTCCATGGCCATAAAATGCCTAGTCTGGTACAATAAATGCCGTGTGATAGCGGTATATCTGTGCTCTGAAGGCCTTGGGGGCCAGGTGGGCTGAGGTCAAGTGAATGAAACTGGGTGTGGAAGGCACCGCTCTCCAGAGGTGACCCTTAAGGTAGGGCTTGAAGGGCAGACGAAGGAAAAAGACTCCAGGCAGAAGGAGCCACATGTTTAATTCCTGTGGATAGGGAGGGCTTGACTTTTTTGAGGAATCAGATGTAGGCTGATATCCTTGAAGCTTGGGGAGGGAATCAGGAAAGTGGTGGGGTGGGGCTGTTGAGGTCTGCCGGACCTGACTGCAGGGCCTTGTGTGCCAAGCGGAGGAACTGGCTGCTTTTATATCATAGCTTTGTTAAGATATAGTTCGCGTACCAGAAAACTCACTCTTTTAAAATGTACACTTTGGTGGTTTTTTAGTATCCAGAATTGTGTAACCATTACCACTATCTAATTTCATTTTTATTACGCCAAAAGAAGTCTTGTACTTATTAGCAGTTATTCCCAATTTGGAATTTATTTTTAACTGTTGTTTAAATGATTTTTAACAACCACAAAGACTCATGTGTCTGCTGTGCACAAAAATAGCACACTTTCCTTAATGTTGGTATTACGAAAGCAATAGTGTGACACTTAATGACATTATACATGTTGTATGGACGGTGCATTTGAAAACCACACTGCTCTGCTTTGGAAAATCCTTGTTCTTGCGTGAGTAACACTGGAGAGTGTCAGCCAGAGCGAGCACTGTGAAAGTGATTGCTGTGCGGGAAGATCACTGTTGTGCTGAGGAAGACTTACGAGAACGGGTTCATGGGAGGTGGATCATACCACACAGTCATTCAGAAACTTTAAATGAGCATCTGCTATATACCAGACACTTCCAGGCACTAGAACATCCCAGCCTTCATGGAATTAAGTTCTGGTGAGGGGAAGTGAGGATGGATTGGAAAGCTCTTAAGTTGTTAGAATAGACAGACTTTAACGGCAGATGGGATGTGGAGCACAAGAAGGCCACAGGAACTCCTGGATTAGGGGACTTGGGTTAGGGGACTTGGTGATGGATGATGCCATTCGCTGAATAGGGGGTATAGGAATTTGAGATGAAGTGAGATCCTGCACATAATAATTCAGACGGCATTTATTGACAGTTACCATGGACTCTTCTCCTTTTTCTCCTTTAAGTTGGGTTCTCCTCGTCTGTTTTCCGGTTGTACTTTGTTGCTTAGCTCTGCTATAGCACTTCTCTATTTTTAAGTAATTATTAGCTTTTGTGTCTTCTCCACTGCCTGTTGAGGGTGGGAACTGCCTGTAACATTTTTGTTGCCCTGTCTACAGACCATCTATACGAGCTTGGAGAATATAATTACTTCATTGCCTCCACTGCTGCTCTCTTCCTATAAGCCTTCATTATCTGGAACTCAAGTTACTGCAGTAGCCTAGTGAGTCCTGCTTCTGTGTGTAAAGATGTAAGTCAGTGTTTCTCTGCTGCCCACAATCTCATGGTGGCTACATTTCACTCGGTGTAAAGTGAAAGACCTCACAGTGGCCTGAGAAGACCTACTCTGTCTGTTCTTGCATACGTCTCTGACTTTGTCTCCTTCACTTCTTTCAAATCTGCTCAGATGTTACCTTCTCAGTGAGGCCTGTCTTGACCTATCCACCTATCCATCTATTAGTATATCATCTCTAAAATACGACTTAAAATCTAGCTATATACTCTGTGACTCCAACTACATGACCTTCTGGAAAGGGCAAAACTATATAAACAGTGAAAAGATCAGTGGTTGCCAGGGGTTAGGGTAGGAGGGAGGGATGAATAGATGGAACACAGGATTTTTAGGGCAATGAAGGTACTCTGTGTGATGCCTTGATGACGGATACATGTCATTATGTGTTTGTCCCAATCCGTAGACTGTACAACACCAAGAAGTGAACCCTATGGTATTGTGTGGACTTTGTATGATCATGCGGTGTCAGTGTAGGTCACCATTTGTAACAAATGTCCCACTTTGGTGAGGGTTGCGGATAATGGGGGAGGCTGTGCGTGTGTGGGGACGGGACAGAAGAGAAGTCTCTGCCTTCCTCTCGATTGGCTAGAAACCTAAAACTGCTCTAAAAAAATAAAGTCTTTAAATAAAAAAAACAAAAAAAAAACTAACCAAAGATATCACAGTTAAATAAAATTGATACTTAAATCTCCAGTCAGCTATTTTTTTTTAATTTTTATTTTTTTGGGGGAACAGTGTGTACTTCCAGGACTTTTTTTCCAAGTCAAGTTGTTGTCCTTTCAGTCTTAGTTGTGGAGGGTGCCGTTCAGCTTCAAGTTGTTGTCTTTTCAGTCCTAGTTGTGGAGGGCGCAGCTCAGCTCCAGGTCCAGTTGTTGTTGCTAGTTGTAGGGGGCGCAGCCCACCATCCCTTGTGGGAGTGGAACTGGCAACCTTGTGGTTGAGAGGACGCACTCCAACCAACTAACTGAGCCATCTGGGAGCTCAGCTCAAGGTGCCGTGTTCAATCTTAGTTGCAGGGGGCGCGGTCCACTGTCCCTTGCGGGACTCGAGGAATTGAACTGGCCCATGTGGGAATCGAACCGGCGGCCTTCGGAGTTATGAGCCCAGAGCTCTAACCGCCTGAGCCACTGGGCCGGCCCCTAGTAGACTGTCATTTAAAATGTACGGTTTGATTAGTTTTGATACACAGAGGGTGCCAAAAAATAATGTATACACATTTTAAGAAAGGAAAAAAATGATTAAAATTGTAATACTCAATATATACCGCTAACAAAAGATGAATACAAGTCACGTTGACTTCTGCAATTACCAGAGGTGCTCACAGTGGTTTCCATCAGCGTCCAGACACTTCTGATTGCGGTGAACTACTGCTTGAGCAGCGTTGACCAAAGTGTCCACCTGTAGACATTTTTTTTTTGTGGTGAAATTATCACCGCAATCAAGATACTAAATAGATCTATCATCTCCAAAAGTTCCTCATGCCCCTTTGAATTCCTCCTACCCACCCTCTTCTTCTAAGTAGCCACTGATCTTCCCTCACGATAGACTAATCATAGTATCTATCTAGTGTTTTCTGGACAATAAGACCTACCTGGACCATCAGCTCTAATGCATCTTTTGGAACAAAAATTAATATAAGACCTGGTCTTTTAATATAAAACTGGGTATGATATATGATACATAATATAATGTAATATAATATAATACTGGGTCTTATTTTAATGTAAGACTGGGTTTTATGTTAATTTTTGCTCCAAAAGATGCATTAGAGCTGAGCCGGCTAGGTCTTACTTTCGGTGTAGTTGTATGCTTAATTTTTGAAGAAACAGCGGACTTTTCTAAATCTTACGTTCCCATCAGCAGTGTATAAGAATTTCAGTGGCTCCACAAGATTGCCAACACTTGGTCTGGTCAGTCTTCTTAATTTTAGACATTCTAATATGTGTGTATGTGTCTAGTGGTATTTCACTGTGGTTTTAACTTATATTTGCCTACTGGCAAATGATATTAAGCATTTTTTGTATGATTATTTGCCGTCCTCGTATCTTTGGTGAAGTAACCATTTTCACTTCACTCTACTGGCTTCATGGCCTGGAAATGCTCTTGAATCAGTAAGCAGGAACAGTTGTGGGGCTCCTCTCTTTTGTTTCCCATTTTTCAAAGGTCACTGTCATTTGTTGCTTGATGGCTGTTGTCTGGAAGACCATTGTTTTATGTTTTGTTTATTTGGGTTTTTTTTTCAAGGGGGAGGGTATATGTGGTCTCTCATACTCCATCTTGACCAAAAGTATACCCGGTGAGTTTTAATACATAGATTTCCCCCCCTTTCTTTTGGTTTTCCTTGTAACTTAGTTGTGGAAAACCACTGGATTGTCTGGTTGAGTTTCCCTCTTTCTGGATTTGCTGATTGCAGTCCCGTGCTCTTTTTAATCTGTTCCTTTGTCCTCTGTATTTTCTGTAAACTGGTAGTTAGATTAGAGGGTTGATCAGTTTCTGATTAAATTTATTTTGGGCAAGAATAATTCATAGGGGATATTTTGACCATCCTATTTAAAACATAAACCTCTTCTGCATTCCAGTCCTCCTTATCTCGCTTTACTGTTTCTAATTTTCATAGCACCTGCTAACATACTACTGTGTTTTACGGTGTATAATGTGCACTTTTTTGCCCAAATTTGTGAGGGAAAAATAAGGATGCACATTATACATAGGTAATACTAATTTCGTATTTATATAAATGTTTTTAATTCGTTTATTTATGCTTATGAGTTAAAAGTGTAACTCTGGAAATCAATGTCTACATCCATATGCAAAATAATACCCTGTAATAGGATGATCATCGGTTTTGTTGAACTTAGGAGAAACTTGCAACAACAAAGAGTTCTTGGCCTTGTAAGATGTATGAATATTGTAAATTTGTTACCGGTACATAAAATTTCTTGTATCTTGTGTCAGTTCTTGTGTTTTGTAATTATTTGTTGCATAAAATTTCTTGTCCCATAATATGTTAAAAAATAAATGCTAAAATTCCTTTATAAACAAAAAATAAGAACCTAAATATAAACAAATAAACATTTGAATTAAAAAATTAAAAGTTTTTTTTCCCTGAAAGTTTGGGCCAAAAATGTGGGTGTGCAGTATACATGGGAGCACATTATACACAGTAAAATTTGGTATAAAAGTACATATTTGTTTAATGTCTTCTAAATTATAAACCCCAGAAAGGCACGGGTCTTTGTTTACTGCTGTATCCCCAGAATCTAGAACGTTGTTTAGCACACAGTTGGCTACAGTCTCTTGAATAAATAAATGAATGAAATACGAAGGCGCACCTTCGTATTAAGGTAAAAATACGAAGTTTACCTTAATGGGAAGGTAAACTGTCCCATGCCTCACTACCGTCCCCAGAAAAGTAACATTTTCTTTTGTTAGAATACTTGTGCTTAACATTATTAAAAACAATGAGAAATGCTCTGGAGGTTGGGCAGTTAGAAATTGCAGAGGTGGATTTGGGAGGAGAGCTGTGAAACTGGCTCCTTTTCTGGGAATAACCCTCCTTTTGGTCGCTACCACACCTTTAGTGGCTCTTTAAAATCCGAGTTCAAACTCGCAGCCCTTTCCAGCAGAAATCAAATGTTCCAGTGCATCGAATGAGGCTGCCCCGCTGCCAGCCTAGGCACTTGGGAAGCCCCAGAACTTTAGATTTCCTGGCAGGATCCTCATGCCACTCTCCTTTCCCTCAGCACTCCTAGCTTCTGGCACTATCTGCTACCAGTGCGATCTAGTATGTACTCTTTTTTCTTAGTAATCAGTCACCAAGAAGGCCAGGATTCCTAGGTCATCCCCTGTCCTATGGACTCTAATCTCTGAGTCTGTTCTTTTTTTTTTTCCTGAGCCCAACCCGGACAGCCCCTTGAAGCCTTTACACTAAGCCTTCTGAAACTCAAGACATACCAGCAGTCCCCTAAATCCGCAACTTCTTTTGTGAATTCCCCTTATGTTCTTGAAAATTGGCTGTCTCCTGATGCCACTGTTTGCCCCGCATCCTTTTCATGTCATCAGCAAGTAGTACTTGCTGTTTGCCCTGCATTCCTCACAGCATCTGATTCCTCAGAGCCTCATGTTTTGACTTTTCCTCAAGGAAATACTTATTAACATGTTATTATTAGTGATTATATTTTATAACACAATTAAGTTCAATGTATGTACTTTTCATAAACATAAAATGGAAATCAAGGCATCGGTCAGATTTACATGCTGAGCCAAAGTCCTGGTTTTCAGAATTCTGCAGCCAGTCATGATTCTGATCCACGGCCACTGCTTTGTGATTTCAAATGGGCCTAGAAGTGGGATGCCCTTCTTGTTCTTTTTTGTATTCTTCTTATTTTTATTTTTTAAATTTATTTTTTATTTTTCAACAGTTGACACATAGTATTATATTAGTCTCAGGTGTACAGCGTAGTGGTCAGACATTTATATAACTGAGAAGTGATTCCTCGATTCCTCTAGTACCCACCTGGCACCACACATAGTTATTACCGTATTATTGACGGTATTCGCTGTGCTGTACTTTACATCCCCGTGACTGTTTTGTAACAACCAATTTGTACTTCTTTTTTTTTTTCTTTTCTTTTCTATTTTTTTATTAACAAGCAAAATAATAATTAAAAAACCAACACAACAACAACAACCTTAAAGTTGGAACAGCAATAAGTCAAATTACTGCTGGAGTTCACAGATGTACCTGGGGTACATGCTCCCTCATTGCGAGGCAGGACCTAGGTACATTCATGACTGTGCATTTAGGTATATGTGTGACCAAGAAGAGTCAGAGATGGAAACCGCGGGACAACAGAAAAGCATCAAGAGTTTCTCATCAGGCAATCCCAAAGCGCTCTGCTCTTTTCCTCTTCTTTGCCTCTGTATCCTCTGTGGTTCCTGTTCCAGCTGAACTTGTGACAATTCCAAATCGCTCCTTCCTCTTTTTCAGCTTCTCGTCATCTTTAGAGTTTCTGGAGATTGAAGAGACATTCAAATCAAATCTTTGAGCTCTTTCTTTTAGCTTGTCCAGGTTAACCATAGGCTTGGTGTCAGATGACAGGCCTTTGGATGGAACTGAAGAAATCCCAAATCTAGCTGCCCGGGCAGCTTTCTTACTCTCCAAGCTCACAGGTACATTGAATCGTTCAGCTCTCTTCTGCGTTCTCTCAGTCTGTGGTATTTCAGATGTAATTTTTACCACTTTCTTTTCTGCTGCCACATCAACAGCTTTTTCAGGGGGTTCTTCCTCTTTGACAGGCAGTTCTATGGGCTTTGGTTCTTCTTCCTCTGTTTCATCTCCCAGTACATCTTCTTCATTTGCCTCCTCTTCAGCATGCTCTTCAAGATATGCCTGGAGCCTGTTGATGAGATCTTGTTTTATTCCCTTGGTCTCCAAACCACGAGCAAGACATTCCTGTTTTAGTTCAGCAAGCTTCAGCTTATGGAGCTCCACCGTCTCCGCCGCCATCTTGTTACCCCTCCAATTTGTACTTCTTAATCCCTTCACCTTTTCCACCCTGTCCCCCACCCTCCTCTCATTTGGTAACCATCAGTTTGTTCCTGTATCTTTGAGTCTGTTTTTGCTTTGTTTGTTCATTTATTTTGTTCTTTAGATCCCACATAAAAGTGAAACCACATGGTATTTGTCTTTCTCTGTCTTACTTCACTCAGCGTAATATCCTCTAGGTTCATCCCTGTTGTTGCCGATGGCAAGATTTCTTTTTTTTTTATGTCTGAGGAATATTCCATGGTATATACATACCACATTTTCTTTTCGAATTAGTGTTTTGGATTTCTTCAGATAAATACGCAGAAGTGGAATTGCTGGGTCATACGATAATTCTAATTTTAGTTTTTTAAAGAACTTCTCCCTATTCTTTATTGCCACTTCCATACCATTTTTCTCTCTTCCCTAAAAACACCCACTATGAATATGATGTCATCAGATTGTACTAATCACTGCTGCTTTTTGCTGTAATCTGCCTTCGCAAAGATTGCTTTGGAGGAAACCTTTATCATTATGGAGTGTTCCTCTGTACTTCTAGTAATGCTTCTTGCCTTAATGTCTGCTTTGTCTATTATCAATACAGTTTCTTTTTGTTAGTGTTTGCGTAGTATCTTTTTTTCATCTTTGTGCTTTCAACCTTTCTTTATTCTGATGTTTTAGGTATATCTAAACAGGTTTTTACCCAAATTTTAAAAGGAAATCTTCGCTTTTACCTAAGGCATTTAGCTTCATTTAGTTTCATTTACTGGTGTATTTATTTACTAGTATATTTGTAATTAGGTCTACTGACTCAGAGCTTTCTATTTGACTCACCTGTTCTGTGTTTCTTTTTTGTTCCTTTGACTTTTGCATGGATTTGATGTTTATTATTATTCTACCCTCTCTCTTTAGCTTGGTAGTTATATTCTTTTTAAAAATCCTATTCTCTTAATGGTTATCCTAGAAGTTACAAGTTTTGGTTGTATTTTCTAATTATTTTTATTGGGGTAAAGTGCACATAATATAAAAATTGCCATCTTGGGGTGGCTGGATGGCTCAGTTGGTTAGAGAGCGAGCTCTTAACAAGGTTGCCTGTTCAATTCCCACATGGGATGGTGTGCTGCGCCCCCGACAACTAGATTGAAAAAATGGCAACTGGTCTTGGAGCTGAACTGCGCCCTCCACAACTAGACTGAAGGACAATGACTTGACTTGAAGCTGATGCATCCTGGAAAACACACACTGCTACCCAATTAAAAAAAAAATTGCCATCTTTAACCATTTTTATGTGTACAATTCAGGAATATTAAATACAGCCATAGTGTTGTCCAACCATCCATCCATCTCCAGAACTCTTTTCATCTTGTAACACAAGCTCTGTTCCCATTAAACACTACCTGTCCATTCCCCTACTCCCCACTCTCCAGCCCCTGAAAACCTCCATTCTACTTTCTACCTCTATGCTTTTGAGTATTCTAAGTACTTCGTGTAAGTAGAATCATGCAGTATTTTTTTTGTGTGTGTGACTGGTTTATTTACTTGGCATAATATCCTCAAGATGCATTCATGTTGTAGCCTGTGGCAGAATTTCCTTCCTTTTTAATGCCGTTTGAAGGATAGTTTTGCTGGATATAGGATTCTTGGTGGATGGTTTTTCCTTTTAGCACTTAGAGTATATTGGCCCACTGCCTTCTGGCCTCCAAAGTTTCTGATGAGAAATCTGCTTCTAATCTTACTGAGGATTCTTTATATGTGACGAGTTATTTCTCTCGCTGCTTTCAAGATTTTGTCTTTGACTTTAGAAAGTTTGATTATAATGTATCTTGGTGTGGGTCTCTGATTCATCTTATTTGTAGTTTGTTGAGTTCCTTGGATATTTATATTCATGTCTTTCATCAAATTTGAGAAGTTTTTGGCCATTATTTCTTTTTTCTCCCCTTAAATTTTATTGGGGAATATTGGGGAACAGTGTGTTTCTCCAGGGCCTATCAGCTCCAAGTCCAGTGGCCGTTTTCAATCTTAGTTGCAGGGGGCGCAGCCCACCATCCCATGCGGGAATTGAACTGGCAACTTTGTTGTTGAGAGCTCGTGCTCTAACCAACTGAGCCATCGGGCCGCCCCTCTGGAAGCTCAGTGGCAGCTCATGGTCTTCAATCTAGTTGTGGAGGGCGCAGCTCACTGGCCCATGTGGGAATCAAACCGGCAACCCTGTTTTTCAGAGCTCATGCTCCAAACAAATGAACCATCTGGCCGCCCTCAGCCATTATTTCTTCAAATATTCTCTCTGCCCTTTTCTTTCTTCTTCTGGGACACTCACAATCCATATGTTGGTCTGTTGGATAGTGTCACACAGGTCCCTTGAGCTCTGTTCAGTTTTCTCCAGTTTTTTTTCTTTCTGTTCCTCACACTGTAATTTCCATTGTTCTATCTTCAAATTTGCTGATTCTTTTTTCTGTCTGCTCAAATCTGCCTTTGGATCCTTCTAGTGAATAATTCATTTTAGTTACTGCACTTTTCAGCTCCAGAATTCCCCCACACCACCTGAAAGTACAGGGAGTTTATTGAAATGAAAGTACACACTTGAGAGGGAAATACAGGTGAACTCAGAGATTGAGTTGCCCTGAGGAAGTCCCAGCCAGGGGTGTTTATCTCCCTTAGGGATGGGAATTGGAGATGTTCTATTGACGGGGCCTGTCTGTCTCCTCCAGTAGGTGGGACCCCTCAATTTACCGCTTTTTCTTCCTCATTTGGTTTTCTGTCTCTTTATTCCATTTTGTTCATATGTTACTTTTGTGACTTTCTCCACATTTTCCTTTAATTCTTTCAGCATCTTTAAAACCATTGTTTTAAAGTCTTTGTCTAGTAGATCTGCCATCAGGTTTTTTTTATTTTTATTTTTTAAAGATTTTATTGGGGAAGGGGAACAGGACTTTATTGGGGAACAATGTGTACTTCCAGGCCTTTTTTCCAAGTCAAGTTGTTGTCCTTTCAATCTTAGTTGTGGAGGGTGCCGTTCAGCTTCAAGTTGTTGTCCTTTCAGTCTTAGTTGTGGAGGGCGCAGCTCAGCTCCCGGTCCAGTTGCCGTTTCTAGTTGCAGGGGGCACAGCCCACCATCCCCTGTGGGAGTCGAGGAGTTGAACCTGCAACCTTGTGGTTGAGAGCCCACTGGCCCATGTGGAAATCGAACCGGCAGCCTTCGGAGTTAGGAGCATGGTCTTTTTTTTTTTTTTTTTTTAATTTATTGGGGTGACAATTGTTAGTAAAATTACATAGATTTCAGGTGTACAATTCTGTATTACATCATCTATAAATCCCATTGTGTGTTCTCCACCCGGAGTCAGTTCTCCTTCCATCACCATGATTTGATCCCCCTTACCCTCATAGGAGCATGGTCTTTTAAAGGGACAGTTTTTGTTGAAATTTTCCCTTTGAATGGGTTATACTTTCCTGTTTCTTTGTATACCTACTGATATTTTTTTTTGTTGAAAACTGTACATTTGAATCTAATAGTGTGATATCTCTAGAAACCAGATTCTCCCCATTCTCAGGGGTTTGCTGTTTTTGTTTTTCTGATTGTTATAGGCCGTCTCTGTGTCAAGGGTCATCCTGTGGTGTAAACTTAAGGTTTTCTCAGATCTTTTCAGAGCCTGCTCTTTTCCCTGGGCATGTGCAGTCACTGTCTAATTATCCCCATATATGCAGTTGCTTTTGAATGGCCTAGTGATCAGTGTCTGCCTTCCAGAAGAGAGGAAAGATAGAAATGAGGGGTGGGCGTCACTGCCGCTAGAGGGGCAGAGGCTTGCTACAGTGAGGGAGGTGTAACAATAATGGCCACCCACCCCTTTTCTGCACCTCATGATCAGAAGCAGCAATCGGTGATCAGAGCACAGATCCTCAGTAGTTGGAATACAGGGTCCTTTTTGCCCACCCTAGCTCCTGCAAGCTTTGTGCAGGCTGCTTCAGAAGCTCGTGCATAGCTACCTGCCTGATGAAGTTGGGGGCGGGGGTAAGAAGGGGGATGGGTAGCTGCTACTGTGCTAAGCGCTGAAATTGACCTCTATTTACTATTCAAGCCTTTGAAAGGTTTAAGCCTTCAGTAGATTGCAGAGTTCCAAAATATTTATATCAGACAGATTCTATAAGTGCAATTGTTGTCTTGGTGGGGAGACAGATTCCTATTGCTTCGTACTCCGCTGTCTTTCTGGAATCCTCTCCCCCAGAGACTACAATTTACATCCTTGATTTATCAGTTTAATTGTAAATGGGGTGCTTCTTTCCTCTTAAGGGTGATACAAAGACTGTAGAACTTCTGCTCCAGTTAACCCCCGCCCCCACCCCCGTACTCCCTTTGTGCCTTTGTTTTAAATTTTAAAGTCTTACGTACTTTAACTTCTACAAGAAACTATTATCTTACACAATTATTTCATTTAGATTTATTCACATGTTTACCCTTATTGTTGTTCCTTAATCCATGGTATATCTTGTGAATTTCCATCTGGGTTTATTTTTCTTCTACCTGAAGAATACCCTTTGATATTTCTTTTAGTGTAGGCTTGCTAGTGAGGAATCTGTCTGAAAATGTTTTTATTTCAGGTTCATTCTTGAACGTTATTTTTATGGGGTATAGAATTCTTTCAACACTTAGGAAGCCAAAACACAATTAAACACTTTCGAAGTATTTACCTGTGTTTTGGCTTCCTTTCTTTCTTAGTTGATTAACTGTTGTTATAATGGTAATCTGCCCCCTTTTCCCCAGGTTTTTAAAAAACTTTTCTTTTTGTCTTTGTTTCAGCTATGTTATTGTGATGTCTGTAGGTACGAATTCTTTTTTAAGTTTATTCTGCTTAGGATTCTTAGGACTTCTTGAACCTGTGACTTGCTGTCTTTCATTAATTTTAGAAAGTTCTCAGCCATTATTTAGTTACTGCTTCTGTCCCATTCTTTTTGTCCTTCCTGGGATTTCAATTTCATATGTATTCGGTATCTATGTCTCTTAGCCTCTAGTCTTTTTCCAAATTTTCATATCTCAGCTTTATTTGAAATATTTTATTCTGATTTGTTTTTCTCATTTTGCTTGTGTCTATCTGCTTTTAAATTCATCCATTGAGTTCTTATTTTCAGTTGTATAGTCTTTTTAGTTTTGAGCTTCCATTTTATAGTTTTTAGTTCTCTGCTAAAATTGTAAATCTTGTCTTTTATTTCCCAGAACATTGTAAGTATATATTCCCCTCCCCTCAGTTCAAGCCATTGTTTCTCAGTCTGGTTGTGTAGGACACAGCTCCCTGGCCCATGCTGGTGTTATGAGCTTTGCACTCCCCCTGACTCAGGCAGTCGGTCGTGGGTCCGCCGCTCACGGCAGCACATGGTAGCCCGCGGCAGCCCACGATGGTTGCTGGCCACACCTGCTGCCTCAATGTGAGTGGGTGCATGCCCGCGCAGCTCACACTGACCTCCAGCTGCTCACAGCAGCCCAGCTCCAGGGAGAGCTGTTGTTCACAATCTTAGCTGTAGAGGGCGCAGCTCACTGGCCCATGTGGGAATTGAACCCGTGACCTCAGCATTCGGAGCACGGCGCTCCAACCACCCGGCCACTGGGCCAGCTCCTTAAGTATAGTTATTGTAAATCTAGTATTTCTAATATCTGGAATGCTGTGAGTCTCTTTCTATTTTATATTTCTTCTGTCTTTTGTTTATTATTTCCTTATGTGTCTGGTCGTTTTTGATTGTGTGTTTTATGTCAAACTTGCTACTTAGAAAATTGTTTATTAAAAGTTTGAGGCCCAGGATAATATTTTCTTCTAGAGAGGTTTGATTTCTACTGGCAGTCTGGAATCACCTTAATCCAATTGCAGATGACCCAGTTGAAATGGTTCAAAGTTAGACTGCAGTCCCTTTGAGTGTCTATTTAATTCAGTTCCATTCTTGCCTTCTAGGGCATAGCCTGTTGGAATTCGAACCGAAAGAAATGGGCATTCACTGACGGCTGTCCTTTTCCCTCTCCTCGGTGGCAGTAGTTGGAGTCCACTGTCCATTACTCTAACTCCAAGAGCCTGTCAGATGCATTACTTAGTCTCTCAGCCTCTTAATGGCCTCCTCTGGAATTGGCAAAAACTCTTGGGGGAAAGTGACCCCCATAGCTGGACTTTCCTTCCTAGGCCTCAGTTTCTCCTGCATTCTAGCCTTTACCTTGTTAGTTCGCTGATTGTTTCAAGCACATGTTTTTAATATTCAGCTTTTCTCATTGTCCTCAGTGGGAGGGGTCTGAGTTACTTAGTCTGTTACTAGAACAGAAGTGTGTTCTCTCTTTTGTCACTTAGTACAGCACAGTGTCTGTAGGCTTTTGTGATTTCAGTATCTCTTAAGATAATTCATCCAGAGCAGCTGTGAATGGTGGACAGTCCCACAACAGTGACACTGATTCTTCAAGTACCGTGACTTCTTCAGTTCTTGACCTCTCTCCCTGGCACCTGTTCTCTCCTCTGCCTTGACCACCCATGCCCTTGAGTGACCAGTATCTGAAACTCCTGTGTCATTTCAGTTTCAACCGTAGTACTCTTACTACCTCTTCCTGATCGGTTTAGCTCACACCTTCTAATATCCCATTTCCTGCCGTCTTCAACCCCGTCGTGACTTTCAGTTCAGTGGCCCTACCTCTTTTTCCCCTGGTCACGCTCATGTCTTCGTTCACTTTAAGTTCCATAGTGAATCATGATAATATATCCTCTACTCCGATTCCCTGTTTTCCTCTCATTTCATCTACAGTTGTGAATAAGCCACAGCCTGCGTCTTAGCCTGGATTCCCCAGAGAAGACAGCATAAGACAAACCTTATATGCTAATACTTGAAGTTAGAGTGAGAGGGGGGAAAAAGAAAGTGAGGCAGAGAAGGAGAGAAACAGACACAAAGTGGTATGTTATCAGGTTGGCACAGCCTCTCAAGAACCGCAGCAGGATGCGCGGTGATGCTGGAAACCCTTGGATAATCATGGCACTTCTCAGAACACTCTCAGGTGGGCAGCTATGTGGAGAGGACAGCTGACAAATTGATGTGTTGCCTCCTCCCCGCCTCCTGTCTCTTAATGGTCAAAGTTGCCCCATGGAGTCTTAACGATTCTGTGCTTTTGGGTTTGTTACTTGGCCTCTCCAAGCAGCTGCTGGAGAAGCAGCTGAATTTGGGCTTTGGAGCTCCTGTGGCTTCTGCCACAGTGGGCACAAAGAAGGCTACCAAAGACCAGCTCTTCCCCTGGGGTAGGCAGAGACAGCTGGTGGTATTAGGAGAGGAGACACGTATAGTGGGCTGGGGCTTTGGCAGGCCTGGTGGGGCTGCTCCCGTGGGGAAGTAGAGCAGCAGGCATGTCGGAGTGGATTTGGGGGAGGTGCATGATTGCAGCCAGCCTTTTGCTTACGCTCCGCCTGTTTTTGTAATGCTGGGGAATCATACCGACTAGTCTCACTTTAAAGTCACGATCCCCAAAATCCGGTAGGCCCTTTACATGGTACATCCCGTTTGAGTACTGCAGTTACTCACCTCGACAGCATTTAAGTGTCTCACTTTAAACCTTCAGTTCTTCTTTCTCCATCCTTCCTTTATTTCCCTGGGAAAAGAATTGAAGCAACTGGAAGGAAACTTCCACAGGCTTCCACTGCCACATGTGCCACCGTCTCCCCTCTGTGCCTAATATGCTCCTTTGCCTCACCTGTAACCATTAATGCTCCTAGCGGAGGCCAGGTCCTCTGCATGGGCGCCAGACCCTGTTGCCTTCTCGCTAAATGAAGACATTACTCTCTCATCCTTTATTTGTATCATCAGTTTTTTTCCCCTCTGTTGTAGTCTCAACAGTGTATAAACAGGCTGTTATTTCTCCCTTATTAACAAAAAATTCCTCTTGCTAATTGTCTAGATTCTGTTTTCCGTTATATTCTTTTCTCCTGTTCTCTCTTGAATACATTCTACTCAGGCTTCACCTCCAGAATTTCTTACAACGTCACTAGTGACCTCACATTGCTAAGACCAGTGGTTAGCTTGCAGTGCTTATCTAATTTGACTTACTACCCCAAGGGACCCAGTAGTTCACTCCTCTTTGAAACCTGATTAGTCAGGGTTTTCCAGAGAAACAGAACCAATAGGATGTCTATGTCTATCAGTCTGATACACACGTATACAGAGGGTGCCAAAAAAATGTACACACCTTTTAAGAAAGGAAAACCTGTGTTAAAATTGTAATACTCAATATATACAAATAATAAAAGATGAATACAAGTCACGTTTGACTTCTGCAATTATGAGGTGCTCAAAGTGGTTACCATCAGTGTAATTTTAATGCAGTTTTTTTCTTTCTTAAAATGTGTATACCTTTTTTTGGCACCCTCTGCATATTATAAGGAGAATTGAGAAGTTCCAAGATCTGTAGTCAGTAAGCTAGAGATGCAGGAGAGGCGATGGTGTAAGTTGTAGTCCAAGCCCAAAGGTCTAAGAACAAGGAGATCCATGGTTCCAACTCAAGTGGGTGGACTAGAAAAGTCCCCTCTTACTCAGCCTTTTGTTCAGTTCAGACCTTCAGCTGATTAGACGAGGCCCACCCATGTTATGGAGGGCTATCTATTCCGTCTGCCAGTTCAGATGTTAATCTCGTTCGACACTGCCTGCACAGACGCAGTCAGAATATTTGACCAATATCTGGGCACCCTATGGCCTGGTCAAGTTGACACATGAAATTAACTGTCGCAAAACCCTTTCTTCCTGTGGCATGCAGAACAAGATGCCAGTTTAGTCCCTCTAATATCTGGTCTCAGTCACCCCTCACCTCAGCTCCAACTACCCCCATTTTTCTCCACTCCAGTCATAGGGACCAACTTGCTGTCTTAGGGTCTTTGCCCTCATTTTTCTTCTGCCTGCAGTGCTTTTGCTTCGCTCCTCTGCCTCCCCCTTTACCCTTAGTCCATAGGGCTCGTGGCCTATTTCTTCCTCTGCGTTGAAATATGCAGCGTTCTCAGGCTCTTCCTGGTCAGTCTATCTAAAAATTTCAGCGGCATCCCTGCTGCTTCCTGTTCCCCTTCCTTGCTTTATTTTTTCTCATTCACTCTTATCATGAGCCAACATCCTTATTTCTCTCGTTCATTGCCTCACTCCTCCACTCGGAGGTAAGCTGTGTCTTAATCCTGTGGTCTTTTCTATCCCAACCCCTAGAATAGTGCCTACTGCCAGTTTGCCTCTCAGTGGGCATAACTTTCTGATTGTTTAAAACCATGGACAGAAACTCTTTCCATGAAGTTTATAAAATAGAGGTTTCTGCCTGCAATTCTCAGCAATGAAGATGTTAATTGGCTTATAGATGCTTTTTGTAGTCTAACTATGGATGAACTGATGTAATTCCTCAGGCACCTTGCCAGCCACCCCACCTCTGTGTCCAGCTCCGTGTGTGTGCGCGCGCGCGTGTGTGTAAGAACCAGCACTGTGCTGAAGAGCTTTTCAGAGGTGATTTTATTTAATCCTCATGCTAACAATCCTCCCCATCGCACAGCTGAGGAAACAGATTGAGGGAGCTTAAACGAGTGGCAGAACCGAACTTGGAGTGATTTGATCTGGATCCTGTATTAACTATTTTTACATTATATGCTGCCTCCTGGATATAGAGATGTCGTCTTGTTTGGTGTCATGCAGGAACTTAGGAATCTCAGGCAGGCTGTTTAACTTCTTTCAGCCATAATAGTGTGAAATATTTAAAGTATACACTCAAAGAAAGCCACCACTCAAAGTTAAGAACCCTCTCTAAGACCAGTGCAGAAACAGCTAAACCTCAAGCCTTTCTCAGCGTTAGCCTCCCAGGCCTTCCTCGGGCCAGTCCCCGTTAGGTTCTTGGATCTGAGGGACATTCCTTGTCCAGATGACAGGGTGGTGGTGACTGCCATTACACAGGATCTGTCCCTTTTGGCTTAAGGTATCAGTCAGCTCCACCCCCTCGAGTATTCCATGAAGAATTACAGGAGTCCCCTTGACTCTCACAGAAAAGTGTAACAAGCCACTCAGGTTTTATGGCTTCAAATAACAACTCTTCTGTCATGTTTCTTGCTCAGCTGGAGAGCTGTTTTGGGCTTCCTCGGAGTCTCGTGTGGTTGGTGTCTCAGGGGCTGGGATAGTGGCATCTGGTGGCTTCAAAGAGATGCTGGGATAGCTGCACCTCTTTTCTTCTCCGTGTAGTCTCAGGGGTCTCCAGCGGGGTGGTCCATTTGTTCCAGTGGTCGAGGGCTCCCCAAAGTAAGCATTCCAAGAAGGAGGAAGCAGAAAGTGCTGGTCCTTTGAAAGTGCAAAGCCAGACTGGCACATTGTCACTTCTGCCACATTGGTTAACGTGAGTCACGGACCAGCCCACATTTGTTTTGAGAGCTGACGACACAGGGTGTGGGTGGAGGCTCGTGGTCGACTCGTCCAGATGACTTTTGAGAGTGAACGGGCCTATTAAAAATTATGCCAGCTTGACAGGTGTAAACTGGAATGCTCTGCGACTGACGTGGACACGTGGTCATATGGTGCCCTATAGGAAGCAAGAAATAGGGATTACCTGACATCTTTCCTTGCGAAGCTCCCCGTGTGATAATGTGGCTGTTTAACGATGGTCTGATGTCTTAAATTGAACATGACTTCTACACACAACTCAACAACCCGGAGTGCTCAGTGACTACAGAAGGAGTCACTTATTTTTAACAGCGGAGGGAAAACTGGCGTGGAGCTTACCCAGAGGATTCGTGTGTTGATCTCCACTGCGGAGTTTTCCTGAGGTGTTTTTCAAGATTGATTTTGACTGTGTGCCATTTTCACCTTCCATGATAACTTGGAACCTGATCGCTTCCTGTGTGCAGCTCCATTTTGCAGTTCATCAGATGATTTCAGAGGTCTCTTCCAGCTCTGAAGTTGTCTTCTAATCTTAAAGAAAGTGGGTACAGGTACCCCAAAGACAACTGGAGAGTTGTAATAAGGGCTTTCACAGTTCCCATGGGATCTGGGGCCAGGTGTGATCCAGAAAACTCTGTGGGGTCGAGTTCTTTTTATGCTTTGAAGGAAAGTTAGGTTGTAATCCAAAATAGAATTTGTTCTTAGTAGACTATTAAATCTTGAAAAGTTGACTGTACAAGAACATTCTAAAATTGAACGCCCTGCTTTTCTATACACTGGAATGGAAGTTTTTGAGGCATGACCTGTAAGCTCCCATTTTGCCTCCAGAATGTCTCCCACCTGCATGCATGTGCACCCACACGTGATTGTGCGTCAGGGACAAAGGATGATGCCCACGGGGTCTTCCTGAAGTTGGTCGAGGCGGGAGAAGGCGGGGGCGCCTGTGGAGGGCCGCCTGACGCACGCAGTTCCGTCTCTTGCCCCAGTTGGGAGGGATCGGTGACAGTTCTTGGCTTGAACGCAGTGTGATGACCTCCTGTTCATCCTGACTACAGTGTAGAAAACAACAAACCTCTCAAAGCACGTTTCTGCAGATTTGAATAGTTGTGAGATCTCCTTTTGGCCGAACAAGTTGCTAATGTGACTGTAGTCAGCTGAGGCTCTATGCTCTCTGCCATGAGGGGCAGAGGACTCCCCAGCACTGGTTTCAGGGGGCATGTGCCAAAGAAACATTCTGTCCAGTTAGGACATCGTCTCCACAGGTGTTTTGTGTTCCATTTTGAAGGCAGCAGGAGCTCTAACACTAGTTGCATTTGTAGGAAGGAAGGCCACCTTCCTAGATTGCTGTTTATCTACTTCTAGGAGTGGGGAGGGGAGGTAACTTGATAAATCAGAATGACTGTTGAACTTTGCATTTGTTGGACAGGCTCATATATGTTGAGAGTCAGGGGAAATGTTAGCGATTTTATTTACTTTTAAGATGCCCTTGGTATAGATAATGTTAATTTTTAAAATTATTAAATAATCACATAGGGGAAGATTACCATTTATCGATCACCTTTTGTATGTGCTCATTATAGGAGTCTTATGAAGAATATCGGCGTTTTACACATGAGGGAACTAAGACTGAGTTGCCCAGAGTTATGTCATGTAGCCAGTGATTGTCAAAGCTTGGATTTGACCTCATGCTTGTTTGACTTTAAAATTCTCCTGGTTCCTCTCCACCCCCTATCTTGGTGATGTGTGCAAAGGCCCTTCTCAGTGACACCATCTGTATACTCTACTCTGTCTTCTACCAAATGCATAGACCCATCCACCCTGGACAGACTTGCATCTGGCTGCATTGCCTGATATTTTTCACACACCTATTTCTTACATTATTGTAAACATACTGAGTGTTGGGATTTTTTTTTTTTTTTTTTTTTTTTAAGCCAAGCAAGCAGTGGATTTATGAAAAGAAATAGGATAGTACACTCCCAAGATGGTGGGAGCAGGCAGGCCAGGAGAAGAACAAATGCTGAACGCAGGGTTTTTTAACCTAGGACCTAAGGACCCTCTGAATTTGTGTGCAAAACATTGTATGTAGATTTTTTTGTGGAAAATCAGGATCCGTAGCTTTAATAAAATTCTCAGTGGTTTCTGACTCAAGAAAACCACCTCCAAGAACCACTGCTTTAAGCCACTAATAATTTATTAAGTGAATTAATACATAAAGTGCTTGGACGTGTCTGACAAGAAGTTCACTATTAGCATTGTTATGACATTACTAGTTCTCCGTGGGGTTACCTTTTTAATAATTGGAAAATTGTCCATGGACTAGATTACTAGATATACCAACTCCTTATTTATTGTTGACAATGTTTGGCCTTAACATTTGTTTTTCCTATAAGTAATTTGAGACGACTCTCCATGTATTTATAACACTTTCCTGTATTTTGGAGCATTTCTATAGATTCCCACAGTGAGATCACTGGGTCACGTGTGGACATGTTGCAGAGCTCAGACACGCTGCCACGTTGCTCCAGAGGCACACACAAGCCGCACCAGCAGCTTATGCTCTGCTTTGCTCTGCACTCTTGCTTGCACTTGACAAGTAGATCAATTTAATAAGTGAAAGATTGCCTTGTTTAATGAGTATTTTTCCAGTTTCCGCAGAGGTGGAACATTTTTGGTGTACTTTTTTGTGAATTGTCTTTGTCTTTTTCTCATTGAATAGGGTTTCTATGGTTTTCTTATCAGTTTGAGATATTAACACTTAGTCATCCTTTGCAAATATGTATTCGCAGATTGCTTACCTTTTAAGTATTTAGTTACAGTTCTTTTAGTCAAATGTCTGGTTTCTTTTGCATGTGCTTCTGTTGTTTCTAATTTTTAAATCCTCCTTCCCTGTCCCATTTATTCCAGTGTATTTTGTGCAGACTTAAAAATTTTCCTTTATATGTTTCTACAATCTCCTGATATAAAAAATACTGGAGCAATAGATATTTCTTAGAGTGTATATATGTGTACATATACAGAAATGGGCTGAAGGCAGCTACATTTCTTCGTGATTGTATAGAGTGTTTGTATGGGTTTAACCATAATCTGACGCTATTGATGGACATTTTCTCATTTCTAATGTTTTCTACTACAACTCTAGTAATTCTGCATGATTGTCCTTATTTTAAGAGTTATCATCAGTCCATTTAACTAGTGAACTTAAGCATCTATTCATATATTTTGCTTTTTTTTTCTTTCTGTGTAGTGCCTATTTGTGACCTTGGCCCATTTTACTTTCTTACTGATTTATAACAACTCTTTGTATATTAAAGGAATTAGCCCTTTGATGTAAGTTTTGTGATTTTTTTTCTTTTTTTTTTTTGGTTATGGTTTATGTTTATGTTTATTGTTTATGGCTACATGTGTGTTATATGGTTTATTGGACTGATTATGGATTACATTTATGGTGTATGGCTATGTGTTTTTGGTTGTAGTTTATGGTTATAGTTATGGTTTACGGATATGGTTCATAGTTTGTGGTTTCTGGTGATAGTTTAGTATTACATTGAGGGTTTAGATTATGATTTATACTGTTGGTTATGGTTTATGGTTGTAAGGTTTTACAGTTTATGGTAAGGTTTAGATTTAGGCTTAGGGCTAAGGGTTTAGTGTTTAGGTTTTAAAGCTTAGGTTTTAGGTTTGGGGTTAGGGTTAGGGCTCAGTGGTGTGTAATCTATTGCTTTCCTGACCCAGCATCTGTTCTCTGGCCCCAGTCCAGCACCGCAGCTTCCAGGGAACTCCCTTCAGTTGCTTCCGGTCCTATCTGACATATCAGAATCGAGGCTTCCTGGGTGCGGGAGATGAGGACACTGGGTGGGGACCAATCTCAGGGGAACTTCCGAACTGCTTTGTCCCCTTTCCTTCCCTGTCCCAGGAGAGGGAACTCCAGAATAATGTGACGAAAATAAGCGGGAGGAGAGATCCTGGATGGCTCATTGGTTAGTATTTTCCTTATTTTAGGGTCCATTTTGTTCATGGAAATCACCCATTTCGATGCAATAGGTATATCTTACTTTAGTTTTACTTTCTCTTCTCTTTCCAGAATTGTTACAATCAATGTACACATGTTGATACATTATTATTCACTAAAGTCTCTATTTTATTCAGATTCCTGCTTTCAGGCTCAGTCTCAGTGCTGACACCTTTATCTGTTAAGGCCCACACCAGACAGGTTAATGCTGACAGCTGGGGCACCTGGTGAGTGAATTGGGGTGTTATGATAGGAAATGAGACCAGGAGAAAAACATGAGACCTGATAAAGTCGCAACACTGTGCTGATGATAGAGGCTTTACTCTCTAGCCCAAGTTGTAGGCACAGGAAGTGACAGGATTAGATCCCTAACTTAGAAAGATGTAGCTGGTCACAGTTTGGAGGTTGCACTGGATGAGAGGACGGGAGCAGGAAGACCAGTGAGAAGAGCGGTGAGAGGCGCTCTGGCCTGAGCTGAGACAAGGGCCCTGAATTTGGAGATGAGCGGGGTTTGAAGACCAGGGAGGGGCTCTGCTGAGCACCGCCCTGAGGATGAAGTTGGCACAGATGGCAGAGTCAGCATTCGGGACTGTGGCTGTGTGGACACCAACAGGAGATCTCATTCTGCCACCAGGAGACTACTTGCTAAACTCTTGATCCTTCCAGCCCACAGAGGTAGAGAAAGGACTGGGAAGGGAAGAGGGAGGGGGAGTGAGGGCCCATCATGTGTGGGGCAGGAGCTGACCTGCATCACCTCACTGATCTCACAGCCACTGGAGAGGGAGCCGTTATCCCCACCTGACAGGTGAGGAGACTGACTTTCCATGTCTTTGTCTGAAGTCACACAGCTAGTACTTGGAGGAGACAGAAGCCAGCTCTGCGCCTGTCTGAGGCTCAGGCACCCCTCCATAAGGAAAGTGTCACCCCAGACTCCATTCTGAGCAGCCAGGAAGCTCTTGGCAGTTGTGACCTGAGAAGAAGGGAAGATGGGGAGAAGCAGATCCGTGCTCGGGGCTCAGGAGGAAGAGATTTTAAAAGGCCCAAGCACAGGACTCCCCCAACGCATAGCTGTGGGGGAGTCGTTGTCATAGGATCTGGTGCTGCTTGTGCTCCTGTGAAGGGCCAGGCCACCACCTCACTCCCCACCTGCCTGCCCTGGTCCCACCCCAAAACCTGCTTGGGTGAGTGCATGGCAAGCTGGACCATTAGGTTATGTGCAGGTTTTCTTCAAATCGAATGACCATGATGCACCCCAACGCCGCAAGGACTATTTGTATCCAGTGTGTGCAAGCTCTATTGGCCCATGTTAGCCCATTTCGGTCCCAGTTTTGGACTCAGAACTGTGCTACAATCACTCTCCTGTTTAATTACCTGTGCATGGAGATAATAATTGTTTCTGCCTTTCCTGGAAAATGGGAGCAGTAGGTGCCTTGAGGCCTGTGAAACAGGATTTATTTCACAGTCAGCTCAGTCCCAGGGGCCGGGATTCTCAATTTAAGGAGGATGGGTATGCAAGAAGTTAGCCTCACAAATATTTTTGTCAATGTAAATTTAGAAAGGTGACAAGGCCTCACACCTTTTCTAACTTCTACCCAACTGCAGAGAGACCAGGAATTGTAATACATGCGTGTTATAATACATGTAATTACATATGTGTTACAATACATGTAATACATGTGTGTTACAATACATGTAACACATGTGTGTTATAATACGTGTAATAATGCACATAGAATTCACATAAACATGACATTTCCAAAGACAGTGAGGAGAAATCAGGTAAATATGACATTTTAGACAAGGGTGGGAGTGGGCCCTTAGATTTTAGATGAAGAATGGGAGATTTACAGGTAATTCAGGAAAAGCTGAACACACATGGCAGGTAAAGTTTTGTGAGGCTCCTGCATGGAGTCTTCCTGTCTACTGCTAAGGGGATTGTGCTCAGGGTTTTATTTGTGCTTCGCAGTCTTTAAGGAGGCAGGAAAAGGGGAGCCAGGCTGGACGATGGAGGCTTGTATTGTTAAAACTGCCCCTTTTGAAATTTTTACGTTGTTTAGCTCAACGGGCCTGGGGCAGTTGTGGGCTGTGTTTCCATTTCAGATCTACTCCGCAGAGGGCCGGGGGCTGATGGTGAGACTTTCTCACTTCTATGAGACTGAAAAATCAACTTCCATTTTTCTCAAGTTTCTGATAGGTTATTAAATCCTTTAAAGCTGGTTTCAACATACCAATTCTCATAATCTTATATATCCAAAGTTTTTTAATATTTGCACTTCTCTTGATTTTCCCTTTTGCCTTTTTCAAACCTAATATTGATATTAGCTTCTGTAAGACCCAGGAAGCTGAATAACTAAATCAAAAGCTTAAGAATAGTTAAATTTCCTTGTATTCCTTTGTATTAAACATGTGGTCTTTCTCTAGGGTCCAGTAAAACAGCTGTTTCTCATGAACGTTCTCCAATGCATTTTCAGATTTTGAAGTTTTTCGAATTCTAAGGATCCATAGTCTGGCCACTGATGGTAGGATTTTAATAGCTACTCAAACCAAAAAGCCTTTTTACAGCTTAACCAAGGAAGCCAAAAGCTTTCTTTCTGTCTCTGTGGTATTTCCTTGTCAGGACAAATGACACAAGAGACGTAGACACCAAAAAAATGACCACCTCTGGGAGGAAAGATTCAATAAAGAAAACCTGTGAGTCGCTACTCCCAAGAAGCTAGCTTCACAAACATTTTTTCCTGACAGTCCACATGTAGAAGAGAGGAAAAGGACACGCAGCACTTTTAAATTCTCCACAACCCCGCAGAAATAGACCAGGAAGCCTGGCAGGGTGAACAAAAACACCGCTTACTTCTACGTGCAAAGGTCCTTGAGTTCTCAGATACAGCACTTTCCAGGGGCTAGCAGTGCCCCAGCCAGTAATTCTCCTCGCTGACTCCCCAATACTGTGGGGGCTTAAAAATTTATTATTTTGTTCTCATCTTTTAAGTGTGTTGTCGGAGAGTGGGTAGGCATTCCAGGATGTAGGAACAAAGCCTTGTGAACAAAGCCAAGCAGGCCAAGCATTTATTAAAAGAAAATGTAGTCCCAAAATGCAGCACATAAGTGCAGGAAGAAAGTGACTGCCGTAAATGTTTTTATTATGATGGTGTACTAATAGTTTGGCTCTTCAAAAGTTTAAAATTTTATGTAGACAAATTGATCATTTTATTAATATTTTTGACTTCTGGGATTTTTAGTCTTTAGTTTGTGCCCTTTTTTGTGCTGTTACAAGTTTTACATTTTAGGAAAAAGTTACTTGAACAAAGGAAGAGTGTCCTTAAATTGCTATGAGGGAGTGTTCCTTTATTTTCTCTAGTCACAGTATATAAAAATTTAGTTTTTTATACTTCTTACAATGTTTAAACACTGGAAATAAATATCCAAATTTAAAATAATTGTCTTCTCCACAATTTGGATTATGTACTTCTTTCACTTCAGATATCAGTATTTTTAAAATTGATTTAGGAAGCAATTAAAATGTTATTGATTTAGAAAACCAATAAAAACATTTAGCTTTATCCAGATTACAGATTTAAAATGTGAATGGGCATCTGCCTTGTGTTCAAGCCAATTTGACAAATTTACTACATCAGAGAGAACTGTGTTCCAGTCTCGGTTGGGAATAGCGCGTATACAGATAGCCTGACGTCATCATCAACGCTGCTGCAGAGGTTATTGCCGAAGCCTTATTAATAGTTGTCTGTGGAAACACTTGGTGAGGGCGGGGGGAGGTTTAAGGAGGGAGATTCTAATGGGAGGCTGTTGGTGACTTGGAGGGAGGTGGATTTAATGAGAAGGATACTAGACGTTATTCCTACCTTTATAGTGTTGTTTTCTAGCCACATTTTAAATATGATTCTCTTGGGGTTCTTTTCTTGATTTGTACAGCTGCCACTGTACTGTGCATGACTGTATCCATGGGAACATAAGTAGGATGACATGACTTTATAACTTGTTGCTAGGCAGATCTAGCTTGGAATGTAATAAAATTTTCTCATTAAAAAGTATTTGGATGTTCTACCTTCTGTGCGGGAAGGTAACTAAACAGAGTAGTTTGGAATTACAACTGTGAAATTGTATTATATAAACCCTTTATAGTGGAAAGGATTGGTCATGTTTTAAATTAATTGAATGTTTGAAATAGAAGGGAATTAGTTGAGATAACTGATCGTGTGCTGTAAGCTTGGCCTCTTAGGCTTAAAAGGTCAGTATTCAGATGTGTATGGACTAGATGTGAATACCTGATCCATCCTAAAGTATATCAAATTCCAGAATGATATGTGATATGTTAGTCCGTTGTGACGCTGAAGGACTTCCTAACCAAGGAAACCTCATGGAGCTTGAGATACCCGTCTCTTATTTTGGCTGAAAATTTAACTTTTTTAAATTTAATTTTTTAATTAAAAATGTTCAGTAGGTAATGTGTCATTGGTATAAAACAACTCAATTTCAAAAAGATGTAGCAGAGTGGAATGGAATTGGTCTCTTACCTATGACTTCCAAGTCACATAGTTCCCTAGAGGCTACCACACTTATTAACTCTTGGTCTGATTATAATTTAAAGAATTATTTGAGTATTTAATAATAGATAATTAGGCATTTCTATGCCAACCACTGTGATCAGTGCATTACAGGACAATCTTAGGAAGCAGTGAACTCCATTTTAGTATTAACTCCATTTTATTGATAAGAAACCCAAGGTGTAGAGGTTAAATAGAGAAAAACTTCTCTACAAAGAGAAGTCTGAGTAACAGCTACACAAGTCCAAAGGCATAGAGAACCAAGGCATAGAAAACCAAGGCAAAGAGGTTAAATAAATCCCACAAGGTTTACTATTTCTTGCCCACTAGATTGCATGCTCCAAGAAAGCAAGGGTCATGTTTTATTTCTGCTTTATCCCCCTGCGTCTAGCATAGTTCCTATGAGGTTTGGGTAGTGTGTCAAATATAGTATGAAGGCTGGTTTTACAAAGGTGGTTGTATTCTCATTAATACGCTTTGGACTTGTGTAGCTGTTTCTCAGACTTCTTTTTGTAGAGAAGTTTTTCTCTATTCACTATTTGAACAGCATTGAATCTACATATTTATCAGGGAACCTTATATTTCTGAATTTCATGTTGGGAACATTTGAGAGAACCTCCTTTGTGATTTGATAAGGTCCAGTATTTGGGGACAAGGGTGGTTAATCTAATCTGTTTCATTTCTAATGCTTAGTTTAGCCTTCACGATCAAGCTTAGAATACTATAAAATCTTCATAGTGGCCTTCCTGACTCCATTCTACGTACTACAATCCCTCCTATGTCTCACCATACTTTTCTGTCCATGCTACGCTAGCACACAAAGTGCTCAGCAAATGTAACTATTAGTATTGCCATTAAATCATCAGACCAAGATTTTATAAAGATGATCTCCTATCGACCTTGTGAGATAAATATTATCCTCACTTAACAAAGAAAATAATTTCACAATTATTTGTGGAATTGAACTGTCCCTCATTTTCCTCTTGCCAAATAATCTCAATAATACTACCCAGCTCTAAAATTGTATTTTCTATAATTCATGGATTGATATCATTATGACTCCATTCCCTTGGGGTGTATTTACTTTTTACCCCTTTTCTTCCACTCCTGCCCCAACTGTATTTTGGCCAGTGTCTTTTTAGTTTCTTGATCTAAGAGAAGGAATAAGCAGGAATAGAAGGAATCAAACCGAAGGAATAAAGTCCTTTGTTAAATTAAATGCCAATATTAGAAAGTATCTGTGATCCTGAAAATCTGTTTAATATAAGTTGTATGTAGTGCCTCTAATTTCTTACCTTTGAATTATAGAAAATACAATTTTAGAGCTGGGTAGTATTATTGAGATTATTTGGCAAGAGGAAAATGAGGGACAGTTCAATTCCACAAATAATTGTGAAATTATTTTCTTTGTTAAGTGAGGATAATATTTATCTCACAAGGTCGATAGGAGATCATCTTTATAAAATCTTGGTCTGATGATTTAATGGCAATACTAATAGTTACATTTGCTGAGCACTTTGTGTGCTAGCGTAGCATGCACAGAAATGTATGGTGAGACATAGGAGGGACTGTAGTACATAGAATGGGGGCAGTTTGAAGATTTTATAGTATTCTAAGCTTGACTGTGAAGGCTAAACTAAACATTAGAAATGCAAGAGATTAGGTTTGAGAGGATGTGAACAAACCATATAGGGCTGGTGGAAAGGAAGGGAGGTAAAAAGATTGTTTTGTTTGAGGCCTTGAGTAACGGGATACTATAAACTAGAGCAGTCTGGAGATGTCACTGATGTTTTGGAAACTGAAAAATAGGTTAAGGTAAAATAGTAATTACCGTGGCAGAACCGAGAAAGCTGAAACCAGAGGATGTAGTGACAGTGGTAAGAAGCAAGCAGAAGTGGTGGCATCAGGAATGTCCACAGGCTTAGGTGTGGTGTGGATGGCGCTGAACTGGAGGGCTGACCAGGAGTCTGTCGGAAGTCCTTAGATCTCCGGCCTCTGGCTCGACTCTAGCAGCCTAATAACTGCCCCTTCCCTGTTCGAGCAGAGAATACGTTTATTCTTCATGGAGTTTGAACCAAAGGGACACTACATTTGAAGGGGGAAGGATGGATGGGACTGGACACCAGAGGATGGGAAGGTGCATCGATTAAGTGAAAGTTTGTATATTGAATGGTGAGAACCTCAGAACATCCCAGAATTCTTGCAGCCTGGCTAGAACCTTCTAGGCAGTAGTTTAGAAGATTTCTTAAAGAGAAAACTGGCCCGGATGAGAAGGTCTGTACAGCTTCTGACATTTGTCACCCTGCACTCCAGTTATTGTTGCATTACTGTTGCCTTAAAACAACACCAGTCATTTTATCACCTCGCACAGTTTCTGGTGGTCAGGATTTAGGGAGGGGCTGGCTTCTTGCGCTTCTCTCTGGGTTGTGGTCACATGGTGGCTGGGGCCAGAGCAGCAGGGATGCTGCAGCCGCTTGGGTTGGCCCAAACATCCTTATTATGTGGTCTCAGCGTGGGCAGACACCAGGAGAACCAAGGGTGAATTGTATCACCTTTCTGACAACCTTGGCGTCTTTTCTGCCATAGCCACAAGTCTGTTCAGCTTCAAGGGAGGCAACATAGATTCCTTCTCTTGATAGAAGTTGAATCGAAGTCATTGTGAGGAGAACACGTAGGATGATGTGGCCATCTTTGGAAAACATGATTTACCAGTTTACCCTTGGTTGTAATACGGTCCAACTCCATGCAAATTAATATTCATACCTTCCCCAGAAGCCCCACTCTCTTCCTGTTATGACATTAGCTGCAAGTTCAGGATCTCGTCATCTAAATCAGGCGCAGTTATGACCAGATGAAGCTCCTCAGGTGTGGTTCTAGATCTGAACACATGTGAACTCCAGAAACAAGTAGTCTGACACTCCTGCTGACTTACACTGGCGGGTCAGGCTTAGGATAATTGCTGTCGACACATTTCTGCACAGAAAAGGGGAAACAGGCACAGCAGTCACCAGTCTGTCGCTTTTCTGAAATCCAGCCAGGCACAAATGCTAGTTCAGTGGCTGGGGAATGGTTCTCCAAGGTGTTTGCTGCTGCTCTCTGAGAGTTTTGTTTTGCCTTCCAAGTTAGCCTTTTTTTTTTTTAAAATGGTGTTAAAATATACATAACATAAAATTTGTCATCTTAACCATTTTTAAGTGTGTGGTTCAGTGGTATTAAATACATTCATAATGTGCAGCCCTCACCAAAAATCTACCTCGAGAACTCTTTTCATCACGTAAAACTGGAACTCGGTACCCATTAGACGCAAACTCCCCACTTTCCCCTCCCAGCCCCTGGTAACCACCATTCTTTGTCTCTATGATTTTGACTAATGTAGGTACCTCGTAAGTGATGGAGTGATAACAGTGTTTATTTTTGTGTCTGGTTTATTTCTGTTAGGGTAGTGTTCTCAGGGTCCATCCATGTTGTAGCCTACGTCAGGACTTCCTTCCCTTTTAAGGCCGAATAATACTCCATTATATGGGTACACACCAAATTTTTTGTATCTGTTCTTCTGTGGCTGGACACTGGATTGGTGCTTCCGTGTTGTAGCCATTGTGAATGATGCTGCTCTGAATATGGGTGTACAAATGTCTCTTCAAGAATCTGCTTTCAGGGGGCGGCCGCTTAGTTCAGTTGGTTAGAGCGCGGTGCTCTTAACAACAAGGTTGCCAGTTCGATCCCCGCATGGGCCACTATGAGCTGCGCCTCCACAACTAGATTGAAACAACTACTTGACCTGGAGCTGATGGGTCCTGGAAAAACACATTTAAATAAATAAAATGTTAAAAAAAAAAAAAAAGACTCTACTTTCAGTTCTTGTGGGTACACACCCACCAGTGGAATTGTTGGATCATGTGGTAATTCTATTTTAAATTTTTTTAGGAATCGCCATAGTTATTTCCACAGTGGCTGCAGCATTTTACAGTCCCACCAGCGTTGCACAGAGGCTCCAATGCCTTCACATCCTCAACAACGCTTGTTACTTTCTGCTTTTTTGTTTTGTTTTGTTTTGTTTATAATTTCCATCCTAGTGGGTGTAAAGTAATGCGATTATAGTTTTGGTTTGCATTTCCCTAATGATTGGTGAGGTTGAGCTACTTTTTATGTGCTGCTTAACCGTTGTATGGAGGCAGACCTCAGAGATATTGCGGGTTCGGCTCCAGACACCACAATAAAAGCGAGTATTGCAGTGAAGCGAGCTGTAATCTTTTTTGCTGGTGGAGGGTCTTGCGTTCAGTTTGTTAGAAAGCACAGCACCCGTGCAGCTCAATAAAGCGGGGTGTGCCTGTAGCTTTGAGAAATGTCTGTGGAAGTCCTTTGCCCAGTCCTTTGAACTGGGTTGTTTGGTGTTTTGTTGTCGAGTTTTATGAGTTCTCTGTGTGTTGTAGATTTTAATCCCATATCAGATCTATAATATACAAATAGTTTCTCCAAGAAATGGCTGCTTTTATAGCTGAGTAGTTTTCTCAGCCTGCTTCGTGCTCATAATATTTTGGGAGGAACAAAGGCCTTCGTTTTGTACTATTTTTATCTCTTTTAGTCCAAACTGGTACAATTCTTGAAAAATTTCGTAGGTTGTGTGTGCCAGTTGACAATCCCTCCCCCCCCGCCCCCCCCATTAAACAAAAGCCACGTTACAGATCTCTGTGGTTAAGTCCCTCACTTCCTCGTGAGTCTGCTGTGGGACAGCCTCTCCTCAGTCCTAGGAGCTTTGTCTAATGAGAGCCCCTTGGTCTGCCCGCAATGCCAGTTGGGAACCTGCTTGGCTCTTGCTGAGGTTTGAAAAGGTTTTCAATCATAACCTGGATTTGTTCTTTCCTTCTGTAGCCATTTCTTATTTTGAGAATCATTTGCCCTCAGGAGAGGCTGGGGATGAGAAATCGCTGTAATTTTGAACCCAGCAAGTCCTGACTTCTTTATTTCTAACAATTTCTTTTCCCCAGCTCACCTTTCTCTTCTCTCATTTTATCCTAGGCAGTGCGAAGAAGCTGGATGGTACTTTCAGTATTCTGTCTGGAAATCTCCTTAGATAGAGGACTGAGTGTGTTAGGTACATTTCCTGTATTCCGTTTTACTGCAGGCTCATTTTCCACCACTACATACCAAGGGCGCCCTTTTCTCCACTGTACAGTAATAGTTTTTCTTACTTACACTGCGTCTCTACTGATACTCTCCTGTCAAGGCCCTTCAGGCTTTCAGAGCCTCCTCCGGTGCTTCCAGTTCCGTCACCCACCCCAACGCCAGTTCCACGTCTTCCAGGTTTTTGTTGCAGCAGCATCTCCCTTCCAGATGCCAAAGTCTTATTCTTCCTGCCTAAAAAATGACCCCTCAAAATGAAATGACTTAAGATAATTTCATGGTTTCTATGGGTCAGGAATTGGGTGGGAGCTGGGCTGGGTGATTCTGGCTCAGGCCACTTCTGTGGTTGCAGCCAGTTGGTGGAGGTGGAAAGTTGTGGGCACAGGGCAGGTGGGCAGTGTGTGTCCATCTGGGCTTCTGTCTCTGCATGAGTCCCGGGGCCTTTGCACGAGGTCTCTGTGCGGGCTAGTGTGTGCTGCTGCCTCCAGAAACTCAGGTTGCTCCCATGGAGGCTCTCCGTCCAAAAGTCTGTGTCCCAAGAGAATCAGGCAGAATGTGTTCCATTTTTTTAGGACTTAGTCTTAGAAGTCGTATCACATCCCTTCCGCTGTGGTCACAAACTTGCTCAGGTCCAAGCGGGGAGGGAACCCAGACCTCACCTCTGAAGGCCAGAGTTCCAGCTGGTCACACGGGGAGACGATCATGTGAGAGGGGAGGTAGTGTGGTCAGCTTTAGAAAATGCAATCAGTCGTGGCTCTTGGTGAAACAGATCCCTGTCTGGTCACCCCGCAGGCATGCCTTGCTGCTGCTCTTAACACGCCCCGTCTGTGCACACGAAATTAAAACCGACTTTTTTAGTTAGTACTTCCTTTTTTAGTTAGTACTTCCTTAGTTAGTACTTCCTTCCTTTAGTTAGTCCAGGATGATCATAAATACGAAGAAAACTTCTAACAGTCTAACACAAACAGATAAAAGAAAGTGAAGGAAGAAATGGGAAATGCAAGCAAGCTGTTTTGAAGGAAACTTCCAAAACAAAAGGCTTAAAGAACTAAAAGAAGATGCTAAATTCATGACAAAAATAGGATGGTATAAAAATGGGAGACCATTTAGAGAATAAGGAAGAACTCTTGGAAACCAGGATAGCAGGGAAAACTTTCAATAAATAACTGAGGAAATCTTCCAGAAAGTAGTAGGCAAAGACAGATGAGCCTTGATTGAGTCTTTGATTGAAAAATACTGTTTGAGGTGAGAGGACGAAGTGTAGAAATGTGCATATGGACTGCATATTAAGTGATAATAATTAATGTTAGTTAATTAAGTATAATAGTGACACTGTGGTTATGTAGGAGAATGTCCTTATTCCTAGGAGGTGCATACTGAAGGAGTTAAGTGTCAGCATGCGTGCTGCGCTTTTCAGATTGTGCGTGTGTGTGTGTGTGTGTGTGTGTGTGTGTGTGTGTAGAGAGAGGAGAGATCATTAAAACAATTATGGCATGATGTTAATAATTAAGAATGAGTACAAAAGCAAAACAGGAGTATATAAGAGGTAACAGATCAGTTCCGGGGATCCAGCATCTGAATTACTAGGTGTTCTAGAGAGAGAGAAAAAAGCAAATTGAGAGGAAACAGTGATTAAATTAATAATTTAAAAATCGCCAGAACGGAAGGCCACAAATCTCCAGATTGAACAGATCCGCTGAGTGCCTTGCACGGTGAATAAAAGAAAAAATAAATTGGTATATCACAGTGGGATTTCAGAACCCTGAGAATAGAGAGGACCCTGAAATCTTCCCGGGGGAACAGTCAAGTCACAGCTGGATTGGGAGTCGGCATGACCCTGGATCATAGGAGATAGTGGAGCAGGCCCTCAGGTACTAGGAGTGTTACTTCCAATCACGGAGCCTGTGCCAAGATGTATGTGTGAAGTGTGAAGGCAGACATGTTTTACACATGGAAGGCTGTTTTCTTTTTTTAAAAGGGGGAGGGGCTTATCTGCCCTCTCTATATGTAGAAACCTTTTTTGGGACCATTTGAGAATAAGTTTCAGACATGATACTCTTGTTTCCTAAGTGTTTGCCAGGGTTCTTCACTGTAAAATAATACTTAAGAAGTACTTATTTCAAATATATGGTGATGGAAGGAGAACTGACTCTAGGTGGTGAACACAAAATGTGATTTTTTTAGATGATGTAATACAGAATTGTAAACCTGAAATCTATGTAACTTTACTAACAATTGTCACCCCAATAAACTTTTTTTTTTAATTTTAATTTATTGAGGTGACAGTTGTTAGTACAATTACATAGATTTCAGGTGTACAATTCTGTATTACATCATCTATAAATCCCATTGTGTGTTCACCACCCGGAGTCAGTTCTCCTTCCATCACCATATATTTGACCCAATAAACTTTAATTAAAAAAAAAGTACTTATTAGTGTATTATAAATATTTTGTGAGAAAGTAGTTTGTGACTCCTAAATTCTCTGCCATTTATTTATTTCTTCATTTTTATCAATTTGGACTCAGTGATTTTCCATTTTATTCAAAACGTTACAATTCATAAATATCATTATTTAATGCTGAAATTATTCCAGATTTGGCCAGATGGAGCCCCTTCAAGCTGGCTCCTGTGTCCTTTTGACAAATTTCCATCATGCTTGGAGCAGTTCTTTGCTTGCTGGTGTGTCGAAACATTCCAGATTCACCTGGTATTTTCCCTGCCCCATGCTGGAGTCAGCTCTTTCTTTAAGGCGCACTGATTCCTTTTAATGGAGGAATACTATTGTAGAGACCAAGGTCTGGCCATTAGACATGCTCTTGCCTCCCAGGAGGCATTGCTTCCGGGCCTCTCGATGAGGAGGGCTGTGTGTACGTGAGATGGAAGCAAACGGTGAGTGTTTAAATAATAGCACGTATTACAGTAGAGGACACACTGCCATTAACCCCCTCAAAGTACTCCCCTCACTTCAAACACACTTATCCCATCGTTCTTTCCACTTTCTGAAACAGTTCTGGAAGTCCTCTTTCACAAGTGTCTTTAGTTGTGCTGTCGTGGCTGCCTTCATGTCCTGAATCAATTCAAAACATTTACCTTTCATGGTCATTCTGACTTTGGGGAAGAGCTAGAAGTCACACGGTGCCAGATCCAGTAAATAAGGTGGATGAGGACACACTGTAATGTTTTTATTTGACAGAAATTGCCGTCCCAGAAGTGATGTGTGACACAGAGCCTTTCCGTTGTGATCAAACAATACTGCGAATACTGCTGCCGAATGCCATTCAACGGAAAGGCAGGGATCTTCAATATGGGAAGCGGTACCTCAAACCTTAGTAACAGCGTGTGACATGTTTCAACTTGTTCGGTGCAGTCAGTCAGGTGTGAGCTACGGTTGAGTGAAGGTATATTTTAAAGTGTGCCAGAAATCATTGTCCTTCATGATGACACTCCGTTTCACACATCACTTCTGGTACGGCAGTTTGATCCAGCTGTGAATAGTATTTACAGTCATAAACAATAAACATACGGATTTAATCACAATATTATGTCATACTAATATAATCACAATTAAGCGTATTGGAGGAAGGGAGAGGTTTGTATAAGAACGCCATGTCCTCCTCTTCTATACGTAGTGAAAAGGTACTGACAGTGGGGAAAAATTCAACAGCATGTTGTTTAGGAATACCAGAAACCATTAATGGGGTTGAAAGTGATTCCACTCTGCAGAGTGAGGAGGGTGAGAGCTATAACACCAAACTTTAGGGAACAGTCGAGGGGAAGAAGCCGAGAAAAAAATAGGCCAGGGCCGTAGGAGGTGAGCGGCTAGTATGATATCACGTGTGGGTATTTGTTGTGCTTTGTGGTCAGCAGCACCTTGAAATCTTCTGGAGGCATTTCCCACCTGTTTCAGCCGAAGGCTAATATGCTTCCCCACCCTTCCTTATGGTTGGCCACAGACATGTGACTTTTGCTCCATGAATCAGGGCAAGGCTGAGACTGGGCAGCAAGTGATGGGAAGTGGGGAGGGGGGGGCTGAAGGCTGTGCCCGGTCGGGGCAGCGGGCACCGGTGGCGTCCCTGCTGGGTGCCCGGTGTGCCGCGGTCTCAGCTGTCCGATGTCCCGTGAAACAGTTCTCCAGGAGAGTTCTGGTGCTGTACGTCTGCAGGAGCACTAAGTTCTTCGAGGTATCGTGTTGCTTACACTAGCGAGGCTGGGTTCTGTGACTGATGGAGCAGTTGACACTCAGAGTCGTGATCTCCAAGCAGATGGACTGGTTGTCTGTGAAGGCAGGGAAGAATCACAGTGATCAGCAGTGTTTGATGACTAAAGATTCGACAAGTAGGAAGTCAGTGTGTAAGAACGTTTCAGGGGGAAGGGAGTGAAAAACACCCCAGTGTTACGAACCTGACCACACCCGCTCAATAAAAAATAAAACAAGATTTCCTTGGATAGTGGGAAAGGGAGGTCAGACTTCAAAGTGAACGGGATTATGCCACTTCATTTGTCTATTAAGTAGACTCCAGAGATCAAGTCCAGTCCTCTCATTTTACTGATGGGGAAGCTGGCTCTCAGATACATTTTGAAATTTATATGTTTTTGCAAGAGATTGGTTATTCTGCATTTAACATATACAAAGGAATAAACCCTGGGGTTTTGGGGCTCTATTTCTATTCATTGGTATTATGGGTGTTTGCTTGTTTTTTGTCGAGGAATTGAACTGGTAATCTTGTGGTTGAGAGGACGCACTCCAACCAACTGAGCCATCCGGGAGCTCAGCTCAAGGTGCCCTGTTCAATCTTAGTTGCAGGGGGCGGAGCCCACCATCCCTTGCAGGACTCTTGGAGTTGAACTGGCAACCTTGTGGCTGAGAGCCCACAGGCCCATGTGGGAATCGAACTGGCAGCCTTTGGAGTTAGGAGCACAGAGCTCCAACCGCCTGAGCCACTGGGCCGACCCTATGGGTTTTCTTTATCACTGAGTTAGAAACTGATTTCCCTGAGATATTTCAACAAGATGGGACTCATTTTAGAGTTCTTAATCTTCGTCATTAAATGTTGGATGGTTTGTCCTTGTACTGAATAGTTTAATTATCTTCCCACTAATAATTGCTGTATTAGGCAATGAGACTTGAACGCATAATAGAATCCAGATATCTTAATGAGAATGTTCTCATTTTTAACGTTAACTCCTAATTTACTAGCAGCTGATGGAACTATCAGCAAATTGTTGACGGTGATTGTTTAGAATGATTTGACAGTAAGTTTTGAGTATTGCCATTGAGGGATATAGAATTAAAAAATAGTTTAAAAGACTGGAGTAGAAATGGTTGATATGAGTAGGTGTACTTGCAAAATAAATGGGTTCCCTAATTAGATAGCTGCATGTGTCTGCTTTGTGGCTGAGGGTTGCCTGAGTTGATTATCAGCAGGCCTTTTAAATAAAAGGAAACTTACACTAGGGGACCTTTATGCTGAGTTGGCTGGAATAGTAGGAGTTGCTGGGTCCCCATTAGATGAGAGCTTTGTAACCAGTCTCTTAAAAACATCCTGTGGTTGAATCTAGTGCTGGTGTCTGGAGGGATTATTTTAAGCTCCTAATATGGGACAAAATCTTTGCTCCTTGTTTTATTTTATTTTAATTTTTTTCTCTCAACATTTTTTCAGTTTCTGAAGTGCAAATCAAAACACATTTTTGTTACATAACATGTCATTCTTTTCAATACAGGATGACTTAATATAGGTACTTTAAAACTTCCTTTTTAAAAACACATTTTATAGAAAAATAGCTCATTAATAAGATACATGGGTACATGGGCTGTAATTTTTCATTATTTTAGTGTTTATGAATGACAAACTAGGATAGCAGGCCCTCCAACTGAAAATATGGTCCCCTAAATTATATAAGTATTCCTTCTTTAAGAAAAAAATAAATGTTCTGTTGAAAACACAAGTATTTGGTATAGGCCTCTGAGTGAGCTTGAAAAATGAATTAGAATGTGTTTCAGCTGTAAAGAAGGAAAATTCTGGAATCCACCTGAAACCATTTGGCAGAGCTGGCCTGCTGTTGTTGGGTTGTTCTGCCTCAGGGGGGTCAGGGTGCCTGGGCGAGTGCTCAAGACTCACAACAGCCAGAGTCACCTACTCAAAATTAACCAAAATCAATGTGGAATAGTACACAACGGTAGTGGTACAATCTCTACAGTTATTCAATGCCTGGAAAGCAGACTGGAAGCTTAGAACACATGCCTCAGCAGGAACAATATTCAAAATGTTTACAAGACTTTGAAGGCGAAAGAAACTTGATCATTCATAGATGATGTCTTGTGCATAAGTGCATTGTTTCCAGGACACTAGGGACAACCACAAAACATACAAAGTAAGAATAAATCCAAGCTGCTTAACCTTCCCCCATTCTTGTGAGTGTTGAGCCCAGATCACCTCTGGCCACTTGCGGGGGTGTCTGTCTTCTTCATTCTCAGTTTGTCAATACTTGCTCCTTGGGACACCAGGCTAAGTGTAGCGGCGTGTTGGCGCTCAGCGTCTGGGAGGTTTGCGGCTGCTCTATGGTACAGGATCGGAATCACCTTCACGTGGCCCTGGGCTGCTGCCCGGTGCATTGCTGTAGCCTCGTAGTGGTCCTAAGCGTCTGGGTTAGCCCCGCCTTCCAGGAACACGACAGCGATCTAGTGCCTGCTTTGGAAGCTGCATAATGTAGGGGAGAACAGCCATTATTATGACTGGAGCACCTCTTCCCAGAAGGGCATTTAGTCTCATCCCGGCCAGCAGAAGCGGCAACATGAAGAGGACACCAGCCTGCATCATCTTTATCATTCCCTGGCACTCAAGTTGCAGCAAGAATTCAGCATTTTTTGTCCGGCTGAGCACGCCCAGGGCCGTGCAGACAGTGCTGTCCTGGTCGGTGCTGGGAGCCAGGGATTTGTCGGCCAGGATCCTTTCCTTCGTCTCCTCCAGCTTCCCGCTGTAGGCAGATTGCAGACCGTTAGGTTCGACTCACACCCCTCCATTCTCTTTCCCCCCTTGCTACTTGTTTTAAAATGCTATTTTATTTCATCTCTAGTGAGGAAGGAATTGCTTCCTCTATTTTTACAGAACAGAAAACTGAGGTCTGGAGAGATTGGGTAACTATTTTAATCCAAGACTGTTGCACTAAACCAAGTAAATGTTTGCTGCATTAAAGAACGATGGACAGTGAATACGTTGAGTCTTGGATGTCCATTTACCTAGATGGGAGAAGGAATGAGACATGAATTATGGGCGCTCTTTCCCTAATCTGTCTGTTTTGGCAGTGATCAGATTGCTCAGACCTTTGCGCAATTCTTGTGTCCTCAAACTTAGTGCTTTATGTGATACTTGTTCTATTCTCACATTAAACTTGCCTATCTGCTTGTTCCTCTGAATAGTTCTCTTCAAGTATTGTACCATCCACTCACATCTGTGTTTATTTTGTGTCCTTTCATTGAGACCCTAATTTGGGTGAAAATTCTCCAAACTGCATTTCTTTCTAGCGTACTCTGTTTTTATCACCTAGAACCAGCCCCAGCTGAGACTCTTTTTGATAGATAAAGGTTTCCCCCACTATTCGAAAGTAGAGCTTCCTTTGACACCTTCCATAACCTGAAATGACGTGAACTGAAGAAGCAGTTGCCATTAATTTCTGCTCGGGTGCAAGCTGCCTCTGTAACAGCTCGCTGCAAAACACGCTGGATGCTATTTTCGCTTTTTGCCTTTTTTCCTAAAAGTGAAAATTCTCTTTGGATTTCTTTCGATTAACAAAAACAAGTACTAACTAAGTCTTTAATAAAAGTGAAGGGACGTGAAAAGAACTTTTGAAAAGCCGGGGACACCTGCACATAACAACCACTTTTAACATTTTCTGTCTTTCAGTTGACAAAAGTATTATTATTTATAAATAATGAACTTAAAATGTATAACCATACACATAAAATGGGGAGGATGTATGTCTGCAGGATTTCAGGGGAGCGTGGAAACAAAGCTGTTTGAAAATAGCAGCCGTTGAGTTTTATCATGTTATTCTTGAGTGACATGTTTATAACTCATGTAAAATACGGATTCCATTTTGAGTTGGGTCCTTGGCTAAGCTGAACAGTAGGTAAAGACAAAATTTAGTTCTAGTTCGAGTGAGTCATTGAGTAATGCCTTATAGTGACAATGGGGTTCTGACAACACACCCCCTTTCTGGGATGTGGAGGCCTAGGGAGAAGCGTGTTCTGTTGGAACCATAGTGTTCCCTGCCAGAGGGCGGCAGTCAAGACTAACCTGTCATTTAGAAGTGGTGGTCTTCACTACGCCTCTCTCCTTGTGGTTGGCTTTTTAAAAAAATAAAATTTTATTGAGTATTTGCATAGGTAATACAGGTATGAGGTACAAAATTAAAAGATGCAAAACCGTGTGTACAATGAAAAGATTTTTCCTCCGTTGCTAGCCTTCCATTTTCCCCTCACTGGAGACAACCATTTTTATTGCTTTTTTTTTTTCCTGTGTGTGTGTGTTTTGACACTGGCTTCCAAAGGATTCTCTTACCTGTTGTACTTTGTTTTTCATTTTTATTTATTTTTAAGTTTTTATTGGGGAACAGTATGTTTCTCCAGGGCCCATCAGCTCCAGGTTTTTGTCCTTCAATCTAGTTGTGGAGGGCGCAGCTCAGCTCCAAGTCCAGTCGCCGTTTTCAATCTTTAGTTGCAGGGGGTGCAGCCCACCATCCCATGCGGGAATTGAACTGGCAACCCTGTCGTTCAGAGCTCACACGCTAACGTCGTTCAGAGCTCAACTGAGCCATCAGGCCGGCCTACCTATTGTACTTTAGAATGGCAGGAAACTGAATGACTCATGTTCAGATATTTTTTCTTTCTTTCTTGAAGCTCGTTGGCATTTCTTCCTCTCACCTTTCCAGTGGTAAGTGTTGAAATTTGCTTTTTTCACTTTATCATGGCACTTTCCTGTTTTTTTCTTTTTCTCTTTTTGGTCTTTCAGTTTTTAAGAAATGGCTTTGGTATCTCTTTCAAAGAGTTGTGATGATTACAAGCTAATTTTTGTGAAAGTGCCTGGCACATAATAGTTGATCAATAAATATTTCCTTTTATCCCTTCTCTCTCTCCTACTAGTAGTGTGTATAAAATAAAAAAGACAAAAAAAAATTGTGAACCAGGCAATGCAGTGGATTCCAAAATTAAGAGTAAGCTTGGATAAGTTGCAGTGTTTCTTGCTGAATCCATTCATTTGAATACAAATAAGTTATTTTCTAGTGGATGGGGGGAGGGGGGGTTGTCACTGTGTGAGGGATATAAATGATAAATGTCTAACTATTACATTGTTTTGTGCACCTGAAACGAATAAAAAAAGTTATAAAAAATAAGTTATTTTCATTCTTTGAATTTACTTTGCTCAGATACACACACGCACACACAATATTTTTTTTTAAAGGAGGGCACAGCTCACAGTGGCCCACAGGGGATTGAACCGGAAACCTTATTGTTAAGAACACCATGCTGTAACCAACTGAGCTAATTAGCCACCCCTGCTCAGATATTAAAAAAAAATTCCTCAAGGCTACTCTTGGTTTTTTCCCTCATATAACTTCATCAGGTTGGCTATGTAAACCCCAAACACGTTTTTGAAGATATCTTTGCAAAATGTTCCTCATCACTGTGGCGGATATGTGCCTAGTGTCCAGATTTTGGGCTTCCCACCTGTGTTGTTCTTACGGTGTGTCCTCCAAGGACACTTCGTGTCCTCGTGCTTAAGGCATAGGTGTATTGGCTTTCTGTTAAGTGTGTTACAACTAACCCTAGTATTTCAATCCTAATCTAAGACCGATTTCCTTCCACTTAGAGTTAATATGTATGAACTTCTAGTGAAGTTGTCTTTGCTTCAGAAGAAAAATGCTATAACACAGAGGTGTTGTAGGATTTTAGTGAATGGCTTTTGAAGACGAAAAGAATTTTATAATGTTATGTCATTAGAATGTTTATCATCGGCCTGGAAAACTATCTGGCGTATAAAACAAAACTTCCAGACTTATCCATTCTTTTTGATATTATAAACGGGCTTCTCAACATTACATGTTTGCCCAAAAGATCTGATAATTAAAGGTAAATTTAAAGTAGACAATTTCCCATTCATTCTCTGACCCGAGTGCAAGGCTGTCCTTCTTTCTGAGGAGTGACCTTTCTTTTACAAAAGTGAGCCGCAACTCTTTGTGACGTTTTTCTATGTTTATATTTTCATTCTGGGAGTTTTTCAAATGCTGACTTTCTCAGAAACCCCGTGGCTCTCATCGGTCCTCCTTGCCTTCCTGTAGCCACAGGTCATCAGACCGCTTGTCCAGTTGTCCCCATTCCATGCTGTCACATTCTCACATTGAGAAGTGAGTTGGTACATTACCCTTAACTAAGCCACACACTTTGTTCAGAGTTCACTCGTTATCCCATTAATATGCTTTTTTTGTTCCAGAATCCAATCCAGGGTACCACATTTCATTTAATTGTCCTGCCTCCCCATCTCCTGTGTATGCCAGTTTTTCAGTCTTTCTTTGATTTTCATGATCTTGAGAGTTTTGAGGAGTCTAGTCAGATATTTTGTAGAATATCCCGCAATTTATTGGACCTTTTTCTTACGATTAGACTGGGCTTACGGGTTTGGGAAGAACCCCTCACATCTTATCACACTGGAGTGGGGGTGTACATGCTATCATGACTTGTTGCTGGTGATGTGAACCTTGATTACACGGCCAAGGTAAAGTTTCCAGGTTTCTGTACTGTAAGGATACCCCACCCCCTTTCCTGCTGTATTCTTTGGAATCAAGTTACTAAATTCAGCTCATACTCAGGTGTGAGGAACTAAGCGCCACCTCCTGGAGGAAGGGAGTATTTACACCAATTATTCGAAATTATGTAGGCAAGCGGCTTTTTCTATGAAATATCTTTGCCCATTTTCCGGTTGGCTCATTAGGCTTTTTATTTGATTTTAAAAAGAAGCACTTTACATAGGCTCTCCATAAGTATTTGGATAAATTACTGAACTTAGCTATTTTCATATGAATAAGTAGGCTTGTTTTGTTGATAGAAAGTTATGAGATCTCTACTATCAAAACAAATATATCTAGACCATATCAGCATTTATAAGTATCTGGGTACATGAATCATTAGGCCCAAAGTCTTTCATTTTTATATTGGCTATTCTGGTGGCAGATAACGTATTAACAGCAACAGCAAAAAAATTCACCTTGTTTTACCAACAAAAAAAATTCACCTTGGTTTACCAACAAAAAAACTCACCTTGTTTTATCAGGAAATTCCTGTGTGAAGTGCCACAGAATACCAGGACGAGGAATCATACTTATTTCTTAAACAAGGAAGGTCTGGGCTGAATGTAATCACGTGTGGTCAAGAGAAGTCTGAGCTGGAATTGGGATGGGAGGCTGCACTAAAGAGTTAGCCTCGGCACTGTGTCACCTTGGGCAAGACACTGCATGTCTCTAGATTAAATTCAGCAACCTCCATCTATGAAGTTCTTTTTAGCTGTAATATTCTGAGTCAGTTTCTGAGTTTGCATGGATTTTGGAGAAGTTCTTACACGGTACTGTGAAGTAGCACTGTGTGTGGACAGTACAGGGAGATAGATGTTTCTTGCTGCTGTTTATGGAATAGATTTGAATTTGGAGGCGAGGAGAGGAGGCCGGAAGTTTGATAAGGATGCTGTTGCCACCTGAACAAGCCACGTAGGGCCTAGATCAATAATGTTTGGGAATGTAGGAGAAGAAAACCATAGCGAAGAAGTATGAAGTTATGTTCAGTTATTTTAGTTTTTTGTTTGTTTGCTATTTTTTTGCTTATCTTACTCCAAACATTGGCATTCGTAATAAGAACAATCGATTATTTGGTGAGTAGAGTGCTCATGGTGTGTGCCAAGGCATTAAGTAAGTACTTTACGTATATTATCTCATTTAATTCTTTCACTGTGAGGTAGAGACTCTTTAAACCACCTTTTCCAGATGAGAAAGTAAAGGCTTCTTTCTAAGGAACTTTTCCAGTGTCTTAAACGTTGTAGGTGGCAGACCTGGAATTCTAACTTATGATAGTTTGAGTTTAGAGCCCATCTATTTAACTAGCTCATCTTAATAGGTTTTTTGTGGATGTGAACCAAAGTTTTGAGGTGTGATCAAACAGTATGGTAAATGTTTAAATTTAAAAAATTTATTACAGTAAAAGACACATTGCCATTAATCCCTCTCAAAATACCCTTACTTCCAACACACTTATCCCATCATTCTTGCCACCTTCTGAAGCAGTTCTGGAAGTCCTCATTCATGAGTATCTTTAGTTGCGCTGTTGTGTTTGCCTTGATGTCCTGAATCCATTCAAGATGTTTACCTTTCATAGTCGTTTTGACTTTGGTGAAGAGCCAGAAGTCGCAAGGTGCCAGATCTGGTGAATAAAGTGAATGAGGACGCACCATAATGTTTTTATTTGACAGAAATTGCCAACCAGAGTGATGTGTGACACAGAGCCTTTCCATTGTGATCAAACAATACGGTGAATGCTGTTGCCAGAAAGGCAGGGATCTTCAATATGGGCAGTGAGGCATCGAACCTTTGTAACAGTGTGTGGCAAGTTTCAACTTGTTCAATGCAGTCAGTCGGGTGTGAGCTACGGTTGAGAGAAGGTGTATTTTAAGTGTGCCGTGAATCATCCTCCATCATGATAATGCTCCGTGTCACACATCAACAAAGAGATAGGAAACATAAGAATGGAGATAGAAAATATAAAAAAGAACCAGAGATATGAAGGATACAAAAACTGAAATGAAGAATAGAGGGAATCAATAGTAGATTAGGTGAAGCAGAGGATTGAATCAGTGATTTAGAAGATAAGGTAGCAGAAAACACCCAATCAGAACAGCAAAAAGAAAAAAGAATCCAAAAACGTGAGGATAGTTTAAGGGGCCTCTGGGACAACATCAAGCATACCAACATTCACATTTTGGGGTACTGGAAGGAGAAGAGGGAGGGCAAGAAATTGAAAACATATTTAAAGAAATAAAAAAACTTCCCTAATCTGACAAAGGAAGTAGACATACAAGCCCAGGAAGTGCAGAGTCCCAAACAAGATGAACCCAAACAGGCCCACACCAACACACATCATAATTAAAATGCCAAAGGTTAAAGAGCAAGAGAGATTCTTAAAAGCAGCAAGACAAAAGCAGTTAGTTACCTACAGGGAAGCTCCCATAAGACTATCAGCTGATTTCTCAAATCAGAAGGGATTGACACAAAATATTCAATGTGATGAAAAGCAAGGACCTATAACCAAGATTACTCCACCCAGCACAGTTATTGCTTAGAATCCAAAGACAGATAAAGAACTTCCCAGACAAGAAAAAGCTATAATTGAAAACTAAAAAATTATTTTATAAAAATGAAAAGAAAAATAAAGAAGATGGCAGCATTAGGTTTTCTGCCATTATTAGTGTCATTACCAGATTAGTATGCTTATGTGAGATTGTATGGTAATTTTCATTCATATTAAGGATAGGCGTTTCCTTAATATGGTATGACAAGTATAAATTACAATCATAAATTGGTTCAGGTTTGTTTTTAAGAGAAAACAATTGGTAAAATTGTATATTGTGATATTGCTAAGCTCTTCAGGGCTATAATGTGGTTTTATTTTTGGATAGGTGTTGCTCTTTGAATTAGAGTAGTCATAGTTGTAGCTTCAGACTGCATGTACAATGTAAGATTATTGCTCACAGGAATGGAATGGTACTCTAGAAAAGTCTATTATTAAATTGTGTTCATATCATTACATGTCAAAAAGAGAGGCATTCCCTAATTCCTGTTTTAATTTACAATGGCAAGTTTTTTTTGTTAATTTGGTTCTATGCTGTCTGAAACTTAGCTTATTTGTTTTAAGTCTTTAACCTTTGAGGGCAAAGAGCTTTTACATTGCTCTTGGGTCTGATTAGGTTGATGTCATTTTAGTCAGAAATTATGTCTGCTGTACACTTGTCTTACTTCGAGCAGTGCTTTGTTTAGATTGCATGGGACCAGGAACGTGCAAACATTTTCAAAGGGATAAAGTGCTGTAAAAGAGATTGTGGAGGTAGGAATCTAATAAAATCCTCACAAATCTGAATTAGTTATGGAAAAGTCAGTAATAATTATGGAGGTTTTTAAAAATCTCACCCACAGTGCTGTTTTTTATTCCACTGAAAGCATGAATGTTTATTTCTTCTTCTTTCATTAAACTATGTCAGTGGTTTTATACTCAGCATTCCCTAACCTTGTAAGACTTCAGAGGCAAGAAAATTCAGAAAAATGTAGTCAACATCATAACCATCCATGAAGTGTTAAGCTTTGGGAAAAGCACAGCGGAGAGAACCTCGAAGCGCAGTAGGTGCTCTCGTTAGAGGTGAGCACAGGAGACGTGCACTTGCAGGTGAGACGGGTAAGAACCGGCCACGTCAGGGTTTTAGTACAGTGTATGTAGTTATGTTTACGGAAACGTAATTCTAATGGACATGCATGGTTATTTTGGATGGTTCTGGAATGAACCTCCAGGGCCTCAGTGGGCTGTTGAGGCCAGGACGTTGTGGACGTCACTCATTGGTAGGCACGTAACACGCACACTGTCTCCCCACGGTCATGGCGTGTACTTCCTTCCCCAGCTTCTGTTCGTGTGCGCGGTTTCTGCTGGAGCGCTGTACCAAACTTTGCAAGTCTCTTGTTGTTGGACGTTTGAGTTGTTCCCAGTATCTTGCTGTTTCTGGTAGCACTTGATAAACAATTTTGTAGGTGAGTTTTTTTATAGCTCTGTGATTATTTCGTTTTAGGGTAAGTTGCTAGAGGCTGTGGTAAACATTGCCAAACTGCCCTTCTGAAAGCCTGCACTAATTTACAGTACACCACTGTCAACCTTTTGGGTGGCCATTTTTTCTGTACCCCTTTGTAACATCCTGTTCTGCCAAACTTTTAGAAAGAATTCCATGTTCTCTTTTTTCCAACTCAGCTCTGTATTAGGAAACTCTGATAACATGGGTATGATTTTAAAGATACGTCCTCAGCTAGCGATTCAGTAATTGAAGTTTTCACCAGGCTGTGGAGAAGTGGTGGTGATTTCGGGACTGTTGTTACAGGGTAAACTGGGCCTGTGTTTTCTTACGGTGGTGGTGCGTCCCCATTAGCAGACTGTGGCTGCGGGGCTTTTTTCTCTCCGAGCACTCGTGGTGAAATACCAATACAGGCAGACCTCGTTTTATTGAGCTTTGCTTTATTGTGCTTTGCACACACTACACTTTTGACACATTGAAGGTAAGACCGTCCATCAGCAAAAAGGTTTAGATAACTGTTAGAATTTTTTTATCAATGAAGTGTTTTTCATTAAGATGTGTACATTGTTTTAGACATATGGCTATTGCACACTTAATACTCTATGGTATAGTTTAAACATAATTTTTATATCTACTGGGAAGTCAAAATGGTGTGAGTCAGTTTCTTGAGAGAATCGCTTTATTGCAGTGGTCTGGAACCAAACCCACAGCATTTCCAGGGTGTGTGTGTGGTCGTCCCCATTCAGATTAGTGCTTTTGTGGCATTATTGGGAGAGCAGTGTTAAGGAAAACGGGGATCCAAAGCATAAAATGTTCCACTATGAAATGATTTGGTCTCTGAAGTATTTTGTCCCTCTTTTTTTTTTGGTTTAACGATATGTGCTGATATTACATTGGTGTTAAATGATGAGTTTGTTAAATTGATAACACGGAAGGAAAGTGTGTTTTCTCTAGAGAAGACTAATTCAGAGTTCGAGACATTTGTAGGTTACGGAGAATGAGAGAATAAGATGTTAATAGTTAGAGACTGGGCACACAAGTCCAGTTTCTAGTGTAGACAGTTACTTTAGCAGCATTTGATGAGAATTGGACTTCCTTCTTGGGGAATCAGGAAAGGGACATAGGTCAGGCATTGACTGGGCGTAGGTTACTGGACAGTGATGTAACCAGTTCTGTGCTCAGTGTTGTCCACTTGGAATATTGAGACTCACAGTATGTTTGAAACGGCCTCCCTGTAGGAATGGACCGTGCCTGCAGAGGGCGGAGCGCTAGTGTGAAAAGGGGAGGGAGGGCTGCGTTCCAGAGGCCGGACTGCGAGAGGTGCTGCTGGTTTTCACACCTGGCAGCAGCCTGGATAGCTGCTGTGAAAGAAAGGGAACAGAAGAGTGGACTACTCCCTTTCTAAAACTTTCCATTAATTGGCCACCTAACTTGTTACTTCGTGCATATTAATTTACTCAGCTTTTATGAAGCACCTATCATGTGCCAGACAGCGAAGATACAGGGTCTCAAGAACCTTAGTCTAGCTAGCAGGGGAGACAGAAGAGAATAATTGCTATTATTTATTGTTAATAAGTGTGTACCAGGTACTTAATATGTACCCTTTCTAATCCTCACAGAAACGTGGGCACAAGGTGGCATTTTCCTTCCCCATTTTTCAACAGAGGTTGGTGAAGCTAAGTTCATAACACTCAGTGACAGAGTGGCTAAGGTGGGATTCAGACCCAGCAGGGGTTGAGTCTCAGAGAAGAGCCCAGATCCTGGCCAGTTTATGCTCTAGCACGAGTCACTTAAACCCTCTTTTCAAACAAAGTAGAACAGTTCTTATAGGGTTGTTTCGTGTTTTATAATTAGGTCTTACTAAAAATAATTAGTAATAATTATTAGGGACCCCCCCATCCATGGATTCACTTTTCACAGTTTCAGTTACCCATGGTCAACTGTGGTGCAAACATATTAAATGGAAAATTCCAGAAATAATTCATAAGTTTTAAATTGTGTGCCATTCTGAGTAGCGTGATAAAATCTCGCTCTGATCTGCTCTGTCCCTCCAGGACGAGAATCATCCCTCTGTCCAGCGTCTTCACACTGCATATGCTCCCCTCTCGTTAGTCACTTAGTAACCATCTCAGTGGTCAGATTGGTTATCAGAGAAAAAGAAAGAAGCACACACACAGACACTACACATTCACGTGACTTTTATTACAGTATATTATTATACCGTGTTTCCCCGAAAATAAGACCTAGCCAGACAGTCAGCTCTAATGTGTCTTTTGGAGCAAAAATTAATATTAGACCCGGTCTTATTTTACTATAAGACCGGGTCTAATATAATATATAATACCAGGTATAATGTAATGTAATATAATTAAAATAATATAATATAGTATACTATCATATCGGGTATAATATAATATAATACTGGGTCTTATATTAATTTTTGCTCCAAAAGATGCATTAGAGCTGATTGTCTGGCTAGGTCTTATTTTTGGGGTAACACGGTAATTGTTCTATTTTATTATTAGTTATTACTGTTAATCTCTTACTGTGCCTAATTTATAAATTAACTTTTATCCTAGGTCTATATGTATAGCATAAAACATAGTGTATAGAGGGGTTTGGTTCTATCCGCAGTTTCAAGCATCCGTGGGGGTCTTGGAATGTGTACCCCATGGATAAGGGGGCACGACAGTACTACCAGTGATAACTGAGTCTTACTTGCAAAGCCATTGCTCTTGCCACAACAGCAGGTGCTTTTATGCAAACCGTTACTGATGAGAGTCGAGGCTGGCCCGAGGATGGGCCTCAGTGTTACGGGACGTTGAGGACAGGTGGCCTGCTGACCTGGCCGAGGAGCGGGAGAGCCGACTTCCCAAGGGTCGTGGTCCTGGGGTTATCGTGACGTGAGGAGGAGTTAGCTGGTGGGGAAAGATGCTGGGGACGACAACACTGCAGTGAGGGACGTGGCAAGGGGAAAAGACGTGGGAAAGTAAAGGGCACAGCAATGGAATCACCATGGGGAGGACGCAGGAGTTGTGAGAAGGGTCATAAGGTTAGAAAGATCGGCTGGCAGGTTGTGGGGGGCCTGGGAATGCCGTGGGTTTTATGCCGGAGACAATGGGGGAGCTGTGGAGGGTTTTTTCCCAAAGTAAACTTCTTATTTTTAGAATGGTTTTAAATTTACAGAAGTTACAAATGTAGTACAGAGAATTTCCACATACTGTACCACACCCCGTTTCCCCTCTTATTAATGTCTTACATTAGTTATAATTAATGAACCAATATTGATTCATTAGTATTACTGGAAGCCATAGTAATTTATTCAGATTCCCTTCGTTTTTACTTAACGTCCTTTTTCTGTTCCAGGATCCCATCCAAGACACCACATTGCATTTAGTTGCCATGTCTCCTTAGGCTCCTCTTGGCTGTGACAGTTTAAGACTTTCCTCGTTTTTGATGACTTCAGCAGTTTGGAGGAGTACTAGTCAGGATTTTTGTAAAATGTTCTTCCACTGGGACTTGTCTGGTGTTTTTTCAATGGTTAGGGTGAGAGTTTGGGGAGGAAGACGAGCGAGGTGAGGCGCCTACCGAGGGCATATACTGTCAGCACGACCTCCCCACTGTGGGTGGGGACGGGCACCACGTGGCTGAGGTTGTATTTGTCAGCAGTCTCCACCCCACGCGTAGCCCTTCTACACTGTCCTCTTTTGCAGGAAGTCACTCTGCACAGTCCACTATGGAGCGGGAGGCAGGGCCGACCTCTGGAAGGGTATTAAGCATCGGAATGGTTTGATCTGAACTGTAATAGGGCTGTGCGCTGGGGCTTGGTTAGCCTGGGACCCGTTAGACAAGGTGAGACAAGATGAAGGTCTGCACTGAAGGCCGCGAGGAAAGCTGCCGGGGGCTCAGTGGGTGGGGGTTTGGGCCGGTGGGCGATGGAGGAGGAGGAGGAGACCAAGATGACGTGCAGGGATCTGGCGGGGTGTAATGAGGGCACGGCCTGTCAAGATGACTAACCACGGCTATGCTGCTTTCATCAGCTGGCAGAGGCGGGGTTTGTCAGGTTTCTCATTGAATTTAGGAGAACTTGCATGGAGTTCGAGTTTGTACGGGCCTTATAACATTCCTATGTTTATTGTAGATTTTAATAGCAAAGAGCTGGTAATTGAAAAACTGCGCACTTATTCCAGCATAAACTTGTAGCATTTTAAAAAGGAAGAGCCTAGAGGAGAGGGAGCCAGACAAAGAAGTGTATACTTTGATTGTAGGAAGATACAAGTAAACACCAAAATTGCTTCTGATTTCTTTGTTTAATGGAGGACAAATGGTTGTCATTTGAAAATTCTTAAGCCTTTTTAAGTGTTAAAATACTTAATGGGATAATATCCTGAGGAGGAAACATGTATTTATGTATACTCTGGCTTTTGATCTGTTTTTAGACTTCTGATAATTGATGGTGTCTCTGAAAAGTGGGCAGTGTACATACAGTTAACAACGGGCCCTGGAATCTACTGCTCAGGTCTGACCCTCAGTTCTATTGCTCTTAGGTGTGATGTGGGACAAGTTACTTTCTCTCTCTGTGCCTTAATTTTCTCATCTGTTAAACGGGGATAGTGACAGTAGCGACCTCATAGAGTTGTTAGGGAGACTGAATGAGCTAATGCATGGAAAAGTACACAGTGCCTGGTACGTAGTAAATGTGTGTTAGTTATAACAGCAGTAGTAATATTATGCTAGTGCTCTTTAGGTTGATCTCCATTTCTTTCTGAATGCCCAAAATCAGAAGCCCAAAATTTTGGAGTCACAGAATGATTGTTTTCCACAAAATTTTTATCACAAAATGATAACATAAGGTTAAATTTATGGATGCTTAGCTTCTCGGGATAGAGTGACAGTATGGGTAGACAGTGGGTACATTTAAGAATAAGAATTTATCAGTTTCTAAAACTTTATCCCTTTATTCCTTTCTTGATTAGTACCGGTGAGTAGTCTATCCTACTCTATATTTGGAATTCTATGTGTCTTTTTTGTTTTTGATTTTGTTTTCAAACTTTAAGTTTTTTATTGGGGAATATTGTGTGTTTCTCCAGGACCCATCAGCTCCAAGTCGTTGTCCTTCAGTCTGGTTGTGGAGGGCGCAGCTCAGCTCTAAGTCCAGTGGCTGTTTTCAATCTTAGTTGCAGGGGGCGCAGCCCACCATCCCATGTGGGAATTGAACCGGCAACCTTGTTGTTGAGAGCTTGCGCTCTTAACCAACTGAGCCATCCGGCTGCCCCTCCAGAAGCTCAGCGGCAGTCCGTTGTCTTCAATCTAGTTGTGGACGGTGCAGCTCACTGGTCCATGTGGGAATCGAACCGGCAACCCCGCTGTTCAGAGCTTGCGCTCTAACTAACTGAGCCATCCGGCCGCCCCTCCATGTGGATTTTTTTAATGGAGGTATCAGTATGACAGTGACAGTCATATGGAGATAGAATTGAACTTTTCAAGCAAACAGCCATCTTATTTATGGGAGCTGGTTTAAGATAGTCTGATACTATGGAGATATGGTTATTAAGGTGGATATAATGACCAGAGCGCTCTGTATATAGACGGTTATAGCTTTTAAACTTCACTTTCTTATCAGGAACTTGAGCAGGAAGATAGCATTTGATTCATAGCTCATTATGCTATTACTGCTGTTTTCATACTTGTTCATTAAGCTTCTGGTAAGATGAAAACATTTAAGAGTTAGGATCGTGGAAAACAAGACATGTGTTGCTAAAACCTGTAATTGTGAGCATATCTGAACATGGCAAGGTTATCCTGTATGACTATGGCCAGAAAAGCATCGTTGGAGGGAAATGGCACACCGTTTCAGTTCTGGGTGCTCTTTCTCCCTGTCCTTCTCTCTGTGTTGATCCATTTGGCCAGCCTCTTGCTTATCTTCCCTTATTGTTCTGCCTCAAGTCATCCAGGGCATAGTGTGGACCCTGAGTGGTAGACCAAGCCCCTCCCCCTCCCCCCTGCAGACTTAAAACAAAGAGAGCTTTTCAGGGTGTGGGGGAGATGTTCTGAGAGCAGGGGAACCGAGATGGATGGTTCCCATGCCGTGGAGGGGCTGATAGTAACCGTTCTTTCCTTTCCAGTCACGTTGTTGGTTTTCAGTGCCATGTACAGCCATCGAGGCACCTGACCTTGACCAGTGCACACAGCGGCCTGGTTTACCTTGCTTAGGGGGCTGCAGTGTGTTTGTATACCACTCATTTCACCTTTCTGTGCTTGTCTCTTCACATATAACCTGGGGATGGTGCTATTTGTCTCAGTTTGTGTGTGTGTGAGGAATAGATGGGTTAATACATATGAAGAGTTTGGGCTGTGCCTTTTTAAACGTTGCTCCTAGTACGACCACCACTCTAAGAGAAAAGAGTAGAATGCATATATAACCTCGTACAACAACAATCCTTTTGCTTAAATTCTCAAATTTTGGCATAATGTTTATAATATGTAATCTTTAATTTCAAATAGATCTGGAATTGTATCCACTTTTTTGATTCCTAAAATTATTTGTACCTTCTCTTATTTTTCTTTATCAAATTCTGCAAAGGTTAGTCTATTAGGTTTTTCAAGAGACCAACTTTAGCTTTGTTATTAATCAGTGTTCCGTTTGGTTAATTAATTTCTGCTCTTTTTGTGTACCTTCCTCCTTTTCTTGGATTTATTCTGTTGTTCTTCCCATGTTCTTAAGTTGGATGCTTAGCAGAGTAATTTTTAGCCACTATAATTTATTATAAGCATTTACAGCTAAAATTTTTTGGTAAGCGTAACCTCTTCCATTGTTTCTCATAAGTTTGTAGTCTTTCAATTTTACGTAATTTTAACTTTTTTGTCAGGATTTCTTCCTTGACGCAGGATAATTGAAGAATATTTTATCATTTCTGAATGTATGGAGTTTATGATTTAGCTTTTAATTTTATTGTGGTTAGATGGTGTAATGTACCAAAGGTGCCAAAAAAATGTATACAAGTGGACACTTTGGTCAGTGTTGCTCAAGCAGTAGTTGCCATAATCAGAAGTGTCTGGACACTGATGGTAAACACTTTGAGCACCTCTTATAATTGCAGAAGGAAACGTGACTTGTATTCATCTTTTGTTAGCGGTATGTATTGAGTATTACAATTTTAGTACAGTTTTCCTTTCTTAAAATGTGTACACATTTTGTTGGCACCCTCTGTATATGCTTCCTATTCTTTGGAATGTGTTTAGAAGTGCTTTGTACATGGTCAGTTTTTGTAAATACTTTGTAAGTTTGAGAAGAATGTTCATACTTTTATTGATACAGCCTTCAAAAAAGTATGTCCAGTAAATAAAACTTGTTTGTGTTTAGATCTTTTAATTTTTGTTTGGCCTGTTAACAGATGTATTAATCTCGGTATGATGTTGTTTTTGTCAACATCCCATTTTTCCATCAATTTTTGCCATATTTATTTTGAGACTTCTTTGTTACGACCGTATAAAATTATAATTGTCTTGTCATTTTCCTTTCTTTTATTCTACTCTTAAGTTTTTTTGTTGTGGTTTTGTTCGTTAAAGAGTCTTTCGTTATTCTGCCTTCTACTGGTTTGGAAGTTTATATATACTTTTTAGTAGCTATTCTTGAAATTTTGCTATACACACCTAATTTAACATCTACAGTTAATCTTTAAACTTTAGAACAGTTTAGTTATGATCTACTATCCGAGTTACATGTTATTGTCCAGAGTTTTAGTTCTGTTCTTTTTCAAAACTCCTTCAATTGGACATATTTTTATTTTTTACAGGCAGCATTTACAAAATCTTGTTTACCTGCGATTTCTTTTTTGCATATCAACCTTCCTTTCAGGATTTATTTTGTCCCTGAGCATATTCTTTAGAGTAGGTAAAATCACCCAAAGTTTTTGTTACTGTGAAAACATTTTCATTTTGCCCGTGTTTCTTGACCCAGGATAATTGAAGAATATTTTGTCATTTCTGAATGTATAGAGATTTATGATTTAGCTTTTAATTGCATTGTGGTTAGGCAGTGTGATGTACCGTTTGGTAGGATACATTCTAAGATTTCCTCTCAGCACTGTAAAGATATTATTCCACTATCTCTGGCTTCTATTGCTACTGGGAATTTTACTGTCAGTCTGTCATTTATTTGTAGGTGATTTGTCTCTTTCTCCCAGGCTTTTAAAATTTACACTAACCTTTACAGTAAAGGTCTTTTTTGAAGATATAATTGACATGTAATAAAATGCACAGATCTTAAGTGTTGACTGAGGTTTGACAGTTCTTTATATACCTATGCAGCTGCCACCTCAAGGTAAAGAACATCTCTGTCCCCTCAGATAGTTCTCTCGTACCCCTTTCCAGTTAGCACCCCTTCTCTCCCATTCACACCATCCACATGATAGTTTTTATTGTACTTGGATTTCATGTTAATAGAATCATGTACTATGTACTCTTTAGTATCTGGGATTTTTTCCCCTCTTTTTTTGTTTTTGAGATTAATCCATGTTGTTGTTTGTATCAGCAGTTTGTTCCTTTTTATTTCTGTGTAGCATTCCTTTGTTAAATATGCCTCTTATTTGTTACTTCACTCTCCTGTTGGTGGACCCTTGGATTGTTTCTAGTTTTTAGCTCTTATGAATAAGGCCGCTGTTAACATTATTTTTGTGGATAAACGTTTAATTTTTCTTGCGTAAATAAAATATAAGGGGTTGAAATGCTGGGTAACAAGATAGTTTTAAGCCCAACTTTATAAGAAATTATCTCAGACTGTTATTAAGACATCTCTTTTGGTCGCTGCCATTCTTCAGTTTTACCGTAATGGACCTGCGTGTGGTTTCCTTTTTAGTCATTTGCTCAGTGAACATACTTCCTGTGTCTGTGGATTTATGTATTTCATCATATCCATAAAGTTATTAGGTTTTATGGCATCAAATATTGCCTCCTCAAATCTGTATTCTTTTTCTGGGACCCTGATTAGACATGTTGATCTTACTTTTTTCGTCCTCCATAATTCTTAACCTATCTTTTATATTTTTTATATTAACTGCGTTGTGAATAATGTTTTAGACTTACAGCTCTTCAACTAAGCTAACCTGCTGCTTAATTTATCCATTGAGTTTTTTGTTTGGACAATTATAGGTTTCTATTTTTAAAGTACTGGCTGGTTCTTTTTCAAACCTCTCTGGTAATTTTTGATGCTGTTTTGTTGCTTACTCATTTTTGTGATTCCAACTTCAATTTTCTTAAACATTTCATGCGTATTTATACTTCTGTATTTGTTAATTACAACATCTAAAGTCTGGTATCTACAAACTCACTGACAGTGTTTTGTTGGAGTACTTGCCGTCTTTTGAATGTGAGCCCATGTTGGTTGATCTTTCTGTGGCAATCTGAGAGCCTAATCCTGCAGGAAAGTTAGCTCTTTTTTTCCTTCTGTTTGGCCAAGGAGAGCACAAAGAAGATAGTCTTGCTTTATAGTTACAGGTTTTTAAAGTTGTTTGTTTGTTGCCCAAGTGTTTTTGGGCCCTATGTCTGTGATAACGGGCCTCACTATTTAGTGCCTCACTAAATTTTGTGAGTGTAAGATCTAATTTACTAAAACTGTGTCTGATTTTGCTTTCTTTACTGCCATCATAATGGATGTCCCTGTCAGAACTCAGAGTTCTTAAATTCTGAAGATATATTTAGTTTACCTTTTGTAAGTAATTTGTACAGTATTCCTGTTTTCAGGAAAAGAGCAACATAAGAGATAAAATTATTATGAAATGATTCTTCAAGTTTTAAATGAATTTACTTAGTATTTTTCTTTAAAAGAAAAATAAGTACTATTTGAATGTATTCTTAGGATAAAAATCCAAACAATAAGGAAATATGTGGTGCAAAATTACAACTTCCATTTTTCTTCCCAGCCCAGTTCACCACTTCTTTCCTAGGAATTGTCCACTGTTTAAATTTACAGGGTGGTTTGTCTTATCTATAGTTTGATATGTTTGCTTTTTAATTCATTTATTCATAAAGAAATACATCGGCTAAAAACAATTAAACCGAGTATTCTCACTTGCTTTTTATAACAGCTTTATTGAGATATAATTCACAAAACATACAATTCACTTGTTTAAAATGTACAATTCAATGGATTTTAGTATATTCACAGATTTGTGCACCCATCACTACAGTCAATTTCAGGCCATTCTCATCACCCCATAAAGAAACGCTATACCCATTAGCAGTCGCTCCCCGTTTCTCCCAAGCTCTCCACACCCTCTGGCAACCACTAATCTACTTTCTGTGTCTATAGAGTTGCCTATTCTGGACATTTCATATAAATGGAATAATACAGTATGTTTTTGTGTGTGTGTCTGACTGGCTGCTTTCACTTAGCATAATGTTTTCAGGTTTCAGTCATACTGAGCGTTGATTAGTACTAAGTTCCTTTTTATGGCAGTAAAATATTCCATCATATGGATCTACTACATATACTATATATTCATCAGCTGGTGGACATGTGGCTTGTTTCCTCCACCTTTTGGCTGTTATGAATAATGCTGCTGCAAACATTTGTGTACAAGTTTTTATGTGGGCATAGGTTTTCATTTCTCAGGGCTGCATACCCAGAAATGAAATTGCTGGGGTATATGGTAATTCTACATTTAACCTTTTGAAGAACTGCTAGACTGTTTTTCCAAAGTGGCCACACCATTTTACATTCTCCTTCTAATCAAATAATCCAATAGACAAGTGGGCAAAGTATCTGAATAGATATTTCTCCAGGGAACATATAAAAATGGCCAATAAGCATATCAAATATGCTCAACATCCTTAGTCATCGGAGAAATGCAAATCAAAACCACAGCGAGACACCACTTCACACCCACTGGCTAGAATCAAAAAGTCAGATAATAACAAATGTTGGAAAAGATGTGGAGAAATTGGAATCCTCGTATACTGCCAGTGGGAACATAAAAATGTAAGTGTAAATTGTTGCTTTAGTCCCAAACAGTTGGCAGACACAATATATGTTACAGAATGAGGAATAATTAATTCCAGGTTTCAGGGCAGAAAAAAAGATACACTTGAAGAGTGTTTCCCGGAGCGTGGGACAAGATTAGATTATTTCTTTTTCTTCGTCTTTATTCTTTTTAAAAAAGTGTTTTTAAATTCTACACATAAATACTACAGAAAAATAGTATTTGCCTACCTACCACCCAGATTTGCATTAAGCAGGGGAGCATTACAGATAACAGCCAAAGCATGACAGCCCGTTCTTAGAGTGGCTGTTACTGATTTTTCCCCCCTTTCTTCCGCCTCCTCCTACTCTGTTTCAAGCCGTTGTTTCTCAGTCTAGTTGTGTAGGACACAGCCCCCTGTGCCCATGCTGGTGTTATGAGCCTTGCCCCCCGCCCCCCTCAGGCAGTCGGTCACCAGTCGGCAGCCGGCTGCTCCTGGCAGCACTCAGCAGCCCACGGCAGCTTAAATTGGCTGCCGGCCACTCACAGCAGCCTGAGGCAGCTCACACCACCCTCCCGCTGCTCATGGCAACCCAGCCCAGCTCCAGGGAGAGCTGTTGTTCACAATCTTAGCTGTAGAGGGCGCAGCTCACTGGCCCATGTGGGAATTGAATCAGCGACCTCGGTGTTACGAGCACGGCGCTCCAACCACCTGAGCCACTGGGCCAGCCGAATCTTTGGATTCTTGTTGAGTCACTGAAAAGTTACTCTGGAGGAGAAGGGTAAGCGTATTCAAAGCACACTTAAAGGATTCATATTTTAAAAGAATCTTTGAGGAATGTGCCACATGTGACTTCCTGTTTGGATGTCCCATGTCTGAAACCAGGGCATCATAGTAAATATTGCTTAAACCCTTGGGCACTGGAGCCATTCTGTCTGAGTTCAGTCCTGACTGCCTCCTTCTAGCTGAATGACCTGTTTAGTTTATTCATCTAACAAACAGGAATAATAATTGTACTTAATCTCATACGTACCTGTTTGTTAAATAAGTAATAGTAAAGTAGGAAAAGACTTAGAAGTAGAAATGTTTCTGCAGACTTCAGAGCCTCCTCTACCTCCACCCTCACCCTGTGATGGTAAGTGTGCAGGTTCCACTGGGGCAGATTTCAGTAAAGGAAAGGTGATGTCGTCATGTTCTGAGGTTTAAAAGACCAGAGTGGTATTGTTAATCATTACTTCTTCTGTTGGTTAAATTATAATAAGAATTTTTTTTTTTTTTATGTCTACCAAGCCAAATTAGCAAGACGCAGTCAAGAACGAGACAATCTGGGCATGCTGGTCTGGTCACCTAATCAGAATCTGTCAGAAGCAAAACGTAAGTTTTAGAGCACCTTTATTTTCCACCTTCTTATTAAATGCATAGCTTTAAATAAGCTTTTAGCCAAAAGTCTCTATATGTTACCTTTATCTTACATTTTTTAAGTAAATAATTTCAAGAGTTTGAAAGTATGTATTTCTTTACTGTGGCCTGTCATAATGATTTAAAGATTGTAACCTATGGTTTCATAATCTATTTTTTCAAAATGCTGTACAAGCTAATACTGAAGTAACTAGGAAGAAGGGCTCAGAGTGGGAAAAAAAATTGTGATGCAGTGTATAACTTCCTCAGCTGGGAATCTATAGATTTATAAAGATGAAGAATTGAACAGCTTTCTGATTCTAAGGATTACAGCGGGCAGATACGTGTTCTTGGAACGGCATTCTAATACAAGACCTTCAGCCTAACTAAAAGTAAACTTTGGAATCGGCTCTTTCATGTGTTTCAAATTTTATTAGGATGAATATTCTGAGCTACCTTGGATTTTTTTTGGGGTGGTGGTAGGGGTCCTATAGCTATTACTAATATTAATTGTATTTTCAGTTTGCTTTTTCAGCTTTTTTGTTCCCTCTGCTCAAATGATACCATGAAAGAATAACTTTTTATCTGATAAATTAATATAGTCTTTGCCATTTTCAGAGATTTTATTTTCTTCATAACTTGAAAGAGAGAAGAAAAACTAAATCCCCTTTTTGAGAATTTTTCAGTCGGGTCTATGAGTGGAATTAATGGGAATTTGTGCACTTGGAAATCACATGGCAGAGGTTTTTGGTATATGTGGTGTTTTTCTGGAGAAAAGGACGTCAGATCGTCAGTGAGGTCTTTGACAAGAAAAGCAAGTTCACAATTAATGCTCTAAAATGCGGCAGGGCTCAGACAAAGCCATCAGTGGAAAATGTTCCTCAGGAAACTGTTCAATGGTGAGTGAAGGCTGGAACTCTGAGGCTTTGATCAGGATTTCCCAAATGGTGATTTGCAGGTTTAAAGTAGGTGTTAACAGGTTTCCACTGTCAAATACGTGTGAGAAATGGAGTATATTAAATATCCTCATCTTGTATATCCAACATCCGAATTAGCATTTTAAGATGCAGAGGGCTCATACAGTAAAGAAACATGTTTAATTTGGGCCAATCAGGATCTCTTTTTGGGTGCAGTGCCCTCCATGGAACAAGGGAAATACAGCTCCTCTGAGCAGTGCTAAATCCAACAAGATAAAGCTGTCTCAGTATGATCTGACTTGAAGAGTGCCTTACCTCTGCCTGCACCAGGCAGCATGCTGCTTGACGAGTTATGGTGCAGAACAGGACAGCAGCAGCAGGAAGTGTGTCGGCGTTTCTGATGCCTTGACCGCGCTGGGAGGACCTCAAGTCGTTCCTGGTCCCCGCTTTGAGCACTTGAGTGACTTACAAAAGCAGTCTGTTCCCTTTTTGAACATGTTGTTCTTTCTAATAGAGAGCTGAAAAGCTGCCTGCCTGTAATTTTTAAAGCTGTATTTTCCTGAGCTCTGCTAAATAAGTCTGTTTCCATGTGAAGCTTTTGGATGTTCAGTCATCCTACCTCCCCTACCATCCCTGTCCAAATTAAATTGGTCTCGTTGTTTCAAGTGTTTTTCAAATTATTTTTTGTTTTTCAATTACAGTTGACATACAATATTATATTAGTTTCGGGTGTACAATATAGTGATTAGACATTTACATAACTTATGAAGTGATCGCCCTAATAAATGTAGTACCCACTTGGTACCACACATAGTTATTACCATATTATTGACGATATTCCCTGTGCGGTACTTTACATCCCCATGACTACTGTGTATTAACCAATTTGTACTTCTTATTCCTTTCCCCCTTTTCACCTATACCCTGAATATCTATCTATCTGGCAGCCATCAAAATGTTTTCTGTATCTATGAGTTTTTTTTCTGTCTTGTTTGTTCATTTATTTTGTTCTTTAGATTCCATATGTAAGAGATCATATGGTATTTATCCTTCTCTGTCTGACTTGTTCCACTCAGCATAATACCCTCTAGGTCCATCCATGTTGTTGCAGATGTCAAGATTTCATTTTTTTATGGCTGAGCAACATTTCATAGTATATATGTCCCACCTCCTCTTTATCCATTCATCCTGATGGACACCCAGGCTGCCTCCACATCTTGGCCATTGTAAACAATGCTGCAATGAACATACGGATGCACATGTACCCTCAAAGTAGCATTTTGGGTTTCTTTGAATAAATACCTAGAAGTGGGATTACTGGGTCTTTTTTTGTCTCTTGTTATAGCCTTTGTTTTAAAATCTATTTTGTCTATTGCTACCCAGCTTTATTTTTCATTTCCATTTTCATGAAATATCTTTTCCCCATCTCTTTACTTTCAGCCTGTGTGTGTCTTTTGATCTGAAATGAATCTCTTGCAGGCAGCATATGAAAGGGTCTTATCCGTTCATCCACCCTGTGTCTTTTAATTGGAGCATTTAATCCATTCACATTTAAAATAATTGTTGATAGTTATGTAGTTATTGCCATTTTATGATTCATATTTTTTAAAACTTTTTTTCTTCTTCTTAAAGAAGTCCCATTAATTTCATGTAATACTGGTTTGGTGGTGATGAACTCCTTTAGCTTTTTCTTGTCTGGGAAGTTCTTTTATCTGTCCTTTGATTCTAAATGTTAGCTTTGCTGCGTAGTTTAATCTTGGTTGCTAACTGCTTTTCTCTTGCTGCTTTTAAGATCCTCTCTTTGTCTTTAACCTTTGGCATTTTAATTACGATATGTCTTATGTGGGCCTGTTTGGGTTCATGCTCTTTGGGACTCTGCACTTCCTGGACTTGTGTGTCTGTTTCTTTTGCCAGGTTAGGGAAGTTTTCTGTCATTATTTCTTCAAATAGGTTTTCAGTTCCTAGCTCTTTCTCTTCTCTTTCTGGTACCCCTATGATGAGAATGTTGGTACGCGTGATGTTGTCCCAGAGGCCCCTTAAACTATCCTCAGGTTTTTGGATTCTTTTTTCTTTTTGCTGTTCTGATTGGGTGTTTTGGAGGCTATCTTAGCCTCCAAATTGCTGATTTGGTCCTCTGTTTCATCTAATCTGTTGACTCCCTCTAGTGTATTCTTCATTTCAATTATTGTATTCTTCATTTCTGGCTGATTCCTTTTTATGTTTTCTATTTCCATTTTTATGTTTCCTGTCTCTTTGTTGAAGTTCTCATTGAGATCACTGAGCATCCTTATAACTAGTGTTTAGAACTCTGTGTCTGGTAGATTGCTTGTCTCCATTTTGCTTAGTTCTTTATTTGGAACTTTGTTCTGATCTTTCATCTGGGACATGTTTCCTTGTCTCCTCATTTTGGCTACCTCCCTGTGGTTGTTACTATGTATTGGGTAGAGCTGCAAAGTCTCCCAGTGTTGGTAGAGTGGCCTTATGTAGTAGGTGTCCTGTGGAGCCCAGTAGCACAGTCTCGTCACCTGAGCCGGGTGCTCCAGGTGTGTCCCTTGTGTGGGTTGTATGTGCCCTCCTGTTGTAGTTGAGCCTTGATTGCTGTTGGCATGTGAGTGGGAGGGATTGACCCACAGGCCGATTGGTTGTGAGGACTGGCCGTGACTACAGTGGAGAAGCTTTTGTGCAGGAGCTGACCCTACAGACTCACTTTACTGGGGCTCTGGTGCCTGCTGAATCTGCCCTTTGGGTGTGTCATTTGTGGAGTTGGTTAGGTGGTACTCTGGTGTGGTCTAAAGGTGGCCACTGGGTTTGTTGGTTCTGAGGCCTCTTGGGAAGAGCTCTGGTGCAGGCCAAAGTCAGCCAGAGCCCCTTGGTATGAGCTACAAAGTGATCTGCAGATGGTTGCCACTTGTGCTGGGCTTGGAGGTGCCTGGGAGAGGCTAAGCTGTGAACCAAGGTCGGTTGCCACTATTGTTGGGCTTAGGGCTGCTCAGCAAGAGGTACAGGGCACCCCGAGGCCAAATGCTGCTTGTTTGGGGTTTATGAATCTTTGAGATATTTTAGGAAAGTCCACAGCATGAGCAAAGGCAGGTCATTTGTACAGAAAAGGCACTGGAAGTGGTGGGCCTGCAAGTTGGGTGGGGCAGGGTCTCAGGGAATCACCAGGGTGGGACTAATGGTGTTAGCTAAGTTGATGGAGACTCATATATAACACCCGCCTGTTTCTGCAGGCTGTGTGTGGGGAAGGCTCAACAAAGGAATAGTGGTCTCTGCCAGCACTTCCATCTGGGAGAAAGCCACTGTACTGCCCCAGTGCTGGAGCTCAGAGCAAGTGAGTCCATCGAGAGTACATTCGTAGGCGGTCCCTTTAAGAGGATTGCCTGGGACTCCAGCCACCCTCCCTCCGTCTCACTCAGCCAAAATCCCCGCTGGTTTTCACAGGCAGAATTATGGGGACTTCTCTTCCGGCATTGGAACTGTGGGCTAGGGTGCCTGGTATGGGGTTGGGACCCCTTGCTTCCCGAAGGGAGATCTCTGTATCCGAGATAGTCCTCCCAATTTTCAATTGCCTCACGTGGGTGTAGAACCAGCCTGTTCCACATCTCCGCCTCCTACCAGTCTCAACATGGCTTCTTCTGTATGTCCTAAGTTACAGGATTTCTGTTCAGCTAGACTTCCCGGCAATTTTCAGTGATGGTTCTGTAGTTTTGTTGTAATCATGAGCGTTTACCTTATCCGCTATCTTGACTGGAAGTCCTCAAGTGTTTTTAGATGGTTTGATTTTGCTGTCTCTTTTCATCTCTGTTGTTCTTCTGGATGTATTCCAGTTGGTCACAATGCCCATCTTAAATTGTGGTGCCCAGGACTGAATATTCAGAATAGTGAGCAATTTGTTGAGACTTTTATGCCAAGCACTGTACTAAAATACTTTTTGTGTTCCTATATCATTTAATCTTCACAATAACCCCAGAGGAAGTTTTTGTCCCCATTTTATAGATGGCATTCCTTGGGCTTGCTGATTCTTCCCCTTGGTTCGTGCTCTAAACGCATCTCTCAGATTGAATTCATTAAATTTCAGTCACTTCTTTATTTTAGCCACTATCCTGTTATTACAGTTCAAGATTGTGTTAGTGCCTCCTGCTATTGTATTACCTGTTGACATCTTTGGAGTCAGAATTTAATTTTAATGTTATCTTATTTTTGCTAGACCTCACAGTAAAGAGCAGAATATGAAAAGTTAATAGGCTCCTAAACAATGGTAGTGCCTAAAATAAATTTGCAGGTCTAATGTAAGCCCTGCCTGTATTGGTTAAAACTTTAAACTTTAAAAACTAATCTAAAAGTATCATTTATATATTGTTGAAAGTTTGGAAGATACAGAAAAGCATAAAGAAACAGTTCACTCATTATTCCATTATCCAGAGAAAATTTAAACATTCTGCGATGTTTTTCCACTCCTTTCTTCCCCCCGTGTGCATATTTACGTACATGAGATAATGGTATTTCTGTGTATGAGGGTGTGTACAGTAAGTCCTCACTTAACGTCATCGACAGGTTCTTGGAAACTGTGACTTGAAGCAAAATGACAATATTATAACAAAACCAGTTGTACCCTAGGCTAATTGATATAAACAAAAGTTAAGTTCCTATGGTCACAAAACATCACTAAATTCTAAATGAAGCCCCAAAACACTTCTAATACTCAACATTGAAATAAATGTGAGCTATACAGACACTTAAGCCAGATCAATAAAAACAAGTAAGATAAGCTTATTCCAGGTCAGGGTCACAGTTGGCTGGAGCCAGTCGCTGGCAGCTCAGGGCACAAGGCGGGACCACCCTGGACTGGACGCCCTTCCGTCACAGGGCCACTCACACCCCCACCCACTCACACAGTGGGACAGTGTAGACACGCCATTCACTCACGGGTACATCTCGTGATGTAGGAGGAAATCAGAGTCCCGGCAAATACCCACGCAGACCTGGGGAGACCTGCACACTCCACAGACAGGGGCCCTGGCCTGGAATAAGTTTTTTTCTTTTTCCTCATCAATATTATAACAAAAAGACTGTGTGTATTGTCCTCCTGAACTTTGACCTAAGCATTTCCCACGTTGTTAAAACCCTTGTACACATTTTAAATAACCGTACAGTATTCTGTCAGATGGATATATTAGTGTGTTGAACCATTCTTGTATTGAAACTTTAAGTTGTTTCTAATTTGTTGCTTTTATGAAAGAAGGCTGTTGTGAAGAACTGAACCATAGAGCTTTGTCGTCTTTTCTTGTTTTTTGTTGTTTTTTCTTTACTGTTTTCTTAGGCTGTGTCCCTAGGAATGGAATTGTGGATTGACAGGAATTTGCTAACCTACTCAAGCGTTAATGTCGCTCCTCTTAGTAGGCACCAATTTGTGCAGTGCTGGGAATCATACCCCTTGACTAGTAGTCTAATCACAGGCCTTAAAATGTAATTATAGGGTTAATACAAACACGCATGCACAATTTATTCTCTTTGCCATCTGTCATTTCTCCCAGTATGTAGGCAAAAAAGAAGTATTTTCCACTTGACTTTCTTTTATTTTGAAAGCCTATGAAAGTGTTGGTTGCCTAACATTAGTTCTGACTTTATGTAGAAAGAGGAGATTTGGAACATATATGGAGTCCTAGCACATGTATCTCCCCCACGTGTAGGAATGTCTGTAGGTCCGTGGCTTTTCCTGTGTTGGTTTTTCTTAAGTAGCTGTTTATAGCTCTGCCTTTTAGGGTTTCTGCAAGTTTACAACATCATTTTGTGGTTATAAAAATGAATGCTGTTGTAATTTCCAACAATGCAGAATGTATAATGTAGACAGTTAAAGCTCTCTTATATTCACTATTTACAATGTATATGCTTTTAAAAATATTTATATAAATAAATTTTAAAACTTTTTTACCACAAAATATGAGCTGCTCAGCAACTTGCTCTTATCAGTATATGTGGGACTGTTTTCTAACTCAGTACATTTACAATTAGCTAGTTTTTAACAAGATGAGTGTATCATAACTTAGTCTTTCATTTTTTAAAAAAACAAAATTCCCTGTTGGTGCATATTTGAAATCTTTCGGTTCTTTTTTTTTTAAACTCTATGGTGAGTGTTCTTATATCTTTAGGCTAAAGCTCTAGTTCCTAGGTCAGGGGGCAAATATATTATTTCGTCTTATTTATTTTCTTTTTTTAAAAATAAAGTTAATTTTTTAGAGCAGTTTGAGGTTCACAGTCAAGTTGAGCAGAAAGTAGAGATTTCCTACATATGAGGTCTGATCAAACAATGCAGTGAATATTTAAATAAAAATTATTACAGTAAAAGACACATTGCCATTAATCCCCCTCAAAATACTCCCCCCTTGCTTTGAGCACACTTATTCACCAGATCTGGTACCATGTGACTTCTGGTTCTTCCTCAAAGTCAAAATGACCATGAAAGGTAAACATTTTGAGTCGATTCAGGACATCGAGGCAGCCATGACAGCACAACTAAAGACACTCACGAAAGAGGACTTCCAGAACTGCTTCAGATAGTGGCAAAAATGATGGGATAAGTGTGTTTGAAGTGAGGGGGGTATTTTGAGGGGGATTAATGGCAATGTGTCATTTACTGTAATACATTTTTTAAAAATTTAAAAATTCACCATGTTTTTTGATCACACCTCGTACCTCTCCCCACACACACACAACCTCCCCCACTGCGGACATCCCTCAGAATGACAGTCAGTGCCCCTGCATTTATCCATCACTAACACCCAAAGGATATGGTTGACATTAGCCAAAGTTATAGTTGACTCATGTTGTACATTGTATAGGTTTTGACAAATGCGTAATGACATGTATCCACCATTGTCGTATCATACTGACTCCTGTGCTCTGCCTATGCATCCCTTCCAACCCCCGTAACCCCTGGCAACCAGCGATCTTTTTATGTCTACATAATTTTGCCTTTTCCGGAATGTCACAGAGTTGGAATCATACAGTATGTATATAGCCTTTTTCAGACTGACTTCTTTCACTTAGTAATAATCTACATTTTAGGTTCCTCCATGTCTTTCATGGCTTGATGGCTCATTTTCTTTTTAGTGCTGAATAACATTCCACTGTCTGGATGGACCACAGTTTGTTTCTCTTCGCCAGCTGAAGGGCATCTTGGTGGCTTCCACGTTTTGGCAATTATGAATAAATTACTATCTGTGTGCAGGTTTTTTTATGTAGACATAAGTTTTGTGGACATACGTTTTTAACTCCTTTGGATAAATGCCAAGGAGCAGGATTGCTGGATCGTATGGTAAGAGTACCATTTCGTTCTGTAAGAAGTTGCCCAACTATCTTCTGAAGTGGCGACGCCATTTTGCGTTCCTCCCAGCGATGAATGAGAGTTCCTGTTGCTCCATGTCCTCACCAGTGTTGGTATTGTCCGTGTTCTGGATTTTGGCCACTCTAATAGGTGTCTAACTTCTTTTCTTTTAAACCAAAAAGTAGTATATACTCACTAAATAAAATAAAATAGTGAAAAATATCCTATGTCTCTCAAGTTAACCACTGTTATGTTAATTTTCTGGGTGTATGTTAGTTTCTATAAATAACTTATTTTTTCTAAAGGTCATCTAATGTGGGCATTTCATAGTTTAAGTATTTCTAAACCGTGCTGCAGAGAACGTCATTGAAGTCGGGTTGACAGATCAAATGGCACATACATTTTAAATTGTATCGATTTCCCCCATGTTTCACCTGAGGAGATGTGAGTGTGCCTATCTTCCAAGACCTCCCTAGCACTGTGTATATCAACTTTTTCTTTTCAAAATATATTTTAAAAATTATTTTTAATTGTGGTAAAATGCACACAACATAAAACTTATCATCCTAACTATTTTTTTCTGCATAAATGTTTATAGCAGCTTTATTTATAACAGCCAAAAAGTGGAATCAACACAAACAGCCTTTAACAGGCGGGCCAAGAGGTCAATTGTAATGTGTCAGTCCAGTAGAGCACTACCGAGCAGCAAAAAGGAATGGACTGTTGATGTGTAGAACAACTGGGATGAATCTCCACGTCACCATGCCGGGCGGACGCAGCCGTCCCAACGGCTTCCGTACCACGTGATTCCATTGTATGCCGTTCTGGAAAAGACAAACAACGGTCCACCTTCACCATCTTTAAGTGTACAGTGAGTTCGTGTTACTAAGCACATTCACATTGTTGTGCAGCCAGCTTCCAGAACTTTGCATCGTGCAAAACTGAAAACTCTGTCCCCATTAAACAACTCTACATTTGCCCTGCCCCCAGTGCCTGGCAACCACCATTCTACTTTTTTGACTCAATGAATTTGCCTATTCTAGGTACTTCATGTAAGTTGACTCATACAGAATTTGTTTTTTTGTGAATGGCTTATTTCACTTAGAGTAATGCCCTCAAGATTCATCCACATTGTAACATGTCTGAATTTCCTTCATCATAAGGATATCCCACATTTTGTTTATCATTCACCTGTCAGTGGACACTTGGGGTTGTTTCCACATTTTGGCTATTGTGGATAATGCTGCAATGAACATGGGTGTGCAAATATTTCTTCAAGACCCTGCTTTCAATTCTTCTGGGCATAGACCCAGAAGTGGAAGTGCTGGATTTGGTAATTCTGTATCTTCGTATTTTGAGGGAACATCATACTGTTTTCCACAGCAGCTGCTCCATTTTGCATTCCTACTAACAGTGCAGAAGGGTTCCAGTGTCTGCACAGCCTTGTCATATTCTGTTTTGTTTTGTTTTTTATAGGAGCCATGATAATGGGTGTGAGGCAGTATCTCGTTGTATGGGTGTATTAACTGTTTTAAACTTTGCTGAACTGATAGGAAAGGGTTTTCATTAATTATTACTGAGGTTGAGCATCTTTGTATTTTGACTTTTTGTTTCTTCTATAAATAGCAGTCAACCTCACTTTATTTTGTTTGTTCTTTAAAAATTATATTTAGTTAAATTTGTGAATCTTATCTGTGGCTTCTAGAATACTGTCATGCTGTAAAAGCCCCTCCCCCTAAACCTTACAGACACACATACTGTTTCTTCCGTCTTCCCCCTCCTTTCCCTTCCCGTCCTAGTGTACGTCATTGTTCTATCTGGAACACTGAATTCTTTTCCTCTTCATTTATATTAAACTCATACGTACTTTAGTCTACATCTGGACTTTTGATTTTGTTACATTGAACTATCTGTTGATTCCTGATTTGGTACCATTTTATTTTTCTCAGTGTTCCTGACTCATGTATTTATTCTTCTGATCTTAGACTCATGGTATCAAGTTCTCTCCAAAAGTATCTCAATTAGAGTTATATTGAGTTTATTTAGTGAGAATTGGTTTCATTCAGATTTTTATTGAGCAGTTGATAGTCTTACCGGCAGTGAAGGTTTCAGGAGCTTATATTCTAATGGAGAAGAGGGGAAACTCAACATGTAAACAAATCATTTATGTGTATTTTCTCTAGTCCAGCACTTGCTTCTCAGATGCGAAAAACAGATCTAGAGAAGTGAAGACAAATGCTTAACGTGCCACGGCTAGTTAGTAGCCAAGTTTGGGCTAGATCTTTGGTCTGCAGTGGGCATTATTACACATACCTGCCTTCACGAACTGCTTCATTTAATAAACTATAATTAACTATTTAAGTCATTTACCGATAACACACGAGCTGCTTTGGGCCGTGTCTAAGTAAAACTTTTGTTAGAATTACAGAATTCTAGAAAACTAGAATTACAACCTTGGGGGTATGCCTAGAAAATGTGCCTTGGAGAGACACAGTTCATGTAGAGGAAATGTAAATAATTTCCAGGAGATGGATGAGAACAATAGGATGGAAATAGTATATCAAAGATTGTGGGAAACTACTTGCTGAAACAATGACATGAGATTTCGGGGACAAAGAAAGGAGTGAGCGAAGGTTGAATTGTGTGGAATCTGGACGTTGGACAGACAGTGAGAGAAACGAAAAAAATGTTCACTAATTGGAGAAGAGGACAGTTGATTCTTCTTCTATTGTTTTCATCAAGCACCCCCTGTGTGCCCCGCGAAAGTGCCCCATTTTCCGGGTAGAAACAAGGGAGACATTGGGAACAGTTGACATTTGAGTAAAATGTTGAAGAATGAATAAAATCAGTTTGCTGGCTGGACAGAGGGCTCAGGTACATCGACACAGAAGAAAGGCGAGCACTGGCGTTTGTACAGGCGTGAAGGTGTGGGAGGCAGTGTGGTGCTTTCTTTTGGAGACTTGCCTGGCTGTGACATGTGTTGTCCTTGAGGAGGTGAGAAGCCATGAAGCTGGAAAGGCAGGCCGACTTCTTAAAGGGATGAGGAATTTGGAAGGCTTTTTAGCTAGAAGCAGAATAATTTGCATTAGAAAGCTCGTGATGGCAGCCTGTGGTTTAGAGGAGGCCCGAGACTGGAGGCTGTGCGAGGAGGGCCGGCCGGCCGTGAGAGAGGCCTTCCTAGGCCAGTGCAGTGAAGGGGGGCTGGGTGGACATTCAGGGGGGCAGTGGTGGGAGTGTTGGAACGTGCTCAGAGGGACCGAGATCACAGGAGTAGGGGTCGGGGGGCGGTCCAGGCGGCCCTTACATGCCTTTAAAGCAGGATACTGTTAGGATCTAGGTGTGTCATTTACTCTACACGTTTCTATTGAAGATGCCTGCTAGGCATTCTATTCCTGTGATGTGGCTCATCTCTGTGGGTTCAGCTCCCTGGTCCCTGTGGGGTGTGTGCAGCTGCCCTCCTGCATGGATGCTCCTCTCTCCCACCTGTGGGCACCCACTCCACCCCATTCGAGGCTGCCCTCCCTCAGGGTCGCCCTCCTCACCCTACATGGTCTGGACCCGAGATACCCATCTCGGTTGCCCCCATGTAATGGCTTTAGGGGAGTCTTCTCTCCGTGGGGGTGCTGCTGCACTGGCTGCAGGACCCAGTCCTTACTCTGGATGCCCCCCTCCCGTTCCTATGCCTGCTTACGCGTGGACCCACCCGAGGGCTGGACTGTGCGTGGAGAAGCAGTTGAAAGTGGACATGTAACAGGAAATGTTAGTAACAAGAAATCTCAAAAGGTTTTTTACTAGATAATCTGGTCTGTTTTGAAATGTTGTGTAGAGTTAGGCCAGACCTTATTCCCAGTCTGGTTCACTGGATTGTTTTAAGGAAAACAAAAAAGTTTACCAAAGCGAGTGTAGTCAGGTGCAATATAAAACCGTGGCCGGGAGAATTCTTAGAAGGGAGTTTGAGAAGAGAGGGTGCGTTAGGAAAGGGAATACTCTGAGGATGATTTTTTATTTGATTCTTTTAAAGGTGGGGACTGAAAGTGGTGAATTGGAGCTAGAAGGGAGGCCAGTGTTAAGCCACACTCGATAGTTTCCTGAAGAAGCACATTTTCTAGAGCCAGCTGTACTTGTCTCGGGCATAGAAATTGGCAAGGTACCTTCTGGCTGTTGGGAATCAGTGAAACAGATGGTGTCCTCCTTTATGCGTTATATTTTATAGATTATATATAATCAGTTCTTTTCAGTACGTAAGTCTTTGGTTGCATTTTGTTGTTATTTTATAAAAATGAGGGGAAACTGGTACAGTGGTAAGAAGTGCTGGTCTCAGTGTTAAAACAGACAAAGATGGAGCTCATCAGCTATGCCAAAGACAGTCAAGCTGGGGTTTTTTTTTCAAAGCTGGATGACTATTAACTGTAAAGGAAAAAGTTAACACATATAACATGATAGACATACAAAATTTAAAATTCTGTCAAAAGCCAAAGTCAAATTAGAGATTTTAAGGTTAAGTGTAGCCTTCTTGGAATAAGAACCCTCCTTAGACCTGCAGCGTACACAAAAGTTGTTTCTGTGCTAGTGCCTTTCACTTCAGTGCACGTTTTCAGGATTATGTTGTGTTGTGAACATTTTGTAGAGACGTAGTGAATGTCTAGAATTTCATATAAATGTATGAAATGCGATGTAATACAGTAAATGGCAGGAGTATCTATTCAGAACATTCCAGTGGCATTCCAGTCCGCCGTGAATTAAGGTCACCAGACGTGACCGTTGGCCATAAGGCCCTGCATAGTCTGAGCCCAGCTCTGCCCTCCTGAGCTCATCCAAAACCTGCTCTCCAGAGCCTTTTCCGCTCCCTCTGTCTGAAGTATTCTTTTCCCCACTGTCCATGTGGAGCGCTCCCTCAGTTCCTTCCTGTCATTGCCTCAGTGTCACCACCAGAGAGGCCTTCTTCAACCACACTCTGAAGTAAAGACCAGCACTGCCTGCCTTGTCTCATTTCCGTCATTCCATTGAATGTCCCCTGACCTGGTAATACTGACTGTATGTCTCTCTCCATAAAAACCGATGAACAGAGAGCTTGGTCTGTCCATCCAGTTCTCCGTCAATCCTGTTGGCATGTGGAGGCTGTTCCATAAATATTTGTCCAATGGGTGAGAAAATGATGGAGGTGTGGACGCTCCGGTATGGAGATTGGCAAGAACAGGCTTTGGGGCTGTTGGTTCTGCAGCTTGGGTCATTTGGGCTCTCTGACATTTCCTTCTTTGCCACTCACCTTGTGGTGGCACTCATTTACTCAGTAAATATTTGAGAGGGTGCGTGTGTGCCAAGCACTGGGGGAGTACCAGAGGGACAGTCCGCTCCGTGCCCAGTGCAGCTCACCGTCCTGGGAAAAGTGTATTAGTCAGACTCTCACCTGTTCGGCCTTTGACTGCAGGTGTGCAGGGCTGGGGGTGGGAGAAGCTAACACTGGCCTTGGTTTTCAGCTTTTTACAAGTAAATGGCTATTGAAAAGCTTGAAGCTTGTCATTAAAATGATGTTTTTTAGTGTGTGAAAATTATTTTTATCATTTTTGTTCTCTTTTAAGTGCTCTAGAGTTAGCTAAAATGTGCGAGACTTACTAAAAAAGACAGCCAGATTTACACAGTAGTGGAAGCCCTCCATTAAAATCAAGGATTGCTTTACCCTTTAATCATATCAATGAGTCTTATCTTCATCCTTTTAAACTTAAAATTTTTATTTTGTTATCATAATTTATTTATCCTTTCTGTTCTCATGGACATTGGTTTTGTTTTTTTGCTATTAACAGCTATTACTGCTGGGAACATTCTTTGACCTGTTTCTTGATATCCATTGGGAATGTAGACATTCAGCTCTGAGACATCAATTATTTTCCAAAGTGGTCAGACTGGTTTATGCAGAATTTATGTGCTCCGTGTCCTCTTCAGTAATTGACATTGTTGGACGTCTACATTTTGGGTGATCCAATGAGTATAACATTGTTTCTCATACCAAGGAATTTGCTATTTTTGTTAGGTGTGATAATGGCATGGTAGTTCTGTAAAAAATACGTCCACATTTTTAAAATATGCATATTTATGTATATAAGGATGAGATACCTGGGATTTACTTTAAGATTCTTCAGCAAACATAAAGCACATTTTGGCTCAGTTGGCCAGATTGGAATACAGACATTGATGATTGTTTCGATGTTAGATTTACTGTTCTGTGGTTATATAAGAGAATATACGTACCTACTTTTAGAAAACATATGCTGAGTATTTAATATGAGTACAGGGCCTAATGTATAGTATTTTCAAATGGTTCAGAAAGGAAATTACAGATACATAAGCTTGTTTTTATTATTAAAAATAGCATAACATTCCTTCACCTCAACACATGGATATAACCACTGTTAAATTTTCCAGTAGAAAAGAAAGTTCCTTGATTCTGCAGATCAGGTTTCCCAGGTAAGTGCCTCCATAGTCCTTTTTCTCTGGCACTTAATGACAGTTGGAATTATGTAATTATTTGTGTGATTAATCAGCCAGACTTTGAGTTCTATGAAGGCAAAGACTGTCTGTTTTAATCATGGCTATATAAACAGCATTGGGCACACAGTAGGGCTGAAAGACTTGTTGAATCAGTGGAGAATAATTAAATGTAAAACATACGAGTTTATTATAAAACATTGCTTTTTTGCAGTCTACTTTCAAAGTTCAGATTTCTTTACTTGATGAAGACCTCCCCTACCGCCACCACCACGATTCAAGCATTGAAAATGGTAGGACTTACAGTTCTACCATTGGGAAGGGGTAGGCCCCTCCCATTCTCACCATGCCACTGTGCGGTTTAGCTTCCATTTTCAGAGCTAAAGAAACCGGGGCCCACAGAGGGGAAGTGACTTGTGTGAAATTTGTGGTGGGTAGAGCCTTGTCGTCTCCCCAGGCACTTCCTGGAACCTCGCCTCCCCTGGCCACGTGGACCTCAGTTAGGACCCCTCGTTCCTGTGCCCATGTGCACAGACGATTGTACTGAGGGAAGGACCACTGTGTGTACATAGGTCGAAGAAGCAGGGTTAGAGGACAAGTGTCTCTAGGAAGTGAGATTTATATACGAGATCTAAAGAGGCACTAGGATTTGCAGACTTTGAAATCCCTCCGCTGACCACCCACTTCCTCCCCTGCCCATAGCCCCTCAGCAGGAGGTGGACTTAACCGGTAATTTAAAAAGGAACCACTTTAGTCACTGAAAGGAAGTTTTTGTTTGCACGATTGAAATTCACAACTCACAAATTCACAAACCTCAAAGCACGTTTCTTCTTGTTTCTGTGATTTTGATATTGTCGTAGTCTTTCAAACCTTAAAATTTTGTGTTTGTTGAGATGATTTTTATCCCATTAAAATGGGGAATGTTATCAGCGCTTTTTACCTATGGTCTAATTCACTGATTCTCAAAACTGGCCCATCATCACCTGGGAGCATTACAAAAACAAACCAAAAACATGTAGGGTACAGTTGATTCTTTCCTTGATCTAAGTGTTTCATTTTCTGAAAATTCACCAAGCCGTGCCCTTTTCTATATGTGGTTTACTCTACTTTATAACACCTATACATATACATCCATGCACACATATACACGTGCACAACGTAAGCACACACATACGTATAAAAAACGGTGGACCAGGAGCCTGGATTTTGAAGAAAACGATCAGATGGTTCTCATCAGTCAGGGTTGGGGGCTGCTGAATTCGAGCACAGCTCCAGTGAAACTCAAGGCACCGGTTTGGTCTCTTGCTGAACTAACTCTGGCTCTAAACCGTACCGCCTTCCCTCGAGTTGAATCTCACAAATGTTTATGAATGAATTATTTTAATAATACTTTACATTTGTATACTTTACATTTGTATCTTTCGACTCCTCTGCTACCTGCGTGAAGGATTAGAGCAGGATATCTTATCGTATTCTTGTTTTATGGCCGAGGAGATGGCTTTAGCTTGCAGGTTCCCGATAGAAACCAAGGACTTGGACTGGTGTCTAGGACTCTGGCTGCTGTCGTCTGCTGTGAGGTTATGGGGCAATCAACAGCCAGTCTTACTTTCCCCCTTCTCTTATCAGGGAAATATTGCCTTTAGTTAAGGGAGATGCAGACCTTGTTTTGAGCGTGGTTCCTTTCTTTAGCTCGTATTGTATAAACATGGTGAGAGCAAACAAAATGATTCTGAGTACACAGTTGCCTGCTGAGGGCCTCAGTCAGCAGGGAAGTTGACGTGATGTGGACGATACAAGGGGATAGTGTGTCACTACGCTGATTTTACTCTTTGCCATAGGCTTTGGGCATTTTGAAGGAGAAAGGTAGTTAACTGTTTAGTCACAGCTAAATGTCATTCTAGTGGTGATCCGTTTTAAAAATACAGGTTCTCCATCTGCCTTCTGGAGGACACTCAAATGTGTGCATCCTGCAGTGAAGGTGGAAGAATCCTCTGATCCTTTTTTTGCATTGGAAAATTCTTAAAATGCAACACACAGAAAAATTTATATCTACATTAAAATGTTTTAAAAATTACTCATACAGTGTTAGCCCTGGAAGACACTGTTAAGATCACAATGGTTGATCCACTCTTACCCTGATAGGGAAACTGAGGCACAGAGACGCGGGGGTAGAACTTGTTCAAAGGCATACAAGCTACAGTGGAGGGAGGGAGGGAAGGAGGGATGTAGCGGTGTGGATTTGGCAGGAATAGAGGCCAGAAGCTGAATGTAAATGTGTGTGGCTTGGTGGGTACTCTTATTTCTTATTTCCACTTGATCAGACAGTCTGAGAGTAGGTTGGATTTTGTAGTATTTACTGAGGTGCCAGAGGGTAGGGGGGAGCTTTTTGTATAAAGTGGGATTTTTAACAAAACTACATTAATAGCATTTTCATAAAGAAAACGTATTTTATTACTGACTCAGAAGGGCTGGTTCATTATATTATACTCTGCCTCTTATGTTGGCTGATCTGGTTTCTTGTGTTCTCTTTTGCCCCTGAAGATACGCAGAGGGATCATTGAAATGTTAAGTGTATTAATAAGTGTGCCCACCAGATGGCATAATTGCTTTATTTAAATGATTTAAGCTCATTTAGATTCTCAATGAGTTACAATGATAACTTATTTTAATAATAAAAGGAGATCCCACGATATTATTACATTCTTGAAGAAAATTTTGGCATGCTCAGTTTGCATTGCGAGAGAGAAATTGGTACCATGTTTCCTTTGCAGTAGTAATGCTGCTGCCAATGTTAGGGTAATGAAACTTTTTTTTTTTTTTTAGTTTCAGGTGCAGAAGACAAAGTAATACTTAGACGTTTATCATTTCTATCCCTCACACTGTGTGAACCCCCCTCCCCCATCCACTATCCCTCTGATATCACACACAGCCATTACATTTCCACTGTCTCTATTCCTAATGCTGTACTCCGCTTCTTGTAAGTATATACATACACACACACACACACACACACACACATATATTATATAATATATATATATATTATATATATATATAAAATCATAGTTGGCATTCATTATCATTCAGCTTCAGGTGCACAGCGCAGTGATCAGGCATCCACATCATCCCCGAGGTGGTCTCCCAAATGGGACACGTGTCCATCGGACACCCCACAAAATCTCCACAACATTATTGATTACGTTCCCCAAATTAATTTTCAAGACCCCGTGACCATCTTGTGGTTACCTGACTGTTTTCTAATCCCCTCACCTTCCCCCTTATCCCCACCCCTAGGGTAATGAAACATTTTTAAAAGCTGTATTAAGGCTAGTGCTTTGTCCTCAGCCCACCTATGGTGTCAGCCTCTTGCTCTGCATAGAAGTGCAAGCTCGCAAGGTGTCCTGACTCTGCAGTACCTAGGGAGAGGGTGGGTGAGTTAAGGTTACAGTGGCAGTTTTCATGTGCATTTGTGCCCCTTTTTGCAGTTAAATTTGAGTGTTAAGTGTATATAGCTGATTGGACGAACGCATGAATATAGAAACAAATGAAGCCTAGCGCAAGGCAACCGTTTATCTGTTACCTTCAGGTACCCTCTCTTCCTTCACCTACCACAGTTCTAGTTCCTTAACTCCATTCAAGCCGGATAGACCGTGTTCATTGGCCTTGCTCAGTTCTCTGGACCATGGAGACGGTTCTTATCGGAAGTGCCCTTCTCCCTCTGTCTCCTTTCCTCAAGAGATAGGATAGTGTGTAGAGGTTCAACACCATGGGTCCTGGAGTCAGACAGGGTGTTTGTGTACATCCTACTTCTGCTACTTAGCAGCTGTGTGACCCTGGCCAAATTACCTAACTTCTCTGAGCCTCAGTTTCTTCCTTTTGTGAATGAGAGTAATAATAGAATTATTGGAAAGATCTTAGAACAGTGGCTGGCACATAGTAAGTCCTTAAATGCTAGGTACTGTTATTAGTATAATGGTTGCATCTTTAGGAAGCTTTTCTTGATTTATCATCATCATCATTGTGATTTACTGATTATTTTCCTTTCCTATGTTACCCTACATCTATACTAGTATTATTTTATGTATTTATGTTCTCCTGTTACCTCCTGTGTGTTACTTCAAGCTCCTACAGGAAATCGGTTCTTTTTTTTTTTTTTTTTTTTTTTTTTTTGTATTTTGGCCTATTTGGTTCAGTGTGTGTGCACAGTAAGAGTTGCTCAGTAAGTGTCTGACAAGGCTTTAGGAATTGTGTAAATTTTCTTGATGAATCTCTAATGCACTCTACCTATACATGATGTTACTTCCAATTATAACTCACTCACCTGTGCTTTCCACAATGATAAGTTCTTGTCAAAAAAGCCAGTGGTTTGGGCAGCCAGTTGGCTCAGTTGGTTAGAGCACGGTGCTCTTAACAACAAGGTTGCCGGTTTGATCCCCACATGGGCCACCGTGAGCTGCGCCTCCACAACTAGATTGAAACAACTTCTTGGAACTAATGGGTCCTGGAAAAACACACTTAAAATAAATAAAAGTTAAAAAAAAAAAACAACACCCAGTGCTTTGTACAGGCTCTGTATTTTTTTTTAAAGAATCAGAGTGATCCATATATTTATCAATCATAATTTAAGATTGGACAATTCTCTTTGGTTGTTTCCATAGGAATTTTCAAGTTTTTAAAAAATACTGCATTATGCGATGATAGATTATTTTTAAAGCAGAGTACACTTAAGTCAGTGACTGATTCTTCTGCTTCTGATGGACAGATTAGGATTTCAGCTAAGCTGCCCATGACAACACTGCTTCTTCTTGCACCCAGATGGCTCCCTGGGACTGTCCCCTGTGTGTTGGGGAGGGCTAGTGGGTGCAAAGGCTCAGCCCATGGAAACGGCCTGGCATTTCCTGGAGCCACACGGACTTTGCTGGTCATCTGATCACGTCTTACTTACTGACTCTTGGCCTGCGTGGCTCCTTGCCCCCAGATTGGGACTGACTCTCGTTAACCTTTCATCTTTCAGAAGCAAAAAGCAAGAGTGTTGTTGTCAGAGATAAATAAAGTATTAGAAAAGTCCCCGAGGATGCCTGTTTTCTTTGTTGCAGAATGGTTTGTCTCGAGTAGCTTGTATACCTCTGCTCCACTTTCTGTTTCATCTTTTATCCACCAGGTCAAGCACCTGGTCATCCGTTGGTTTTTGTTTTGTTTTGTTTTTAAGGAGAGTGCAGCTCACAGTGGCCCATGTGGGGATCAAATTAGCAACCTTGGTGTTATTAGCACCACGCTCTAACCAACTGAGTCAACCGGCCATCCTCATCCTTTGTTTTTTATGAGGGCACTTGGGAGTGGATTTTATTTTCTTAGGTTGAAAGCTTATTTTAGCTTCAGGAAACCATGTGGGAGGGTTTGAAAAATGCATGTTTTCCATTTTCATCATGTCCTACCGGCAGCTACTGGCGTGCGCTGTAAAGGAGCAAGGTAGGTAGGTGGTGGAAGGTATTAGAGATTCCAGAAACTGTGCTAGATAGCTGCATCCCTCGGATTATTAAAGGGAACAAGCGCTCAGGACAGGTGTAGAGTAGGAAGGCAGGACGAGACAAGGCCTGTCCAGAGCCCTGTTTATTTGTACAAATGGCAGTAGTCATTGGGAACGGACTAGTCTTAAACATTCTGTGGAGAAGAGACCCAGTCCTATTGTGCTGTCGCTGTCACAGGTAGGTGACAGGAGCTGCTTCCTGGGAAGGTCCAGGAGCTGCTGAAGGGAACAGCCTTCACTGGTGTTGAGTATGTGTCCGGCACCGCTGTCTATGAACTCATTCTATTTGGGGGGCAGGGGGGAACGTGCACACCAGGATTGGACCTGAAGCTGTTCTTACCCCGTACCTAATCTGTGCTGTGTTTTCACTTGCTAGAAAAAGACCCTAAAATGTTCGCATTGTACATATCACAGCACCCCAGCATTCGTTCAGCAAATGTTTGTCTGATCCTTGTTGGACACGGGGACAATGAAGGGAATGAAACATTGTGTTTTTGCTAATGGGTATTAGATGGTGATTCTTTCCAAGTTGCCAGCCCCCCATATATTAGCTTACGTTACCTGGTGGCCATTCCAGGTGACTTCGCTTAAGTAGCTGGGATGGAGCTCTTTCTTCCTCCACTTGAGCTTTCAGCCCTCACATGGTCTCCAAGGAAATCTAAAAGATGTGTGAATCCGGTGGGGGCCGCAGGGACAGGCCAGTGAACTCCCACTGATGTGAAGAGCACACACACAGGCGGCAGGCGGCCTGTGTGTTTGTGTGCTTAGACAGCACACACTGACTGGAGACTGCACACATCACACATTCCGTACTCGGCCCGGCTCTGAGATTGCATAGCAGAAGTTCGAGGTTCATTTACTGTTCACTCGCCAAATATTTATTTAAAGAAGAAGCTTTTTCTGCAGGATTGGCCCTCAGTTCACTGTAGATTGTTTTTCTCTCTTCCCTTACATGTTCTTGACTTGAGCACTCACGTCACCTCGTTCTGATCGTCTGGCCCACGGTCCACCCCCCCCCCCCCGGGGTTTCGTGTGCTGCCCTTGGCATCCAGGTCCCGTCCAGGGAGGGCTCCACAGCCGCCCCTCTCAGCAGAGCCACCTCCCCTCACATTAGCTGTTTGTTTTTAGAACCTTAGAGCATGTTTCTTGTGTTGGGCATAATCCACCCTATTGTGAAGTAATAAGCCAGAGACACACTTTGGAATAATTTCCTCCCCCATTTTTAAAATCACCAGTTTCAACTTTTGTGACAAACTAAGGTCACTTAGTTTGTCATTCACTGACTCGCCGGGAAACTGGAATTTTACTACATTCTGAGTGAAGTAACCAGTCAGTTTGTAAGGAGATGGTTAAAAAGGAAATAGAAAATGAGTGCCTTAGTATTGAAATTAATATTGAGTTGTACTATGTGTAGTTACTGTTTGAATTACGTTGACTTTTATCAATGGAAAAAATTTCCCCCAGTAGTAGAATACACGCTAATAAAAGAGTTTGAATTACTTTCAAAATTGATTTCTTTTCCCTAAATCGGTCGTCATTTACACCACGGTTCAGAAGGTGGTTGGTTGTGGCGTGACTGCACGGCGTGCTGAGACTAGAGGCTCTGCCTGCTGCTGGGGTTCTTCTGTTCACTGTCTGTGTGACTGGGCAGGTGAGCCCCTCGGAGCCTGTTTCCTCAGCCCGAAATTGTCATCTCACTTGGGGAGTGAGGTCTGGGGGCAGAGGGAGCAGGGGCTAGCGGGAACTTGGCTGTTTGTTTCATTCATTTCTATGCTGCGTAATTTTTTTTTTTTTTTGAGTTTGTGTTACTCGGTAATTTATAAAGAAAAAGTCATACATGGATATAAGGAGTGCTGTCAATGAATAGTCTCTTATTTTTCTGGAAGAAGACTAGAAATCTAGAGTGGAAGCTCATTCACCTTTGGGGGTGACAACTTCTCCTGGATTGAGTCAGTCAGCTTTCCTTGGTGTTTCCTTTAGTACTTGAAGCTGGCACTTGTCACTTTGGATTGGAGTTTGAAAGCAAGTACCAGGCATTGGTTCATGTAATTTATCTTCAATTTTTTAAACGTAATAATAGGTTGCTTGTTCTTCAACCTGGGCTGAGACTAAAACGAACCCCATTTAATATTTTTTATTTCTAAATAATTATCTTTCAGAGTACCAATAAAATACTTGTTATAATATGAAATTTAAGTAGAAAATTATAATATGAAATGTAAGTATTTAAAAAGGAACCATATTCTTGCAGTCCAGAGATAAGTACTGTTACTATGTGAGTATCTTTAAGGTTATTTCCCTGTGGGATTTACATGTGTGAGCCCCACAGCGGGCTCATATTAGACGACTCCGTTTGGTTACTGTCTGTCTTCAGTTTGGTGTTGTGCGTGGCAGGCCTGAGGCGCGATTCTAGTGCCCGTAGGCTGCTGTGCCTCCGTGTGGTCATGGGCCTCCTCTTGTTTTTCAGTGGACGAGTACATCGCCATCGCCAAAGAGAAGCACGGGTACAACATGGAGCAGGTACGCGTGGTCCGCTTTTGTGGGGGGAGGCGGCTTTCGAGCTAACCTGCTCCCCTTGTGTTCTGTGTGGGGAACAGCGGTGCTTCCCCATCAGCAATGCTTTTGGTGGTTCCTAGCATGTCATGCGTACAAGGCTCTGGTCCCCTCGTCACTGCCTGAGAGGAGTGTGAGAGGACCCTTTCATTCCAGAGGCGTCTGTGGATTTCTGCAGGTGTGCTGTGTTGAGGGTGGCAGGGCTCTCTAAGGTGCTGGACGCTTGCTTCTATGAATATGTGATTTATCAGTTCTGTGGTTGTGTAATGTTTTTGTCCTGACTCGTGCTGTCACACTCAAATCTATAGTGTTTTCATATTAAGTGTTTTAAATCACTTTCAGCTTGTAAAATTGGACTAAGGCTTTCTTTTAAAAATTGTTTAGAGCCTATTAATGAGAAGTCCATGAGATTTGTTTTTCTCCAGGTGTGTGATATCTTATTTCAGCCTTATTTCTAACTACTATTTTAAAAATAAGCACATTAAGTTGGATTAATGCTTTCCTTGGCATTGATCTAGATTTTGTAGCCTATAAGTTACTAACATTTCTCGTTTATCCTCATGACTGAGGGTACCAGTAACTGAGATTATATAGAATTGGCCTCTTTCTTTCAGCCTTGGCCTTATTTTTAATTTTAAGAATTTTATTCTACCCTGGTAGAACTGTTAGAAAAACCAATTACAATAAGAGTTTCAAGATCTTTCAGAGCAAGAAATGTATGCTTCTCCTTTTCCAACCCTACTCTTGAACTTCACCAAGCTTGCCCAGAAAATCATCAATTATTTATTTAGAAAGTAAATCAATAAATGTACTTGTATGAATTTTTAAGGATTCTGGTCTTCAAAAGTGTGATAGTTTTCACTTTAGGGTTGTACTACAGGAAATATTCTCAGGAAAGGATTGCTGAGTTCTCTCTTGTTTCTAGTTACTCACCCATTTGTATATTTTTTCCTTTCTGAGCTGAAAAAAACTTTATGTTTGCATTTTTGGGGCAAAAGAAGAATGAAGAATTGAGTGAATTGAGTGCTTTTATCACTTAGTTTCTCCCTTCATGTGCAGAGGCTTTAGAATGGCCCTGGGGGCACAGAGTCCAGAGCCACGCTGCTTTCGCCACTTTCTGGCACTGTGACTCTGGCAGTCACTTCACTTCCCAAGCCTCTGTATGCTAATTTGAAAGTGAGAATGGCGGACCTTATCCCCGAGGGCTTGTGGGATAAATGTGTTAGTGTACCGAAGGGCGAAGGGCGCATGTCAATCGTTTGGGTTGGCTATTTATTAATTGGGGTGTAAGGAGGTGCACGCCCTTCTTTGCCAACCTCCTTGTTTCCATGTTAATGTTGCGTTCACGTCTTTGGTCTAAAATCTCACTGATACTGTTTTTCTAGGCTCTTGGGATGCTCTTTTGGCATAAACATAATATTGAAAAATCATTGGCTGATTTGCCCAACTTTACCCCCTTCCCAGATGAGTGGACTGTGGAAGATAAAGTCTTGTTTGAGCAAGCCTTTAGTTTTCATGGGAAAACGTTTCATAGAATCCAACAAATGGTAAGTAGGTGAGACCACTGATGTTTTCCCCTGGCCTCTCTCCTGTGCAGTGTACCTGAGGGGAGGATATCCTCTGCACGCACTACTCCCTCTTTTAATACAGCTCTCTTTAGAAAAAGCAGCTAGTTCACTGCTCCTGCTGGGTGGGTGCCAGGCCTCAAATTATAGCAGTGAGGCGATTCCTTCCTAGCAACTCCCGGCTGGATGGCTGTAATGCAGCCCCTCCCCCACCCCCACCCCAAGCTCCCTTGTTTTGGGGCGCCCCGGAAGATTAGACGAACAGAAAGGATCTTTGATGGCTATTTGATAAGGTGGAGCATCATGGGACCCTGTCTGTCCGGGGAAGGTTTGCTTATTTTTTAGATTCTAGAGTGCTTTTTGATAGACTCCTACCGTGAAAGCTTATTGACAGCTACTTTAGTGCTAAATGAATTTTTTTTTAAATAACCCAAAAGTTACGTGTGTGAAAACTCTGATTCATCATTAATTGAATTTACAGTCTTTCATGGGCTACATTTTACTTAAGCAAAACTGCAATAATTTGAAAATGTATTGATGAGAGTTGTTTCATGAATTTTTTTCCTTATTGGAGAAAAAGGGGTCCGACTTACGACAAAATATGTGAGAGTGATCCTAATTATGTGTATCTAAACACATTTGATTGTTTAAATGTTAGCTTTAAATCGAAACCAACTCGTTTTTTATATTTAGCTTCCGGATAAATCCATAGCAAGTCTGGTGAAATTTTACTACTCGTGGAAGAAGACACGAACCAAGACCAGTGTGATGGATCGTCACGCCCGCAAACAGAAGCGCGAGCGGGAGGAAAGGTCGGTAACCTCGGGGTGCTGTCTCACCACGGAGGGGCATCTCGAGTGGGTAGGATTTCTAAGAGCTGATGGACACAAATAGGAAAAGTAGAGTGACTGGATTTCCTCCAGTACTTTCCTGCTGGAACCAGAGCTCACTCAGATACTCTGCACTAAACGTTCCTGAGCTGTAGGAATGCATGGGTCCTCTTCTTCGGGCAGTTTTCTCACCACTCTTCCTGCAGTCAGTAGACTTCCATTTTGAATGAGTGGACCTTCCCGCATATTCTCTCCTGTCCCTGAAGGGGGTCTCCTTTGAATAAAAAGGAGTTGTTTTCTAGGTTGAAATGTGTTTGGTAGCTTGTATAAATTCATTTGACATGTTTGTGTTTGGTGTGTGAAAAAGATACCAGTACAATTTAGGTTTCCGCCTTCCCTTTTTTGACCGTCTGTTTTGTATATAGGAACGAGTGAGGGACACGATTCCTGGTTTCTCCTTAAGTGTTAGTTTTCAGGAGAGCTCCGTGAGTAGGGTGCACCTTACTCATCACTCCCTCAGGCTCCCACTTCCTACAGCGCGGTGGAAACAGCTCTGTACTCACACAGAAATACGTTCTGGCCTCCGCTCTGAAGGGTCTACTCTGCATACGCGCAGGCGTGTTTTAGTTCACTACGCTCCTCCCAGCCCCTGTCTCTAAAATGAAGATGTCTGAAGTCCGAGGTCACACGGACATCATGGTTTGGGGGTTAGGTTGTTGGTAACACGGGGCTTTTTAAAATTATATTTTCCATGTTTTCTATAATATAATGTTGTAAATTAGTAATAATTTGGCCCCATCACAGAAGAATATTTTACAATTTCAAATGGAAGAGAATGATGTGGGAACAAATTGAGAGTTGAGGATCACTTCAGGAGAATTCCGGTCTCTCGGCTAAGTCTAACATGAGTGATGCTGAATGTCTCCAAGGCTCTTCCGCCTGTCAGATCCTGTAAGACGGCTGCCCTCGGCACGGCACGCCTCACACTCTGGGTCTGCAGCATCAGCGCGGCTGTTTAGGGGGCAGTATGCTTGGTAACCAAAGAAATGGGACAGACCTGCTGAGTTTTAGTGTTGCAGCAACTTTTGATTAAAATGTTTCTTTCCATTGCATGTTTGATCTAGTTTACTGTTTTTGAGTTTATTACTACAAACACGTGCAGTCTGCTAAGCTAAAATCAGTATTAAATTTAAAAAATAGCTCGGCTTTGTTACCCTGAGTGTGAAATGATCAGAGCATCGGCTGACACGGCTCCGCTCCCACCCGCAGGTGGTTCCCTCGCATGACTGCCAAGGAGGGATCGCTGCGCCCCCAGCTCCGTGTGCACCTTCACCCTGCTAGGGTGCAGGCAGGAGGGGAGCACGGCAGGCAGTGGCGCCTGAGAGGTTGTTGTGAAAGGAACGGCAGGGACTGGGGCAGGATTCCCTCAGCTCCGGGCTCCTTCTCTTGGAGCCTGCACAGCCAGAACTTCCTACCACTGGGCCGTGGGGGGTGGGGAGAAGGGCTGAGCAGTGGGGGTCGCCTGGGATGCCTTCCAGAGACCAAGTAGGGCCTGAGCACCTGCCGCCCCTGCTGTACAGCTGGTTTTAACTGGGGCGAACTGGGCCAGGCCCCTTGACCTCGGTGAGCCTTCGTCCTCTCAATTTTTTTTATTGAAAGTCCCGCCTACCACAGAGCTTTTTTTTTTTTTAAAGTAAGAACTACTGCATGGAAGGATATAAACAAAAACATTTGAAGGACCACATCAGTGTGAGTGTCCTTTTTGAAATTAACTTAAGATACCAGTTATCCAGGCCACCGAAAATCCTTTCCTATTCTCAGACTCGTGTCGTTGCGAGTGGGCAGGTGGGACTTGAGAATGGATTTTCACTTGTTGATTCCCAGTGCAGTGGGACTTCATTCTTGAATAATTTCTCAGTTGTGTCTAACGATCATGCCCTAGTTCTCCACTGGGTAATTATGAGGAAATTAAGTAAATGTCTTCAATTTGATGTTTTCAGTTCAGAGGTGAGAGGAAGCACTTTACGTGTATAACGCGGCAGTGTTCTAGGCCTGGTTTGGGAGTTAGAAACCTATTTTAATAGTTCTTTTTTTAATCATTTAGACTAAAAGAACTATGGGTTCGTATTTTGTATGAATTGTAAAAATGATTTTAATCTCAACAATCTGAAAACATACTAATTTTATGTTAGAGCTGTCATTAAATGAATTTATTGCTTTTATTTGTGTATCAAGTAAAATTAGTAACAAAACAATGTTTTATTTTTAAATTATTTAAAAAATTTTTTTAATTTTCCGTTACAATTGACATACACTATTACATTAGTTTTAGGTGTGTAGCATAGTGGTTAGACATTTATATAACGTACAAATTGATCTCCCCAATTAGTCTAGTACCCCCTTGACACCATTCATAGTTATTACAGTATTAGTGACTATGTTCTCTGTGCGGTACTTTACATCTTGTGACTATTTTGTAACTGCCAATTTGTACTTCTTACTCCCTTCACCTTTACACCCAGTCCCCCAAAGCTCTTCCCATCTAGCAACCATCAGTTCGTTCTCTGTATCTATGAGTCTGTTTCTGTTTTGTTTGTTCATTTGTTTTTTAGATTCCACATATAAGGGAAATCATATGGTATTTGTCTTTCTCTGTCTGACTTATTTCATCTGGCATAATACCCTCTAGGTCCATCCATGTTGTTGCAAATGGTAATATTTCATTCTTTTTAATGGCTGAGTTATGTTCCATTATATACATGTATCACGTCTTTATCCAATCGTTTATCAATGCACACTTGGGTCTTATTTTCTTATCCATTCAACCACCCTGTTTCTTTTGATTGGAGCACTTTATCCATTTATATTCAAAGTAATTATTGATAGGTATGTAGTTACTGCCATTTTTTTCATATTTTTTTATCTTCTTCGTCTTCTTCTTCAAGAGGTCCCTTTAACATTTCTTGTAATAACTGGTTTGGTGGTGATGAACTCCTTTAGCTTTTTGTCTGGGAACAGAATAATCTTTCAGTAACTTTTTCTTATCTTTCAGTGAGGATGAACTTGAAGAAGCAAATGGAAATAATCCCATTGACATTGAGATTGATCCAAATAAGGAGAGCAAAAAGGAGGTATTTTTTCCCCTTTAGGCAAATAAATTGTATTACAAGTTCCATAAGTAAAGCATTCGTACTTTTTCTACTTAGCACCTTAAGTACGAGGCATCACGGTATGACATTTTAAACAATACTAACTCCACTTTCTAGAACTTAGAGTTGTGCTTGCCAGGAAACATGAGTAAAGGAAGTCTGAAAGGACAGAATAGCACTGATGAGTGCTGATCCTGTCGAGGGCAGCAGTCCTCACCGCCTTCTTTCCTGAGCTCAGTCCCTTAGAAAGTGGTCCTGCTTAGGCCCACGCTAGCGTGTGGCTCCTCTTCTCAGCCTCGGGTCTCCTTCCAGGCTTTCGCTGGCCACCGGCTCTGCACGCTCTTGGGCAGGAAGTGGCTACAGGGGCCGACCGACTCACTGCAAGTCTTCTCCTTACTCCACCAACAGTGGGTCATACAAGGGTGAGCCTCACGCACGGTGAAGTTTTAATCGCTCACATCTTAGAAATCATTATGCCAGAGGTTTCTAGTCTCTGGGTTCAGGGGACCCACGAATCCCTACAATTGTGGATGACTGTTTTTGGTGTACTTACAACATTTGTTCATTGTAAACTGTCCAGTGAGAACAGTGGGATGTTGCGAATACGGCTTGCAATCTTGCATTATTTTGTCCACTCATAACATTGAATAAAGCATCTGTGGTACACCAAGGGCCATCCCAGGAAACCCAGGGCTCCTTGGCACAGGTCAGAAACCCCCACAATCCAGCACTGCCTGCCACAGGCCCTGGTGGAGGGCCAGGAGGACAGAGGGACGGGGTACTGGTGGGCAGGACTCCTTAGCACCTTGGAGCCCCTCGGCCCCCCAGTCAGTCTGGAGCATTGAGTCCCATTGTGGGTGGGACTTCTGTGGTCAGATAAGAGTTTCTCTGAAGACAAGACTCTAGTTTCAGGAAAATCGTGAAGGGTTCTCTATTTCAAAAGATTCTAAAGTATGAGACAGCTATTTTAGATATGGAAAAACGAGTCTAGACATATCTAAACTTGAAAAATACATCAATAACATATGCTTTGTATAGACAAAGTATGAAATACAGTAAAATAGAAAGAAGAAAATGAAAATGATTTACAATATTGTCACACATAATCACTTAACATTTTGATGACTCTTTCCAGGCGACTTCCTCTATAAAATGTATATGCCTATATACATAATTCTGAGTAAAAGCTCACTTTTTGAAAACTAAAAAATGGGATCTTAATATGTAATTTTTATAACCTTTTAAATTTACCTTGAACATATTTTTATGTCAAATACATTTGTATGCACAGCTGTATGTTATTTCATCATACAAATCTTTCCTAATTGAGTAAATTAGCCTTCTACGGGTTTTTATAGTTTTTGTCCGTGCTTTTTGCTATATAAACAATGCTGATCTCATACTAAAGTATTTGTGTACTTTTTCCATTAGAATTAATTTCTTGAAGTTGGATTATTGGGTCAAAGTGTTCCAGATAACTTTTTGAAGGCTTCTCTTGGTAGGGTACATACCGTGTTTCCCCGAAAATAAGACCTAGCTGGACAGTCAGCTCTAATGCATCTTTTGGAGCAAAAATTAATATAAGACTTGGTCTTGTTTTACTATAAATAAGACCCGGTCTTATGTAATACTATAATATTATAATATAATACAATAACGGGTCTTATGTTAATTCTTGCTCCAAAAAGTGCATTAGAGCTGATTGTCCGTCCGTCTAGGTCTTATTTTGGGGGAAACAGGGTATCATATCACCAAATTGGAAACTGGCAATTCTTTCTGGGTGGCACTTTTGCCAGTGATTTACATGAGTGCCTATATAACAAGATCGTTTTAAGGGTTAGCAAAATTTTGTTTGGGAAACCACGTGGTACTTGGAATTTTTAGTAAACTGTTTTGATGTATTGTTTATTAGGTTCTTCAATGAAACATTTTAAATGGAAGAGAAAGGAGTTGATTTTATATTAATTTCTATATTACCTATATGTATAGCTCAATTTCTGATTCAAAAAGAAAACTGGTTAAATCGTAGTTCTTTACGTACTAAAACGTTATTAAAACAGACACATCGTCAATAGGTGAACTTACTAAACGGCATAGTGCAATTGCAGAACAGGTTATTGCCTGCTAATATTTTTATGTATTGCTTATTACTGCTGTTCAGGAACTTACGGCTGCCATCATAGTTTGTATGGTCTTTTTATCTCGGTCTTTTAACGTATGAAGCAAAAAGCCTGAACATATTTTAAGCTCTATCAGCAAATGGTAACACACTTAACAAGATGAGATTATGACCAATTACAAAAACTTCTTGTTCTTAAAATGTTACCAGTAAGGCGTTATCCTTTCCTTGCCAAGATTTTACAGCATTTCATGTCTGGAGGTTTTGGTTTTAGAGAAAGCACTTTAAAAAATTAGCAGCAGTCATGCATTTTAAAATGACAGCATATTTTTTTGAAGCAAATTTTTAGGGCCCTAAAGTTAATGTGTCATCCCCCAAAAATGATATATTAAAAAGTTGAGGTATAAAAAATAACGGAAGTTTATATTTTTTAAAACTTCTATAAAGATTTAGAATTTAAATTGATCTTTATAAGAGTGCTGAGTCTTATTTTTCTTTTTTCTTTCTTTGTTTATATGTCCATCTGTATTGTTAGGGACTGTCAGCATAAAATAGCTCCTTAGCCATATACATAAAGATTGCCAGTGGAGAATGCAGATTTTTTCCTTCCTGTATTACTACAGGAAGCTGAGAGTGCTGTCAGAGGCTTAAAGTGATTCATTGAATACGGATGTGTCTGTACAAGAAGGAAGTGGCGTCCACTTTGAAGTGGTTAGCCAAAATTCAATGTCCAGTGTCTCGTTTGTTAGCTACCTGTTCCAATTGTAGATGGTACTTATGAGAGAGCGTGGCATTTGTCTTAGATTGTGTGGAGCCACATTAAGGAAATATGCTTATCACTGTTCAGTTGGCATTGAAATTTTTTTAGCATCTCATTTATCAAATATGTATACGTGCAGGTGCCTCCTACTGAGACAGTTCCTCAGATCAAAAAAGAGAAACATAGCACACAAGCTAAAAACAGAGCAAAAAGGAAACCTCCAAAAGGAATGTTTCTTTCTCAAGAAGACGTGGAGGCTGTTTCTGCCAACGCCACAGCTGCTGCCACGGTGCTGAGACAACTGGACATGGAACTGGTTTCAGTCAAACGACAGGTACCTGCGAGCCTAGTCCTGGGTAAAGGTCGGACCAGCACTTTAGAGCTGGTTTTATTTTTCACACACATGGATGTTCTCTTTCCACAAATATCAAGGGCATTTTGTTTCTGGACAGAAGAGCGTAGCTACAGGCCCACTGATTTTTCTTAAATTAACTTTAAAATTGATGTTATATATCTATATACAATTGTTGTGTGTGTGTGTGTGTGTGTGTGTGTGTGTGTTCAGTGTGTTCAGTGATTTTTCACATTGCGAACGTCCCCAACTAACCTCTATCTGGATCAAGAAATGGAATATTGCCCCCAAAACCCCATTCACGTCCCCTTCTCGTCACTACTCCCCTTAAGAAATGCCACCTCGCCTCCGCAGCTTCACTCCAGCCCTTCTTGTTCATGACCCACTTCTCCCAGCAGGAGGCCACTATTCTGGCTTTAAAACCACAGATTATTTTTTTTTATTTTTTTTAAAAAAGATTTTATTGGGGAAGGTGAACAGGACTTTTTTGGGGAACAGTGTGTACTTCTAGGACTTTTTTCCAAGTTGTTGTCCTTTCAGTCTTAGTTGTGGAGGGCGCAGCTCATCTCCAGGTCCAGTTGCCATAGCTAGTTGCAGGGGGCGCAGCCCACCATCCCTTGCGGGAGTCGAACCGGCAACCTTGTGGTTGAGAGGACGCACTCCAACCAACTGAGCCAGCCGGGAGCTCAGCAGCAGCTCAGCTCAAGGTGCCGTGTTCAATTTTAGTTGCAGGGGGCGGAGCCCACCATCCCTTGTGGGAGTCGAGGAATCGAACTGGCAACCTTGTGGTTGAGAGCCCACTGGCCCATGTGGGAATCGAACCAGCAGCCTTCGGAGTTAGGAGCATGGAGCTCCAACCGCCTGAGCCACCGGGCCAGCCCCAACCACAGATTATTTTTTATCCATTTTTGGATTTTATATTAAAAAATGATTTGTGGTTTCTTTTATGTCTGCCTTTCATTCATGTGAGACCCACCCATGTAGTACAGAGCCATAGTTCTTATTTCTCATGGTGTGCGTGTAAATGTCCTACAGATTACCCGTTTTACTCTTCGTGGACATTGGGTTGTTTCGCATTTTCGGCCCTTACGATCCTGATACGAACATTCTGTTGTATAATGGGGTGCATGGTGTGTTACGCATCTTTGTTGGATGTGTGTCTGAGAGAGGGGTTGCTGGGTTACAGAGTGTGCACGTGCCCAGCACTGGAAGGCCGTTCCCCACGGTTTCCACAGCGGTCGTGTCAGTTCACGTGAGTTTGGGTTGTACTACATCAGGGTTCCCTAAGTGTAGCACTGTTGACACTCTGGGCTGGGTACTGCTTTTTTGTGGGGGGCTGTCCTGTGCATTGTAGGGTGTTTGGCAGCATCTCTGGCCTTTACCCACTCAATGCCAGTAGTACCCTCCCCCATGTGTTCTGTTGTCACAACAACAGAAATGTCCCCAAGCATTGTGAAATTATCCTTGGGGGCGGTGGAGAGGGGCGAATTGTCCCATTTCCCTGCTCTGAGGCTTGTCTTTTCACTCTCTTTCATGTTCCCTTTTTTTGGTGGTCAGAAATTCTTAATTTTAAGGTAGTTCAGTTTCTTGTTCTTGTCTTGTATGGTTAGTGCTCTTCCACCTTCTGTTGAGAACCTTCCCTGAGGTTGTGAATACACTCTCATGCTGTTTCAAAAGTGTTTCTTTTGCCTTTTACATTTTGATCTTCAGTCTACCTGGAAATGTTTTTCTGTGTATGTTGTTACGAGTAGGGTCACTAATTGTTTGTTTGTTTGTTTGTTTCATATAGATAGCTAGTTAACCGAGTACTGTTTATTGAAAAGACCACCCTCTCCCTGCCCCAGTGCAGTGGGGCCTTTATTTTAAATCCAGCATCTGTGTGTGGGGGGCAGGTTTGGGATTTCCCACTCTGTTCCTTTGGTCTGTTTGTCCATTCTTCAGCAGTACTATGCTGTCTTAATTACACATCCACTATAATCTAGCTATCTGGCAGTGTAAGTACCCCAGGATTGTCTCAGCTATTTGTGTCTCAGCTACATGTCCGTATAACATGTAGAATCACCTTGTCAATTTCCAGAAAATTAATTCTGCTAGAATTTTGATTGGTTATATTGAATCTATAGATCAAAATAGAGAATTAACATCTTCTGATCCATGAGTATGAAATATACCCCCACTTATAGGGGTCTTTAATTTCTCTGTTTTGTTGTTCCCTATGTATAGCTCTTGTATATCCTTTGTTAGAGTTATTCCTAGATATTTGGTACTTTTTGATGCTCTTGCAAAGGATATTGTTCTTTAAATTAATCCTTTTCTAATTATTTGTGGCTGGCATGAGAAATGCTCGTTATTTTCATCTAATTTTGCACAGTACACTGAAAATTCAGCTCTGTAGCCTTGTGTGGTCCTTCTATGTGTCTCGTCCCGTCCCCCACTCCCTCTCTTTCTATATGGAATTAAAGGCAAATTGTGGACTCAGTTTACTTTAGCTTTTGCTTCTTTGACTTGTTAATCTTGATGGTTCCCGTGGAAGGTTGAATTAAATAGGAGGGCAGCTGTTGCTTCATAGATGAGAAGAGGGGTCAGTGGCCCCTGTCTTCTGGTGTAGGGAGCCGGCACAGACCAGGACCAAGCGGCCCCATGGAGCTAGAGAATTGGCTCCGTGTCTTGGCTGCTGGCACAGCTGCATTCTAATCTTAGGAGAATCACTTCATCTTCCGGGGCCTCTTTTCAAATGAAGAGATGAATCCTTGCTTGCCTGATCTTCTAGGATATATGAGGGCTGCTGTGTGAGAGAGCATTTTCTGCTCTGTTTGCGTTGGAAGAGCTCACTCTGATGAGGGCTGTGAGCTCTTGGACGCATTTTCATCTTCCTCTGCGTTTGCTCCTCTGCTGAGTGAGTTCCTAATGCTTGCTGCTTCACGTTCAAGAAAGAAAGCGAGACCCCTTCTTCCACAGAGGTGTTACTGATTCCTTGGTTTTCAGAGTCAGGGTCAAGAGCAGGAATTTTTTATTTGAAGGTAGCTACTCACAGTTCTCATTGTTGAAGAGAGGGCTTGCTTAGAGCCTGATGTCCTGAGAGGAGACAGGTTGTTTACTTTCCATAACCTTTTAGAGCTACTGCTAAATGCACTTCGGGCTCCAAATGACAGCCAGTCACACAGTGGACATTTTATTCTGGGGGCACCTATGTTTGGTGTTTGGCTGTATATCCAGGGAACCGTTCGCCTGAAAATAACAAAACCTGACTAACAACAGCTTAAACAATTAAGGATTTATTTTTATCAAATAGCAAGAGATCCCAACATCAGTGGTGCTGGCATTAGTCCATCTGTTCAGCGATGCTCTCAGAGAGCCACATTCTTTCGGCTTTCTACTCGGCGTTCTTAGTGATTGGCCTTTCATCTCGCTTGTTGCCCCACTGGAAGCTGCCAAAGCCATTTGGTAACCTTTCCGTCTGTGTGCAGGGCAGTGAGAGGAGGAGATGGCAGTGGAGCTGACCCATCTGTCCCTTATAGCAGGAAAAGCCTTTGCTTCCCAGAAACCCTAGTTCCTGTGTGCCAGGCTTCGCCACGCTTCTCCTGGCTCCAAGGAACACGTGGGAAGGAGGCTGGGAATGGCTGTTAGATTAGCCAGCGAACAGAGCCTGTTGTATCAGGTCTTTCGGAGCAGAGACTAAAGCAGTCTGACATTAGAGAAGAATCACTAACCACACAACAACGTAGAAAAAAGAAAGTTGTGTTCGACTGGGAGGTCTAGTAAGGCACCAGGCCAAGTGACCGCTGCGTTTTTGGTTTTTCTTTACATGCCGATTACATTCATAGCCTGTTGCTTATCCAGCTTGGTTGCCACTAACCCTATTGTGTTAGTGAACATGGGCTACTTCCAACATGGAAAGTGCACCAGGATCAGAGATGTAGGTTAATGAGTTCAGAACTGACTTTTAGTTCAGAGTTTGTAGATGTTCTTCCTTACAGCCATTCATTTAATCTGTATGCTTCTTTAGCTATTGATTTTAGAGAGAAAATGCACGTGCTAAAGTAGGCTGGTCTCCCTGGGAAATGCACATTACTCCCAAAACGCACTGTATACCCAGTCTTGTACCACGAATACACAAGCAGCCAGAATGGAGGGAGTGACAGACCTGGAATGCTGGGGGGATGCAGTATTCCAGACCCCGGACTGTTTGCTAATTCCGTCAGAAGTTTCTAGGTCTAGTTTTTAAGCCTAAGGAGAATTCAGTGACCATCATCTGAGCACCTTGCAGTGTTTTACGAGTTGTTGGTAACTGAAAGCTTTGAGCGAGAGTCTACTATTGTGCTATTCGATATGGTAGCCAGGAGCCATTTGTGGTTATTTAATTTAAGTTTAGATTAGTTAAAATTGAGAATATTTAAAATTCGATTCCTCAGTTGTATCAGCTACATTTCAAGTGTTCAGTAGCAGTATGTGGCAGGTGGCTGCCATATCGGACAGCACAGCTTTAGACGTTTCCATATCAGACAGAGTTCTGTTAGATAATGCTGATCGGAGAACTGGTGCTCCTTTCCCGAGAACTTACTATGAGTCAGTTTCTATTATTTTCTTCTGATTTATAACTCTTCAAAATAAACTAATTTCAGTAACTCAAAGTCCTCGTTTATGGTTTTATTGTGGAGTAAATTTTGTGCTTGTCAGATATTTTTCTTACACCCACACACCCCCTCCCAACACCCCCGCCCCCAACACCCCCGCTTAAGTCCTGCCTTCCTTTGTCTGCCTTAATGAGATCTCTGCTTTCAAGGGCACCAGCTATTCATTAGTGTCTGATGTTTTACTGGAAAAATGGACCAATTGCTCCCTTGCTTTCTTTTATTTGCTCGTGTGATCATTCAGAAATGAAAAATACTAGGGTCAGAGTTCTCTCGTGCTTGGCACAGAAATGCCCCCCTACTTGGAGCGGAGAGAGGAGGGCCCATTTCCGAGTCCGTGCAGAATGAAATGGCAGCAGGGATTGGTTGGGCGGTTGGTAGTGTTTGCGCCTTTCTTTTGATTAGGCCGAGGTGATGAGAGATTAAGTACATTGAATCAAAGCAATAATGAGGAAAAGATAACTTGTGACAAAATGAAGTTTCAGCTGATCCAAATGAGGCTTGTAGAGAACTGGCATGTTGCTTTCTTCTTTCTCCCCATAAGAACCTGCGGGCTGCTCCCATATAGAGCAGTGAGGGCTGGGAGGCTCGGCTGCCTTGCGCCCACCTGTTCCGGTGTTCGGGTCAGTTCCGCAGGCCGGAAAGCCCAGGCACCACCTGTCCTTTGTGTCAGACCCCAGATATGTGTTCTGCTCAGGTGATCACCCGTCAGGAAGTGGTGGGTTAGGATTGTGTACACAGGAGCCTTTTTACCACCGTCCCCTCCTTCTTGGTTGTCCCTTGTCTGTTGCTGTCAGCAGGTCTATTAAAGAGACCGGTTAGGTGCTCTGAAAGGATACTGCGGGGGGGACGTCCAGGTTTGGCACCATACAGGTTAGGAACTGCGCTTGGTTGGTTGGTTTCCTTTAGTTTATTTCTGTTTTCATACCTTCACAAAAGATTTTCATTTTTAAATTGAAATCTTCTCTCTCTTAGATTCAGAATATTAAACAGACAAACAGTGCTCTCAAAGAGAAACTTGATGGTGGGATAGAGCCATACCGACTTCCAGAGGTAGGATTGTGTTCACAGCATCTCAGAAATCATGCCCAAGTTTTTTGTGTTTAAGAAAATAGTATCCCTGTAGTACACCTCCACTTACATCTATTAAAAAGAAAGGTGGAGACATAATTTTATAAATGTCTAATGTTAAAATTCTCATATGAGAAGAAGAAAGACTCGTTAACCGCATATGGATGTGCCATCTCTAAGTGTGGTGTGCTGATCTGACTCCTTTGGTGCCCAGGTCATTCCGAAGTGTAACGCACGCTGGACCACAGAGGAGCAGCTCCTGGCCGTACAAGGTATGGGGAGTGACTCCTTGGAAAGATCGGGAGCAGTGGCAGCTTCTAGGAGAGAGCAGTGCCTCACCACGCCCCACACACGGTTCTCGGGGGCAGGTTCTTGGAGGGTCCCGTTCCCACAGGGGATGTCGTTTTGGCCGTATTGCCACATTCCCTCTGGGCTTTACTCCTTTCCTGTCCCGTATCTCACAAGTCGTAAAAATCAGTGTGCAGGCGTCAGTTTCTAAAGGCGTGAGTACGTCATTCTGATAGCTACACGTTGGGTTCTGAATAGTCAGGAAGTACAAAACCCCAAAAGAAGCAGACTGAGTGTTGGGGTTTTAAGGTTGGGGGTGTTCTAGTCCTGGCGACCCTGGAAAGATGAATGTGTAACATCCACAACCATATAGTAATTGCTGGGTGACTTCAGTTCTCATGTGACGTGATGGCAAGGTACAGATTTCTGGGTCATACTGAACAACTTTGATCAGTCATCTATGGAATATATCTAAACTTCACTACTTTCTCCGCTGGTATAATGCACAAAGGTAGGGCCTGCTATTAAAAGCCTGTGTGTTTTGTTATCTGGGTATGGGCAAGTCTCAATTGTGGTTTGTTTTTTTTTTTAATGTTTTTCTCTTGTATTGAAAAAAAAAAACTGTTCTCTTACATCCTTAGCCATCAGGAAATATGGCCGAGACTTTCAGGCAATCTCAGATGTGATTGGGAACAAATCAGTGGTACAAGTGAAAAACTTTTTTGTAAATTATCGACGCCGCTTCAACATAGATGAAGTTTTACAAGAATGGGAGGCAGAACATGGGAAAGAAGAGACCAATGGGCCCAGTAACCAGAAACCTGTGAAGTCCCCAGAGAATTCTGTCAAGATTCCTGAAGAGGAAGACGAGGTAAGTCTGAAACATGAGCTCTTCTGTGCTGGATTCGTGCTCAGTGGTTCAAGTAGTTTCTTCATTGATGACCTTTTTCTGCTGCAGAAATGGTTTTAGGTTTTAGCTATGTCAGTAACTTGACTTTTGCCTGTAAATACCATAATAATGTGTGTGTTGGATTCACTCAATTTTTGGTCACTGTGTGTATTATTCACAGTTGAATTCCTGGACTAATTTCTCATTCCATCCTCTAGCCACAGAATATTCCACTTTACCAGTATTTCTTTAAATACAGTAAACCAGAAGTTGGAAGTGCCTAGAGGAGTGTCAGTAGAGCTCAGTCATGTCAAATCATTGTCATCTCGTTGTGAGTTTAATGAGCTTACCTGTGGGTCTGCACAGCGCGCCACCCGGTGCTCCTGGGTCTGCCTGCTGCACAGCCCTCCCAGCCTTGGGTGCTGTTGGCCTAACTGGCTTACATGTGGATGGGACAGTGCTAGGCCCCGTGCTTGGCCGGGACTTCTGGGACAGTGATGACATGCAAGTCATCTCCAGAGTAGTGGCACTGAGTCATCAGCTAGTCGCGGAGCCTAGGCCGGAAAATTATTGAGGCTCCAGGGACCCATCTGCTGCCTCCCTGCTTCCTGTGACAGGGTGGCCGTTTCCCCGACTAGCCTGGCCTGCCCCGCTCCGTATTTACCTCTCAGGCCCACAGAGGAGGAGGGTGGGGCTGGGCAGAGGTAAGAGTTCATTGGCAATCACTTCACATTTGAGTGTGTTCACTGCCATGGTAACTTAAGGATTAATTTAGCTTTACAAGGAAAGTCACTTTCTCATTAGTCTTCCAACAACCATGCTGGAATGATTTGAAATTACCTATTTTCCATTGTCTGCTCTCCTTGAAAGAGCCTGGCTATAGCAGCAGCCCAGAGGCCCCCTCTTGACTTGAGTGGGGGTGCCTTATCGGGAAGAGGGTACCCCTGAGATCATGACGTCGGTCGTCCACGCCGTGCCCCACGGCCCGTTTTCAGAAGAGTGTTAAAACATACTAATTCTGTTAGAATGGACTCCTTAGAGCCTTCCACCAGAAGATCTTGAGTAAGTGTACAAAGTGTATAATATTGCCAACTGTGAGTGGTTCACGAGTGAGTCCACCTGCGTATGGCCCGCCTGCATAGCATCTGAGCAAAAAATGAAGGTGCTTTTCTCTTCTGGCAGTGGTTTTTGTCTCAGTGCTAATTGCTGTTACCTTTCGCAACAAATTAACTTCCTGAAGTCCTGGACTCGATTTAGGAAGCACTGAAAAGATGAGCTTACTAGGAAAGGAGCATGAGAATTTGCGAGAAAGAAAGCTATCTTCCATGTGAAGATTTCCAGCCTCAGTCCCAGGAAGCAGAAATAATAGGACACTGGCTCTCTGCTCTCTGGAAATTTAACCAGAACCGGAGCCCTCAGGGTTGGCACAAACAAGGTGGTAGTGAATTTAACCACCAGGATGTCAGTTCTTGTGCACACATGTATTTTTCTTTCGCCTGGTTCATTTACTGCCTGACTTCCATAAGTCAGTTTTTTTTCTTTATTAGTCCATCCTTAGTGGTCCACTTCCCGTGTTGATTTGACATCAAAATACCCATGTAATTTCCTCTCCTCCTCTCTGGTGGAGCTGGCTGGTCCATCCATCACTTGACCTCCCAGCAAGCAGCAGGTCTTCCAGATGTCTGCTTACCCAACCTGGTCTTCCAGAAGAATCTTATCATCCAGCTTCTTTTTGATGTGTAATCTTTCTATTTCCTTTAAAATTTTTCACCCCTTTGGTCATATAAAACACAACACACACACATTCTCACACACACTCGCTGTCACACACACTGATTCTCACACACATGCCTGTGTTTCCTTTTCTCTTTAGTTTCTTTCTGCTGCTTATAGCACAAGCCCTTCACTCCATCACCCGGGGTTTCCGTTCTCCATTTGCATCTGCTTTCTGTCTACCGAGGGCCTGAGCGAACTTGTTAGAATGCTAATTGGAGTCAGTGCTCAGAACTTGGTGTCCTTGGAATTCTGCACTTGCGTTTATTTCGTGGCATCCAGCAGCTAAGGAAGGTCGCTGGTGTCCTGCCTGCCCCTCTACCCTCAGATTTTGTGTCTTATGTAGCACAAATAGGGAGGAAGGCATCAGAATTGCCACAGGTCCTGTGACAGTGAACCCTCACTGAATGTCGCAGATAGGTTCCGCAACATTAAGCGAAGCCATGCAGAGCGAAACCAGTTTTACCATAGGCTCATTGGCATGAACCGGAGCTCAGTGCCCAGGCATCTCATCTACCTTATAAGGCAACCACATCGAGGACCTGCTGTAACATGAGGGCGAAGAAGGGAGGGAAGCCTACAGGGTCCAGAGTTTTCTGCGGTGGCCGAGGATGAGGTGGGGTGCAGTCAGAAAGGGCGCGGAGCGATGCTAAAAATGACAGGTTAGAGATAAGGTTTAAGATTGTTACTTTAAATTAGAGAATGGCTCAGTGACTGCTAGTGGGGAGGAGTCTCTGGTTTGTCTGACAGCAGTTCTAATAAACTGACTTCACCTGGAGAGCAGCCGTTCCCAGGTTCCGGATTGCTGTCCAAGTTGTTTGTCAGCAGCGCGGCACAGGAGGGGCGCAGTGAGCACCGAGGCACGAGCGTCCTGTAGGTTTGGGTCTGAAATGCCCTGGAAGAGCCTGCAACCTTCAGGACCCAAGGCAGCCTGTGTCCCTGTTTGTTGGCTGGGGTGGGTGCCATGCAGCCCCTCCAGCCAGTGCCCGCATCCCTGAGCAGAACTCTGCCAAGCACTGTGCTTACTGCCCTTTGCAGAGGTTTTCTTGAATCCTGTGAAGTAGACGTCGTTACTGTGTATATTCTTCAGATGAGGAAGAGAAGCTCCAACGGGAATGATGGCTGTCCCTGGGTACACAGCTAGAAAGTGGCAGAGTCAGGACTCCAGCCCAAGACATCCTGCCATGCTGCCTGCTGCCAGGCGCCGGCCTCGGGCCTCGGGGCAGCCACCTCCTGAGGCCCCGCACTTAGGAGTGGAGTGTGCATGTGCGCGTGCACGGGCAGTCCCGGGAGGCCGGCGCCCTCTCCCTCGTGCAGGACACCGGAATACACCGTTTGTGTTGTTGACCTGCTCCGTTTTTCTTCTGCCCTCCTCAGGCTGCTTCTGTTCTTGACGTCAGATATGCCTCTGCCTCCTGAGAAACTCTGGTAGCCTCCAGTACTTGGTATGGACAACTGTGTTACCCAGGATATCAGGTATTACAAGACATCACCTAGCCATCTGCATCACATCTCTGTGGACAAGCAGCTATTACCAAAAAGGCATACACTTCCAGTCCTGTGCTACATCTGCCTTAATTCTTTGCTCGTTCCTCCATGTTGGCGCCACGTCTCAGAGAGCTCCACTGCGTCTCACACTCTGCCTAAGTGCGGAGGGAGCCTCCTGGCCTGCACGCCTCCTGTGACTCTGGGGACCGCCGCCCCAGTCGGAGCTCCTGAGCCCTATCAATGGCAGCTCTTCCCGTCAGCGGCTTCAGAACAGGTAGTCGACTCGGAAGGCACGACTCTGCTCCTGCATGGCCTGCAATTTCTACTTTGTGCATATTGTAATTTTCAGAGTAACTGTGACCCTGTTGGCCTTCTAGAAAGTTTCTCTTGTTCTTTTCTGAGGCATCCACCTAAGTGATATCATGCTTCTTTGGAAATCACAGTACATTGGCAGACTGCATTATAACCTTTATCGTGCCAAACATCCTGATTCAATTCACATTTCCCTGAATATAGGGTATAATTATGGTTCATAAGTGTAGTTGGCTTAAATCTCTCCTTCTCCTTTCCCAGTTGGTAGGAAACTCATTCGCAGCAACTCTCCTTGGACACTGTAGCTTAAAAGGAACGTGGACCTCAACACTTTCTGCCTTCGATTCTCAGCATTGTAATCAGGATGGGTGCCGCCCTGTCTTTTCCTGACCCCCCTCACCACCCAGCTCCAAGAGATTTGGTCCATACCACTACTGTACCTGGTGCTTGTACATTTGGAATTGGTGCCTTCTCCTTTTGGCAACCATGTTATGAATCCTTTTTCTGTTTTAGTGTCTTACTTCTTCTTTAAAGTTTATTGCTTGCCAAAGATGACATCACTAAGATTGGGAGATGGGAGAACTTGCTGCAGATCTGAAGAGTGCAGATTTGAAATGTTACATTAGCTCAGCAAAGGGTATTAGAGTCGCTGGTGATGGTTTTGTACAACTGCACGTTGTTTGTTCCCCATCCTCTCGGTATGCCTGGCCTTTTATATGTCACTCCACATGTCCTTTTGTGTCCTTCATGTACTGATGCGACCACATAAACACCATCCTCTCTCTTTTCATATAGTACAGGACAGAGAAGTGGTCAATTTATTGGTTCTAGTGAGACCAAGATGAAAAGAAACAATCTACAAAGTGGTATGTATTGCCTTTTGGTTGGACTGGCACAAGTGAAAACTTATGATAAATGTCCTGAGGCTTCCAGAATCCCTTTTATTCTCTTGCCTGGCCGTGGACCTGTGGAGGGGCTGAGGGATCCTGTTGCGCTGCATTTGAACTCCCTGCCCCTTCCCACGGTCAGTTCAGCCTGCACTAAAGATGCGAAGGAGCGTTTTTGTTCTTGTTTTTTGCATCATTTAAATATTTTTACCGCTTTCAATACCAAAAAGTAAAGAATGCAGATGCTTTAAGGTGGCATAAACAGAATTCTTAAGAGTTTAAAATATGCAATTAAAATGTATGTGTTCTGACTCCCAAGCACCTTGCCTTTTTTTTTTTTTTTTTTTTTTTTTTAAAGTCGGACTCTAGGAAGAGAGCTAGAAAAAGTGGATGGTTTGGAATTGTACTTTTTCTTTTAGAAATCTGGAGAAGGGTCATTCAAAGCGGGGGGAGTGAAATGGGACTTTCCCAACTTTTATCATCTTATCCCTAGGCTGGGAGTCTGTAGTCAGGGGTCAGGGGACAGCATGGGAAGGACAAGTCACAGCGGGGCGGTCACAGCTCCCCGCCCCTGCCTGGACGGGGGCAAAAGAACACTAGGAATGCTGCAGGGTTATTTTGTTTGTATCGTAAGCCTGCTGTGTAATTGGAAAGTGGCAGGAAAGGACCCGGGGAGGAGGTGCCATAAGTTTTGCACATCTCATTAAGGGGACACGAGGTGTGAACAGAAGCTTCAGTTTCTCCTTGCTGCCTCTCACAAGCTCCGTCCTCTTACTGGAAGCAGTCGGCAGTTTGCTGCGATGGGTTTCTCACTCTGCCAGTACGTCTGTTCCCCTCTTCTCGCCCAGGCTATTTTCCTTAAGAATTGGTCCCTTCTGGCAGTGCTTGAAAGCATGAGGCTAGGTCTTATGTAGCATGATGGATATGCCAGCAGTGCCAGGCCTCTGTATTGGGCACCAAGCCCTTAGGTGGATCCTGGCGCTGAGTGGTCTCCTGTCCTGAAGAGTCACTGTGCCGGTATTGTCGAGATCGCAGCAGCTGGGTTTGGGCTTTCTCTCCAAGGGAAGGGGCATGTTGTTTCCATTTGCCAGAAGGGAAAAAGAGAGTTGTCTTTGCCTGACTGCCTTCGTTGTAGTTTCACGGATAAGATAGCACTGTGTTTTAAACTGTTTCATTACACTGTCTTTGCAATGATGTTGTAAATGCAAGAAATCACGCAGCTTTAAAAGCTAAGTGGTTTGGTCTTATTTATGTGCAGCCCCTTTTTAACATATCAAGACTTTGGTGCGTCAGCAGGTCGTGTTTGGACGTGTAAAGGTCCACGTGACAACTGCTTCGGATGCAATGTTCACTTAAGCTTTGTCTTCTTAAAAATTATCAATGTGAATGTCATAATTATATATATATTTTTGTGGAAAATTTCTCCTAAGTTATTGTGCAAATTATAGTACCATTGAAACAAATGATAGTTTTAGTTTAGAAATCCTAAAAGATATAAATTGCATTGCATATGCATTAAGTTTGTTTTATTTAATTTTATGTAGATGTGTAAAGTGTTAGGTAAAAATTTTTTCACTTATCCATTTAAACACCTTGTTACTTGAATATTGTGTTGACTGGTCTGAAACAGTGGTCAGTTCTGTAATGTAGCTCTTTCAACCGGAAGCAGCCCCGCGGTGGCTGTGCTGACGTCAGCGGAGGGCGGGGCATGGCGGGGCCATGGCAGCGGGAGCCAGGCGGTAGGGTCCCGTGCCTACTGTGCTGTCTCGGTGTATTTGTGCCGGCCGAGACACCAGTTCCTCAAAATGCTTTTTGATAGTTTTTTAACCTGTAAGACCCTTTGATGGTCACAAACCTCTAATCAAAAAACGAAAAAAATAGTTGAGTTTCACAGCTTGACTATGGTGGACTAATTAAGCAGTTTTTCTGTGTATATAAAGTTTCCTCAAATATCACACACCACTATAAGTGTGCTCATTGTCACTTTAAATTTCAACTATGCCCTATTTTTGTCTTTCTAAATATCAGATGTACTATTGGTATAATTGCATACCAAAAATAAGCCAAACAGTGCTTTACACTAACTGGATCCCTGCTTTTGTGAGCAAAGGAAAGATGGAGCCAACTTAGTCGAGAGTCTCATTTTCTCTCTTGTTTAGCCTGTTTCTAAATCTAGTGACCCAGGACTCAAGCTTTTAATATCAAGTGAAACTTTGCCTCAAGTTGACTCAAGGTAGTTAGCTAGCTAATCAGACTCTAGTGATCTTGTACAATGTTCAAAAACAAACACTCTTTCTGCCACGCCTGGATCTCTGCGGCTTTTCCTACTTATAGTGAAGCACAATTGCAGTAACGTTACAATTCAGAAGGAAGGTCAGTATAGTCTATGCATGTTGTATGATAAGGAGTGTTTACAGTCACCTTCTCCCAGAACTGAAACTTACACTGGAGGGGGTAGTGTTCCATTATGTAGACTTATCGGCTTTGCTGAGTGCTTTTTAGATTGCTTAAAACTTTTTCAAGATTTTAAAAGATGTATAAGGTTAAGTTTGCAAATATAATGGAAATGCTGTATATCTTTTGAAGTGATAAAATCCACATTGGGATTTTAAAGAAAATATGTTGTAATAATGCTGTTGTAAGTAATATTCTAATGTCTCTTTTGCCTGTTTTCTATTTCAGCACATTCATTATGGTGAATGTTCATAGCATTATAATTGCTTAGCCATTGGTTGATAACATTTGTTAGTGAAGATTGGAACATTTATTTGTGAAATTCTGCAGAATTCATTTTTCTATTTCCAATATTTGCTGAAGTTAAATAAAACTTTTCAAGCCGTTGACGTAATAAAATATGAAACAAAACGATTTTCTGCACCGCCACCTGCACTTTCCATAAAGCAGTACCTACCCCAGTACAGAGTGGAGTTTTCCTTGCCTATTGCATTGGACCCTGGGGTTCCTGAATGTATTAAGTTCCCCAGAACTAGTCATCCCAGAAACAGTCAGGGATGCCTTTTGCTTTTAGCCTTTAGTTCTCTCTGCCTGAACTATATTTTTCTTTATGTACGATAATGTTACGGTTGGGATCAAATTGAGGTGCATGAGTTCGGAAGGTTTGCGATAATTTAGGTGACAGTTTCGGTGAGAGCAATGTTTTCCCATTAGTGGTTTTTCTCTTTTCAGTTGACCAGGCTTTGACACCTGGCTGCTGGCCTCTGCACAGCCCCTGGACTGGTAGTGAGGAGGCAAGACCCCCACCTGTGTCACCTCTGGTTGGCCAACAGTGGACCCAGCGCTGATCTCAGCACTTCTGAGTCCCGTGAAGAACACTTGGCAACCACTGGCCAGCTCAGCATCTTTCCTTCTTTAGCTGGAATGTGGGTTTCGTTAGAAAAGTACCGTGAAAACCTGATTCCCCAGTTCAGCGTTGCCTCAGACAGCATTTAAAAGACACATTTGGGGGCCTCTGCGTGCGTGACTTTGCGTGGTGTCGAGGGAGGGTGTTTACATGACACCTCTCAGAGGTCCTCTCCTGGAGGAGACATGAACGGCTGCCTCGGGTACAGCACCGAGCAGCCCGGGGGAGGACTGCCAGGAAGCACAGGGACCCGAGGGTGGAAACTGGGAGAGGAGGTCAGCGGCTCAGAAACCCGTGTGATCTGTGGAGGTGACTCATGGTGTAGAACGGGGGAACCCCCGGCTTTCCTACCAGGAGACGGAGGAAGAAGGCAAGCCAAAAGGGAGTGCAGGCAGGGCTGGGGGTGAGTAGGGGCAAGACTCAGAGCAGCCCACTGCTGGTGCTACTGGATATCTGCTGGGGGGCACCAGACGGGCTGTGTAGGCCTGGCCCCCACACACCTGGAAGGGTAGCGACAGCTAAGGGCAGGAAGTGGAGGGAACTGGCCTCAGCCACGAGATGGGAGGGATAGGCAATGGGTCCCCACATCGGGCACGTGGAGGCACAGGTCACCTCTTGTGTCACATCTCACATAACCTTGGGCCTTGCAACAGCCCCAGCTTCAGGCCAGTGTAACTGACAGCATTTCCTTTGCGGGTGAGAGCTCAGCCTGGCGGAGGGGGGCAGGTGCAGGTGTGGAGTGGGTCCCCGTGCAGCAGACAGCCTGTCTGTTCGGAGGCAGTTCTGCAGGACTCCGCCTCTGGGCCCACAGTGGTGACCAACGGAAAATGCGCCGTATCTCAGTTTACCGTCCCTGTCTCACTGTTCCTGATTCCGTTCCTATTCTGCGGGATCACTCTCAGAAACCACCCTCAACCCCTCACCACAGGCTCCGCTTTCTGGTAGAATCTCCGCCAAGACAACAAACACATCGAGGTGAGAAGAACTTCCACCAGGCCTGTCATCGCCCTGGTAACCTCTGTCGAGGGGAGCGTTCTTGAGAGCACCTACCAACGGTGTGGCAGGAAAGGGAGTGACAACAACCGTACTTAGGATCTCAGTTTTTCACGGCTTTCTCCGTCTTGCCCCCCGTGGATGCGTGTACTGAGACGAGGAGCCAGCTTGCAACTCCCGTTCTCTGTAGCCTCCAGTCCCAGTACCAGCAAGGGGCTGGCTCTGGGAAGTCAGAGATGCATGGAACGTTCCAAGTGGTCCAATTCTGTTCCTTGTCAGTGGATCGAAGATGACGCTGATGTGCAGCTGCCTCCTGTGTGGGGCGTCACGGGGGCCTGGACAAGCTCCTGGGTGACCCTGACTCTGGTTCTGGACTGGATGGAACCAGCCCCCCAGGACAGTCCCCCAGTACGCTTTCCCACCAACCCCCAAGCAGGGGCACAGTGGCAGGCCTTGAAGCCTCCCTGGACCATCTCACCACTTCATCTGGTCTGCTGTTGACACCTGGGCCTGACGCTCTCACCCCTCTGGGCCCCCGCCCCCTGAGCTCAGCCAAGCTCCGCTCCTGTGTCCTCAAAATGACATGTCCAAGACTAAAGCCTCTTCCCCCGCCCTTTTCTGACTTGCCTCCCTTGCTGTGTGGCACTACTTTGTATCTGGGCGCCAACTGGAAACCCCGACATCACCCACCTCTGAAATTCTCAAGTCCCTTTCTCCATCACAGCTGCCAGTGACAGTTCAAGCCCTTGCCGTTCACCTGAATTGAACTGTTGTCTTCTAACTCATCTTGTCCCCAACATTTCTTTTTACTCACTCCTCATGCCCCCAACCACAATCAGGGCCCTTTCCTGCTTACGGAGCTCCACTTGTCTTCGGGGAAAACACGCAGCCCTGCATTCTGTCTTAAGCTCTATTTCAGGGACGTTTTCATGTGCTTTTCTCCGCCGCGAGGCCTTCCCCGTTTGCTGGGCGCTGTCCCCAAGGCTTGGACGTGCCGCCGTCTCTGAAGTGCTGGTCAATAGCGCCCCCTCCCCCCTGCCTTCAGCAGAGGGAGTAATTCTCAGGGTTTCTACCACTTGTTCCTCTGCACTTCTTCATGCAGTGAAATATAAGTTTCCACCGAGTCCCTCCACGGGCAGCGTTGTCACCAGTGCCTTGCTCATCCCTCGAGAGTCAACGTCTGCAAGTGTGTGTGCTCACGTGCACATTTACACACAATTGTTTTCCGTGCAAGTGTCGTACTCTGCTCTTGACACACCAAAAGTCTGGACATCAGCACACACACATACAAAGTGGCTTCACTCCTTTGCGTTGGCTTCACGGATGGCTCCTCACCGTGACTTGGGGATTTATTTAAACCGTCGGCGAGTGATGGCCACACTGAAGTATCATCTGTAGTATCAGCAGACTGGAAACAACCTGTGTCATTTTGCCTCCGTGCAAGTGTGTTACAAAATAAATAAATATCTAGGATTGGACTTTCTGGGTCACAAACTTCATTTGTACACTGGTACATGCCGCTGTATTCCAGGGAGGTTGTGCCAGTTTTTCCTCTTGCCTGCCCTGAATGTGGCAACGTGGTGCCTTAACACCCTTCCCAACACTGTGGTAATTAAACATTTTGATCTGAGGTGTTTTATAAACTTTCAGTCCACTAGGTCAAGTCCTTGAGGTCAAGACTTACATTTATCTTGGTCCGCAGAACCGACAATCAGAGGCACATAAGTGCTTGATAAAGGAATGGGGAGATTGGGTATGTTGAGGGGGAAAAATGAATGCCCCACGGCCCCTGTGCTTGAGCGAGAAAGGCCTGGACACGACACCCAAGGCGCAGGACCACAGCTGCCAATTCCAGGGCATCCAGAGATGGATGAGCCAAGGGGGGGGGTATTCTGGGCTCTTGTTTCTTGAGCTGCCTGTTGTGTAGTTATTCACAGCCGAAGTACTGTGAAAAAAGTGAATTTGAGTTAAAGATCTGGTGATGTCCATTGGAAGTGAGGTTGGAGAGTGTTCTGTGGGTTCTGATGTTCAGGTTCTCCACCTCCCAGGCGTCACTGTCCCCTCCGCCTCAGTGGGGAGTTGCCTGACTGCTGGGAGCCCATGTGCCATGTTCCCACCTGGACAGGCTGCACAGGTATCTCCCTGCTGAGACCTGGGCCAGTGGTGATTTTCAGAACTAAGAAGGGGAAAGGGGCACCCTGTGTCAGCATTTTTGTTGACAGCGTCCTAGAGGAGGTGACAGTTGACAGAGTGACCACTAGCCCAGGGTGTTCCAGCAGACCCCGTGGTTTACGTGGGACAAGCCGCCCATCCTCCCTTGCAGTCTTGTCAGGGCTATTTCCTCACCACCTAGCGGAGCATGTTAAAATGTCATATGGTTCTTTAGTGATCTGTGTACCAGCCTGCTTTCCTTCCCATGGCATATGCCTAGTGAGTGTTCCTTGCTGCTCAGAAGACTCAGAGGAGCCACATTGTCCTGCAGATGAGAGGGGAGGGAGACGAGCACAGCCCATTGTCTGGACTGACCCTGTTGGCAGCAGGGGCGTAGGGTTTGGCTGAGAATTGGATGCCAGGAGGCAGGCTGAACAGCGGCACGTGACTCCAGCTTTGGTTGGCATGAGGAATCCTCGGCCTCGGGTCTGGGTGGGCGCCTGGGGCTCTAACCTGATGCCAGCATTCGGCCAGAGGACAAGCTGTGCCAGAAGGGCCTCCATGTCCTCTGCAGACACTCTGTGACAAAGTTATGGTGCACATAACGGCTCATGGCACTTGATTGATTGGAAAATAAACTGAGCAATAAGTAAGTCTTCTCCTGTGGCTAATCACGTGGGGCAAATTAATTGTGTTTTTTAGTGATACCTGCTTAATTTATTGAAGATTGCCTCACCGTCTAATTAGTGACCAAACACGCATTCATCGATTTAATGCTCATAGCAACCATCCAGGCAGGGACTGTCATCCCTGTTTTATAGAAGAGGAAACTGAGAGACCTGGAGAAGAGTCTCGCCCAAGTTTGACAACTAGAAAATGCCAGGTTCAGGACGAGAAGTGGCAGGCTCTGCCCAGGCGCAGATGTGCTCGAGACCTCGCTGTGAGGAAGCCCGCCGTGTTCTTTGTCACCCCGTTTCCTCATCTGTCAAGCCAGGGTGATCCCCATGTCAGAGGGTGGCAGCCGTCCCCGGGCGGGTTGGTGGAAATACGTGCGTCTGGCCCAGCTGCCTGATCAGTGGCTGAGCCTTTCATTCCCAAAGACAATCTCGGTCACGTGCGTGTTGCCGGCATCTGCTCTGGGGCAGGGTCGGAGCTGAGCTCGTCACAGGTCCTTGGCTCTCCCAGAACCCTCACTTCTGCCATCTTTCCTGAGACCAGTGATCTTCACGCGGCTTTGGTGGCCGACTCTCGGTACGGATTGTGTGTGTGTGCGTTCGTTTATGACTTGCACACCCAGTACCTGTAATTACTGTGTTCACTAGTAAAGCTAACGGGCCGTTGTCCTACACCCACTGTTCAGACACTAACACTGACAGGCTCTCGCCATTCCTGTTCTGAAGCCTGGGACAACTGTGCTTTTAAAAAGGCGGGCCCCCACTTTCCAGAGGAGGGACCCGGGCAGAGTTGGAGTGCCTTGCTTAAAGTTACCCAGCTATGAGGGCAGGCTGGCCTTGCAAAAGAGCCCCACACTGGATCTGGGGTGGTGAGGGGACTGCGGCCGGGCGCACCCTGAGCCCTCCACAGCCACCTGCCGTGAACAGCCCCCACGTCCCCGCTGGGCCCAAGGGCCACTGCTGGGTGGCCTTCTTGCTTTCAGTCCTCTCCTCACACCGTTCCCTTAGCTGTGCCTTCTGTTGTCACCTGCCTAACCCCGGGCTTGCTCACAGGACACAGGCGTGAGGGTTTGGCTTCTCTTGCTGCTGAGAACCCGGCCACCCCACGGAGAAGCTTGGGGCAACCTTGGAGACAGCCTGGCTGACAGCCAGCACCTACCAGACCTGTGAGTGCGGCCATCCAGCCTTAAGGGAGCTGCTAGGAGCCCGCAGAAGAACTGTCCAGATGAAGCCACAGGATCGGAAACAAATAACATGGCTGCTGTTTTAAGCCACTGAGTTGGGGAGTGTCCAAGGTGGGCTCCTCCAGCAGAGACACCCGAGACCCTGCAGATGAGTAGGACCAGGGAATTTGTAAGAAGGTTCAGCCTGCGGGACAGGGCCGGACACTCGGACTTGTGATGCCTGGGGTGCTAATTGGATCCCCAGCTCTCAGGCAAGTCCCATGTTCCTCTTTGGAGGACGCTGCAGGCTGGTGGAGGGAAGAGCGAGAGTCCCTGCCTGCCTCCAAGGCTGGCACAGCCGCCACCGTCGCCTCTCGGGGCTGACCGTCCAGAGTCCCAGTATGACACCTCGCTGTAGAGAAACTCACAGCACCTTGGGACTGTCCTCCGAGATCCCTGGGACGATCCACAGGACTCCAGCCCAGTCCACTGAGCATGTTTATTGGGGGTGGAGGTGGCTGCCGGGGCTTCCCTGGCAGCGGCTCTGCCCACTGCCTTCCAAACTGAGAAGCGTGGGTCCTGTCGCTTGGGTGCCTTCCTTTTTCATTAAGGAGATTCAGAGTTGAAAGGAGATCCCCACCCGCCTCCCTCATTCCCTCGCCCCTCCCTCCGTGCCTTCCTGTTCCAGCCTGCCTGGGGCATTTCCCAGCTCTGGAGCCAAAGCCTGCCTGGCTGGAAACCGGGTGCTTGTTCTCTGCTCCTAGTCACAGGGACCTTAAACAAGCTTCTTAATCCTCAGTATTTCTTCCTCCCAGAAAAGGGGGGGTACGTTTCCTGTTTCTGTGGGTGCCTTGCTGAGGACGTGGCCATCCACCTGTTTCCCTGACTGAATGACAGGTATGGACCCTCCTGCCTCCCACATCAGCTAAACTGGGGATAGGGTGCAGGGCAGGACAGGGCTGGGGGACGTTCCCAGTCTTTCTGGAAGTGGCCAGTAGGACCGATGTCCCTGCAGGCCTGTCTGAGCAAAGTGCCTGCGGCCAGCACAACCCTTAGGGTGGCCAGTGGGGCTGGGGCTGCCTCAGGCTGCCAGCGAGAGCCCGCGTCCCAGCCCCTGCCTGTGGTGTGAGCTCTGGCGAGTCGTTCAGGTCGCCAGGCTCCTGGTGAAGGAGTAGTACTTGGATTCGTTGGGTTGTCAGCAGTATTTATTGGGTCTTGCAGGGTAGCACCGGGAGAGTGACAGCAGGACACTAGGAGCCTGCCCCATTAAAGAGCATGAATTCCAGGGGGGACACGCATGGAAACATCCATTCAAGCAAGACAACCCCAACTAAATTTGTTGGTGAGGCTGGCACAGACATAAGGCCTGGCGTGCTAGGATGGGCCAGCAGGTAACCCCGGGCCTCATCCCATCTCAGCACAGAGCCTCCTTCCCTGTGGGGCCCAGTAAGCCTTGCTTTGACTTCAAGAGACTGAGCTCGGCCTGTCAAGGTCGTGATCTACCATGAGCCAGGTTCTCGTACGTGATAGACTTAGCTAGTGAGTGGTTCCAGGACAGAGGCAGGCAAGTCCCTGGCCAGTGCAGCATGACAGAGGGCCTGCCCTTCCCTACATCCCTACCTCAAAGCCCAGATCGTGGCCTCAATGCCATTTCCTAGAAAAGGAGCCAGGGATCTTTGGAGGAGAGGCTGGTTTCAGATATGGCAGGAAGTGTACAGAGGAGCCGGGATATCTTGTGCCAGAGACCAAAGAAAAGAAACATACAGACGGAGTTTTGTCTAAAGCTCTTGGAAGCCAATATAAAAGGCCTGTCACTGGTGTCACATGGACAAATGTGCCATCAAAACCATAGTGGCTGATTGAATGAAACACGGCAAATATAAAGAACCAAAAGTTCATAATAAAACGTGACTAGAGACCAGAGGATATCGGACATATGTCCAACTTTCCTACCCAAACTATTTCAGGACAATCAAATTATCGGGAGCAAAAATTCCTTACAGAAGAATTCCAGCTAACGCATGCAGAAGAATAGGACAGAGCTAGAAAACTACCAATTTGCAGCCCCTTATGAAATCATGGATCTAGTCACAGGTCATCAAGAGCTGCTAAAGCCATCAGGTGGAAAGTTGACAGACCTTGGTGGTGGAAGCTGAACTGGAACCTGCCAACAACCTTAGCATTGGAGAGGATTCTGGGAAGATGGCAGACCAGGAAGCAGCAGAGATCTGTCTCCCAGCTCAGACAGCAACTGCACTGGAAGAATCTTTGATGTAACTATTTTGGACCTCTGGAGTCCATTGAAGACTTGCAACTTCCAGGGCAAGTCTGGGACAATAACTTATGATTACTCACCATCAATTTCAGCTCATTGCATAATAGCAGCTACCCAGCCCATGGCAGACAGCCATGTGCCCGTTCTAGGAGCAGCTTGCACGCAGCCTGTGGGAACAAGGACCTTGTCCCAAGTGTGGGGATCTGTGTCCTGACTGCTGATTACTGCCTCAGATCATGGAGATGCAAACACAGAGGCAGGCAGTCTGCACACCCTCGCCATTGCTGCAAGCCCCTCCTACTTAACTGAAGTAACATCCAGGGGATGTAAACGACCAACACCTTCCCCAACTATGTACAGCTTGGGTGGCAGAAAACTGAAGCCTCACTGGCTTGAGGTATCAGAGTACCTTGGTCATCATGGGTTTGGACCGTATGGGTCCACTTATATGCGGATTTTTTTCAATAAATGCACAGTTGGCCTTCCATATCCTTAGGTTTTGCATCTGCAGATCCAACCAACCACGGATTAAAAACAGCATTTTCAATCCAAGGTTGGGAATCCTTGGATGCAGACGGCTGACTATATACTGTTCGGCACCATTTTGTATAAGGGGCTTGAGCATCTGCAGATTTTGCCATGGGGGGTCCCAGAACCAATCCCCCATGGATACTGAGGGACCACTGTAGTTACCTTGTTTCCCCAAAAATAAGATTTAGCTGGACAATCAGCTCTAATGTGTCTTTTGGAGCAAAACTTAATATAAGACCCAATCTTATATTACTATAAGTAATATATTTTATTATATATTTATTACTTATAGTAAAACAAGACCGGGTCTTATATTTACTATAAGACCCGGTCTTATAGTAAAATAAGACCGGGTCTATATATTTATTAGTTATAGCAAAATAAGTAATAAATATATATTTATTACTTACAGTAAAATAAGACCGGGTCTTATATTAAGTTTTGCTCCAAAAGACACATTAGAGCTGATTGTCCGGCTAAGTCTTATTTGGGGGAAAACGGGTAGGTTTGGGGAATCAAAAGTTACATGTGGTTTTCGACTTCGTGGGGTGGGGTGCCCCTAATTCCCATGTTGTTTAAGGGTCAACTGTATGTAATCAGATTCTGGCAAAGAAGCTGTGAAGTTAGGAGAGGATCTTCAGAAGCAAGGGAACCACAGAGAGAATGACCTAAGTATAAAGTTTACTGAAATCCTCAACTGACTGCCCAGTGTACAGGCAGAGGGGAGCACCCCCCAGGGAAGCAGAGTAACAAAAGCTGCAGCCAGGAGCTGAAGAGACTGGGCAGAGAGCTGCTGCACCAGGTGGAAGACAGAATTTGTAGTTTGAATACAGGCAGGTGAACTGCCCAGAGTCATTAAAATATCCAGTATTCAATAAAAAATTAGTAGACATGCAAAAAATCAGGAAGGTATGATTCATAATCAGGAAGAAGACTAAAAATTGACTCCAAGTGGACCCAAATGTTGGGTTTAGCAATGACTTCAAAACACATATATATTTATTAATAATTAAGGGATAATTATTTCAATGAGTGAACAGATAAGGAAACTCAAAAGAAACTTAAAGTGTTAAGTGGAATTTCTAGAGCTCAACAGTACGAAAACTAAAATGAAAATTTTGTGTTTTTCCTAGATGGTTTGAATAGCAGATTAGAGGTGGCAGAAGAATTGGTGAACTTCAAGATAGATCAGTAAGAATTAAACAATTCAAAAAGTGGAGAAAATGAACAGAGCCTGAGATATGGGACAATATGAAGCAGCCAACATATATGTAATTATCTCAGAAGGAGAGGGAATGGAGAAAGGGACAGGAAACATATTTGAAGAAATGTCAGAAACCACCCCAAATTTTGTGGAAAACGTTAAATTATAGATCCAAGAATATCGGTGAACCCAAAGCAGGATAAAAACAATGGAAACCACTACTAAGAACATCATAGCCCAACTGCTGAAAGCCAAAGAGAATGAGATCTTGCAAGCAGTGAGGAAAGAACAGGTTATATAGAGGGGGTCACTCACTATTAACAGCTGACTTCTCTGCAGAAACAACAGAAGATAGAAAACTTTGGCGTCATATTCAAAGTGCTCAAATCGAAAACCACCAAACAAGAACTCAATCTCCAGCAAGGTTTTCACAATGATGTCAAAGTAAGGACATTTGCTATAAACAAAACTTGAAAGAATTTGTTCCAAGCGGATCTTCACTATAAGAAATGCTAAAGCTAGTTGTTTATGGTATAGGGAAGTGACTCGAGAGGCCACCTCAGATGTACGGTTGTACGGGTAAGAATGGTAGCAGTGGTAAGTATGTGGGTAAAAGGCTAGCTGTATTGTTCAAGATTCAGTCAGAAGACAGAAACCACTCTCATTCGAACAGGGATATTTTAACAGAATGATAAATTAGTGAGATGGTTAGTTACTAAAATGGGTAAAGGAGAACTTTAAGGATTGCAGGACTAGCAAATGCAGAAAGCAGCGGGTACATCTAGTGCTCAGGGAAATCAACTAAGAACCTTAGAAGGGAGAGGTCTTCTCCACAGGTTGAGCTTTAGGCCTCAGGGAACACGCAGCCTGGCAGTGATGACGACACTTGACAGAAGGTGCTGGCTGAAGCTGGTTCCTCAGAAGGGACAGACTGGTTAGCCAAGACACTTGTTGGAGGGTGAGTGCCAGTGGACCTCGTGCAAGCTGCTGGCAGCTGTTTTCATGGATGGACAAAAGCACCCAGGAGCCAGGAAGCTGCGGCTTGGTTCTGGCCTGGCAATGGCCCTCTAGTGCCCTCTATGGACAAAAGCTAGCACTGCTCCAGCGGGCAGAAATATCTCTGTGGTCCAGCTCCAGCTTCACAGAACAGGGAGAAGAAGGGCAGATTTGGCACTGAGGCAATAAACAGGCATGCTATACGTTTACTGCTACTTCTCTTAATTTCCTTAAAAGGTGTTACTGTTCAAAGCAAAAATAACAACACTGTTGTGTTTATAACATGTCATGCAGATGACAGCAGTCCCGCTAAGGACGGGATGGATGGCAGTGTCCTCTTTCTGTTTTTTTTTTTTTTTTTTTTTTTTTAAAGATTTTATTGGGGAAGGAGAACAGTTCTTTATTGGGGAACAGTGTGTACTTCCAGGCCATTTTTCCAAGTCAAGTTGTTGTCCTTTCAATCTTAGATGCGGAGGGTGCCATTCAGCTTCAAGTTGTCCTTTCAGTCTTAGTTGTGGAGGGCGCAGCTCAGCTCCAGGTCCAGTTGCCGTTGCTAGTTGCAGGGGGCGCAGCCCACCATCCCCTGCGGGAGTCGAATCGGCAACCTTGTGGTTGAGAGCCCACTGGCCCATGTGGGAATCGAACCGGCAGCCTTCAGAGTTAGGAGCACGGAGCTCTAACCGCCTGAGCCACCGGGCCGGCCCCTCTTTTTGTTTTTTTACCTGTAGTCCATCCTAATTCTCCGTAGACTGGGATAAGTTAAATGGATAATTTCAATCTCTGGAGCAACCACTGATAAACAACATATGCAGAGACATAGCTGGAAATCCAATAGGCAAATTAGGGAATTCTAAAACGCCATTGTTTTAACATCAAAGACGGCAGGAACCCAGGAACCAGAAGAGACGAGACAAAACCAATAGCGAAATGGCAGATCTAAATCTAACTTAACTGCAACCAAAATTCTATGTAGATGGAATTAAAACTCCAAATAAAAGGTAAATATTATCATACTAGATTAAAAAGCAAGATCCAGCTCTATACTCTCTATAGGAGACACTCTACACACAGAGGCACAGTTGGTTGTAAGGAAAAGTGTGGAGAAAGATAAAACTTGCAACAACAGTAAGCTCTGGAAAGCTGGAGGGTGATATCACTGTCACACGAAATAGGCTTTAAGGCAAAGCGTATCATTAGAGACAAGGAGGGACATTTCCTGGTGATAAAAGGGTCAGTTCATCAGGAAGACGTAACAGTTACAAATGAGCATGGCACCGAATCACAGCTTCAAACCACATGAAGCAGAATCTGACAGAGCTAGAGGGAGGAGACAAACCCATAATTGCAGTTGGAGATTTTAACACTCCTGTCATAGTACTGATAAGACAGGCAGATGAATAAGTAAAATACAGAACTCAGAAGAACCTGAGAGGGCCTGAGAACCAGTCAGGGGCCCCACTGCCAGCAACGGCCCCCACATCGCAACCGAGAACCACTGCCGAGAGGACCCCACTCGCTGCCTTGGCTTCTGGGCGCAGACGCTGCAGGCTGCGTCCCCGCCCCACCACTGAGGCTGGACACGAGCCGGACCACTGCCCCAGGCCCTGACGCCTCGCCACGTGGACTCCACGGCCCCTGGCTCCTCCCGTGCCGCTCTGGCCTTTCCTGAGCCTGTCTCAGCCTGCACAGCCACTCATGTAAGTGATGTCACACAGAGTCATCGTCCCAGCAGGGGTGTCTCCCATTTGCTGACAAGATGGGGGTTTGGAGAACTTAGGGACTTGCTCCAAATGGTCCCTAAGGGACGCAAGGAAGGGACGCAGGCAGGATTTGAACCCAGGCCCAGGTTACCCTGGGCCTGTGATCTGGAGGGTCTGCTGGCAGGACGTCCTTCCTGCTGCTCAGTACCTGTCAGGACGGGGGCCTCTCCAGGCCTCCAAGGCCCCAGCTGTCAGTGCCATAAGGCTTGGGAGAAAGGAGACCCCACTGGTCAGGGCGGAAGCCCCTAGATCTCCAAGGCTGCTGGGAGATGAGGGTGTCTGGGGCGGGGGGGGGGGGTGGCAACAGTTTTAGCAATGGCTGGGAGGGGCACAGTAGGCGTGACCCCAGCAGTCAGGGCCGCGTGGGCCACCAGGAGTCACCGCAGGAAAAGCCCAGCTGGGACTTGAGGTCTGGGGGGAGGAGTTGGTAGAAGGAAGGGTTGCCGGCTTCACCCCTCATGCCTGTGTCTGGGTAGGGGCGGCTCTGGAAGGGTCCTCTCTGTTGGCCCAGACAGTGGTGGGGCAGGGCAGGGCCCCTCTGCCAAGCATGTTTTGGTGGGAGGTGCCTGTTCACACCCCATTCCCTGGGCTGGCCCTCAAGTGCTTCCCAGGGCAGGTGAAGTGAGGCCCATGCCGTGACCACAGGCCCCAAGGGGCTGCCTGGCTGAGGGTGACCCATTGAGACCCTGGCTCCAGGGTCAGCTGTGAAATGATGGAGGACACATGTGCACATAGGGGTGTAGAGAGGGGAGCCCAGGAGCTCCTGGCAGGCCTGGGGTGCAAAGTCCCCAAAAGTCATTTTGGGGGGCCCAGGGGTGGGCACGGGGAAGGGGACCCCTGTGCCCTTCAGCTTGGCCCAGGAGAAGTCTGCGAGCAAATCTTGGTCCTGCTCTTCAGTCCATTCCCAAGGGACATCAACTGGGGTGGCGATCCCTGGACTCTGAGGGGAAGAGCCACTGGGGAAACGCGAGCTGCCCTCCTGCACTGTGGGTCCCCGAGGACCCCTCTGTCTTCTGCCTTTGCAGCCTGTGTTCTGGGTGGGCAGAGTGACTCAGGAGTGGGGTCTGGTCCCTGGACAGGTGGAGGCTTCAGTGGACGGGGGTGGACCCCACCCGGGGACTGCTCCAGACGCCCTCCTTCCGCCCGATCTCTCCTGGGAAGCAGGCGAATCTGGAGAGCGGTGGGCTAGACCTGCCCCAGGAGTCGGCTGCAAAGGTGTTTCCCACCAAAAGAGCATGTCTTGAGGATGGGGCAGACCGTGGCTCCTCAGAAGTTCTGCGATGGCAGAAGTCCCAGAGGCTGCCTAGAGCCAGCCCCTGCTGTGCCTGCCTGTGTCCTCGAGCCACTGGGGTGGCCAGGGGCAAATCTGGGCAGGACAGAGGGTGAGAGCAGGGATCCCCTGAGGCTGGCTGAGTGCGACACTGGGGACAGGCCTTTGGTTCCTACCAGCCACCACCTATTAGGGCTTCCTGTGTGCTGGGGACGGAAGTACCAGGTGAACAGTCACAACCAGCTGGAGCCAAGAGTCCTCAAGAGAGGGGCGCCTGCACATCCCTCTGTCCTTTGCCCCAGACAGATGCTTCATGGCAGCACAAAAGCATACACGCTGTGCTTGGAGGGCAGAGCTGGCCCGGGGTCCGCTCAGGTCTTCGACAGGGCAGGCAAGGTGGGGAAGGGCTGTTTGCCTGGCCATAGCTGGCAGGCCTGGGCAGAGAGAGGCCCGTGACTGTGGGACCGTGGTGTGCCAGCTCTAGCACCAACCTTGGCCAGCTGTCCGGATGCCAGAGTGAGGGGAGCAGGGCCTTCAGGGGGGATCCGACGTGCGCCTGTGGGCAGGTGGGTGCTGCTCTCCCATGCCTTCCTCTCTTCTCCTCCACTCTCCATCCTGTCTCTTCACTCCCCAAAACCCAGCCGGGGGCTGAAGCGTGGGGACTGCACCTGTGCCTGCGGGCCGCTTGGCAGTGCAAGGGGCTTCTCGTGGGCCAGGCTGTGTGCCTGGTGTGTGTGGTGCCCACGGTGGGTACTCAATGGATGCTTGACATGGGAGAGAGACAGGCAGTCTTGGGGGTGGGCAGGGCTGTGGTCGCGCTCTCAAACCCCTTTCGAGTCATCAGCTTCTCAAGGGGCACATGGGGTTCTCCACCCCCAAATCTGTGCCCTACAGACCCGACCGCCCCCTGCTCCCGGTCCCCAGATGCCCAGCACCGCAGTGCACTGACCCAGACCTGCTGCTAATACAAAGGAAGTCGAATGCAAACCCCTGCACTGTCTGGCCACACTGGAGTCTCCATGAGCTGTGATATTTTGAAAACATGAGCTCGATGTCAAAGAGTGTGGCCCAGCCCTCTACCCCAGACGTCTGGCGCCCGGCTGCTGTATTTTGGTGAGCAAACCTTTTTAGCCTGCAGAACATGTCATGTCCACAAGGTTCTGGACTGAAGAACCATCAGGCAGCAGCCTATTCTTATCAGCTGGTAGGGGCGTAGGGTGTGCCTGGAGGCTGGGCCAAGGGTCCCGGCCTCTGTCCCCTCTGTGCCCTGGGACTGAAATGCCCACACTAGACTCACCCATGTGTGGCCTGGCTCACATCCACATTCCCCCTGCCCCTGCCCCTTGGCCACTGGGGACAAGGTCCTCTGTTGACCCCCAAGCCAGGTGCCAGGCCCATCAGCATTCTCATTACCCTGTAAGGTGAGACTCACGGCACCCAGCGTGAGGTCACACGGCCAGTGCAGGGACCAGGAGCCCCACTCTGGCTCCAACGTCCAGGGCACTGCTTCAGGGCTGCAGAGACTGTGGTTGGCCCCCAAGCCGGGGGGTGGGGGGGTGTCCCTTGTTATATGGGACCTGCTGCCCAGCCCCCAGTGGTGGCCAGTTCTGACCCTTCCTCATTCCCTTGGCATTAGCTGGAGGATCTCAGGTCCTGCTGCCCGGTTCAGCCCCCATGAGGTGGAACCCCTGTGCCCACAGCGCTGGGGTCAGCTCACCTATTCCTGTCCCAACACCTGCCGGGTGGCCAGGTCGAGTGGGTCCGGGCGGCAAGGCCCCAGCTATTCTTAGCATCTTCAGTTTCAAGGCTGCTGTAAACAACGTGTGCTAGCGTCTTGGTCCCAGAGACCTCCCCTCCCTGGCAGCACCTCGGCTGTCACATGTCCCTGCCAGGCCTGGAGGAGAATCTGAAATTTCCAGCAGAATTCTCTTCCTGCTGCAGGAACCAGCCCTGCCGTCCCAGCTGCCTGAGTCAGCGATTTCTCCCCAGAACTGGGTGTCTGGGCCACACTTAGGGGCTGCACAGAGACAAGTTCTAACCCCTGAATCAGAGCCCCCTATGTGAGCCGCATGTGTCCCCGTGCTGCCACTACTGCCACCACCAGCTGCTCCACACAGTGCCCAGTTCACACAGACTGGAGAGGACTGTGTGGGACAGCTCTTGATGTCACCTCTTTTACATATGTTCCCTAACGTGTTAGCACATTAGCATTTCACGATTTATTGAGACAACCCAGGCAACAGCTTACAGGCTCTAGTCCCAGGGGAGGGGGAGGACCGCGGTGTGTGGCCGTTCATCAGCACCTGTCCCCAAAGACTCGGGCGACGCCTGTGTGAAGAGACCCCTCATCACGTGCTTCAGTTTTCTGAATGGTCCAGCCTGGCTGGAGCTGCCATCTCTACGCACTGCTTACCTGCCTGCCACCCGGTGAAATCTGTCTGGCTAATCAGTCAGTTCATTTTCCCAGAGCAGGTAGGGCAGGGCCATCCCCCTGTCTGTTATCCTGGCAGCGAGGCACCAAGTGCACGGCAGAACATTCTGGGCTTTGCTTGAATTAGCCAGAAAACAGCAGGGAGCAAGGTTTGCGATATGTGAATATTTACGGCTGTGCAAGCCCAGAATCAACAAATAATAATAAGCAAATCAACAAAAATGATGCCAACAACCAACAAATAATAACATACCAGGCTCACTAGTTATAGGAGCCCGCTGGTATCCCTCCCGCACAGTTTGCTGGGCGCTTCCCTGAGCTATGCCCTGTGCTGGGCCTGGCGCCGGCCTCTGCGGTCACAGCCCAGGCTCTGCTCTGAACTGTCACAGCACAGCCACAGTTCTCAAACCTGAGGACATTGTGTGCTCTGTTCTTAGTCCCCTTTCCAGGTGAGGAATTGGGGCTCAGAGGGGTCACGGCCCCATCCAAGTGCCCGGACAGCAGAGGGTGAGCAAGAAGCTGGGTGCAGGCAGTTCATTTAGGAGAAGGTACTGGGAGCAGGGAGGACACAAGGGCCAAGCCATTGCTGGCGGTGGCAGAGTGATGGAGCTGGTCACCCCTGTGGGCTCTGAGCTTAGTGCCCAGTCCAGGGGCACGCTAGAAATCACCTAGCGTGCACCTCCGGATGGCAGGTCAGAGGAGGGGACATTTATCCAGAGACTCAGGTTCAGCTGGTTGAGGGCTGCCCCTGGGGGTGCTAGCGTGCCAGCACTTTCTGCTGGTTGCAGGCTGGGTGGCCTTCCTGGCTTCAGAGAAACCTGTGACCCCTGGGGCTGGAACAACCCCTTGGTGGCATGGGCCTGACACAGGCCCTGGCCTCGTCCAGCACTGTCCACCATGGCTGTGCAGAAATCAGGGAGCAGGGCAGAGACCCCTAGAGAGCAGGTCAGACTATGTGGCCTTGGAAAATAAGCTGACAAAGTCGGCTCCTGCAAAATGCCCCACGGAGTTAAAGTTCAACAAAACCCTTTGCTCTTCAGCCACAGCAATATGCTCCAGGAACCCACAGAACAGGCCCTGCAGGGAGCCACCTGCGCAAGCTTAGGGATCCCCAGACCAGTCTCCTGCGATCAGGAACAGGAAGTGGTTGCAAAGCGAGGCCCCCACAAGCCTGCAGGGATAAGGATCAAGGTCCAGTGCGTCAGGTCACAGGTGGGGGAGGATCCCGGGCCTGGAGTGGGCTCCTGAGTGGACTCATCAGGGCCCTAGGAGCAAGTTACAGCGTTGTCAGAGGCCAAGACCAAAGACAAGCTGTCGGAAAGCCGCTGCGTTTATGCTGTGTGTACTTGTCAAATGGTGCAGTGTCCTAGAGCTGACTCCTGGCTGTGTCACCTGTGATGCAGGACACAGCAGGGCCCTGGCTTCCCTCTGCACATACTGAAGGCCCATGCAGCTGCTCTCAGACCCCAGCTTCCCCGCTCTGGAGCTGTGCTACCTTGGGCCAGTTACTTACCCTCTCTGGGTTCAAGTGTTCTCACCTCTAAAACAGAGATGATGGAGCCTCCTCACGGGCGGTAGTGAGGATTAATGAGATGACCACGGGATGCACTCGGAGAGCTGGGCAGTGTGAGTGGTGGGGAGCAGCTACTGATGTTAGTAGTAGTATCAGAGGGACAGACTGCCGCTTGTTTTCGGATGCATTGTTTGGCTTTTCTTATGACCCACACTCAGGGGTCTGTGGTCGATCAGCTCTCATGTCCCCTCCTGGTCCCTTGTCATGCTCCCTCCCTCCTTCCCCACAATGGTTTGAATCCTGAGAAGGGCTGGCTGGGCTAATGCTGAGTTACAACCCAGGGCCAGGCCCTCCTTGCCCAGAGGCTGGCGACAGGTCTGAGGTTTGGGTGGAGGTGGGAGGGGAGCTGAGGCACCCTGAGATGTAGGAAGCCGCATTTTTAAACCCAGAGACAACACAGGAGTTTTTTTCCCAATTCAAAAAGAAAATCATTTCATTGATACTCACAGACAGAACTTATACCCTCACAAGAAATACTTCTTAGATTATTTCCCAAGTGAACCTGCCTGCCTGCTTGTCACTAGAATGTTCTCTTGGGGCATAACTGAGAGTTTGGTGGGCCCCAAGCTGTTCACTGGGGCCGAGGGCTATCAACGTGGCTGAAGCTTGTTTCCTGGGCCACACGTGGGCTAGAGGTCAGGGCAGCCGGGGGAGCCTCTGGAGCCGACACTCCAATTCACCCTCCAGACTTCCTGCTCTCGGCAGTCATCTCCCGGCTTTACCTGCTCACCAGGGCCCAGGTGCCATGGCTGTCTCCACCACTGACAGATACCTGCAGCCGGCTGGGTCCCACTGTGTGTCCTGGGGCAGAGTGACGCATCAGTGGTGGTTCCAAAGGGTTGCACTGGGAGGTCCAGGCTGGCAGCCCCTGATTTGCGGGAATAATTCTTGGCCCGGATCTGCTGGCCCTGGGGTTTTAGGATTCTTGGTCCTATTTGCAAAAAGGCCTACACTGTGCCCACAAAATGCCCTGTCTGGCACCCAGTAGGACCCCGATCCATGTGGCTGAGCAGCATGCAGGTGGGGCCTGTTCCGGTATAGAGTGCGAACGAGGCTCTTGTAAGGAGAGTTTGAGCCAGACCACGAGAGTGAATGGAAGAGAATATACGTCTGGACCCCAGGACGTCAGTGAAAAGAACACTGAATTCATCCAGCTTGCTCAGTCTGCCTTCCCCTCCTGTCTATCCAACAGCCTCATCCCAGGGACATCTCTACTCCTGTCCCGAGGGGCAGCAGCCATGAAGAGACCCACGTGCAGGGCCTTGATGTCCAGAGGCCGGCAGGACGGCCCAAGGCAGATGCCAGCTTGAGCCCTGCTCCCAGTTCTGGCTTTTGGAGGTGATGAGCTCATCGTCATCAGCAAGGCCCAATTCCACATCCTAAGTATAAATAAAATGGCCTTCTTGGAATATATATAAATTCTTATTTTGGGATTGGCCGATTGGTGTCAACATCTGATGTCGGCATGATTTTTTTTTTCTCTTCCTGTGTATCTTCAGGACAGTGGTATATTGGGAAGGTCAGAAACTTGACCAGTGTCACTGTAAACAGCAGTGGCCTGAGAAAAGAAGAAAATTGACTTAGAAAGCCCAGGATTTGTAAGCCAATTCCTGTGGTGACAGCACAGAAAAGAGTGGGTGGCCCCAAGAAGTGACTCGGGGACACCACAGAGCCAAACATGCCTTGTCATTTATTTTGATAGGTGGAATTTAGTTTTAATTATTGAAAAGAATACTTGATGAAATATTTTCAAAGAGAAATGCAATCTTAATAATCTGAGCTCTCATTACAGCCCACAGCTATTATATCTTCATCAGTCTCTGCTGGAAGCTTGGTGAAGAGCCTGGGCTTGGAGGACCATGAACTTGGGGCCTGAATGAGCAGGAAGTGGTGGCCAAATGTGGTCAAGGCCTCATTTTCCCATCTGAGGCCTCAAGGGCAAGGGCTGTTCTCAGGTGAAATTGTGGGAGAGAGCAATTCTGACAGTGACTATTGATAATGGGGAAACTGAGGCAGAGGTGGACTCAATTGCCAGAATCAACAAGGCTACCTAAGGACAACTGGAAACTGTCTCCCACCAAGCTGGCTTAGTCTCACTCTTGCTCAAGTTAACCCTACTGTAAGACTGGGGAATTTCAGCCCCTCAGGGGAGAGGTTGAGTTTGAGTTATTTTCACTACCCCAAAGTAAACGATGCGTGTCCACTGGCTGTACATGTCACCGGGGCCTTATTTCCGCTCCCCTGACACTCTCCTTCCTCCTCCGAGGTGCTCAGGCTCATGGAAACCAAGGGAAGCTCAGGCCCCCAGGACTCACGGGGCGTCTGGCCACAATGCTGTTTCCTGCTGGAAAGGGGTGCCGGGTGAGGGCCTCGTGGGTTCTCCTTCTCCCTCTGGATGCCCTGTCCTCACCTGAGTGGCTCCATCCTTGAGCTGCTCCCCACCCCCACATCTTCACATTGTTCTTGGGTCTCCCCAGGATGTGCTACAGGGACCTCAAGCTGCACACATCCAAGCTCATCACAGCCCTTTCTCCCCAGACCCCCTCTCCCCAGCCTCCCAGTGCCTGAGCCAGAGCCCTCGAGAACCCTCAGCATCCATTGCGCCTCCTTCTTCCACGTCCAGTTGGTCACTAAGTAAGTCCTGTGGTGACAAATTTAAGCCCACCTAGGATTACTCCCAGCTTCCCACCTGCCAGCTGGAGGCCTGGCCTCTGCTCAGACCCTCGGCGTCGTGTTCTCAGGCCTGGCTGGTCACAGCAGCTGCCCCTGTGCCCATGGCTGCCTTGGTCGACACTCTCCCTGGAGTCCCTTCCTAAAAAGGAGCAGACCATCCTGTCACTCCTCCCTCAGTGACCTCTACCTGGAGCCTATGGATAAGATTCAGCCCTGCTCCTGACCTCCCCACCATGGCTAGCGATGGCCAGCGATGACCGCTGAGAGGGTCCCTGCTACTTTTTCGTGTCCCGAGTGCATGACCCACTGGTGTCTTTCTGACCCAGCCCATCTCCTGTTGAAGTCCCCTCCTTTCCTGCCCCCAGGGGTCTTGAGAGGCAGCTTAAGCACTGCCTCCTTTGTGGAGCCTTAGGAACCCAATGAATGTCATGGAATGAATGAATGAATTCTGCAGAAGAGGGAGATGTGGCCCTTTGTTCCTCCTGTCACCTGCCACCATCAGTGTGGAATCATGGCACCTCTGAGGCAGAGGCGGAACCAGTCCCCAGCCTGCTGACTTCTAGGACAGGCCAGAGTCTGCAAGACGGCAGTCTCCTAAAGGGAACCGCAGCCTGCAGGCAGGAGCAAACGCCTCTGTAGGCCTTACCAGACCCTTCTCCCTGGCAGCTCTTCCCTGAGGGACCATCCAGGGAGAAGAATGTAACACTGGCTCGGACCTCTGGGGAGAACTTCTAAGAAGACTAGTGTTGGTGGATTCTGACATCCTCTCTTGCTGGCGTTAAGGATAAGACTCACACAGGAAAAATTCAAGAGAATGTGAAGTTCCCACAATGCAAGATGTCTTTCTTCTTTTCTAGCAGCCAACCCTAGAGCCTAGCACATGTATCAATCACAGGTGAAGACATACGCCCTGTGCGAGCATGCGCTGGAAAGAACAGTGTGTGTTTCCAGGGGAAACAGCCCTGTGGAAAATGTGCCTACCTGGAAAATGTGCCTACCTTCCATCCCTATGCAGATGTTCGACACCCTGTATCAGCGAAACCCCCTTCATCAGATCGGGTTCTCTGCACCTCACCTACTGTCGGTTAGGACACGTTCAGATGCGAGTCAAAGAAACCTACTCTACTGGCTTAAAGATAAGGAAAGCATATGACCGTTTCCAAGGAAAGGTGGCTCTAGGCTGACCAGTTCTCCCCTCAGTGGCATCTCGAAGGGCCATTCTCTCACCCTTTTCCCCTGCCATGCTCGGTGAGTCCCTGTATGGTTGCGAGGTGGATGACACGATTCTGGGTGTCACCTGCAGTCCCAACCATCAGCATAAGAAGAGAGACATCTTTGCCTCTGTGTCATTTTATCAGCCGCAATCCTCAATAGCCAGGTTTGGGTCACATGCCCTGTGCTAAGCCAATGATTGGCTGGGAGAACTATCGGCTTAGCCAGTCAGAGCCTACCCTGAGGTGCACAGGGCGGACCTGGACCCCAGGACCAAATTGGGCTCTGTCAGTGAGGAAGGACGGGTGGCTGTTGAGTATGGGTCCTACTGTCACCTGTGTCCCCTTGCTTGTTCTGCCAAAGGCTGTCGTAAAAGCCACTTCTAGCCCGTTGTGGCAAAACCCACAGATGTTGCTGAGTTCTGCCAGGGTCTTAGTCAGTCTGAGGTCTCTGTGGGAGGAGAAGGGTACTTCCTAAAACTTTCTAGGAAGTGGAAAAAGGCGTTTCCACACAGGACTTCCATTGAGCGTTGCCCACGGCCACCCCTTGCCATCTCATGTCCAGCGTGGACTGATTAGGAGCAAGCAGTCGGGCCAGGCCCAGTCAGGAGGAGCCGGGCGCGTCTGCCTCTCTGGCCTGCAGTGGGGCTGCACGCTGGGCGTCACCTCGGCGGGGCTTCCTCTGCCTCACCTAAAACCACGAGGACTGAGAACATGCGCTTAGCCAGTGCAACTCCCGGAGTAGCTCACTTAGTCCGCACACCAGCTGGGGAGTCACTGTGGTTCTGGTGGCTGAGGGAAGTCCCACAGCTGGTCAGTGGGTGAGCTGGGATTCAAACCCAGAGCTTACACTGTCACCTAACACCCAGCCAGTGAAAGTCCTTTTTAAAAATTCAATGTAATTCTCATACCATAAAATTCACTATTTTGAGGTATACAATTCAATGGTTGGTACATTCACAAAGTTGTGCAACCATCACCACAACCAATTTTAGAGCAAGTTCATTACCCCAAAAAGAAACCACACACCCCTTAGTGGTCACCTCTATTTCCCTCCCTCCGGCCCAAGGCAGCCACTAATCTACTTTCTGTCTCTGGGTTTGTCAGTCTGGACATCTCATATAATGGGGTCATACAGTACGTGGTCTGTTGTGTCTGGCTTTTTCCTCTTAACAACTTCAAAGTCCACCCATGCTGCAGCAGGTATCAGTACTTGGTTCCTTTTATTGCCCCAAATATTCCATGGTATGGATAGATCTCATTGTGTTTATCCATTGATCAGCTGAAGGAAAGTTGGCCTTCTGGCCATTATGACTAACCCTGCCATGAACATTCGTGTCCATGTTTTTCTGTGCACAGCTGTTTTCATTCCTTTGCGGTAGGTACCCAGAGGTGGAATCGCTGGGCGAAAGTCCTTTTTACAAGGTGAAAGCCCGTGCATATGTAAGGTCTCAGCGGGTGGGGTTAGAGTGCTCCCAGCACTGGAGCAGGACTTGGGAGGTCGTGGCCCTGGCCGAGCGGTCTGGTGGCTGTAGGACCTTGGCCGAAGGCCTTCTGGGGGTGGCTGTAACTACAGGGGCGCTGGAGTGGATGCACACAGCCCTGAGTGGTACCTGCATGGCGGCTGCCTTCCTGGGGAAGGAGCCCAAGGTTCCTCTGACATGGTGCTGGGGAGACATGACAGTGGCCACCCAGAGAGGGCATGGAAGGCACAGGACGTGGGCATCTGCCCTGACCAGGCCCTTGGCGCCTCAGACACAGGAGGACACTGCCCCCGTGCTGTAATCAGCACCGATATTTTATTTGTACTTTAATGTCTACACTGATTTACTCTGTGGTACCCGCTTAGACTTGATAGTAGGCCTTAGCTAATTCTAATAAAATAGCCATGCAAAGCTCAGCCAAACACTTAATTGTTGATAGCTAATAAATATTTACTACAAGCTCATTGCTTCCTAAAGTTGAAGTTTGCACCTTCTGCATGCTTTCTGGCTGCGAGGCAGGGCTGCGGGGGAGAAGGAGGGACCGGCCTGTCTTCCTGTTACAGCGGCCCATGGGCCTTCGTTCGGGTTTTCTGTAATAAGATCCGATCACTCACCAGTGCCTTTGATCTGAGCTTGATCATTTTTTCAGAAACCAAGCTCTTACAAGGGTTCATTTCAGTTGTAATTCCAAACCAGACCTCGTTGATTATGCATGGGAAGCTTACAAAATTTTCCACTGAGATGATTTTTTAATCAACTGAAAACTTTGCCGTTTCACAATTTTTGAATTGTAGATTTTCATCTCCCCTTTTTGGTCTCATAAGTCCATCACTGGGTCTTTTTAAATCTGAAATTTGCCATAGGCTGAGTCCTCGAAGAAAGATATATACCCTTGACATTAAAAAAAAAAATTAATGGAAAATCACTAAATCCCTTCAAATGCTACATTGAAATATAGTTACAGCTCCTTCCTCATGCCCAGTGAGAATTTAATCATTACAAAATCCCGGGTTTTTTTGGAAGAAGCCAGATACAATCATACCCTCGACAGACCACATGCTCCCAGATCCCTCTCAGGCTCAGCTTCGGGGAACTCAGCTGTGCAGACTGTTTTCCCAGGCTGGCCCCGTGGTGTTTCCTGTGCCACAGGCTTCTCTACAGTGTGCCCTGGACACGCCTGTCAAGAGGCGGAGTCTGTGCCCCCTCCCCTTGAATCTGGGCAGGTTGGCCACTTGCTTGTAACCAGTGGAGAATGGCAACAGTGACACTATGTGACTTCCAATGAAGGTTACCAAAGGTGAAACAGCTCCTGCCTTATTGACTGGAAGCCTGCTCTTGAAGCCTTCAGCCGACTGACTGCCCCGAGGCTGCCATGTTTGGAGGAAGCCCAGACTAACCTGTGTGGAGAGACGCCCGCCAGGCGCCTGTTCAGACTTCAGCATGTCTGCACCTGGAGGACACAGCCTACCCTGCTAAACCTTGCCCGAATTCCTAACCCACAGAAACCTGGAGAGGGAATAAAATGACTTGTTGTCTAAGCCAGCTACTAAATTTTGGTCTAATTTGTTATGTGGCAATAGAAATTGTACACTGACCTCAGACAATGTCTGTCTCCTTGTTGTCATGAGGAACCCAAACAAGGAGGAACCCAAACAACTGCTGGCCCTCCATTCTCACTCATGCACAGGTCAACCATGTGTGCACGCATGCACATGCATGTGTGTGTCTGTGCGTATGTGCACCCTTCTAGTCTCATTTCTCTTCCCACCCCCAGAGCCTCTCAAAGCGCCTGGTTCATAGCAGTGTCAGTGAATGTTAGCGAAAGTCCCTCCACTTCGGGACCCTCATATCTGTAGCCACACAGATCTTCCCTGTTCTCCAGCAAGCCTCTGTGCCCCTCTAACCTCCCTTCCACTAGAGTATCCTGGAGAGAAACTTCCAGAACAGTAGGTACCTCTGTACTTGCCTGGTGGACAGGACTGTGGGGTAGGTTACAGGTCTTTTTTCTCTGTTGGAAACTGGAAGTGTGCCCATTTCCAAAGGAACTGAAATTTGTGTGGGCTTTCTCTGAGACTGCTGACTGCTGGCGGTGTCTCCAGCCTGTGGGAGCAGGTCCCTGATTCTGGGAGTGTGACTCTGCAAGAAGAGCTAGAGTTTTCGAGGACAGGGAGAGTGGGGAGGGCCAGGAAAGAGGTGGTTCCTGGGGTCAGAGCTCAGGGGTGACGATGCAATTTAGAGGTGGTGGCACCCATTCCCAGCCCACAAAGGCTGTCTGCTCTTCAGCCTCTGCTTAGCAGCTGGGGCTGGGGGATGAGCAGTAGTGGGAGGGTGACCCACTCTGTTATCCAGGGGGCTGAGAATGGAGGGGAAGGATGGCGGAAGAATAGTGAGTGGCAGGGAATGACTGGCACGTGGGGGACAGTGGAGGTTTGTCATGAGGACAAGGGAGGATGGTAGGGGAATGGTGAGGGCGTGGTTGTCACGGAAGGTGGGGAGCACTGGTAGGCAGGACAGTGAGGGCGCGTGGTGGGTGGTGGTAAGGGGTGATGGGGGGTGCGGGTAGTGGGTAGCAAAGACTGGCTTGGGAAAAATTCCAGCATTTTTTAAAGGCCCTTAACTTTGATGCATATAGCTAAATGAGGCTATGGATTTTGCCTTATTCCAAAGGTATTAGGGGTGTATGTTTAGGCTGTCTTGTTTTTCTGGGCAAATGTCAGAGATTCTATTGCATTACAGTGGTACCTCGGTTTTCTAACGTAATCTGTTCCGGAAGTCCGTTCGAGTTCTGAAACGTTCGAAAACTGAGGCATGGGTTCCCCATAGAAAGTAACGCAAAATGAATTAATCCATTCCAGACCTTTGAAATCGACCTCTAAAACTGCAAATTTAGCATGAATTTTACTATCTAATGATACCATAGATCCATAAAATTTACGGCATTCGTAAACCGAAATGTTCGTCAACGGAGACGTTAGAAAACCGAGGTACTACTGTATTAGGGTTTCAGGTCTTTCGACAACCCAGTGGCAGCTGAACCCTTGTCCAGGGGCAAAAACCCCACAACACACAATTCTGAAAACAACTTCAGTGAGTGTGTGGCTGCCGGCTTCACAGGGGATCATGCAGCTCAAGCAGAGTGAAGTTAAAGAGGGGAGGTGGGGAGGGTCCGGGGGGGGGGGGGCGCAGCTGCAGTCCTGAGCCTGAGCAGCTTTTTGGGATTTACAAGTGGAACTGGCATGGAGTAGATCCAATTCCTCAGTTGTCCAGTGGACAGTGTGAGTATATGAATGAATGAATGAGTGAACAAACAACTATTTCAAAGATCCATAAAAGGATGTTATTTTTGACTGATCCTGGGGCAAAATCAATCTTATTTGTCCTTAATAATGGAGGAAAGAATGGAATCGAGGCTCTGGGCAAACTGGGGGATTTTACCTTAATCCTTTTCTACCTTTCGTTTTCTGTTGGGAATCAAGACATGTCACATCTGAGTCAAAGCAGAGGAGGGACATCCAAGTCCTATTTCCTAGTTCCCCGGGGAACTTCAGACAGGCCCACGCCTATTCAAATTGTCTCCCCAGAGGGAGGCCCAGGGGCCCGTGATGTCCTTTCTGGGGAGTGACCTGGAAGTGGCTGCTCAGCAGAGCCTTTGTTCCGGGGCTGGTGGCAGTTTCTGCATTTGGAGTTGCAGAATGAAGTACCCACCAGAAGAGCAAAACCCCCAAACCAAAGTTAGAGTGTCCGATTTGGGTTCCTTAACCATCTGTGGGGAAATTTTTTAGTTTGCCTCATACTCAAAAAGAAACAGCAGGGGAGGAAAGGCCATTTCCTGTGACAGAGCCATTGGGGGCAGTCACCCCATGTTTCATGAGCCCAGGTGCCTGAATGGCCACCCAGGCAGGGCCTCACCTCCATGGAGGCCTCACGGGCAACTTCACGGGGAGGTCTCACATGAACCCTGCCTGCCAGACTCATAAACAGGCTGGTGCCTAGTATTACCTCCCAGAATAGGGGAACCACATTACCTAAGAGGTACAGGAACGTGCCCAAGACACTGGAGTCCTGGGCCACAGGGTCAGCAGAGAGCCCAGCTGGGCGTCCACTCCCGTCCTCAGTCCCTATAATCAGGTCCTCAAGGGGTCTTCATGGGCTTTAGGAAGTACAGTACAGCTGGTGTTTAGCAAACTCTTGCTAGACTATTTAGGTAGCCTACTAATTACAAAGAAAATAATTACTCAAAGAAACTGGAAGACTGTCATATTAGATATCAGCACACAGCAGGGTTAGCTCCTCCTGTGAAATGAGCTTTACCACTTGGCTCCATGTTGAGAAATCGTAGAGGGAAAATCAAGCGTGGTAGTTGTGAAAAATCACCTACAGTGCAAATCACTCACAGAAATGAACATCTTAGAACAACTGATCAGCTAAAGGTGTAAGATGAACCTGAATTTGTGAATCTGATGATTTTTTATCTTCACTAGTTAGGCCAGAGAACAGAGGAAGTCTGGCGATTACAGGCCTAGTCAGATCCCTTTCAGCCTCCAGATGGGAACCCCTATCCCACTGCCCTCCCCGGAACTGCTTCATAGACCTTGCTCCCCTAAGAACAGGCTGGACGGGGTTCCTTCACACGGCTACTCTCCAGTGGCCTCAGCTTTCTCTCAAGGCCTTATGTGTACAATGCTCCAGAGTTTGGGAATTCTAGTTGTAGTTGACTTTCTTAATCATAGTTCACATGCTTCAAGTGAGTAACAAGATACAAATACAACTGGGCTGCCCCAAACACCAGCTGAGCAGAAAGAATGGAGGCAGAGCTGGTTATCATGGCAACTCCCGGGGATGCAAAGTTTGGAATCTACCTGTCTGAACAATTAGTATAACTGTTTTTGATTTTGCCATGTGTCAAGGTCCTTCCTGATGCAATATTTAATATACTTTCGTGGGACAAGTTGCCAGAACATTTTGGCCCACGTTAGACCCACGGGGCCCATGGTCTTTGCCCATGGTCTTTGCGTGGGGAGGTGTCACCCTGATCATCATACTCAGAGAGAGGCCTAATGAAACCCCTTCCCTGGCCTGAAGTCCCCTAACACAGTATACAGCAAATGCTTGTTCCTCTTCCCTGGGAAACAAACAGGGTTGGCTTTCTGAGCTGTTGCACTTGTGGGAGTCCCTCTACTATCTGTGTGCACTTCTCCCAGAAATGCAGCAAACAACAGGTAATTCTAGGTAGATTCCTGGGAGAAATTTCTTTGTCCAGAAATGGTGTCAGCTTGTTGTTCTATGTTGCCATAGGGAACAGAGAGCTCGGCCTTTGAAATGCAGCGAGGAGAGAGCTGTGATTGGTTCTCCTTGCTGCCCATCACTGCTGCCCTGAGGCTGTAACTGCGGAGGACAGAACGCCCGCCCCCAAAGCGGTTGCCTGGTTTGGGGCAAACTTCCTTGGGCAGCCCACATCCGATACCCCATAACAGAGGGTCCAGACTGCTCCGGCTGTTGGGAAAGAAAAAGGGGGCGCGGAGGAAGAGGAAGGAGGGGGAGAAAGGAGAAGGAGCAGGTCTCACCAGCAGATGGCTCAACCATGGGTTGTCTCTGAATCTATCTATTCATTCTGAACGTTGCTTGATAATTGCTTTGATAGAGAACAGGAGTCCTAGAGAATCCCTCTGACAGGTCTTTGAAACGTCTACCTAGTTGTTTATTTTAAAAAGCACCCCAAATAGTCTAGCTTAGGGAATTTTTGGCAAAGGCTGATTTTGGCAATCTTAAAAAGATCCCTTGCAATACAGTGTGAGAGACCTGGCCGATGGTGTCCCAGGACTGGCTGGAGCAGGCCTGGGGATGGAGGCGGAGGCAGACAAACACGCAGAAGCCTAGGAGCCTGGGGATGGAAGCAGTTGGGCCGCAATCCTTTGAGGTCAGTGTCATTACAACTTTTGGCAGACAGGCAGGCGCGGACACTAAGGCTCGGAGGGGAACCCACCCATAAGGGCAGGGGGAGCTGGTGTAGAGACTCTGGTGTGGAGACTCGCGTACAACTCAGAGCCCAGGGGCCTCTGTGCAAGGGCTGGCCTGTCAGCCTGACAGGTTGCTTTGCGAATAGCAGTCACCTCTGGTTCTCCATTCTGAACTAAAAGAGCTGTGCCTTTTTAGTGGCCCAAGCAGGGGTGCCATTGGGGCTTGGCAGAGTCTGGGTAGCAAGGCTCCACTGCTGTGGCTAGAGAACAAGCACCTGTGGGGCTGATGAAACTCCATCAGCCTAGTCAGACTGTCCAGGGTTCTGGAACGTTCTATGGGGAAGCCACCAGAGAAGATGCTGGACTTCCTGCCTTTGGTCACATGAGTCATTGGAGAAATACAAGGAGGACTGGCTTAAGCTGGTCACACTCGTCTGAGCTCTGGTCCAGGAATCTTTATAAATCTTGAGAAGAGAAAAATGAGAAGTCGATTTTGTTTCCTCAGTGTTCCTTGTAAACTCCGGTGGAGATGGCCTGGAACCTCCGAGACAGCCCTTCCATTGCTCCACGTCTTGCTGGGCCCAGCCAGGTTGGCCGAAATCTTAGAGGACATTGATGAACCATTGGTGCCTTGGGGGACAAAGGGCTGAGGCCTCCGGAGAAACGGGTGCCCCTCACCCTGGAGGCTACACATGCCCTAGAAATGGAGGAGAGGGCCATCCAGGCCAGCTGCGAACTCTGGGAGCTTATGGCAAACTGGCCACACAGTTCACACTTGACCAAGACCCAACTTTCTGGGTGGAGGAGGAGCCCATGGAGGAAGGAAAGTAAACTCCAAACAAACAAATGTTTAGATGTCCCCCTCTCAATAAAAGAGCTACGGCCCAGGTGGTTTGAGTCACTTGCAGCCCCGCCTTCCTGCTTGTGTTTGAGGGAATGTGTGTAGGAACAAGTGTGTATATGTATGAGTGTGTGTGCAGGTTTGGGATGGAGTGTGTTGGTGTGTGAATGTGTGTATAAGTGTGAGAGCATGTGAGTGTGTCTGTAAGCAAGGGAGTGTGAATGTGTGTGAGCACAGTGTCTGAGTGTGACAGTGTGTAAGAATGTTGGCTATGTGTGCGTAAGCGTTTGAGTGTGTGAGCGTGAGTGTGAGAGACTGAGAATGCATATTGAATGTGTGTATTTGTGTGAGTGTAGGTGGCCTTGTGTAGGTACCTGTTCTTGAGTGTGGGTGACAGTGAGTGTGTCTACAAGTGTGGTGTCTGTGTGTGTGACGGTGGGTGGCTGCCCGGGTGAACCGGGTGACGCCATCGCTCCCGACCGCGAAGAAACCTACACCTTTTGGGCCCCACGCGGCCCGCGTGGCTTTTTGACCCGGAAAGGGGGACGCCGGGGGCGCGCGGCGGCCGGGGGCGGGGACCGCAGCGGGGGCCATATAGAGCGAGTGGGGCGGGGCGGGCGGCGGCCGAGGAGGAAGGGGGGGGGGCGCCCGAAGCCACCCCCCGCCTGCGCCGCCGCGCCGTTGCTAAGGCCGGCCGGCGGGCGCGGCGCGGGAGGGCCTTAGCAACGGGCCGCGCGGGGAGCGGCGAGGGCGCGCGGGGGCGCGGGCGCACCGGGCTGGCGGCGCCGGCAGCTCCTGCGGCTCCCACGCGCGCGGGCGGGGGCGGGGGCGGGGCGGGCGCGCGCCGGGCGCGCTCCCCGGCCGGCGGGGATTTCCAGCGCGCGAGAGGAAGTGCTGCGAGAGGGAGCGTGAGGGCGCGAGGGAGCGCGGCGCGGCGCGGCCGCCGCGTGCGCGAGCCGGGTTGCAGCCCAGCAGGGACTTTCCAGCCGGCGGCGGCGGCGGCGGCCGCCGGCCCTTCCCCGCCCCCCGATATGGGGCTGCCCGGGGAGCAGGACGCTGCGGACCGCGGCGGAGGACGCGCCCGGCGCCCCTGAGCCGGCGAGCGGCGGCGGACCGCGGGGTAAGGGGCGACAGCGGGCGGGCGGCAGCGGGCGGGCCCGGCGGCTCCATCCCGGCGGCTCCATCCCGTGCCCTCGGCGGCGGGCGGGCCCAGAGCGGGCGGCGCGGGGCCGGAGCGGCGCAGGCCCGGCGCCCGGCGGCCAGTGCCCGGTCTCCGCTGCCCCGTCCGCCCCCCGGACGCCTCAACTTCGGGAAACTTTGTGCTTAAGGCCGGGCCCGGGGCCGCGGGCCGGGGTTCCAGCAGCTTTTCAGGAAACGGGGCGCCAAGGCCTCCTTCGAACGTGACCCCCCCCGCCCCCCCCCCGGGGTGGCGAGAAACCAGCATCTCCGGCGCGGCGGGGTATTTTTACCGCGTGAGAAGCGGACTGACTCGGTTGTCTTCGTAGACGAGCCTGCTGGCCCTGGGCTGGTTTCGTGTTTTTTTTTTTTTTTTTTTTTTAAGCCATTATTTAAAAGTTTATACTGAGTCATTCCTCTGCAGATGAACCTCTGACTGATTCATACAGCTGCAGTGGCCTCGAAGGCTGGCGGGATGGGATCCAGTTTGGGGCAGAATGCACACATTCCACCTTTGATTAATACGTAAGGTCAGAATGGGCTCCCCGAGGCAAAAAACTGGAAATGCTCCCTGCCACGGTGTTTAAATTTTCATCTCGAGGCGCCAGGCTATTGCTCACGTACGCTTTGCCACGTTTTCACAGTGTCACCCCGTTTGGGGCCATCTGTCTAATATTAAGACCTTTACAGAGAATTCTGTGTGGAAAATTCTTTACCTTTAATTTGAAAACATAGCTGCAGAATGGAAATGGATGAAGTGTTGTGGACGTGCTTTGAAATTTAAGAAGCCTTCAGATAATGAGCCCCTGAAGGGAACAGTTTTATTTCACGTTTTTCGTACTAAGCTCTGCATCAATTTTCAGAATGAGTCGGGGTGTGTGTGTGTGTGTGTGTGTGTGTGTGATTTACTCATTTATTTT